>NC_069803.1:16250000-16875000 GCF_027406575.1 Nycticebus coucang
TTTTACAATGTTTAAAATATTTGGATGTTCCCCATGTCAGCTCACTTTGATTTGTTTCTACTTCCATCTCTTTTTTTTTTAAAGAAACATACCCCACAACTACCCTTATTTCTATGAGCTACCTTTTTGTACTTGTAGACATTATTTGAAAAAGTTTCATGTATTCCTAAGTCTATTTCTTTATTTTTTTTTGCAGTTTTTGGCTGGGGCCGGGTTTGAACCCGCCACCTCCAGCATATGGGGCCGGCGCCCTACTCCTTTGAGCCACAGGCGCTGCCCCTTCAGTCTATTTCTTATAAATACACCCTGGGCCAGGAAATTAATTCCATCAACAATTTCATTACCTCCTACTTCATTTTCAATTATTACTTTAAACATCACTGTTTCCACTAAGTGTCTTTGATTTTAGGTAAGTACTAACCTTCTACATATATTTACAAATGTGCTTTTTACTTGCCTATGATTTTCCTTTTCTATTGCAAATAATAAGTCAAATTTACAATTTTACTGTCTAACATTATGCCTAAACAGGGAAACACACCATAAATAATAATTTATTTTCAATTATTATTGCTTGTGGACTAATGAGGCAAGGATAATTTTGAAGAATATAATCTGAGATTAATGTTACTAGAAAATAACCTTATTTTAAATTCTTAAAGTAATAATTTTATTTAAAAGATGGAAAATGAAGAAAAGCATTAAAAAACAAAATAATGCCCATAACTGCCACCATTTAGATGTGAACACGGTAAGGTATGTTCCATGGAGTGTTAGGAGAATTAAAACAAAAATTAATAAGGCTTGCAAATGAGGGATATGACTTTTTAAGAAAGAGAGGTTATATTCCAACATAGTAATATTCTAATATTTCTAGTATGCTAATATTATAATATTCTTAGAACACATAAAGAATCACCCAGAGGAAATGCAACATCTACCAAGTGAGTAAAATACAATGTAGTGTCTGTGTAAGGTCAAATTCCTAAGTAGTTAATCATAGTTTAAAGTAAATACACACACACACGTATGTATCCCTAAATGTGTATTTGTGGGACTTGAAATGTTTTTTTCAAATTTCTAGAAAATACTTTGTCACAAACTTCTAATGCTAAAGAAAAATTACTTTAAGTCCTTATATGATTTCTACTTAATGACCAATTTTTGGCCCTTTAATGTTTAACTATTCTGTTAGTGAAGCCACATGCATATTATACAAAGTTTATCAGATGATAAAACTTTATTTTCTGAAAAGTTGGCATAATTGAGCTGTAACCATCTGTATTTATTCCTAAGCAGTTTTTTAGTTCAACATGAATGACAAATATTTGCTGACTATATTTAAAAACCACATGTGTATCTTGATTTGATTTTGGCAAGCTAACATGTCCATTGGTACGAATAAGACGTTTATCCCCACACTACTCTTAATTCCCAATATGTTGTTATATCTAACTTATTATATTAAGCTCTTCCATCTTTATTACACATTTTATTCATTCCTGAAGTGCTCCGTGTATTTTGTGGGTTTACACACCACAACCAGATGTTTTGCTGTAATCATGTCGGGAATGCCAAATAATTTATATCTTCAATCAGCAGTAAAAGAAGAATACAATTTTTATTTGTACTTAAAAATTCAAAGCCTATAGTCTCTGCTTTCTCAACTCCATACAAGCTCATAATTTAATTGTTAATCATGCCAAGAACAGCAGATAAACTGATATTTCTTCCTTGTGAAACTAACACACAAACCTCAGGAAGAAGAGACTTTTCATTTATTCTTCAGCAAATACTGGCACATTTATTTGGCTTAGATGACGATTTTCTGAATCTTTAAATACAGCATTTTAAGATCTCGGTAAAGTTACTTAATCTGAGACTTAACTTGTTAATTTGTAACATTCAATAGTGATATATGGTCATTCTACTTCACAGAGTTAATGAAAAGATAAAATAAATCAAAACTTTGTGGAAAGCACTGCCTACTGTAAAACTTAATGACAGGGACAAATAGAAAGGCTGAAGGTCATTAACAAGAGTTATCAATTAAAGGACTGTCTCTGGGACTTCTGGATCAATCAGACAAGTTCTTGGATATTCAGTATATACAGCTGAGGCAGTAGCCACAGGAGGCGGCAAGGTTTTTACTCTTTAAATACAAGAATAAAAAGCACTGCATTGCCTGAGTACAGCATCAGATCCTCCTTCTTTAGATACCTGAGAAGGTCTGAGAAGTGTCTAGGTAATTGTATACAGCTGGTTCCCTAAGAGTTTGACAACAATTTTGACTTTATGACAGTGCAAAAGCAATGCATACTCAATAGAAACCATACTTCTAATTTTGCATTATCTGTTCCTGGGCGACCAATATGCCATATGGTATATCTCTTGTGGTACCTGGCAGGGGCGGCGAGACACAGCTCCTGGTCAGACAGACCGTGACCATGACTGCAGGCAACCCGTGCTGAACAGTGCTCTGTACTGCCAGATGGCTTACCCAACTGTAGGCTAATGTTAGTGCCCTGAGTACATTTCAGGAAGGCCAGGCTGAAGGCTAGGCATACAGAGATACCTTGGAATCCCAACTTAATCAGTTGCAGAACTTGTTAGAGTTCCAAATCCTTCGAGTTCCAAGACAGTCCCCTCTACCTTTAAAATAAAAGAAACTAAATCTACTAAGTGTAGAATATAAATGTCTTAACACAATTACTAAGAAAAGGAGGTGAAGGCTATATTAACCAGTTTGATGAAAGTATTTAAAATTGTATATAAAACCAGCACATTGTACCCCATAATTGTATTCATGTACACAGCTATGATTGAATCAAAATAATAAATAAAATAAAATATATTAAAAATATAATTATTATATTATTATAATAATTATAAAAAATATAATAATTATATTATTAATTTTATTATAAAATAAAATTAATCCATTCCTGGATCCCACAAACTCAAATTTTCAAAGTGATTTTACCAGTACATACATTGCATGTGAAGGTAAAAATGTTAACAAATAATAATATTTGAATAAAAATGTCTATTAATAAAACTAAAAATATAAGAACCTAAAAATATCAAGGCCTGTTTCATCACAATTGAACACCTGGTCCGAAACATACCCTCACTGTTAAAAGTCCTTCAACCCTTTTACAAACTTTTCCGCTGCTTCCAAATTAGGACTGGCAGCCTCTTCATTCATAACACCACTATGGATTCTAGTCCTTTTCTTAATGTTCTTATACCACCCCCTGCTGGCTTTAAACCTCTCCTTCTGAGCACCAGTATCAGGCTCGCCTTGACTTGGCTTTCTCATAAATTATCATTTCAGAAATCACATCAGCAGCCAGCTATTTTTCATTAATCCAAAGTAAGAGGCGTTTATTCCATCTCGTCCACACTTTTCCATCTCCTAGAGGTCAGCATCGTAATCCCCTTTGCCACATCAGCTGCTGTGATAGCTTGTTTTTCAAAATCATACAGTCAATTTAGGCATCCTGAACATAGTAGTGAGATCAGCCACACCGGTACAGCTCTCATGCTCAGCGATAAGCTCTTTCTTAACTTCAGCTGTAGCTCTTAACAGCTTTCCTCGTACTCTTATTCTCCTCACCACACTTTTTAGGACCCATGGCAAATACACTTAGTTGTCGTTAAATAAAAACACACACACAAAACAGGCACAAAAGTGTAAAATTAGCAGTGAAAATCCCACGAGATGCTTTCACTATAGCTCTGTAGTGAACCGAAGGACGAAGCGTCTGGGTGGCCGGCGGGCTGGGGAAACAGCACAAAAGCACATGAACAGCGTGCTGGGCCTTCCGATTCCAAAGCAGTGTTTGGATGTTGGGCCAAATTTGCTCAAAATTTCCATTCAGATTCCAAATTGTTCGAGTTCTGGGGCATTTGGATCCTAGGGCCAATGTTGTATTTAAACACATTTTCAACTTACACACTGGTATGTGAATGTTTTTCTTTTTTTTTTTTTTTTTAGTATCTTCTACCCCAATTTCCTGGAGGAAAACTAACAGACTAAAGAGAAAAAGCAAGATGAATAAAAGAAAATACTGCATATTAAGGAAAAAGAAATAATATGAGGAATGAATAATAAAATAATAGGGCGAGCTAACATGTCTTCAAGAATCAAGTAGGCTTTATTTAACAAAACATGAGATATAATGAAACTGGATGTTCCTGATGCTGATGGAAAAGAAAATGAAACTTACAGGTTTCTTAACAGCCACCTCTACATTTCAAATTAATGAAATATTTTGAATATTTTCATGGAAGCTATACTTACCTCTTGAACTCTGTTCAGGAACAATCTAAAATTACAGAAAGACCACCATAAAATACATAATATTTACCAATAGTAGAAATAATGCAATATGCTCTGCCTACAGTAAAGTGTGTACCATTTCTCAAACACAAAGCACTATTTCTGAATTTAAGTAATTATGTTTCTTATTACTAACACAATACTATAAAGACAAAATGAAAGAGCTGATGGTACTTTCACAGTATTTTAATATCCCTTTGAAAATATATAGCCTTTAAGATACCTCCTTGTGATAACGACCTGTTCTAGTTTCCCAAGTTTAGGAAGGTAACATTCATGCTATTAATGGTTCGCTTTAAAAAAATCATGTAACTATAGTCTGAATATGTTATAAATGGTACGTTTTTATTGTGTCTATGGTCTTTACAAGGGTCTCAATTAACTATATATTAAACAATATAGGAGATATTGTTAAACTAGGGTCATACTCGACATCTATATTATCCCCAGACTGAAAGCCTCAAAGAGTTTTAGAAGACAAATCAAGACATTAACACAAGTCTGGCTTCAGCTCTGCTTCTGTAGCTATAATGTAAATATTTTCAATTCATTTGTTTATTTATTCAATGAAAGGTGTACATCATTCAAGAAAGAAAACAGTTAAGCTTCAATATTTAACATCCTTGTAAAGACATGAAGCTACATGATATCAGTAATAATGAAGAAAAATACATGTTACTTAAGACCAAACAAATTGATTTCTTTCCCTGGTATGAGTTGAGTTAAAAATACAAGGTAAATAAGTTAAAATTTCAAAGTAGTTGACTGTATCCTAGGGTAATCACTGATATAACTGTCCTAATTTTCTCAAATCAATAAGGAGATAGCATTTTTCCTAGACAAGCCCAGATTATTTTTGAGGTAGCTACATTTAAAGTTCAAGCATTTGGGTAAGGGGCTTTTTGACAGGTGTTATAGCTCTTGAGTACAGAAATGTGTCATTTTCCAAACCCCAGTGAGAACTTTGGATTTAATCTTGGTAAATGTATCTAGTGACTAAACTGAGTGATAATACTACTGCTGTATTAATTAAATAGATTTCTAAAATAATTTCTATACATTTACAACAGGTATTCTCCTGTTTATTCTCCATTAAAACCAATACAATTTTATTAGAATTAACTATTAATATCACACACGAACAGTTTTCTTAGTTACAATTCCTTTCTCCTTAAGATTGATTCTAATAAATAATAACATTATAATAATGGCAGATAAATTTAATTCTTATGTATTTGGACTCTGCATTATATCATTTAATAGTTAAAACATCCTGAAAATTAAAGCTCAGAATATTTTAAGTATATCACCTAAATCAGAAAGTTAAAAATTGTTAAAGAATGTATTAGAATCCAACTCTGATCTGAGTTCCAAGTGTGTGCTCTTAACTATTATGCTATATTGAATAAAGTAACTTAATACTTAATGTTAGGTTCACAATAAAGCAACTTATTTTAAGTTTGAATTCATCAAGATCTATTTCATAAACACGTTGTTTTATGTTGCCTGTCTGTATTAGGCATTTAAGAAACAAAGAAGCATTATAACTCATTTATACACATACACACACATAAACACTTATACATGTGGATTTATATTATTATTCAATAGAGGTAAAAGTGTACATGAATAAGAAAGAACTGGAAGACAGGCAAAGCTCTTGTACCTGTCCTGGGATTAAGACTCTGAGATGGCATCACACCCACAGCCCCTTTATGAGTAAGTTAACCAAGTAGCTCCTTACAGATGATTACTATGATTGGCATCACACTCTTCTGCTGCCCTGGCTTGGCCAGTATAAACTAAACATCCTTTACAGATTCAATTACAGAAATGTATGCTTTCCATAGCTTTGTATGTTAGACTACCACAAGAATTCTATAGATAGGGAATAATTTATCCTGAAATCTGAATTTTCAATCCAATAAAATACTTTTTATTAAGGAGTTTGAATTTAGTGTACATAAGGAGAATTAACAGAGGGTAAGCAAAAAGATATGAAGACATAAAACAACAGTCAAAATTTAGGAGAGATTAAAGATGGCGGCCGAGTAACAGCTTTCCTGCAACTGGGAAAAGCAAGTCTGGGGAAACAAGACTCCAGGCATCTCTGGCCGGTGGGATCTGCCTATAATCATCCCTTTGACGATACAGGGAGCCATCAAGGGACTTCTGGACCCCAAGAGGAGGACAAAAACAGTGGAAAACTGGCAAGTGGTTGCGTGTGTTCCATCGACCTAATCACTCCAGCAACTGTAAGTACAAGCAGCAGTGAGACTGCAAACCGGAAAGGCCTTACCTGTGAACTGTTTCGGTGTTCTTGGACTTGGCACTCAGTTGAACTGCCTTGGGGAGAGCTTGAGCAGGAGTGTGGAGAACTTTGGGCATTGTCTGGGGCCCCAGACTGAGCCACTTAGCTGGGCGCAGGAAGCCATTGTGAAAGAACTGCCCCGGCAAGCTCCACCCTCAGGGTCTCAAAGCAAGGACTGGGCGGGTCAAAGTAACCTACTGACTGAGCAGCCTAAAGGCAGGGACTGAGCTGTCTTACAGCCTTAATCCTTAGGGGCAGAGTGAGACGGTTTTGGCACACTGGAGCCTTGGGCTGTTGCCCTGGGTAGAGTGCCGTGATGTCACAGCTGATAGCAACCTCAAACTCCTAGGCTTGGTGCCGCCCAGACCTCCATAAGAGCTGTGCAGCGACCCCCGACTGGTGACCCGCACCCACCGGGCCTCCACATTCCCTGACCAGGAACTGCGGGAGCCATGCAACCCTGCGTCCTCCCTCCTGTGTCCTCCCAGCTTCCACACTAGCCCATCCATCTGGACAGGGACTCTGGTAGCTGTGTGTCCTTTGGAGCCCTCCCTTCCTCTGTGCAGAGCTCTTCTCCTGGCCATAGACTGCTGGAGCCTTGGGCTCTCTGTGCCAAAGTCACTGGGCACCTGGCACTCCCAGAACTGTGTGCACCACCCCTGTTTCGGTGTTCTTGGACTTGGCACTCCATCCTGTTGCTGGATCCGGATGTGTCACAAACCGGAGCTGCTTCCACAACCAGAACTCCCTAGCTAGAGAAGCCCCAGAGGAACTACACAGGGTCACTCCCTACAAAGATCCAGCAACAATAGAGTGATTCCGCTAGGGTCTAATCTTGGAGAAACACCTCCCCAACTCAAGAGGACAGCCAGAGGCAATGGTAAAAAACAATCATGAGGCGAAATCAACAGAAAAACTCTGGCAATATGAATAATCAGAGTAGATCAACTCCCCCAAGGATCAATGGGGCAGAAACAGCACAAGACCCCATGCACAAACAAATAGCTGGGATGTCAGAAATTGAATTCAGGATCTGGATAGCAAATAAGATTGAATTAGAATTCCAAAAGTTATCTCAAAAATTCAATGGATTCCAAGACCAAATGACCAAACATTTTGACACATTGAGACAAGAAGTTGCATCCCTCAAAGATCTGAGAAACACAGTAGAATCCCTCAGTAACAGAATGGAGCAAGCAGAAGAAAGGATTTCTGACATCGACGACAAAGCTCTTTCGAACGCTCCCAAACCCTCAAAGAAGAAGAGAAATGGAGAGCAAAAACAGACCACTCTCTCAGAGAGCTCTCAGATAATTTGAAGAAAACCAATATTCGTCTTATAGGGATCCCCAAAAGTGATGAAGTGGCTTCACAAGGCACAGAGTCTCTTCTCCATGAGATTACGAAGAACTTTCCAGACATGCCAAGAGATTCCCAAATTCAGATAGCAGACAGTTTCAGAACTCCAGCACGACTCAACCCAAATAAGACATCCCCCAGACACATCATAATCAAGTTCACTAAAGTTAATATGAAAGAGAAAATTCTGAAAGCTGCCAGACAAAAGAAAACCATTACCTACAAGGGAAAGAATATCAGAATAACTGCAGATCTCTCTGCTGAAACCTTTCAAGCTAGAAGAGGAAGGTCATCAACTTTTAATCTCCTAAAAAAAAATAACTTTCAACCCAGGATCCTGTACCCAGCTAAACTGAGCTTCATTTATGATGGAGAAATTACATACTTTAATGACATTCACATGTTGAAGAAATTTGCCACAACTAAACCAGCTCTCCAGGACATTCTTAGACCTATCCTCCATAAAGACCAGCATAATTCTCCACGACAAAAGTAAACCCACCCAAAAAATTTTTGATCAAATTCCGACTTCCACAGTGGCAAAAGGATTAAAAATGTCCACGGGTCTCTCGAAAGGCTTATCAATACTCTCAATTAATGTGAACGGTTTAAATTGTCCTCTAAAGAGGCATAGGTTGGCAGACTGGATATAAAAACTCAAGCCAGATACCTGCTGCATCCAAGAATCGCTTCTTACATTAAAAGACAAATATAGGCTCAAGGTGAGGGGATGGTCATCTATATTCCAGGTAAATGGAAAGCAGAAAAAAGCAGACGTTGCAATCCTGTTCGCAGATGCAATAGGCTTTAAACCAACCAAAATAATTAAGGATAAGGATGGACACGTCATATTTGTTAAAGGTAATACTCAATATGATGAGATCTCAATTATTAATATTTATGCACCCAACCACAACACACCTCAATTCATAAGAGAAACTCTAACAGACATGAGCAACTCGATTTCCTCCACTTCCATAGTAGTTGGATAATTTAACACCCCTTTAGCAGTCCTGGATAGATCCTCCAAAAAGAAGCTAAGCAAAGAAATTTTAGATTTAAACTCAACCATTCAACATCTGGACTTAACAGACATCTACAGAACATTTCATCCCAACAGAACTGAATACACATTCTTCTCATCAGCCCATGGAACATACTCCAAAATCGACCACATCCTAGGCCACAAATCTAACCTCAGCAAATTTTAAAAAATAGAAATTATTCTTTGCATCTTCTTAGACCATCATGGAATAAAAGTTGAACTAAATAACAATAGGAATCTGCATACAAGTACAAAAACATGGAACCTAAACAACCTTATGCTTAAGGATACATGGGTTATAGACGAGATTAAGAAGGAAATCACCATATTTTTGGAAAAAAACAACAATCAAGACACGAATTACCAGAACCTCTGGGATACTGCAAAGGCAGTCCTAAGAGGGAAATTTATAGCACTGCAAGCCTTCCTCAAGAAAACGGAAAGAGAGGAAGTCAATAACTTAATGGAACATCTCAAGCAACTGGAGAAAGAAGAACACTTCAACCCCAAATGCAGCAGAAGAAAAGCAATAACCAAAATCAGAGCAGAATTAAATGAAATTGAAAACAAAAGAATTATACAACAGATCAATAAATCCAAAAGCTGGTTTTTTGAAAAGATCAATAAAATAGATAAACCTTTGGCCAACCTAACCAGGAAAAAAAGAGTAAAATCTCTAATTTCATCAATCAGAAACGGTAATGATGAAATAACAACAGACCCCTCAGAAATTCAAAAAATCATTAACAAATACTAAAAGAAACTCTACTCTCACAAATATGAAAATCTGAAAGAAATCGACCAATACCTGGAAGCACACCACCTACCAAGACTTAGCCAGAATGAAGTGAAAATGTTGAACAAGCCTATATGAAGTTCTGAAATAGCATCAACTATACAAAATCTCCCTAAAAAGAAAAGCCCAGGACCAGATGGCTTTACGTCAGAATTCTACCAAACATTTAAAGAGGAACTAGTACCTATACTACTAAACCTCTTGAAAATACAGAAAAAGAAAGAATATTACCCAGCACATTCTATGAAGCAAACATCACCTTGATCCCAAAACCAGGGAAAGACCCAACAAGAAAAGAAAATTATAGACCAATATCACTAATGAATATAGATGCTAAAATACTCAATAAGGTCCAAACAAACAGAATCCAACAACACACCAAAAAAAGTATACATCATGACCAAGTGGGATTTATCCCAGGGTCTCAAGGCTGGTTCAATATACGTAAATCTATAAATGTAATTCAACACATAAACAAACTTAAAAATAAAGACTATATGATTCTTTCAATTCATGCACAAAAAGCTTTTGATAATATCCAGCATCCCTTCATAATCAGAGCACTTAAGAAAATTGGTATAGAAGGGACATTTCTTAAACTAGTAGAGGCCATCTCTACAGCAAACCCACAGCCAATATCATATTGAATGGCATTAAATTGAAATCATTTCCACATAGATCAGGAACCAGGCAAGGTTGCCCATTGTCTCCATTGCTCTTTAACATTGACATGGAAGTTTTAGCCATTGCAATTAGGGAAGAAAAGGCGATCAAGGGTACCAACATAGGGTCAGAAGAGATCAAACTTTCACTCTTCGCAGATGATATGATCGTATATCTGGAAAACACTAGAGATTCTACTACAAAACTTTTAGAAGTGATCGAGGAATATAGCAATATCTCAGGCTACAAAATCAACACCCATAAATCTGTAGCCTTTATATATACTAACAATAACCAAGCCGACCAAACAGTCAAGGACTCTATTCCTTTCACAGTAGTGCCAAAGAAGATGAAATATTTGGGAGTATACCTAACAAAGGACGTGAAAGATCTCTACAAAGAGAACTATGAAACTCTAAGGAAAGAAATAGCCGAAGATGTTAATACATGGAAAAACATACCATGCTCATGGCTGGGAAGAATCAATATTGTTAAAATGTCCATACTGCCCAAAGCAATATATAATTTTAATGCAATTCCCATTAAAGCTCCATTGTCATACTTTAAAGATCTTGAAAACATAATACTTCGTTTTATATGGAATCGGAAAAAACCTCGAATAGCCAAAACATTACTGAGCAATAAAAACAAAGCAGGAGGAATCAGGCTGTCAGACCTGAGACTGTACTGTAAATCGATAGTGATCAAAACAGCATGGTACTGGCACAAAAGCAGAGAAGTAGATGTCTGGAACAGAACAGAGAACCAAGAGACGGATCCAGCTACTTACTGTTATTTGATCTTTGACAAGCCAATTAAAAACATTCAGTGGGGAAAAGATTCCCTATTTAACAAATGGTGCTGGGTAAACTGGCTGGCAACCTGCAGAAGATTGAAACTGGACCCACACCTTTCACCATTAACTAAGATAGACTCTCACTGGATAAAACATTTAAACTTACGACATGAAACTATAAAAATACTTGAAGAAAGTGCAGGGAAAACTCTTGAAGGGATCAGCCTGGGTGGATATTTTATGAGGAGGACTCCCCAGGCAATTGAAGCAGTATCAAAAATACACTACTGGGACCTGATCAAAGTAAAAAGCTTCTGCACAGCCAAGAACATAGTGAGTAAAGCAAGCAGACAGACCTCAGAATGGGAGAAAATATTTGCAGGTTATACCTCCGATAAAGGTGTAATAACCAGAATCCACAGAGAACTCAAACGTATTAACAAGAAAAGAACACGTGACCCCATCTCAGGGTGGGCAAGGGACTTGAAGAGAAACTTCTCTAAAGAAGACCGATGCACAATCTACAAACACATGAAAAAAAGCTCATCATCCTTAATCATCAGAGAAATGCAAATCAAAACTACTTTTAGATATCACCTAACCCCAGTAAGAGTAGCCCACATAACAAAATCCCAAAACCAGAAATGTTGGCGTGGATGTGGAGGAAAGGGCACCCTTCTACACTGCTGGTGGGAATGCCCACTAATATGTTCCTTCTGGAAGGATGTTTGGAGAATACTTAGAGATCTAAAAATAGACCTGCCATTCAATCCTATAATTCCTTTACTAGGTTTATATCCAGAAGACCAAAAGTCACAATTTAACAAAGACATCTGTACCAGAATGTTTATTGCAGCCCAATTCATAATTGCTAAGTCATGGAAGAAGCCCAAGTGCCCATCGACCCACGAATAGAGTAGCAACTTGTGGTACATGTATACCATGGAATATTATGCAGCCTTAAAGAAAGATGGGGACTTTACCTCTTTCATGTTTACATGGATGGAGCTGGAACATATTCTTCTTAGCAAAGTATCTCAGGAATGGAAGAAAAAGTATCCAATGTACTCAGCCCTACTGTGAAGCTAAATTATAGCTTTCACATGAAGACTATAACCCAACTATAGCACAAGACTATGGGGAAAGGGCCAAGGAAGGGGAAGGGAGGGGGGAGGTTTTGGTGGAAGAAGGGTAGCGGGTGGGGCCACATCTATGGTGCATCTTAGAATGGGTACAGGCGATTGCACTAATCTACACAGCTATGATTTAACAATAAAAAAAAAAGAAAAAAAAACAATAGTGAAAATTTATAAGGAAATAATAAAGAGGGAAATCAGCGTATACAGATGGCGGGGCTTGGAAAGGAATGACAGGTGTCAGCTAATCACACTGTCAGGGCACTAAAGTTTAAACCCACAAAATCTTACTCCTGAGAGGATGACAAGTTAAGTGGTTTACTACAGCAATGTTGAATTCTGAAAAATGTTTGTTAACTCCATAATGCCTTGTGTATGAAGCCGCTGAAACCATGGATCCAAGATTGATCCCAAGAGCCAAGCGACTACTGAGTGAGATACTCCAGTTTAAATCCTAAGCTCTACTGTTTACTAAATTCTACACTAGAAATTGAAGGGATAGTCCTTTCTTTCTTTTTTTGAGAAATAGGATAAAAAAATTAGGGGCTTAATTTTATGGATTATTTCAAGTCCTTTCTTAGCCTAGATAATTCCTTCTAACTTAATCCTTTCAAGTTCTATTTAAAAAATAGCAAAATTTATGAACTAGGACTTGATATAGTATATCAAGAGAGAACGGGACCTGTTAGTATATTTAAAAAGTATTAAAAGTAATAAGACAATATAAAAACCAAACATGTTTGCAAATGCTGCTAATTCACATAACAAGCCCCACCAATTTTTGAGTACATATGCTAGAATGTTTGCTAGAAGGTTCTAGAAATAGGTATGTCAGCAGTAGTTTCACCACTTGTTAGCAAGGCATACTTTGATGAGCATTTCGGTGCACTAAACGTCTTAAATATTTATATCCTCAAATTAATATAATAGTGTTTAAGATTGTATGGCTGTGAAAATTCATTGCAAAATTAAAAATATGGTTACTATAATTATAACATTGACAATAATCACTATTGTTTCAAATATTTTACTTTGGCTCTTAAAAAGAATGCTTTTGTAGTATGCAGAGCTACATACTTTACATTTGAATTGAATGGAGTACATCAGAAAGTGTCAAAACAGGTTAAGATATAGAACAAGAAATACTTGCTACTTCCCCATAATGTCTCCACACATTAACAATTACTTATTCAATATCAATTTGCCCTGTGAAGTATAAGAGTAGAGGCATAAAATGCCAAAAGCATTGAGGGTTGATTATTGGCCAAACATTTTATCTGTATTATCTTATTCAATTCTCACAAGTCTTGCAAATAGGTACTGCTATTATCCCTCATTGGCAGTTGAGAAAATTGAAGCTAAGAGAAAATAAGGAACATGCCCAGGTCATACAGTATAAAATGGAAGAACCAGGATTCTCTCTTTGCTAAACAGAAAATTTGATCAATCAGCTATTGTGCTGTTCACATGATAACTAAAACCGAGCTAAATGCTAGCTTAATTTTTCACAATGACAAGACATATTTTCTTAAGCACAAAATGACCATGAGGTCAATCTCTGCCAACCTTTACCATGAATATATTATCAGTCTCTAAGTTTGCCCTGGCCCAAGTTTATTCACGTTATTTATTCACTCACTCATTTACTCACTGACCTCTGTGCCACCTCTAAACCATGAGCACCATAAAGATACGCTCCACATATTTATGTGGGTGTGTCTTTATCTCCCCATCATTAGCTACAGTATTGAATGTGCTACACATTCAATAAGTGTGCTAAATAAATAGATCTACATACTACAAATATATGAACCCATTTTACACTAACATTCAGGTTAATATTTAAAATGGAGTAACCAATGCAGAAAGAGTTTTAATGAGATTTGTCCACCTCACCCAACTAGAAACTTGGGACTAATTAAACCTACGTCATTCATATGCACACGTCACGTTTTTCTATTACAAGGCCCTCTGTCATCTCTCTGAAGCTCTTTCAAGTGCAAATTATATAAGCAGAAAATTATATTTCCTGACTATATTAGGGTTACAAGTAAAGGGTGGCGATAAATTTAAAACATGTTGTACTTTCAATGTAAGTTGTTTCTTATAATGAATTTTTGACTCCATAATGCTGGTGATTAGATATAAGAAGTCTTATTGTCAACAGATGGTCACACAGTATATGGTTAAATTTTAGTTATATAAATATAGCCAGTGTTCAAGAAAATAGTTTAGATTTTAAGATATGATGCTATGTACATAACTTAGAAAAATAATTAGGTTAGAAAAACTTCATGCAAGATCCAGTATTCACTAAGTGAAATTTAAGAGATTAATTTTATATTACAACCAGTTTTAGAGCTGTTTTTGTTTTGAAAATTAATAATTTTGAAATGCTTTTCTTTTAAATGGGGTTTTTCTTAAACATAATTCCTTGTTACTTGAAATGTATTGATACAAATTTGCAATTGTAACATTTATATTTACATGTGTGCATAACTAAATTAATATCTTTTGTCACTGAGTCCAAATGCATCATTTATTTTAATTACAATGTAATGAAATGAAATGGTAAATGAAATCACAGGAACATTTTTTTTCCTGGAAAACACATATATTACATATTTACATGTTTAAAAATGTAATTAAATTTAGTGTTTTTTGTTTCAGATTAATGTAAAGGTGCACACTGTGATAATTTTAAAATTAAAATGTAATTGGAATATCAGGTCCCACATGACAACAGATTCGAATAGTATCACAGATGAGCTGCAGTAAACTTTATGCTAGGCTCTATACTACCATTTATATTTTGTTTACATACCCACTCTTCAATTTAGAAAGTGGGGCTTAATAAAAATCATTTCTTTACAAGGCTGACATGGTGACCAACATATATTCACAGAACTGTGCCTTCTTTTATCTTTTGTCAAAACATTGCATTGAGTTTGTACCACATTAAATGCATTCATGAGATATAGTGTCTTGCTCAACCTCATACAGCATCCACTCTGTACAGAACAGTTACTATTTTATTTCATATCTTTGAACATTAGTGAGCACGCTGATGTAACTACCTACAGCTCATGGTTCAGCCTGATTACACTTTAGAAAACTCTGCCATAGCTGAAAATGCAAATTTACAACCTGGCAGACCAATGAAATTAATGTCAGGATAATTTCTTTCCCATTAAGTTGACTTGCCATTGGAACAGAAACTTCAGAGTTAAGGATAAATCAAATTATAATAAATACATGGGTGTGTTTTGTGTGTGTGAGAACAATAATACTCCATGAGTTGTTTTATAACATAAGAAACAGACTAAGATTCAGTAGCATTCTTTTTAATGATTAGATCCTACTGTGGTTAACAAAACATAAGAAAGGAATCTTCTATTCATTAATATAAACTATAATTTATTAATGACAAACTGTAATTTATTAATGATATAAATTATCAGACATTTTTTGTGGATTCAGTTAGAATCATACTGCTTATCTGCAGATTTAATGTGTTTCACTACTAAAAAATGACAAAATATAAGTCCCACTCTAAGTCCACAGGATTACTTCATGAGAAAGGATTTATAGGACTATAACATTTTAAATCTTTAAAACAGTATCTTATTATATACTAGGATAAAAGTATCAAAATGGATCTCACAGCGTATGCATATATAAAACACCCGAAATGATATCTTACATATTATGACTATTTTTTCTGAGATGTAAGAAATTATAATGAAGTCACAAATACATCAACTTTAATTTTTTCATTAATCAGTTGGTAACTTATGTAAATTACAGGATTACACAAATAGTTTGTCTCCTGAGATGTTAATATACTTAGTAAAAAATACTTTGTGCTGTAATTAACATTACATTCATAACTTCAAGGAATAATAGCTGCCTACTATCAACAAAATGGTCTAGGTAAATTATTTATGAGCAAGAAATATATGTATATAATCTCATTATGTAATTGAGATACTAGGAAAGAGTAATTACCAAAAACATCTAAAAAGTTTGAGAATGTTTTGAATCCATGTTTTCTTCTGGAAGAAACTGAGAACAATTATCTCAAGGACAATTTCAGTTTTTTAACTAACAAAAATTCTGAAAAAAATTGTAAATACGTAGAGTTAATGATAAAAATTATAAAATAAAGTACTTAAGTCTATCATTTGTGATTATTATTCCCAGACTTCTGGTTGAGTGAGTAGAGGTGATCGAAAATGCTCAGCAATCTCAATAAGTGTGAGAGGGAGAAGGATGGAGAAAAAAAAAAAAAAAACAGCAGAGGAGAAGGAATAAACAGAACAATAAGAGAAAAGAAAGAAGACTCCCAGAAAAAGTAACAGCAATAGCCAATAAACTTAAGAAAAAAATGGTTTTAATAGTAATTAAAAAAATTAAGTAAAAGTGGCAAGACTATTAAACCAGCAATATTACGATTAGAAATAATGCTTGCAAAAGTGCAGCAATGCAAGTTCCCTAACATTGTAATATTCTCCTTGGAAACGTGACTTCCCTAGACTTGGACAGGGAGCTATTCAAATGAGCTTAAAAAAATTAGAATAGTTATAATTTGATTGTAGGAAACAAACTGGATGAAGCTATGTTGACATTTTATAAAACTTTCCTCATTCAAATATTTCTCACTTTTAAAACATTTTAACCTTTCCAAAATTATAATGAGAAAAACACACTTTGTTTAATGACAAAATAGAGCACATTAGTGTATCCACATTTATAGATAACATCGATATGTCTGGTCTCAACCATGTAATATATTTTTTTTAATTCTCAAGTAATATTTTTACTGATTCACATGGGATTTTTTTAAATTAATTAATTAATTTATTTAAGGACTGGTTGTTGGATTTAATAGGTCTCCAAAGCTCAGACCTATGATTTCATAATCTACCAGTCGAGCCTCCCTCAAAGGGGATTTTTCTTGAAAGCTACTTTTTTTGTTTTTTTAAATTAATATGAGAGTACAAATTTTTAGGTTACCTTGTTATCAAGGCCAAGTTCAAGTTGTAGAAGACCCCTTCACCTAGGGACATGCTGAACACCCTTACATCGTGCACATTTGATGAGATTCCCCCAATTGCCCTCCCTTTTCCTGCCAATTGCACCCCCCAACCTCCTCCCTCCTTCCTCCTCACCCCTCCCCCTAGACTATATTTGTATTTTATCATTCATATGGGCATGTAATTGTTTATATATTGGTTCCATATTAGTACTGAGTACATTGGATTTCTTTTTTCCATTCTTGGGATACTTTACTAAGAAGAATAGACAATAAGAAAAATAGACCATTTTTATCCTTCATTCCGTCTGTGCCTACATTAGATCTCTCAAAATTGTAGTATACCATCAGACCCAGGATGTTGATATTCATACACTCCGTTGTATTGTTATGCAGATGACTAGAGTTTCTACCTGTAATAATTTGTGTTTATATGTCCTATGAACTTTTAGCATGTGAATAAGCTCACCATAATCAAAGTACTACATAATCCCAACTCCACAAAGATACCTCATGCTCCCCTGTCTTAGTAGACCCACCTCTCCCCTGTGTCGCCATCCCCTCTACTGTCCCAGGACAATCATGGCCCATTTTCCATTTCTATAATTTCATCCTTTAAAAAGTGCTATATAAAATGGAATGATGACTAATTATATGTTGTACAACATGGTGAGATGAGAGTTTTTTAAATGATTTCACAGACTTTTTCAATACATTTCTTATGTAGTTCAATAGGTGGATACTGATTTTGCATATCAGGGTGACTAGTCTAGAGAGAACTCTAGAGAAAAGAAATAATATCATTAAAGTATTTCTAATCTGGAGTTTAAATGCAAAATCATTTCTTTATTGCCTTTCTTCTTCCATAAGACTAACGACAACTAAAAAAACTCTTGTGACTGACAGTTGACATATTGCACTTTTGATGTAGACAGGTACCATAATGACATTCTGAAATTTATGAGACTTTTCCTACCATGCTATTTTTCCTTCATTCTTAATTCACTGATCATCATCAAAACTATGAATGTCCACAGCCAGGTAATAAGGGAAAAATACTGACTTTTTTCAGGCTGAGACTAAGCTACTATAGTTACAATCTAGAGACACCATCTTTCACATCCAAAAGCTACAACACAGCACTATTTAATTTTGGATCAGTTGCAAACAGCACTCTGGCATTTTGCTCTATACCCACAGGTAATAAGCCCCAGACATGCAGTTAGAAGAGAAAGGTATTTGTGTCCAGATGGCCTCATTCTGTTCTTCTCACTTTTTTTTTCCATAAGCAACAGTTTACTTTTATTATTTATTAAATCATAACTGTGTACATTAATGTATTTATGGAGCACAATGTGCTGATTTTCTATACAATTTGGAATGCTTACATCAAACTGGTTAACATAGCCTTCACCTCACTTACTTAACTGTCGTGTTAAGACATTCATACCCTACTCTTAATAGATGTGACACGTACCCTGGCAACATGCATCATAGCTGAGGTCCCACCAATAAAAATCTGATACTTCGGTACGCTTCACAAAATTTCACTGTAACACCTGCCTAACAGAAAGAGAGCTTTCAATCCTTTGTTCAGTTTCATTCAGTTAACAGTTATTGCACAATTGTTTTGTGGCATCTGCCAGAGCAGATATTGAGGTTTGGAAAAGCCCCGTGTACAAATGGCAGACTGTAGCTTCTCCACTTCCAGCATTTCCTGCGAAAGACCTCTAGATTTACTTGACATTTTGATTTCATAAACCACAGGTTTCATCTGCAATTATTATTTAGAACATGGTTATTCAGACTACATATCACTGTTACCACTTTTGTCTTTTATTTTTCTTTTCTGCCAAGGTGGGGCAGTAAAACTCAGTGCGGGAGTGAAATTATCCCGCTCCTCACTCCTGGCACCCCACGAGTATCCATCATCCATTGTTACTTCCCCATGAGTATCCAGCATCCATTGTTATTTCCCCATGAATATCCATGATCCCTTGTAATTTCCCCCTGCATCTGTAATCTCTAATTCTTTTCTCCCTCCTCTGCCCAATAGATATTCTAATTTGTTTCTAAGCAACTTTCAAAATACAGTAGAACGTCTTGTAAGTTGACCACCCCAGAACTCTAACAAACTGGCCAACATGTGGAGGTGGTCGACATAAGGAACTATGTCTATCAAAAGTATTTTGAAGGGTAGACTAGGCACTGGTGTGGGTACACAGCTTCCCCAGGGGATTCCCAGGATACCATAGGGACATTCAGTAAGGAGGTATGCAGCACTTTTTCTAGGATGCGTTCGCAAATTTAATTATCTGACCTCATATTCCAAATTACTTCGTTTTTTAAAATTTGTTGTGGGTCCTCATAGTACTCAGGAAAAGTTAATGTGGGTCAAAGTTCCAGGGGCACTTGCAAAGAATGTGAATTCTTTATTTTTTCTCTGAAATATTATAGGGGTACAAATGCTTTTGCTTACATGCATCATGTTTGTGATGTGGGAATCAGGATGATAAGTGCTCCATTCTGTCAGACAGTACCCTGTTTCCTGGAAAATAAGACAGTGTCTTATTTTAAGGTGTGCTCCCAAAGATGCGCTAGGTCTTATTTTCAGGGGACGTCTTATCTTTCCTGTAAGTAGGTCTTATTTTCAGAGGATGACTTATCTTTCCTGTAAGTAGGTCTTATTTTCAGAGGATGTCTTATTTTCGGGGAAACGGGGTATTCACTGTTCTCATCGGGTAGATTTTCACCCATGTCATCCTTCTCCTCTCCCTCCTTATGTTCCACAGAGTTTTACTTCCCTCTGTACACGTGTGTGCTCCTTGGTTAGTGCCAATTTAATAGCGAGTACATGTAGTGTTCTTTCTTTAGATACTTCACTTAACATCATTTCCAGTTCTGTCCAAATTGTTACAAAAGGCATTAATTCCTCCTTCTTCATGGCTGAGTCATATTTCAAGGTGCATCAATACCACATTTTGTCCATCTACTTATGAACTGATGTACCTCAGTGGGCATCATTCAGCTGTTTTCTATGAAAAAACATAACATAGAAGGGTTTCATACTAGGAGTTACAACCAAAAAAAAAAAAAAAATGGCTAGATATTTGGGAAATAGCTGGAATTATCCACAGGTAAGTAAGGGGTTGTCCGACATTGGCAAATGGATAAAGTAGGGGAATTAGTGAACTTAGAATTAGTGGTCCCTGAGGCCTTTGTCCTCCATACACAGACTTCAGCCTGACTGTATGAGACTTTTAACTCTTCCAGGAGACTTGAGGGAAAGGTACATAAGAGGACAAAAAATAGGACAGTGCCCACCTCGCTAACTGGAGTTTTGCACTACACGGCAGGACGCTTTCTGAAAGCAGAGAGAACACGGTCCTTATGATGATAAAAGAAATAAATATGTCCCAGGTTTTAGTCCTTGATGTCTCATGGCTCTCGGAGTTCCTGGTTTGTTTTCCTCTTCTGGATACCGTCTTGGCTGATAAAAAAAGCAGCACTGTATTTTTTATGTGATGAAACCAAAAGGCCCCAAACAATATGGAATGCAACTGTACTCAAAAAATTTATTAGGTTATTAACTTGATGGAGGAAAGGAAATAAAACACCATGGACAGCTGTGGGGGGTCAACTTAGGAGTCTATCGGAGTGGGTCTGTCACTGTGTCCAGGATTGTTCTATCTTTTTGGATAGGAGTTAAGGAAGTAGGTGCATCTATTCTAGATTCTGTGCTGTCAGAAAACAGATATACATTTAAATTTTATAATTATACATAAATATATATTTAAATTTTATAAACTTATATACAAATGTTGTAAATATATATATAAATTTTCCTAAAAGTAACAGTATTTTCTATTAATACAGCAGAACTATGAAAACTGGGAAATTCATTCATTTAATGATATTATATAATGTACAAAGCTTATTTATATTTCATCAATTATTTCAAGACTGTTCCTTGTAACAAAAGCAAAACCAAAATCAGGTCCAAAAGTCCAATTCAATTCAGTCTAGGATTGCGTGTTGCATTTAAGTGTAATGTCTGTCTTGAGATTCTATCCCCACTATGTTGTGTAGTCATGACTTTGATATTTTCGAAGAGTAGATATTAGTTATTTTTTACAACATTTCTCAATTTGAATTTCTCTATTTCCTCATGAATAGATACAGATTTTATGCTTTTGTTCAAAACACCATGGATTCCTGCTGTGTCTTTTCCAGGGTCACATAGGAGACAGGAGATGATGGGAGTTCATCCCATTAATGAGGTTGTTAACTTTTTTCACTTGTATAAGATAGTATGTCCCAGACTCAGTCCTCTCTAATATTATCATTTAATTCACTGTTATTTATAAGTATTTATTAAAAACTAAATATAATAAGTAGTTGGAGAATATGTAAATATCCTATTTCTTCACAAACATTTACTACTTTCATTCACACAAAAATGATTCTTCCTTCAATTATCTAATGGAATATTTATGAAAACTAATGACTGTTCTAACCCCATCATTCCTTCTGCATTTTTTATTTGCATTTTACTATGAATACAATACTTTTTTCCTTCCCTACTTCTTAATTGCCAAATTAACAACTAAACACTACTTATTTATTCAGAATATAAATGACTTGGCATATAATTGCACAATTAATTAGTGTAGAAAAATCAGGTAAACATATTATTATTAGGTAAGAAATTATCATTTAATTTATTTATATTTTAATGACAAACTGATTTTTATTTTATTAAATGGGCTAAAATTCCTTACCATGAAATTTTGTTGTTTTTTTTTCTTTCTTTTTTTGCATACTGTAATTTTATGTATTAAATCTCACATTTTAGTGGGTTGCAGCCTTAGCCCCAGCTTGACCTTCAGAAGTATTTCAGGAACACTCAGGGAGATAGAGTTGGATAACTGCCTTTCTTTCAAGTAGAAGAATCTGGAAAAGTCTTTTTCCTGGAGAATCTTTTGTTATGGAAAATGTTCTGTGTTTCTTCTGAAGTAGGTACATTCCCTCCCTGCCACAACCCTAGAGCACTCTTTTGGACCTTCATAGTGAGAAGCTGCCGTAGTCCTGATCCTGTGGGAGGTACAATCTGGGAAAGTGTGAAAGCTTCCCTAAAACTGGGCCACCGGGGGGTCTCACGCTTCGCCTAATCCATACTCAGTTGCTATTAATTTGTCAAACTTAAACCATTTATATGTTTCTACTAGATTATGATCAGGGAAACCGATCCAGCAGGTGACTCTCCATATTTGGCTGTTATTCTATTTTCTGAATTAGCTCATCTATCGGATTTTTAGGTGGCATTATTTTAATGTTTTTGCTTTATGTTCTGTCATTTATGGGTATGTAACCTCATACCCTTTAAAAAATTTGTCTAGACTCTTTAATTCAATACTGCATAGGGCTATTTTAAAATGAAATTAGTACACAGAAAAAATCATGGTTCCACATATCTAGAAAACACTCAAAACACCATAGCTAAAGGGAAAATGCAAAGTGTAGTTTCAAAATGTCTTATGCTTGTTTTTTATTTAGACATGCATGACTTCAGATGATATTTATACTACATTGAATGTTTACATAATTTATAGCTTCTATATTATTTATAGGAACAATGTTTACTTTCAGACTCCTAGGGATTGTGGTATATAATGACTTAAATAGACTTACTTTCTAATCTCCTTATAACAGATGGAAAAACATACCATGCTCATGGCTGGGAAGAATCAACATTGTTAAAATGTCCATACTGCCCAAAGCAATATATAATTTTAATGCAATTCCTATTAAAGCTCCATTGTCATACTTTAAAGATCTTGAAAAAATAATACTTCGTTTTATATGGAATCAGAAAAAACTTTGAATAGCCAAAACATTACTGAGCAATAAAAACAAAGCAGGAGGAATCATGCTACCAGACCTGAGACTGTATTATAAATCCATAGTGATTAAAACAGCATGGTACTGCCACAAAAGCAGAGAAGTAGATGTCTGGAACAGAATAGAGAACCAAGAGATGGATCCAGCTACTTACTGTTATTTGATCTTTGACAAGCCAATTAAAAACATTCGGTGGGGAAAAGATTCCCTATTTAACAAATGGTGCTGGGTGAACTGGCTGGCAACCTGTAGAAGACTGAAACTAAACCCCACATCTTTCACCAAAAACTAAGATAGACTGTCACTGGATAAAAGATTTAAACTTAAGACATGAAACTATAAAAATACTTGAAGAAAGTGCAGGGAAAACTCTTGAAGGAATCGGCCTGGGTGAATATTTTATGAGGAGGACTCCCCAGGCAATTGAAGCAGTATCAAAAATACACTACTGGGACCTGATCAAACTAAAAAGCTTCTGCACAGCCAAGAACATAGTGAGTAAAGCAAGCAGACAGCCCTCAATCATCAGAGAAATGCAAATCAAAACTACTCTGAGATATCACCTAACCCCAGTAAGAGTAGCCCACATAACAAAATCCCAAAACCAGAGATGTTGGCGTGGATGTGGAGGAAAGGGCACCCTTCTACACTGCTGGTGGGAATGCCCACTAATATGTTCCTTCTGGAAGGATGTTTGGAGAATACTTAGAGATCTAAAAATAGACCTGCCATTCAATCCTATAATTCCTTTACTAGGTTTATACCCAGAAGACCAAAAGTCACAATTTAACAAAGACATCTGTACCAGAATGTTTATTGCAGCCCACTTCATAATTGCTAAGTCATGGAAGAAGCCCAAGTGCCCATCGACCCACGAATGGAGTAGCAAATTGTGGTACGTGTATACCATGGAATATTACGCAGCCTTAAAGAAAGATGGAGACTTTACCTCTTTCATGTTTACATGGATGGAGCTGGAACATATTCTTCTTAGCAAAGTATCTCAGGAATGGAAGAAAAAGTATCCAATGTACTCAGCCCTGCTATGAAGCTAAATTATAGCTTTCACATGAAGACTATAACCCAACTATAGCACAAGACTACAGGGAAAGGGCCAAGGGAGGGTAAGGGAGGGGGGAGGTTTTGGTGGAAGGAGGGTAATGGGTGGGGCCACATCTATGGTGCATCTTAGAATGGGTACAGGCGATTGCACTAATCTACACAGCTATGATTTAACAATAAAAAAAAAATATTTACTTTGTCAAAAAAAAAAAGCAAAAACAAAATAACAACACAGAATGCATTTCTCAAGATATCGGTTAGATTATAAATTTGTATTGGTTACATATCCTAATCTCCATACACAATTGATGAAGACTCTAAAGTGATTTAGATGGATTGCAGCTCCTGCAGTTGTAGCCAAGAAATCCATTTCAGAACTCTGTCGGGAGGTTAAAAAACCATTAGTTCTGATGAGGTGACAAGTTTGATAGGAGCCACAATTAAAAAGGAGAAGAAAGAAGTGTTTTTAAATGGCAAAGACTAAATTGACATGGAAACACAGATTTCTTAGTTCTTTGAACACTAAACAAAGTGTTCTAGAACAAAGTTCTAGATTATTCAATAATCTAAACAAAGATATATTTTATCAAGTGGCTATTAAATATAAGAAATTATTGGTTCAGTCATCCATCTGATATTTTTAATGTAAATAATCTGTAGCACATTGCTTTCATAGGGCTATATTAATTTTTTCATAAATATAGCAATTGAAAATCACAACCCAGTAATCCACTTATCTGTTTAAGTTCCTAAAAAGAAATAGGTTACATGTATCTGACCAAATTCTTGAATATGAAAAATGTGATATAATTCCATCATAGTAACATAACAAATAATCATATTTGATACCCAACTCTGGATATTTTTACTCACATTCTCTTTTTATCACTAGTCTAAACTATCCTCTATGCATATCATATAATTGCATTTTAAAAATGAAGCTTTATTCTTAATATGTGTATGATTAACAAAGAGCATCTTAGAAACTCTTAGACATACTAGTTACACAGGTGGGCTTGACTTTCTTCTGCCTGTTGAATAATCTACATTTATTTCAAGGAGTATATCATCTACTGAATAATTATACATAAAGTGACTCAGTAATTAATAAAATGCATAGTTATTGGTAAAAATTTAAGTACGTTAACACAAATGCAGCTTGCAGTTGTCTTACTGAGCATGTTGTCTTACAAATGCAATATGGAAGCATCACCAAGGGAGGAACTTCAGAGTGCCTGTCTAAGCATCTTTTGCTGTTCACAATAATGAATATATCATTCCATAGAGGTTTTAACTGACGTATGCAAATAAATAAGCTATCACAGAAAAGGAGATGTATAATTTTTACCCTGTAAAGTAAAAAAAAAAAAAAAATTACTCTTCTTGCTCTTTTGTTTCATATAAAAATGTTTCCAATAGTCAAGGAAATAAGATTCCCCCCAGATGGTAGACACCTTCGGGGAAATCTCTGGCATTTATTAAATTTGGAATTTCAAACAAACTCTGTCTGCAAAGAATCCAGATGTGCTCCAAAAGAGTATAATTTGCTCTAACATTCTCACAGGACAATTAGTGACTAAGTCTCCTGAATAAGATACCAGAAACAACCGTCATTAGAATTATTAAAAAGTATTTTTGTAAGCAATGTTCAGTTAAGCGACAACATTTTCTGGTTTTAGGAATAAACCTTGCCTATAACAACTACCTAAAATCTGATTCTAACAATGATGTCCATTAAAATCAGACACTCTAAACTTTTAAATTTCCACGGTGATTTTTTTTCCTGAATTTTAAATAAGAATTTTAAGCTATTTCTAAATTTGGGGGGCATTTTAAAATCATCCCTCTTTTAAGTAACCTTTCAGCCTTGGTTCCCATGTGTGAAAAAAGAATTCCTCTTTACAGTCTATTCCTTCTGTCCTTGCCCCTAAAAATCAATCAGTCAATCTATCAATCAGTTAACCACTCCTAGTCAATCATGGAGTCAATACCTGAAAACTAGACATTAGTAACTATATGCCTGTCATAGTGATAAGTAGAAGGTAATACAAAAAAAATTAGAAACTGTTATCTTTATTCTTGTATTATTTGTTGTACACCTGTATAGATAAGGTTCACATATAGAGAAGAAAACAAAAGTTAACTTTATAGAATAATCTTTATATGCCATGAGAGTTCAAAGGAAATAGAGATCAATTAGGCTACTATAAACCAGGGAAAATGAGTAGAGATGGAGAAAATCAATGGATTTGAAGGGATTTTAGGATATTTTGCAAGCAAGAAAATGAGACCCTGATAACCAGGTTAATAGGTCCTGAAGGCAGTGTTTGAAGAATTCCTCAAAGTAAGCAGTTCCAGGAAGAATGCTGAAAATCGCATGAAGACTAAGTCTGTGAAAGGGAAGTCTGGCAGTAACCACCTTGTGCACAGGCTAAAGATTCTACGGAGAAGGTATCTATCTTATCCTGAGTGTCTATTTCAAAGATGTGTATATCTTACCATTGAGTTATCTATTTGAAAGAAACATCGGGGAAATAATTCCATTATTTATTCTTTTGTTGAACAAATATTTGGGGTTTTATTCAGTAGCAGATAATCTTCTATATCTTAAGGATAGAGTAATATGCATAAGACAAAAATGGTGGCGTCAGAGCTTCCATTTGGGGAAGAAAGACATGAATCTCATAAAATACGTTAAATTATATAGTAAAAAAATGTTGTGGAATAACATAAAGAATGGAAAGAGGACAGTAACAGCAGTTTGCTTGGGGGAACATTAAGCAAGTTGGTAGGGGCGGCTCACTGAATAGATAGTATTGTGGAAAAATACCTGAAAGAGGCAATGGGGTGACTCTTGTAGAGGTTTGTGAATATTTGGAGGAAGCATGTTAAGGCAGAGGAACAGGTGCAAGGCTCCAATACAGTGAACTGCACAGCGTATCCAGAGGAACAGTGAGGGAAAAATAAGTCATGAGGGGTTTGCAGTAATTTAGGGGAAAGAAAATGATGGCTTTGGAAAGGATAGTTATTAGCAGATTTAATAAGAAATCACAAGGGGTTTAACCTTTGCTAAGTGACTGAATGAGGTTAAGCAAGAAAGAAAGGGGGGGCTCTCAAATTTTCAGCCTAAGTCATTGGAAAAGTGAAACTTGGCATCTCCTAAAATAGGGAGTAGTCACTGATCATGGATAGATTATTACGAGTCTCACTGTGGACGTGTTACATCTGAAGTTCGTATGACTCCCAAGTGGTTGTATTGAGGGCAAGTTGGATATGCAATTCTAAAATTGAGGACAGAAGTTTGGGCTACAGACATTAATTTGTGAGAACTCAGAATATAGATGACATTTCAAGCAATGAAAGACATGATATTTATAGAAGACAGTAAAAAAGATGAGGTCTCAGGACTCCCCCTGAGAGACTACAACATTGTTAGATCTAACAAGACAGAAGATATGGGAGATTAGAGATAAAAAATAAAGCAATGGGTGATATTCTGGAAAACAAAATAAGGAACAAATTTTAAGGGAGAAATGAGCAATTAAAGACTGAAAACTAACTGTTGGATTTGCACAGTCACTAAATGATTCAAAAAGATCAATTTTAATGGAAGGGTATGAGCAAAAGAGTAAGACATGAAGAGAGAATGAGATGAGAGAAATTGTAAATAATAAGTTTAGACACACTCTGGGAAGCAGAGGCGTGTAGATCACCTGAGCTCAGGAGCTCCAGAACAGCTTGAGCAAGAGGAAGACCCTCTCTACTAAAAATAGAAAAAACTAGCTGGACAATGTGGCTGGTGCCTGTAGTCCCAGCTACTCCAGAGGAGGCAAGAGGATTGCCCAGGGCAACAGAGTGAGACTGTCTCAAAATAAAAAAAAAGAAAAAAAGAAAGAAAATTTAGACGAAATTCTGAAGTTTTCATGTGAATGATAGCCAAGAGCTAGAATTAAAACTGGGGGGCAGGGTGGTTTTTGATGAGAAATTGGTAATGCATATAAAATATGAAGGAGTGGAGAATTCTTAAGATGGAAAGAGGAGATTTAGTACATAGCTGGATCTTATTTAACAAGAGAACAGAAGGCACATATGCAAACAGGTTCATCAGTCTGGTAGTAGAACTTGATGAAATTCTTATCTGATTGAATACATTTTCTGTCAGTGAAATATTAATGGGCATCTACTGTGAATGAGCATAAACCCAAGTATTACCTATTTTCTTCTCTAGTTGAGGGTCTTCTTCTCTAAGTGAGAAGAAAATTGACTTACTGAATAGCTAAATACCAAATTTAGAATTAATGTACCTGAATTTATGGAGAAACAAGATCCTGTACAGCCATGTTCTTCTTCAGATAAATTCATCTATTTGGGAGTAGATATAAAGTGATCAGATAACTAGTGTTAGTTCAAGGGAAAACAAGGATGAAAGAAAATGGTAAGGTAGTTGAGGTTATATGAACGTGCCATGGAATTTACCTGGGAATGAGTTGTAGGGAATATCATGGGATTATCGAGGCCGAAAAAATGGGAATTTGACTGGTTTTACATCATGTCACAAGAAAAAAAAATGCTACAACAGTAGGAGTTGGGAACCAAACAAGTGCATGTTCAAGTCTGGAGTTGAAATGATGGAGCATTTGTCACTTTGGCAATGGGACAAGTCCTTGGTATTATCATGAGAATAAGTCATTGAGTTTGGGCTAAAGAGAAAGACATTGTAGGAGAAGAGGTCAAGGAACTGCGAAACCAGGAAATGGGGATAATCATAAATCAATATCTTTATATGTGGCATGAATTGCAAAGGAAGAAAAAAAGGATGACATTTAACATGAAAAACTGCAAATCACAATGTAGGTATGACAATTTGATACTGAATAACATAGTAGCCCCTTTTTAAATCAAGAAAAAAAAAATAGGAGGGGCGGCGCCTGTGGCTCAGTGAGTAGGGCGCCGGCCCCATATGCCAAGGGTGGCGGGTTCAAACCCAGCCCCGGCCAAACTGCAACAAAAAAACAGCCGGGCGTTGTGGCGGGCGCCTGTAGTCCCAGCTGCTCGGGAGGCTGAGGCAAGAGAATCGCGTAAGCCCAAGAGTTAGAGGTTGCTGTGAGCCATGTGATGCCACGGCACTCTACCCGAGGGCAGTACAGAGAGACTCTGTCTCTACAAAAAAAAAAAAAAAAAAGAAAAGAAAAAGGAAAAAAATAGGAAATGCATGGAGAAACATACTAATAATTAGATATGTTGAGATACTACTCTTAATATTAGAAAGGTCAGGTGACCAAAAATACAGGAAAGTTAAAAAAGACCTAAACCACATATACATAATCAAGAAGACAATCATTAAGGAGATTGACTATTTGTTATAACTTATTTAGATCTTTATATTAGGCTATAACAAAAACATGAGTCAGTATCATACAGTGGAATTATTAAAACTCTGATTTTTGATGTAATAAAATAAAATAAAACTGATAATTGATGTAATAAAATTTACAGTGGAGAACAGAATTTTACAAGGACTTCTATATGAAAAAATTAAAATTATTCCTACTAAATAATATCTGATGTATGTCTCAAAGTGAATATATAAACCAAAATTACACAATTAAATAAAAAAGCATCTCAGGCCTAAAAACATGGGAAACATTGAAAGCAGTAACAAAGTCAAAATAAAGTCAACATCCTTCAACATGATAAGTGCTTAAAAAGAAAGAATAAAATGAATAAATTAAATTTCCAGATAAGAATCAGAAATAGAGACAATGGACACTGAAAGAAAGGAAAAAAAATATATAAAGAGAAAAGCCAAAATGATGATGTAGAAAACACAAAAGTGAGAGCATGAATTGTCATGTTAAAATGCTGGCTTGGAAAAAGTTAATGCTATATGCATACTATTACCTAATGTAATCAGGCAAGAAAAATAGCATAAATAAGTGAAAATATACAAAATTTAAAACTACAAGAGAAAAAAAACTACATGAACTTACTTTGAAGACTTTATGTTAATAAATTTTAAAAGTTAAATGAAATGTATAGTTATGTAGATAAATAAATACACTTTATGAAAATTAATTCCATTACAGATAGAAAACTTACACTAATTTATGCAGAAAAAATAGAGAATGGTAAACTAATTCAGACCTAGTAGGTATTCAAAGGAATGATAAAATACATCAGACCTGGATGGTTTTCAAAGGGAGTCTACCAGCCTTCAGAAAAGATAGTCCTGAATGCTATATAAATTGTTCTAGAGCACAGAAATTAAAACAATTTTCCAAGTTCATTGTAGCAATAAGCATGATATAAATAGCTAACTTAGATAGATACCCCGAAAGAGGAAAATTATAGAACAATCTTAGCTATGAATGTCTAGGCAAATACCAAAACATAATTTTGGCTAACAATATTCACTATTGCATTAAAAATAATAATGGATCATCAAGTAAGATTTATTTAAGGAATGAAAGGGCTGGTTAAATATTGGAATATCCATTACCATAAAATCTATAATACATAGTGTTAACAAGAAGTATATATTTAGTTTTTGTTACCAGTTCCTGACACAGAACTTCCAAACCCTGGACATTTTTTTTTTTTTTATAAAATCATAGCTGTGATCATAGGGCACCATACACTGGTTTTGTTTGACACATTTTCATCACACTGGTTAACATAGCCTTCCGGGCATTTTCTTAGGCACTGTGTTAAGATATTTACATTCTACATTTACTAAAATGCACCACAGGTATAATCCCACCAATCAACCTCCCTCCGCCCATCCTCCCCTCCCTCTCAACTTTCCACATATTCTTAGGATATAACTGGGTTATAGCTTTCATATGAAAGCCATAAATTAGTTTCATAGTAGGGATGAGTACACTGGATACCTTTTCTTCCATTCTTGAGATACTTTACTAAGAAGAATATGTTCCAGCTCCATCCATGTAAACATGAAAGAGGTAAAGTCTACATCTTTCTTTAAGGTTGCATAATATTCCATGGTGTACATATACCACAATTAATCCATTCGTGGATCGATGGGCACTTGGGCTTTTTCCATGACTTAGCAATTACGAATTGGGCTGCAATAAGCATTCTCGTACAAATATCTTTGTTATAATGTGATTTTTAGTCTTCTGGATATATACCTAGTAGAGGAATTATAGGATTGAATGGCAGGTCTATTTTTAGATCCCTAAGTGTTCTCCAAACATCTTTCCAAAAGGAATGTATTAATTTGCATTCCCACCAGCAGTGCAAAAGTGTTCCCTTTTCTCCACATCCACACCAACATCTCTGGTCTTGGGATTTTGTGACATGGGCTAATCTTACTGTTAGATGATATCTCAAAGTAGTTTTGATTTGTATTTCTCTGATGATTAAGGATGATGAGCATTTTCATGTCTGTAGGCCATGCACCTGTCTTCTTCAGAGAAGTTTCTCTTCAAGTGCCTTGCCCAGTCTGCGATGGGATCACTTGTTCTTTTCTTGCTTATACGTTTGAGTTCTCTGTGGATTCTGTTTATTAAAACTGTGTCGGAGACACAACCTGCAAATATCTTCTCCCATTCTGAGGGTTGTTTGCTTGCTTTACTTACTGTGTTCTTGGCTGTGCAGAAGCTTTTTAGTTTGATCAGGTCCCAGTAGTGTATTTTTGATACTGCTTCAATTGCCCGGGGGGTCCTCCTCATAAAATACTCACCCAGACCAATTTCTTCAAGAGTTTTCCCTGCACTCTCTTCTAGTATTTTTATAGTTTATTGTCTTAAGTTTAAATCTTTAATCCAGTGAGAGTCCATCTTAGTCAATAGTGAAAGGTGTGGGTTCAGTATCAGTCTTCTACAGGTTGCCAGCCAGTTCACCCAGCACCATTTGTTAAATAGGGAAATTTTCCCCCCTGAATGTTTTTAATTGGCTTGTCAAAGATCAAATAACGGTAAGTAGCTGGGTTCATCTCTTGGTTTTCTATTCTGTTCCATACATCTACCTCTCTGTTTTTGTGCCAGTACCATGCTGTTTTGATCACTATCGATTTATAGGATAGTCTGAGGTCCGATAGCGTGATTCCTCCTGCTTTGTTTTTATTTCTGTCTTGGCTATTTGAAGTTTTATTTCTGTCTTGGCTATTCAAAGTTTTTTCTGATTCCATATAAAACGAAGTATTAGTTTCTCAAGATCTTTAAAGTATGACAGTGGAGCTTTAATAGGGATTACATTAAAATTGTATATTGCTTTGGGTAGTATGGACATTTTAACAATGTTATTCTTCCCAGCCATGAGCATGGTATGTTTTTCCATTTATTAACATTTTCAGCTATTTCTTTTCTTAGAGTTTCATAGTTCTCTTTATAGAGATCTTTCATGTCCTTTGTTAGATAAACACTCAAGTATTTCATCTTCTATGGCACTACCGTGAATGGAATAGAGTCCTTAACTGTTTTTTCAACTTGACTATTGTTGGTATATATAAAAGCTATCGATTTATGAATGTTGATTTTGTACCTGAGACGCTGCTGTATTCCTTGATCACTTCTAAGAGTTTTGTAGTAGAATCCCTGGTGTTTTCCAGATATACAATCATACCATCTGCGAAGAGTGAAAGTTTGATCTCTTCTGACCCTATATGATACCCTGGATCGCCTTTTCTTCCCTAACTGTGATGGCTAAAACTTCCATTACAATGGTAAAGAGCAGTGAAGACAATGGGCAGCCTTGTCTGGTTCCTGATCTGCGTGGAATTGATTTCAATTTAACTCCATTCAATATGATATTGGCTGTGTGTTTGCTATAGATGGCCTCTATCAGTTTGAGAAATGTCCTTTCTAGGGCAGTGCCTGTGGCTCAGTGAGTAGGGTGCCGGCCCCATATGCCGAGGGTTCAAAACCAGCCCTGGACAAACTGCAACAAAAAAATAGCTGGGTGTTGTGGCAGGCGCCTGTAGTCACAGCTGCTTGGGAGGTTGAGGCAAGAGAATTGCGTAAGCCCAAGAGTTAGAGGTTGCTGGGCTGTGTGACGTCATGGCACTCTACCCGAGGATGGTACAGTGAGACTCTGTCTCTACAAAAAAAAAAAAAAGAAGAAGGAAGAAAAATAAAAATCCCTTCTATACCAATTTTCTTAAGTGTTCTGATCATGAAGGGATGCCATTGCAAGCCTTCCTCAAGAGAACGGAAAGAGAGGAAGTTAACAACTTAATGGGACATCTCACGCAACTGGAAAAGGAAGAACATTCCAACCCCAAACCCAGTAGAAGAAAAGAAATAACCAAAATTAGAGCAGAATAAAATGAAATTGAAAACAAAGGAATTATACAACAGATCAATAAATCAAAAAGTTGGTCTTTTGAAAAGGTTAATAAAATAGATAAACCTTTGGCTAACCTAACCAGGAAAAAAAGAGTGAAATCTCTAATTTTATCAATCAGAAATGACACAGATGAAATAACAACAGACTCCTCAGAAATTCAAAAAATCCTTAATGAATATTTCAAGAAAGTTTATTCTCAGAAATATGAAAATCTGAAGGAAATTGATCGATACTTGGAAGCACGTCACGTTCCAAGACTTAGCCATAATCAAGTTGAGCAGGCCAATATCAAGTTCTGAAGTAGCATCAACCATATGAAATCTCCCTAAAAAGAAAAGCCCCGGACCAGATGGCTCAGAATCTACCAAACCTTTAAAGAGGAAGTAATACCTATATTACTCAACCTGTTCCAAAATATAGAAAAAGAAGGAAGACTACCCAACACGTTCTATGAAGCAAACATCGCCCTGATCCCCAAACCAGGAAAAGACCCAACAAGAAAAGAAAATTATAGAGCAATATCACTAATGAATGTAGATGAAAAAATATTCAACAAGATCCTAACAAATAGAATCCAGCAACACATCAAACAAATTATACATCATGACCAAATAGGTTTTATCCCAGGGTCTCAAGGCTGGTTCAATATACGTAAATCTCTAAGTATAATTCAGCACATAAACAAATTAAAAAACAAAGATCATATGATTCTCTCAATTGATGCAAACCCTGGACATTTCTTAATTGACTGGGGTGAGAGTAACATTGTTTGTTATTACTAATAAGCCCCCAAACACCATACCTGAGATCATGTGAACAGGAGCCTTCTGGTGGGCCCCTAAATAGCTTCAGGGTGTGCCTAACTGCCGGAAGAACCATGAAATTAGAATGTTCTGGCTTTTTGCCCCACCCCTCAACCTCCATTGTAGAGAGAAGAACTAGAGATTGAGTTACCACCTGTGGCCAACGATTAAATCAACCATGCCTATTAATAAAACTTCCATTAAAAAACCCTAAACAATAGGGTTCAGAAAGCTTTTGGGCTCCTGAACAGTGCTGAGTGGGAGGTGTGCCTGGAGAAGTGTCCCTCCCACTGAAGTTGCCTTAAGAATCTCCTCATTGGGCTGTTCCTGAGTTGGGCAGTTTATAATCCACTGATAATAGTAAGTAAACTGTTTTCCTTATTTATCAAATGTTGTCAAAGCCAAGGAGAGGATTCTGAGAACCCTTGACTTAAAGCTGGTAGATCAGAAGTACAAGTGGCTGAGGACTTATGACTGGCATCTACAGTGGGGTTAGTTTCGTGGATGGACCATTAACTTGTGGGATCTGATGGTAACTCCAGGGAGAGAAAGTCAAAATTTAATTCAATCGTAAGACACTCAGCTGGCATCTCAGAACTGGTTGATATGGGGAAGAAAACTCCATACATTGGTGTCAGAAATGTGAGTAAAAACAGATCATACATCCAGGTTGTTCATGTGGGAGATAAACTCAATTAAATTCAGGTAAGGAGGAGCGGGGAAGAGGTTGGGTAAATTCCCACCTTCAGGTACACTGCACAGGTATATTACACACTTCTTGGATGAAGGGCACAATTACACCCCAATCTTCAACCTTACCAAAGCAAACTATGCAACCTAATTGTATGTACTCCATATTCATCTGAACTTTGAAAAAAATGCTAAGAGAAGCCCAGACCCTGCATATTAAAAGATCTAAGAAAACTATCTCTTTAGTAGACTTCTAAAAACTTTTTACTAACCCAACTTTGTTTCTTTAAAAAATGCTTTAAAATAAGAATTGATGGATGCTTTCTTAAATGATGATAAATTTAGTTCAATCCTTAACCCAGCATCTTACTTAATGGAGAATAACTAAAGACTTTCCACTAACATAAGAAAAATGACAAGTAGGCACATTATTTCCACTACCATTTATAATTCTTCTAGAGGTATCCAGAAATGTAAGTATAACAAAAGCAATTAGAATCCTACGAACGTGAAAAGAAATTCTAAACCTATTTCTATCTGCTGAAGACATTATTATGTATGTACATGGAAAACCCCTGTGAATCAATGAAAAATGATCACATTTTAAGTAACAATAAAAGAAATCAGTAAGAGAACAGGAGATAAAATTAAATGACAGAAATTGATAGCCTTCAGAGATTACACAAATAATTAGAGAATATGATGGTAAGCAAAATCCTATATTTACAGTAGATTGTAACACTGTAATGCAACACACAAGATAAAATACTTAGAAATAATCTTAAGAAGAAATGTGCATAACCAACTGAGAAGAAAACTGTAAAGGGCTCCTTTAAGTCATAAGTATCATCTTTTACAAATGGAACATCCTCTTTCCCCTAGTAAAACAATTCAGTATCATAGAGATGTCAAATCTTATTATAATTAATAAAATTTGTAAAAATCCACAGGAAATACTAATAGGCTATTTTTAGGTCTAGTCAATTTGATACGAAGCTTATGTAAACAAATAAGCATGTAATATAGTTAGGCAAACACTGGGAGAGATTTGAAATAACTAGGGTGGTGAGATGGGGGCTCTTGCCCTATGAAATCTTGAAATATCAGAATTAAAATTTTGTTTTAATCATTACTTCTGAAAATGTAAATAATTCTAATTATATCAAGCCATATGAATTTTCACTTCTATGAGTCTGTAATATTCTTTTATTAAGGCATGAGAGTGTATTATAAATTGCATTAACATTTTTTTGTCATTAACTGTGAATATGTTTCTCAGTCTGGAGTTTGAGGTTATCATGCTACCGACACTGTTAAATCCATTGACTTTTTCCTTTCTTCCACTGTTTTGATTTTTTTTTTTTTTAAGGCTTTCATCAATCCATATTAGATAATCATATATACGTGGTCTTGTATAGTGTTAGATGTCATAGTTTAAGCTTCTATTCTAATCCATCTAGAAATTAGTTTGGAATACAATCTAATGAAAAGTTATCAAAGTATGTTCTCCAAGTAACTAATCAGTTTTCTCAATTCAATGTATTAAATAATTTATTGACTCTTCATTCATTTTGTTTGCTTTTTAGTCTCACTGAAGAAATACAGGCATCAAATGTCAAGTAAAGAATTGTATTATGTACAAAGTAAAAGTGCCTTTCATGCTGTGACCCCACAGTAGACCCATTACTGTACATTCCCAATGATTCTCATTGCTTATACAGTTCTCTCTTCTACCAAGTAGGGCCAGTTTCTGCCCCATACTATCTTTTTTGTCTGAGCTGATAATAATAGGCAAAAAAGGAAGAAGATATATCTTTCTAATATTTGGTAAAATCTGAACCAGCCAAAAGATTCATAAGATTTGGATAGATTGATGACCGTGTTAATTACTAATGGTCAAACTCTAATGCTTTTGGCCTGAGGCCATTACAAAGCTTCTGAACAAGGACTATATAATTCAATCCCCAGGAAAAAAAATCTGTAAAGATTCAGAGAGAACAGAGAAAAAGATTTTGAACATAAAATGTAATTTTCCACATTCAGTAATTGTTCATGCCTAGCCACCCTGGTAGTACAGATGGAGTCACATCAAGATTCATAATCCACATTTTACAATTTATTGCCCTCATTAAACCCAAATGACTACCTTCTAAGCGTCACCCCTAAACATATGGAAGCCCCCAGAAATTACTCACACAATTATATAGTTTCACAGAACAGTCATTAACCCCCAAAGATGCCTCTACCTCTCTGCTAAGTGTTCTAGCTTCTCCTGACGACTCACCAGCCTTCTCAGCCTCTGGGGAGAACAGTTGGTTAAATTTGCTCACTGTATACACCTTTACCATTTCCTGAGATTCAGTTTGCTAACTCTTCCTGAAATTCATTGTAAAGGATATTGAGCAAGAGTGACAGGACACGTGAATACTTTCTTCCTCCAGCATTTCTGACTTTGCATTGGTGACAGGGGCCACACGGGTGTATTGCACGTGGGGGAAGCACACCACCATTTTCACACACTCCATTACAGCTTAGCAGAGATACAGCTCATGTTTTATTTCCAGAATTGCTTTTGAAGAATGGTATCTGCTGGGTGTGACCCAATCATCTCCCATATACAAAGTCTGGAGTAGATATCAGAAGGCTATAAATCAAGATGATTCCCTGTTAAATATGAGCCATCTGAAAGTTAGTTATATAAAACCAACTAGTTTAATTATTTACAGTGTCAAAATTATAACTCTAATTTAAAAAATGATACATGATGAGGTTTTCCTTTTGCTAATCACCATTTAATAAATACATAATATGTTTTGAATTTCTACTCTCCAATTTAATCATTATGGATAGTTTATAATTATGAGGAAAAGGTCTAACAATAGACTGTATGTCCCAATTTCCCCTGTCCAATAATCCCAAGTTATATACCTGTGAGGTGTCCTAGCCTAATTACTTTCATGCTCCAAAGTGTCCCACTCTGGGAAGAAAATTACACGTCTGGATAAAAAACACAAGACACTAACAATCATATCAATGCTAGATGGCAAAGAGAAAAAGAACCTGACAGTTAAATGGTAAGCTAATCCCAGAAGGTAAAGATCATGTACTGCTAAAGTATTTCCACTAAAATACAATGTCAAGAAGTAAAATAAGGGTGGGGCCTTGGTGTGTGCCACACCTTCTGGGGGCAAAACACGATTGCAAGAGGGACTTTACCTAACAAATGCAATCAGTGTAACCTGGCTTATTGTACCCTCAATGAATCCCCAACAATAAAAAAAAAAGAAAAATAAGAAAAAAAACAACATTACAGTTATAGAGACTTGTGAGAGCAAACAATCAGTTGGGAAAGAGAAGAGTACATTCCAGGAAAAATGAGTTTTCCAGTTTTATAAACAATTGAATGAGGGAGTAGATTCAGGGACGGTACAGTTGAATTGAGGCCAAACCACAGAGGACCTTGAAAATCAGGCTACAGGGGTTGAGCATTATTTGGTAGGAGAGCACAGAACCTGGAGAGTTTACAGACATTTAGGGACATGTTCTGAATTTCTTCTGGAGAAATTCATCTGGGAAAGAGATTTTAGAGTAGACTGGAGGATCACCGAGTGTTATGAGGAAACAGGGCATTTTGAAAATAACCTTTCAGACATGTTGACTAACTTAAATTATTTTTAATTTGGAAATTTTTTTGTAAGTCCCAATTGAGCAAAATTAATTAAGCTAACCAGTCACAGCCTAGAGTATCTTGCAGAGGACTTATGAGTCTCATCAAGGGGATAAAGACAGCAAGAACAAAGGTATCCCATAGGATTCTTGGTTAAGGCTTATTCTATAGGCCTGAAGTTACTAGTGTGCTGACAAATGATTAATAACAATCTCTGGGGCTGGGGAGGAGGCCTGGTTTATATCATTTGCTGATTTTACTATAAATACTCCCACCACTGGGAATTTCAAAATATCTGCATGGATTAATGAACACAGATGAGAGAAATGTACACAACTGGACTCCAGCTGGTGAGAAGCAGCCCTGGCACATTATTGGCAGAAGTCTGCTTACTTGTATCAAGGATGTAACTTCTAGTTATGAGTTAACTAAAAGTCTTTTTCCAAGAATACATAACTCGTGAATAAATAAAGTAAAATGCTCTAGGATACATGCTGTCACAATGAAGTTATTAAAAACCAATCATTCTTGAATAGTAATAGGAGTACACATACGACACGGATGCCCTGGCTGAACATTTCACCTATTAGGGAGCTAAGCCATGGTCCCTGCCACACACGCATTCCTTCAAGATGCACCAACCTGCCAGACCATAATGCAGAGAAATCAGAAAAAAATGGGAACTTAAATACAGGAAGTAAATCCAGGCTGAGCCATTCTGACTTTGAGTGCACAGAGGATAGTCTATGCTACAGTGGTTTTGTCACTTATACGGTGGAGTAAACCACAACTTGTATTTATTTTCCTGTTTGGTGAAGCTTCCCTCCCACTCCCTTTGGCAATGAGCATTTTAAAAGTTATTCACTGAAGTATGGAGAATCCTCAAAGAGCTAAAAGTAGACCTTCCATTTGATCCAAAGATCCTCTAAGTGGAGACCCAATCTCATTACTAGGTATCTACCAAAAGAAATACAATCATTGTTACCATAAGGACATTTGCAGTAGAATGTTTATCACAATTCAAGTCGTTATGGTCAAGATGTAGAATTAACCCAAGTGCCCATCAACACATGAATGGATTAACAAGCTGGGGTGTATGTATACCATGGAATTCTATTCAGACATAAAAAGTGGAGGTTGTACATCTTTTGTATTAACCTGGATGGAGATGAAGAACATTTTTCTTAGGGAAGTATCACAAGAATGAAAAAGGAAATATCCAAGGTACTCAATACTACTATGAAACCAATAGTAAAATAACTACAGGCCCACATGGAAGAAAAACGTAATTACATGCAATGGGGGAGGGGGAGGGCAGAGGGGAGATGGGAGGGGATTATGTGCTCTCACCTAATGGGCACAATGCAAGTGTATAAAACACATCCCTAGTGCAGGGCTCACCTACAACTTGGGCTTGGTAGACAAACACAATGTTACCTAATTGTTTGTACCCTCATATTAATCTCAAATAAAAATTTAAAAAAATAAATGAAAGCAATATACCAAAACAAACAAAAACAAACAAATACAAGAACAACAACAAACAAGAGTTAAGAAAACCTAAAATTGATTTTCAAAGACAAATCAAGTACAATTGTCATCTTAAGACCCATGGGATTGGTTCCAGGACCTCCAGAATACATCAAAACCTACAGTGCTCAAGGTCCTTATATAAAATGGCATAGTATTTGTATATAACTTATGTTGATGTTCACACAGTCTAAATCAGGCATCCTCAAACTTTTTAAACAGGGGGCCAGTTCACTGTCCCTCAGACCGTTGGAGGGCCGGACTATAGTTTAAAATAATAAAAAAAAAACAACTATGAACTAATTCCTATGCACGCTGCACATATCTTATTTTGAAGTAAAAAAACAAAACGGGAACAAGTACAATCACACCGCCTCATGTGGCCCGCGGGCCGCAGTTTGAGGACCCCTGGTACTATAGGGATTACTTATAGTACCGATTACAAGTAAGTGCTATACAAATTGTTGCTTGCTCTCTAAATTTGTATTATTTTTATTGACACATACTTATTTTTTATTGACTCTGTTCTATCCCTGGTTGGTTAAATCTATGGAAAGCTGACTGTATTACATTTCTATTTCTCAAGAAAGTTAATGATAAATATGGATTCAAAGCAATACTTTTATTAAAAGTGAAATAGCTGATATAATTGCAACTGCTATGGTAAATTTGGTTTAAAATTTCAATATCAAAGATGAAATATATTTGACTTCATAAGGGTAAAAAACAGCATTCTTATTCATCGTGAAATATATGAAAAAGAAATGCATGTAGATTTGATGGTTACACATAAAATTAATATTTATATCCAAAATGGCTCTGAAATTGTAGCAAGTGAAACAGAAGCTGTTGTTGTAAAAATCTCAAATAGTTTTATATTTATGCAAACCTGATACTGAAAACACAAAAATTAAAATTAATATGGCAGTCACACTGTTCTGTTTATCTCTCCTCAAACATTTTTTAGAAATGTTTCAGGCATTATAAGCTGGTTTGTAAGTCAATGATTGTGCTCTTCAATGTCAATGACTTTTTGAAAACAAATGATTAAATTTCATTTGAATTTTGTTCAATGGCAGTTTTAAAGTTTTAATCAATGTTATGCAAATGAACTGCCAAACGATTATTTCAAAGCTTTCAGCTTATTACAAATATTAAAAACAAAGTTTATAAAAACAAAGATACCAAAATCTATACCTACAAATACAAGGTAGAATTAGATGATGAAAATTCATATTGATATTAGAATTTTAATATTAAAATACATATTTTGGAATATCTTTAATACTGGTTAGAATTTTTTCATTGATTTAATATTTTAAGTTAATTAATGTTTTATATAGTTTTGTACCAGTATGGAAATAGCTATAAGTTCATAGAATCCAAGTTTGGTGAAAGGTTTTTGAAAACTTAAAAAAAAATACAAGTTATGTAATGAGATCTGTCGAAAGAAAGTGTTTATTGAAGAAAGATCCTCTAAGTGGAGACCCAAATTTGAAATAACCCCTTTGTGTTCTTAAATAAAAAACTAAAATTAAGAATAGCCACCAATAGTTGAATTTATTCTAAATTTATCAGTGACTTCTGAATCTTTAAAAATAGTACTACATTAAGAATCAATTTTAAGTGTCAACAAATAAATGAATTTCAAATGCATTTATTATAATTGTAATGTTAAGTATTCTGCTTTTAACATTTTAAAATATTCAGACCATCAAGGTATATTATTTTGTTTTCATATCAACATTGCTATTTTTTGGATGGCATATGTCTTTGAAAAATTCTTTATGAATAAAATGATTTTATATGTTCAGGAGTATAATAAAACTGATTTATTAATGAATGGATAAACAAACGTTTTAAATATGCATAATTTTATTATTTTAAATTTCTTAATTACTCTTATAAATGCTCTGTTTGGACACTCCATGTATATTGCTGCAAGCCAAAGATATCATCGAGCCTTTGTGTGTTTTGGTATTTAATGTAAGGAACATTCTAGAATAAAACTATTGAGTTTATCACAACCCTGAAAGAAGATAATAAGAGTGGAAGGGAGAGAACTGGAATGAAAGGATGGAAGAGGTTTAACAAACGTAGAATTAGGAGAACTTCTACTGATATGGTGATGGACCATATTCAACATAATATGGTAAGAGTAAGATACCAGTGGACTATAACCTATTGTCTTTAATAGGAAGAGGATATTCAATAAAAGAAATGATTTGGTATAGGATACTAAGTTTGAAATGAAATGCATTATTCAGCAACTGAAAGTTTGGTTCTGGAGCTAGAAAGAATAAGAGTATATTTTAAAAAATAATATTTTAAAAATACAATGCCTAATTTTTAAAAAAGAGAAAAAGATAAAAAATGTAAAATTATGAAAAAAGTCCTAATTTCCAAAGTCATAAAGAAGTCAGAGCCACAATTTTGATTATTAACTGTTAATTAGAGTTGCAGCCATGTAGGGTTTGAGATGTGAAGATACAGGTACTAAGGCCCAGGAGTTAACTGTGTAATGTCCTGGGAGAAAAAGCAGAATTGGCGTAGGGCCAATAAGCCCTAAATCTCAGACTTCCTGGGAGAAATTAAAAAAAAAAAAAAAAAAAAAGAATAATAAGATCGGGAAGTGTTAGGAAAACATGTTTTATTTGGCCTGGAAAATGATGACAAGATTTTGCTATCTACCTTGTGACTTCAATTTGAAAATAAATACATGTGGCCAGGCACAGTGGTGCAGGTCTATAATCCTAGCACCTGGGAAGTGGAGTGCTAGTGGAGTGTATTCTTGAGCTCTGGAGTTGGAGAGAGACACAGCCTGAGTGAGAGTAAGTCTGTCTCTATTAAAAGTAGAAAAATTAGTCGGGCCGTCAGCCCAATCACGTAGTCCCAGCCATTATGGAGGCTAAGGCAAGAGGATTGCTCAAGTCCAAGAGTCTGAGGTTGCTGTGAGCTATGGATGATGCCACGCACTCTACCCACGATGACAGAGTGAGACTGTCTCAAAAAATAGAACCAAAAACTGAAAATAAATACACGCACACACAGTGAGAAATAGAAATCGTAGGTATCAACAATGAATGGGTAAGATCTGATTTTTTAATGGTCTGAGACTATTAAGCCAAAAAATGAACTTGGAAACTAGCACAGAAACCTGAAAGCCATAGAGTTCAAATAGATTATACTCCAGCGTCAGCCTCCCAGAGTGGAAGGCAGATCCTACCATTCAAATAGCTTGTCCTCCAGTGTCAGCCTCCCAGACCAGAAGGCAAATCTTTATGAAAGATGAACCAGTTATAAAGGAGTTAAAAGCACATGACAAAATGGAGCATCGTGAAAGAGACTGTGACAAAGAGAAGAATTAATGTTCAAGATGCTTCAAATAATAATCTAAAATTATCTGATGTTATACAATAAATATCTTTTTAACCTATCTCAGAGATAAAATAATTGACACAAGTATAATTAAAATAAAGGATACTAGGAAATATAAAATAGCAGTAGAAATTTGAAACACCAATTTTAATATTTAAATGTGAAAAATAGATCCATTGATATAGAAACACGATGGAACAGATATAGTACAGTTTAAATATAATTGAGGGGAGAATTATAATACTGGACAATTACATTTGGGGAAATACCTGGGATGTAACACAGAGATATTAAAAGCATATAAATAGAAATGGTGAGGTAAATCAACGGAGAATGTAATAGAAGGTTTCCCAGTAAGAGTGCAGGAGAAAGTAGAGAAAATGGAAGAAAAATATTATTGATAAAATAACATACTAGATTAGCGGTTCTCAATCTGTGGGTTGTGACCCACAGGAACAGTATTAAAAGGGTCACAGCATTAGGAAGGTTGAGAACCACTGTAGTAGAGTATTTTATAATTAAGTATAAGGACTCACAGTAAAATAGTAAATCATGTTCAAAGTAGAAAACACATAAGTAAACGGAGAATAGACATCGTGTTGAAACTTCAAAGCATCAGGGGCAAAGAGAAAAATCATAAACACTAACAAGACAGGAAAACAAATAGATTAACAAAATCATGATCATCACAAATAAAATCAGACTTTTGTAATCACTGAAACAATGAAATGAGAATTTCTCACGATGAATGAGAGGGGAGCAGTGGGGGATAGGGATCACGATGTATGTCACAGTTGGAGGCTGGCCACAATTATAAGAGGGACTTTATCTAACAAATGCAATCAGTATAACCTGATTCTTTGTACCTTCTATGAATCCAAAACAATAAAAATAAAAAATAAATAAATAATAAAAAAACTTCTGACCTACTTCCAGTTTCACAGAAGTAAATAAAGCATAAAGTTAAATGTCTCCTATCTCAAACACAACCCATTAAAAAGTCTCTGGGGCTAACGAAATCCAATTATATATGCCTTTAATGAACACTCTATGGATGATCTGGAAATGTACTGATGTAATGCCAGGTCTGAGACGGGAAAAAGTAAGATCAGTCAAACGAAATGATCTCCTGTCAGCGGCAATGAAAACATTTCTTCTCAAATAGGGTCTATCTTCTGGTAGAGTACCCTTTACAAGTCTTCTCCTATTTTTTCATCTGATAAAATATTATAAAATTATTATTATATAAATAATTAGCAGGGAAAAAAACCTCATGCATAGCCATACAACATAAATGAACTCTGAATCGTCTATGAAACACATTCTAAGAGGTGAATTTCCTATTGCCACCTTTGTATACATTAAATTTTATTTACATTCATTCACTTCTCAGCTTTATGTATAAATTAAATTTCTGGCCATCTTATTTACATTCATTCATTTCTCATTTCTCATTCTTCATTTCTCAGCTTTATGCATTAATGTGTGAACTTTAAAGGACCTTTCTTTAAAGGTCATATTCCTGTGTCTTTAATTGATGAGTTTTATTTTAAAACATTTCTGTTCGGTGTGAAAACCAAAGTAGAATATAAAGGTATACTGTCAGCACCCTTCGATCAAAAGTATACCATGCACATCCCCACCCTCCATAGCCTCAAAACATATTGATATTTAATTGACACTTTCTAGTGATGACACATTGTATAGCTTGAGTCAAGCTCCAATAGTTGATGTCATTCCTGGCTTAAGGGCGCTAAGACTCTCATCCATTCATTAATTAAGCAAACACATGTGTTTTTTAACCCTCTCCTGTACAGTAATGTGTGGGTTAAATGACAAAGCACTGGGGATAGTAAAGAAAAAGTGGAGGTATTTAGAAATAAATAGGATTATAGCTTTGGTAATCAGAAGAGATAATTATTGACATAGAAAATGAAGGCTAAATAATGAAAATATTATATGTAAGTTACCTGTTTGAAAAGGCTGGAGTCATTTATGCTTCTGAAACATGCTCTATCTTTGTATGGGTGATATCAAGCAGGTGTCAAGAGCATAATTATCATAGTACTTGGATTTCTATCCAATATCCACCATTGACTAGATAGTGATATAGACAGATTCCTTAGCCTTCATTTCCTAAGTTGTGAAACTGGCATAATAATCATGCCTACCTCTGAAGATTATGTATGTAAAATATTTAGAAAATGTATGGGAAAGAGATGCTGAAGATTAAATCAAATTATGTAGGTAAAATACTTACAAAATGGATGGGAAAGAGAATGTGCTCAGTAAATGCTATCATTATTCTGTTCCTACCCTGTTTCCCTGAAAATAAGACATCCTCCGAAAATAAGACCTATTTACAGGAAAGATAAGACGTCCCCTGAAAATAAGACCTAGCACATCTTTGGGAGCACACCTTAAAATAAGACACTGTCTTATTTTCGGGGAAACACGGTAGTTTTTCTCTCACAGTCTGAATTATATCTCTGGCTCATTTTAGCTATTGTAATGGTTTCCAATACTACATGATGATTTAAAAATCCATGTATTAAACATAGACTTTACCCTTGAGATTCAGATGCATGCATTTAACTAGAAGTTACTACTGTGGCAATAAGAAAGAAATAAAAGAGTAGGATACTGAAAATGAAGAGGGTCTAGTTTTCATCAATCGAGTTAGCAGAAGGAAACAGATGGCATCGGAAGACTTGGATGTTTGCGGAAGGTTTAGTAAAATGGACTATTGCAAAGGGAGGACATTTTACAAGGGGTTGGTTCCCCTTTGACAAATAACAATACTGTTATTAACTAATAACAGCACTCATGTATTGGTCAAAGGGACACGGGGAGGGCATGGCCACTTGAAGCAAGAAAGAAGACACTGGATAGAAAAGGCAGGACTGAAAGGAACATTAACCTCAATTACAGGACACAGCCAGTCAGAGATAACCCCACAAGAAGGCGCCAGGGAAATAAATATTCCAAAATATTCTGACCTCATTTTCTTTCTTCCTCTTCTAACCCAGCAGGCTTATCTATTGAATGAACACAGCAGAAATCAGAGGGCAAGGAGCTCAATGCAACTATCAGAATAAACATAGATATGTAGGGGCAGCCAAAGGATATCTGGCATATAACGTCTAACTAAGCAATTCCCAAACCATGTAGAATTATCAATAAATTTTCTGCAAAAATATCTACTAGCTTTTTAGTAAATTCTAACACCTTTTTTATGGAAGGACAATTTTAGTTTTAAAAGTATTAAACTAAAAGTCAGAGCAAGCTTAAAAATGTATACTCATTTTACATATATTTAGACTCAGGGAAAGTACAAAAGAAGAGAAAAAGCTCTAAAGGTAAGAGCAGGGTGAGGTTATTACTTCCTTCCTTTTCCTGGCAATCTTAACAGTACCACTGTGTGTTCCTATACCTTGCCAATATTCTCTCTATTACTCTCAAGGTCTGGCCAGAAGGATCACCCAAGTCATTGATAAATAACCTTAACACTAAGCCACTTATTTTTGCTCCTGGGCAATATGCTTTCAATTTTGTGTGAGGACTTCCAATGAACATATTTTCTGAACCAGAAAAGTGGAAATTATTGTAATGTTTCCCTTTTTTGTTCTGACTTCCTATGGCTGATTTCAATCCTTGACAATCTCTGAAGAAAGGGGAGAGAGAACTAAGCAATGGCTCAGATGAGATCCGAATCTGATGCCACATCTTCCTGGACAATAGTTAGAACTAGACCAGTTAGGCCTTTCTCCCATAGTCACATTTATTCATTAGTCTGATACTAAATACACAGTAAAAAATTCCTCGTACTTGGTGTTAGAGATGTGGAAGGAGACAAGATAGATGCTCCCCTCCCCAGTTTCCTTTTCTACTCAATATTGCATCTAGAGAACCTCAAAGCTAATATAATGACCATTCCACAGCCCATCCAAATCCCTCAGGTTTTTCTAAGAGCAGTTTTCATGGCCAGTCCACTGAAAGAGTTATTTCTGAGCTCACTGGAGTAGGGTTACAAGATGGCGAGCTTTAGGTTGACTGTGGCTAGCCTGTCATTCCTCCCATGCCCAAGAAAAATCACAACCCTATTACATATCTGTAAGAGATCAAATGGTAACATTGTGCTATTTGAAGGAAGGCAGAGGAACAGATTGGCTTATTGCCAAGTGTGGGCGTTAATCAATGAGGATTTGCATAATCACCTTGAGAAGCAGTTCCCTCATATTCACCAAGGTCAAACTTATTCTCCCTCAGCAAATTGTTAAGAAAAACATGTCAACAATTGGAAAGGACTCAACACTAGTTATTTGAACTTTACAAGACTCATTTTTCTCATCACTATGATAAGAATAATATTCGTTATCCCTACCCAAATCTCTTGGCTTTTCTGGCTTTTCTGTTTTATTTTACTGGAAAGTACACAACAGTGGTTAACTTTGCATCTCAAGAGATGTTTATTCCTTACTGCTTATTATGTTAGAAACATGGAATGCTAGTTATAACTTCTTTACAGTTGATAGTAGAAGCTAGTTATATTAGTATATAGCATTTCTGGTATAAAAAACAAGCATTAGAATTAAATTTAGATATTCTATAATTAGGTCTTCCCCATTAAAATAAATATTACTACATCTTGTAGGCATTTGCCATTGTAGAATGATGAAAGTATTTCTTTTAAGACATAATTTTCCTTGATTTCTATTTTCTTTTTGTTTTTTGCATTACCATGAAATAATTCTAATCAAGCTGTAGTTTCACCTAAGTTAAATTTAATGACAATAATGGAAATAACTACCTCTTTCAGTGTATGTATCCAAAGTCTGCAATGTTATTATACATAATAACTAGTAAAGTAATATTTTTATTTAAACAATAAAACATTCTATTACTCTTCCTCATGAAGGCCAATATGAGTAACATTCCATCTTTACTGAACATGTACGTTAATTTCTTCTAGAGATTAGGTACATGAAATTATTTCAGATCCAAAGACATCTCTCAAATATCACAGAAGCTTACTAGCCCTACCCTTTTGCATCTGTCACCAGCATTTTCACCCTATGTTAGGGCAAATCAAAGTTCTTTTACAAGGCACTCCATTTAAGATCATGAATTGTGAGCACAACACTGGGCACTTCCGTCTACTTTCATCAGAACACCCTCCTCTTTACATTCCATTCCTCTTACAACAGGGAGCCAGGGAATCTGAGAAATGCCCTTGAACAAATCTTTCTTTAACTGGACCCACACCTTTCCCCACTCACAAAAATTGATTCAAGATGGATAAAGGACTTAAATTTAAGGCATGAAACAATAAAAATCCTCAAAGAAAGCACAGGAAAAACACTGGAAGACATTGGCCTGGGGAAAGACTTCATGAAGAAGACTGCCCTGGCAATTGCAACAACAACAAAAATAAACAAATGGGACTTCATTAAACTGAAAAACTTCTGTACAGCTAAGGAGACAACAACCAAAGCAAAGAGACAACCTACACAATGGGAAAGGATATTTGCATATTTTCAGACAAAAGCTTGATAACTAGGATCTACAGAGAACTCAAATCAATCCACACGAAAAAAGCCAACAATCCCATATATCAATGGGCAAGAGACATGAATAGAACCTTCTCTAAAGAAGACAGAAGAATAGCTAACATATGAAAAAATGTTCATCATTCCTATATATTAGAGAAATGCAAATCAAAACAACCCTGAGATACCATCTAACCCCAGTGAGAATGGCCCACATCACAAAATCTCAAAACTGCAGATGCTGGCATGGATGTGGAGAGAAGGGAACACTTTTACACTGCTGGTGGGACTGCAAACTAGTACAACCTTTCTGGAAGGAAGTATGGAGAAACCTCAAAGCACTCAAGCTAGACCTCCCATTTGATCCTACAATCCCATTACTGGGCATCTACCCACAAAGAAAAAAATCCTTTTATCATAAGGACACTTGTACTAGACTGTTTATTGCAGCTCAATTTACAATCGCCAAAATGTGGAAACAGCCTAAATGCCCACCAACCCAGGAATGGATTAACAAGCTGTGGTATATGTATACCATGGAATACTATTCAGCTATTTTAAAAAATGGAGACTTTACATCCTTTGTATTAACCTGGATGGAAGTGGAAGACATTATTCAAGTAAAGCATCACAAGAATGGAGAAGCATGAATCCTATGTACTCAATTTTGATATGAGGACAATTAATGACAATTAAAGTCATGGGGGGGAGGAAAAGCAGAGAGAGGGAAAGAAGGAGAGGGGTGGGGCCTTGGTGTGTGTCACACTTTCTGGGGGCAAGACATGATTGCAAGAGGGACTTTACCTAACAAATGCAATCAGTGTAACTTGGCTTATTGTACCCTCAATGAATCCCGACAATAAAAAAAAAATGTCTATTTCATTAAATGGTTCAAACCATCAACTCAATTGAAAGCTTTGTGTGACCCTCAATTGACATCAAATAGTCTAGATTTCCCCTGACTGAAAAAACAACAGAGTTAAAGTGAAGAATGGAAACTGGTCTGTAGATAGACTGGAATTAAGCTAACAGCCTCGATTCTTCTCTCATCTTTTGGAAGGTGGGTGAATTATTTGAACATTCTAAAACTCAATTTTCTCAGCTTTAAAATGAGAATAATGTCACTTATCCATTAGCATTTTTGCTTGAATTATATTAAGTCATATCAATAAGAACTATTCTTGGTAGCTCTCTGCTGCTGACACGTTTTCCTCTGAGATATGGACTTTTACTATTACACCATTTAATAAAAATATACCTGCCTTTGGCCATCCAGTATGGAACTTCATATGTAAATTCTCCTTGAAATAAACAGATTCAAAACTTAATTTGCATATTTGTTAAAACTGAGCTTATTACTTGCACGTATTAATACTAAGAGGATCAATTCCTTTTCCCAGGTACAAATCTCCCACACCCGTCAGGTTCAGAAACTGAACCTGATCAATATTATTTTGAGATGTGAAAAGAATGTGGCACCCCCATTGATCTTGCACAGTAGAATGCCATTTCAGAATTATTTGAAATCTTGTCTAAATAAAAGCTTCATTAGATTATTTTCTAGTGATGTATCAGATTTCTTTGAATGCCCTTTGGTTGACATTGTTGTATGCTAAGTATTATTTCTTATAAGCTGTAATTATGATTGCTTAGATAGATAAATTAGAATTAATTTCTTACACCCCTTGTTTTCTTTACCAGTAAAATCTTGTAGGTCTGAAAATCCACCAGTATTTTAATAGTGCCTACCATGCGTTTACACAGCGATGCTCAAGCAAACTTGATACGTATTTTTTTAAAAAATGTCTTTCTCATTGGTTGGTCTCATTTACACTCTGAATATATAGGTTCTTTCATACCTAACAAATGTTTCATTAATGTGAAGAAAAATATTCTTTCTTACTGAACATTAGAACCACTTCCTTTTAGAGAGATAGTTTATAATAAATTTTCCAGTACTTTTCAAGTTAAAAAAAATCTGTTATTAAACTGCATAATGAAGTTATTGAATTAAAACATCTTAATTAATTAAACCTCAGAACTCATTATCATGCTTTGAGTTTAATCAATATTTTTCAATTATTTGCAGATATATTTTACATTTCTTAACAAGGCTTTTTCAAACACTAACAAATAGCTGATCATATTCATCTATAATTTAACTTTAACTTTCTTGATCCATAATTCATATTCTATAAAGCGTATCTCCTGAATGTATAGTTCAGTATACTGCAGAGTTGGTCAACTGGTTTCCATTTTCCTCTCCCTGTTCTGCCTTTAAATATTCTTCTTCTCTCAATCAGCCCTAGACAATTGCTAATCCACTTTATATTTCCATATTTGCCTATTCTGAACGTTTCATATAAATGGTATCATGTAATCTGTGGGCTTTGTTATTGGCTTACTCTAATATTGTTTATAAGATTAATCAATGGAATAGCAGGTGTGACCATTTCCTCCCCTTTTCTGAACAATAATATTCCATTGCTGGGATTTAAAAGATTCTGTTTATCCATTCATTAGTTGGTGGACATTTCATTTATTTCCACTTTGCAGACATGTACAAACAAGTGTGTTCAAGTTTTTGTGTGGAATATAAATATATTTGCATTTCTCTGTGGTAGATACCTAAGGGTCAAATTGTTGGGTCATCATAGGTGTTTCATTCTAAGCAAAATTTCTCTAGAATGTGATAGAAGCATTTTTAAATTATTATGATCATTTTCTTTATACAAATTATATTATGTGAGCAAGCCACATACTGAATATATGAACTTGCTTGCCTTAGTTACACATGGAATGTTTGAATCATCTTAGGTCATTTCCATGAGGCGCCATACCTAGGCTTGGATTTTTAAGAGTGCAAAGCTATAACTTCCTAATCAGTAATTTTTATTTTTAAATGGAAAAGCAAAATATATGCAGAGAGATATCAAAGAACGGCTTCCATGGAGCCCTCAACATTAGTTAGCCTGGGAACCCAAAGTGGTGGATCTTCAAGGAATTCAAATTAATTCATGTAACTGAACATGTGCAGTGATTGTATTTCTCTTTTTTTAAATACATTTCAAACAATGAAGATCAAAGCATGTGTATGCATAATATTTGAAGTCCTGGAAGTCAGTGGAAGATATTCTGAAAACCAATCATAATTTACCGAAAGCAGATCAGTTTCACTTTTTGCACTGAATTCCTTCTATTTTTAATTGTTATTCCTTCTTTCTATTCCACCAATCCAAACCATTCAAGATACAGCTCAATTCACATCTAAAACAGGTAACTGCCCAGATTAACTTTGCCCATATTAATGCTACAGCAAGTACTATTCCTTATCTTTCTTTAAATTATTCATCATATCAATAAAACACATCATAGTACATACTTACAAAATATATTGAGTTTCTCCTCATACTGTTTTATTTTTTAAACATGCTGGAAGCAACATAGGTTTTATAAAACAGACCTTTTGAGAAGTTTCTCTTGTTTTTAAATACCGCTTATATTATACTGACAAGGAGAGAGATATATTCTTTTACTGATGAGGGAGAGAGGGAGACTCAAGAAGAGAGAGAGGGACATATCTTTGGGGTCTGAGAATTTCTGCTGTCAAGTATTTACTTTGTACCAGCCTTTCAGTGATTGCCATAGAAAAAAATCCATACATTTTCAGTGATAAAAAAGAACTGTCTTTGCAGTGATTTCTTTCTTTTTATCGTCGATAGAAAACTTAGTTTCGCACATCAATATTTCTCAAAATGTTGTGTTTATATTCCTGGGAGTTTAGAAGAATAGTTTCCTTTTTTCCCTCCTAAAAGTCTATGCCTTATGCAAGTTTAAGAAAAAGTATGCAAGCAACATTCATGTCAACTAGATATTGAAAGGCTTGGATAGCTGCAGAGAAAAGCCCGCTAAGCCTGTTAATTTTACACTTTTAATTCCTCGGAGCTTTAAAATCATCCGACATATTTAGGAAAGTATCAGTTTTACGTGGGAGAAGTATTTTGAGAGGAATTTGAAAGAAGACAAATGAGATCTGGCCCCTGGCTATGTAGAATGAATAAAGCTCAGAGAGGAAGAACAGAAAAGGAGACAGAAAAGATGGATGGGGAAACCAAGAAATAATGTACCTGAGGGCCATAAAAAAGCGAGAACGGGCCCTCTGAGATGAGAGGCGAGGATGCCAGAGGCGGAGCTGCATTATCGTTAGCTCAATTTTAAATTTCACTCACACGTTATAACAATCATATGTTTAGACTGAGCTGTAAACACCCATTTATCTAGCACAAATTACTTCAAAAAACAAATCACAAAAACTTTCCCAGGGTTCATCGTCTGTTAAAACTGTGCTAGACAATCTTTACGATTATGCTAAGGAAATTGTGTAATAAATGGTAAGAAAACGCCTGTTTTATGAAACATGAAACAACGTAATTGTAACACATCCTTTAAAAAAGAGGCTGCCTTTTAGAGGACTTGGGCATTTACGAGCATTTGCAGAAGTGAGGGGACAAGAGGGACGTCCAAAGAATCTTAGAAGTCTTTCATACTCAGAAATAATGATCAATGATGAAAATGATATTTAGATTTTTAAATGAGGTGAGGAAATTCAGACTTCAGGTTGTCATTTCAAATTAGCTGTTTTATTATTTTTCTTTAAGAGTCAGAAAGGATCTTTTTTATTTGGCACTGCTGAAATTCATGAGGATGTTTGTGACTATTAAAAGGAAGTAGAGATTCTCAGGATATTTCCTTCTCCAGGGCTGTGTTTAAGTCTTTGTAACTGACATCCATGCCACGCGTGTTTCTATTTGTTCTCAGCCATGGCCTTCATCCTGCTCTGGTCTCATCTCAAGGAGCTGACATAAGGACATTGTATTGTCTAGATGTCAATGCCCACCCATTTCCGTTAATTCTGGCCAGTGAATGGCACTGATGTGAGACTGGGAAGCAAGAGGAAAGAAACAGAGAGTGGATCTGCTGCTGCTTCTCAGGCCGTGGGACTCTTCTGGCTGTGGCTTTAAATCCCCTGGGCTGCAGATGTGCCTAGGTGGCCTGTCCTTCATGATCGAAGGCCCTGCCTGGCAAGGAAGCTGCCTAAGCCCACAGTTATCTGCTTCTTTTTCTGGTTAGCCCTTGCTCCTGAATTTTGGGCCTACCCTCTCTTTTCCTTCTTCTCCACCCTAAATTTGATAAGGGCTACCTGCCCGTGTTAACTCTGAGCTGCCCATCTTCTTCCCTGTACCACTCTGTAATTAGCTCACCTTGTTAAATTTCCTCTTTAGAAATACATGACACTAATTCTGTTTTCCTGACTGGAGACCAACAGGTAAAATGTAGTTCAGCTGAAGACATAAACCTTGCAAGCGATGTCCCTATTTTAAGGCTATGATGTGAGTGATTTTTCCTTTGTATCTTCTCACCACTATTTTTTTTTCTCATGTATATTCCATTAAGATTTAAAGTAAAATGCACTCGGAAAATTATATACCATCAGATAAAGAAAAAACTTCTTTTTGACTCAGGAATTATTTTTATTATATGGCACTGGGCATACCATTGGTTTAGGAAACAAAACAACCTCCTCAACAGGATATCACATGTGGCAAACAGATCAATTTGCTTCTAATATACCCCATGTCAAGGACCCCCTCGCCTAAATTGGGTCTGATTAGTACACTTAAAAAGCAGATAAAGTACAGAATTAAATGTGATGGTAATGCTGACATAATTTTTCTCTGAGACTCTAGAAATGTGACCATATCAGAGCCTTAACGTTCCTGATTTTCAAAGCTGTGATTGTCAACTATATTGTGCTACACAGCTGTGGTGTATGTCATGTAATTTTTTAATTAAAATAGTAAAATATTGGGCGGCGCCTGTGGCTCAAGGAGTAGGGCGCAGGTCCCACATGCCGGAGGTGGCGGGTTCGAACCTAGCCCCGGCCAAAAACCAAAAAAAAAAAAAAAAAAAAAAGATAAAATATTAAAGTTGACCTACAAGTTGATTTTAAATACATTAGAATACTCCATTATTATTATTAGAATAATATCTTAACACTTGTGTTTCAATAGGTTTTTCTTTGCAATGGGTCTTAAGCAGGTATTTTGAAATATAAAAAGCAAGCTTGCATGAAGCAGCCCAGTTGACTCACCTTTACCATAGTTATTTACATTCTTGTAAAGAGCTGTTGGTTATGTCTTGGCAAATAAGCGATGAGATATATGCATCTTCTCATCTCCTATGACCCTGACCTTTGCTCAACAAGCTACAGCTTCCACATCTTCCTTGTGCTCTTTGAACATATCAAGCCTACGCCTTCTGGAGAGAAAGCTTCACCTCAGTCCCTGCACTTCTTTCCGCCCATGTCTTGGCAAAACTGGTTTTTTCTTCCAAAGTAGGACTCAGTTCTCCATCTCACAGATGCCTCCTTGATCACCTAGTCTGAACTGAAATTGAATTTCCCTCTCATCCCACGCCAGTCACTTTCTTATGAAGTTTTTCCTTTCATTTTTTGCCCACAGCACAGATTACTGAAATTAATTTATCAAAAATGTTTGTTTCTTAATTATATTATGCCTCTATGATGTAAATTGTAAGAGAAGACAGATCTCATTTGTTTTGTGTCGTTGCTAGAGGTCCAGCTCCTTCAATAGTACCTGGAATACAGTGGGAACTGAAAAATCATTGCTGCACGGATGTGACTGATAACATGAACACAAGTAGGACCAACACTATATGGTAAGTAAAGACAAGTTTCTTTACTTACCACAGCCAATGTGTCACACTTTATGGGGGCAAGACATGATTGCAAGAGGGACTTTGCCTAACAATTGCAATCAGTGTAACCTGGCTTATTGTACCCTCAATGAATCCCCAACAATAAAAAAAATAAAATAAAAAAAAACTAAACTTGTAACACACTGTCTGTCAGATTATAGACAGAAGAACATTGAGATTTGGAAAAGTTCAGATGTTTCCCAAATATAATCCAGCTGTGTAATGGTGAATTCAGGAAGGAATAGGTCAAAGTGGTCGAGTAACTAGTTCTAGGTCTCCACCTATTCATAACCAAAACATCTCTTCCAAGTGTCAAAACATTAACTATTAGATTATAAATATACGTTAAAGAGACATTATGTCACTCTGTTACAACATAGGTATATTATATAAAATATATATCACATATATTACATACTAACTCATCAGACGAAATATTGTTTCAATGTCAAGAACTGAGAAAGGATTTCTTTCATCAAAAATGAGAAAATGTTCATCCATTTCTCACAAATCATTTTGACAAGTTTCAGCTGGCACATTTTTTTCCTTTGCATGTATTTCCAAAATTAAGCAGAGACTTTCAAAATAGTGACCTTGTCCAATTTTTTCCAAAGTAGCTCTTAAAGCACCTGAGTACACTCAAAGCACCTGGATACACCACTCAAAAGTATTGTCACTGAATTTTGACAATAGGGGAAGAAGGAACCTCTTTCATCCTGTGTTCTTGCTTTTGTTTTACTCATTTGTTTTAAATGAAGGTGTTAAAAAGTCATCCAGTGGAAGGATAGTTATTTTTGGAGAGAATGATGATACACATAAATAAAGAGGAAATACAGATCACATTTTAAGAGTTGATTTTAGGCGGTGCCTGTGGCTCAAGGAGTAGGGCGCCGGTCCCATATGCCGGAGGTGGCGGGTTCAAACCCAGCCCCAGCCAAAAACTACAAAAAAAAAAAAAAAAAAAGAGTTGATTTTAATGCATGAAAATTCATTCTCTTTCCACATTCTCCAACCACCTCCTCTACTTCAGTAGTGCATGTGGGGTAGAGATACAACACAAAAAACATCAAAAGAAGTAGAAATCGAGAAAGACGATTTAGGATTTATTCAGGCATCACAGAATGAGGATAAGTGTGAAAGGCAAATCGACAATTCAGGGGCCTTAAGGCAACTACTGAATTTGCTGTTATGGTACTTAGACCATGAGCTATGTAGACTATTTGATCACATTTATGACCTCAGAATTTATTCAAACGAAAGAAGCTGTTTCCAGATATATCTCAATGTCCTAAATAAGACCACTGGATTCTTGAGAGTTGTTTCCTCTACAATTTCCCCACTGCTCCCAGCCTCAATGCCCAGTCTCTAAATAGATCTTTAGTCTTTACACCCTCTCCATATTTCTACCACATCTTTACCAGGTTGGCACCATCTCTCTCCTGAATGTCTTTACCCAGCTTCTTGTCCCTACACTTCCAAATTTACTTCTTCTCAATTCTTTTCCACAGTGGCCTGAGTGACCATTTCTATATAAATCAGCTTATATCACTCCCTGTTTAAACCCCCTCAACCACATCCCATTGCAATAAGATGGTACCAGAATTGTGAATTACCAAAGTTACAACTCTCACCTCATCTGGAGTCCTATGTAGAACCTTGTTTGTGAGGTTCCAGTATTTTTTTATTTACTTGAAATTTCCACGTTTCTGTCTTTATCAGGGGTCTTTATTCTTTCTCTCAGAACTCAGCTAACAGTTTTCAAGTTTCAGATTAAAGATTCACAAATAAGTCATTCCCTGAGCCCTATTCAAAATTAGTCTTACTTTTATTCTATTTTATAAACATATTTTTATATTACTGCATAGAGCTAACACATTTTAACTGTATAATTTGGTGGGTTTTCAAAAAATATTTGTCTTATTAACTAGGTTTTTAATCCCAAAATCATTTCTGTTTTGGGGACCCAACACAGAGCCCAGAGCTTGGGCCATGCTAGATTTTCAGTAAATAGATGATTAAGTTGACAAATTGATGATTACAGATATGACAGTAAAAATCAAGTAGTCACTCATTCAAATAAAAACCCATAGTTATTCAATATTTATTTATACTGGACAAGAGCATTTATAATATGAAGCCTTAGAACAGTGAGCCTCATATTATATGCTTCTATCTTGAGATTCTCATATGTGGCTATATAACAAAATGGGAGGGAGGGGGCAGGGCCTTGGTGTGTGCCACACCTTCTGGGGGCAAGACATGACTGCAAGAGGGACTTTACCTAACAAATGCAATCAGCGTAACCTGGCTTACTGTACCCTCAATGAATCCCCAACAATAAAAAATAAAATAAAATAAAATAAAACACCTACTCCCTAAATATGTACACTTATAAATCAATGAAAAAGACAAAAATAGGATGTTACCTAAAAAAAAAAAAAAGAAAGAAAATGGGACCTCTTATTCTCTCCCAACCTGAGTGGCTATAAATGAGATGAGAACAGCCTTGGAGATGAATATTAATCATGTCATTAAAAGTGAATATTTCTATCCTTTTATTATATGTATGTGTTTGTATACATTATACGTGTATATATAGTATACACACACACACATATATATATAAATATAACTTTTTTTGAGACAGAGAGAGGATCTCACTATGTTGCCCAGGCTAGAGTGTAGTAGCCTGATCATATTCACTATAACCTCAACTTCCTGGGCTCAAGCAATGTTCCCACCCTTAGCTTTCCAAGACTGGGACTGTAGGCACACTCCATCACATTTGTCTAACCAACATTAGAAAAATTTTTATAGAGCCAGGATCTCTCTATGTTGCTCAGGTTGGTCCTAAACTCTTGGCCTCAAGTGATCATTCTGCCTCAGCCTCCGGAAGTACTGAGAGTGTAGCTGTGAGCCACTGCACCTGGCCTAAAGCCTCTCTTCTGACCAGACATTCACCCTTTGGTAATTAAAGTTGTCTGAATTAGAATAGGAGAAAATCAGAATATTAACTTTCTTAAAAACGTCCTACATGGATTCCTCATATGAAATTATCAGAATTAGAGACAGGAAAAGCTGTATAATTTTTATTTTGTATAAAGATACCAGGTCCAAAAATTTGCATTAATTGTATTAATAAAATATTTGCTATTTAAGACACATCTGCTGTCACATGTCAGCAAAAATAGCTAAAGCTAACCATCACATTTCTGAATATGCTAAAAATTACTTGTTAAGAAGCATTTTTATTCTATCCCTTTCAGTCTTACACAAATGAAATATATTGATATGCATGTATTGCAAAACATGAAGATATACACTGATTTTTAAAGCAGATTACTAGTACGCAAATTAGATTGCTTTACCTCTTCTAAATATGAACAATTATTCATACATATTACAAATATGATAGATTGTGTGGGGAAAAGTTCTTTGAAAGTGAGCTTTCACTAAACAAAGTTAAACCAATAAATTAATGAGATGATAAATGCTTTGACATCCTGGCCTTAAGTGTGTCAATTTGAAAGGTAAAACTAACTTCTATTTTTGCAACAAGATAAGAAAAAACTGATTTTCAATGACTCAAATGGATCTCCAAGTAGAATTATTATATATTAAAATTCACATAAGAAAAAAAATTCACATAAGGACAAATTCTATTCTGGGACTATAACATAGGTATTCTCTGTAATGCTAATTTTTTTTTTTTTTTGTAGAGACAGAGTTTCACTTTATAGCCCTCCGTAGAGTGCTGTGGCATCACACAGCTCACAGCAACCTCCAACTCCTGGGCTTCAGCGATTCTCCTGCCTCAGCCTCCAGAGTAGCTGGGACCACAGGCACCCGCCACATAATGCTAATATTTTTTAATAAGAGTTTCAAAAATCACAATTGAACTTTCATTGCAAGTACACTTCTTTTCAAACTGAACCCTGCCATCTCTATGGTACAGTTAAAAAGTAGAAATTTTTTAGTTTGTTAGTTTAAACAAAACAATAGTACTGACTTTTTCTTCAATTTTTTTCCTTTTTTTAAAGAATTTCAATAGCAATTTTTAAAACAAAAGCACTTGTTTTTAAAAATTCCTATGCTCTTCAAAACAAATATGATTATAGACAGACATGTTTTAAAAAGTCAAAGGACATTTAGGTTTAAACCCACTGCATTATACAATTAAAATAAATGTGATTATTGAGCCAATCAATGGGGTTTTTCTTAAGATTTCTCAAATTTGAAATATTTTAATAATACTTAAATAATGATTTAAGTATAAATCATAATAAATAATATGCAAGATTATTATAAGATCATAAGTATGTTAAGTATGTTCCTCCCTAGCAACAACCCTACAATTGTTGCATAGCCTGTAGGGACTCCTTTAAGACATCCAGTTTCTGCTCTTGAAAAGAAACCTTGGAAGTTTTTGCATAAACATGGGTATAGAAACCATTGTTGCTAGACATAAGACATATAAAACACATTCGTGTTTCCTATTACTTAGAGAAATGTCTTAAGGTCATGTCTGCTTGAATTTAGAAAACTCTTGGTTCATTACACATAAGTTTAACTATGCTAAAACCAAGATCAGACATACCCCGGGACAGATTGAGAATATGACATTTCACCCTACTGCCTACAGTATATAAATGCCAAGCTGACATAAGAATAGTTACATACAGTATTTCTAAATTACATCCCTGAACTCTAAGCTTTCTGAGGATATGGGCCATGTATGTTCTTGTTGACCATCCCATACGCACCACCCACTAAAATGTCTAGCACGTAGTTAATCCTCATTAAATATTTATTTCATGATTACCTGTTATTTTAAAATATTAGCTACATTTTCATGATTATATGACATTTCCTATCTGTTTTTAAGGAAACGCGTTCATGTGTTTCATTGAGTTTAAGACACTATTAAAAACATGTTCTCTTTCCAGTATAGTACAAAGGGGGAACATTCTCATGTGACGGAAGGGAGAGAGGATTAGGAAATATTTCCATCTCATAGTACCTTGGAAGGAAAGCCGCAGGCAGCTGACTAAAGGGAGATGTAACCCTGGGAAGAGGGTATTCAATACTTAAAGGCAGGGGCACAACTGTCCAAATGATGTGAACATCAGTCCCACCAAACCAACCTTGAACTTAGAATTGACATTCAAAAATCAATGTTCAGAAAGGAATAATGTATGTTGTATGGTGTTACCAAATTCTAATTCACAATGAGGAACGGCAATTAGCACGGTCTTTGGTCTCCCAGAAGAGGACTCAAATTCTAACTCTGTGATAATGAAAAAAGCAAGCTTCAGTTTTTACTTCTGTTACAAAATCGAACAATCGTTAAGACCCTGAGGTATTTTTGTAAGTGTTAGAGAAAATATATGAAAGCCGCGCAGTAGAAAGTTTGCCACCTTGCTGCATCCAGGATACAGTAGCTGTGATAATGATGTGTGTTTCTCTTTGGATCGCTGGTTATGGGTACACATGAATGTCTAATTCATATGGCTGCAAAAATGTGGTGAAATATTCAAATGAATTGCATTTCCAATTTAAATAGATAATCTCAGCATAAATGCTGCCAGGTCTTGCCTTTTGCAGCTGTTCTGTTTAAATAATTCACCTAGTCATCAGGTAAAAACACATACTCTGCATTAACTTTAAATAGCTCCACAACAGTGTGCATCTTAATGAGTAACTTAACCTTTTACTTGGCCTCATTTTCATTTTAATCAGAAATTACAGCTAACCGTGGAAATCTCTCACAAGGGCTAAGGTATTCAATACACACTCATGCCAATATTTTAAACATTCAGTAATAGTGCACATGTGAGAATGTATCAAAATATTTAGCAGCAACTACAGGATGACATAACTTTAATTAAAATGGTTTAATTTGAAGAGTATTTGACATTCTGAAACTTGGTAAGGACTAAAAATAGAAAAAAGAAATTTATGGTGTGAATTATGTACGTGAGTAACATGTAGTTAGGTGTATTATGTGGGAAAATAAAATCATAACAACTAAACTACAAATTATAAGTTAAGCTTAAATTGTACTACAATTTGTAAGTTTAAGCTATTACTAAAAACTACTGATGTCAGACATTGCTCCAAGATTTTAAAATAAAAATGTTAAGAATTGTTATTCTTTGCATAAAGATCAATGTATTAAAATGTTGGTCAAATTCTGATCATTAAATTTTAATTTTAGCATTCATATCAATATCTTTCCTCAAAATAAGGTGGCATGAGATAATATTTCTCACTAGAGAAACATAATAAGACAAAAATATATTTTATGATATTGCTTTAGCTACCTCTTTGTTAATATAACAATTATTTTAATTCACAAAAAGTGGAGCTTATTTGAAGGAAGTCCAGAATAACTTTTGTGTAGGCAAAACTAGTTCATTTTTCATACCTCAAAGACAACCTTATTCTTTAAGCTTAATTATTTATATTTCAATACTATATTCACTAAGTTTAAATACTTGTTGCCTTTCTTGTCCCTTTGCAAAATAAAGTGCATGTTCCTAAGATTACTATTGATAATAAGTGAATGGTCCTAATAAATCCTGTTGAATACAACAATCTTGTGTAAGTTAAATGGATGATGACGGAGATACTTGAGATTGAACTTAGTTTTAAATTGCTCGCATTCTAAAAATAAGACCCATTATACCTTTCTGTCCAGCTCCTTAATTCTAGACCACTGAAGTTACATTTCCCTTGTCTATACTTAATTGTCCTTTGTAATCCTATGGGAATACACCCAAGAATCTGTTTTATAAATCTATTTATACATATATCCTGTAAAAAGACAATAAATCCTAGAAGAACAGTCTTTTTTCGGTATTGATATACCTCCAGAAGTATCAGAGAATAGACAAAAGGAGACTTCTAAAATTTACAATAAAAGTATATTAAATAAAAGAACACATCTCTGCAGTAAGACTGATTCAGTCTCCTACTAGTCTATAGATTATTAATCTGGACTTTTTTTTCAGCTCACATCCCATGAAAATAAGGTAACATGATTTGAATTTATACCTTTCCAAAAGCTGAGATCCATAATATTTGTTTTATAACAGACAAATGTTTGTAATCTTAGATATATAAGGGGATTTGGACATAAATTTGGAGAGATTAAAAAGAAAGCTATAACCCAATTATAGCCTAAGAATATGGGGAAAAGGGAGAGGGAGGGAAGGGGAGGGGAGGGGGGAGGATGGGTGGAGGGAGAGTAATCAGTGGGACCACACCTACGGCGCATCTTACAAGGGTACATGTGAAACTTACTAAATGTAGAATATCAATGTCTTAACACAATAACTAAGAAAATGCCAGAAAGGCTGTGTTAACCAGTGTGATGAAAATATTTCAAACTGTATATAAAATCAGCACATTGTACCCCATGATTGCATTAGTGTACACAGCTATGATTTAATACAAAAAAAGAAAAGAGAAGACAAAAAGTAGTACAGAAATTAATCTTTTAAATGTAAAACGGATTGTACCTTCCTAACCTCTTATCAGCTGTTAATCTCCCTGTTATTGAGAGATGTCATAGATCTGCGACAGTATGGTCTTCATTCACATATTTGAGTGAGCCTCAGAACTTCTTGGAGAATTCAAATTGGATTCCTGGGTTCCCAGCCTCAGAGATTCTGATTATGTAAAATTCAGGCTGGAGTTGGAAGGATTTTTAACTACTATGCTTTAGAATCTGTCCAGGACTCATTTGGGCAAATAAAAGGGCAATCATTACTTCATCCATCATATACTCAAATAAAATTATACATGATCTGAAAAGAATTAACAAGCATGGAATTATTAAAAGATTTAGTTTAAGGACATCAGATAAAATATGCAACATGTCCCCTTCAACCAATGCTATCATACTTATTCTACTATAATTACAAATCATAATTATTCTACTATAATAACATAACAGTAAGTTGGGCAATCATGGCTTAAATGTTTGTGCCCTAAGGAAATTTTTTTTTTGGAAATGATGGGAAAGCCTTCCAGTCAATATGTGCAGATCTAGGTAAATGAAGACATATGTTAGTTTTCGAAACATTTAATAATTGTTACCACAAAGTACCATGAAATTATAATCATAAATTTGAAATTGAAATTTTTAATGTAATTGGAAACATACTTTGAGATTTTGTTTCTAAAATGCTGATTAAAATAGATACTTTAAATTACAAATGCACTTCAAGAAAATCACTGTTATTCATTTCTTAGCTCATTTAATAATATTTTGGAAAATTGTGCTTAATGGGGTGCTTGAAGATTTTACCAAATTATACTGCTACTTCTATCATTTCTTATTAATAGAAGAGTGTTTTTACAATGCCCTGAAGTAGGATTTTTCAATAATTTCAATAAATTTCAAAGAAATACCACTTGATTCATTGGGTCTTTTGATATTAATGAAAAAGAGAATATTAAATAATGCTTCACAAGAGTTCATGATTTATTTAAATATAAATACATGTTTTCAATCCTATGAGTTCCAAAATTACATTATAATAGATGTCTCCAAGTTAAAAGCATTCCATTTATTATAACAGAATATGAGCACATTCAGAAATAAAGAATATATTACATATCATCTCACTATAAAAATTGTGTAGGAAAATGACTGAGAAATAAGTTTGAGCCAATAAAATAACTCATTTTCAAAAATGGAAATAAAATTTGAACGATTAATACATATTTTAATCAAAAATTAAACCGCCATAGTTCACAAAATAGACAGGAAATAAAGAAAAACTTCATGTCATCATAGAAATCATATCATTCTTCTAAATAAGAAAATGACTATAAAGTAATTGGCATGCTCCTTGTAACATTAGATGCTTTCAATCACATCCAAGTTTAGCACTTTTGAATATTTCCTTAACAAAAAAGGGAATTTACTGGAGGTATATTTTGTTTGTTTAGATATTTTCTTGAGGCAATGGCTGAGAACATATCTTGAACTTTAAAAAGGCTTAGGTAAACCACTTCCAATCTTTGACAGAAATGAAAGTGTGCCTGAGATTTACCCTCACTGCTGTGTACAGATTCTCCGTGGAGTGAGTGAATATAACCACATCAGCGTGGCCAAACCACCTGCAGCTGTCCTGGTTGCTATAAACTATATCTTTTCTCTGCTCTGCTTCAGTATAAGAAAACCTAATCACTATCATCACTTCTTTGCATTAATGGCAACATGTTTATTTATTTTATAGTTTCCAAAAAACTTTCTAATATACTACTTACTTTTATCACCAGCAAAAGCCTGCGAGTTCATGAGGGAAATTTCTGTTACTATTCTAATACTACTTCAGTAGATTAGGCAGCATGTCTAGAGAATAAGGAGAGAGCAAGCCCAGGAGCGGATATGATTGAAACCCAGCCACACAGATACCCCCACAGACAAGCCCACACAGAGACACACTCACACAGATATCCCCCTAGACACGCCCACACACAGATACCCCCCAGACACACAGATACCCCGATAGACACGCCCACAGAGACACGCCCACACAGATACCCCCCAGACACGCCCACAGAGACACGCCTACACACAGACATACCCCCACAGACACACAGATACCCCCATAGACACGCCCACAGAGACACGCCCACACACAGAGATACCCCCCAGACACACAGATACCCCCATAGACACGCCCAGAGACAAGCCCACACAGACATACCCCCACAGACACACAGATACCCCCATAGACACGCCCAGAGACACGCCCACACACACAGATACCCCCCCAGACACACAGATACCCCCATAGACACGCCCAGAGACACGCCCCCACACACTTTTATACCAAAATGGGGAAACAAATGATTGCCAAAGGTGCCTGTTAAGATGAATATTTCCCATGAAAAGTAACGTATCTAGAAATTGAATTATAGATGAACGTGATAAGACTGAACTGTTGTCCCAGAGAGAAAAACTATAGTAGCTCCTATTTGATATTTTATGTCAATGACAAATTTCCATATTCTGAAAAAATAATCTTATTACAAGTAAGAACAGAGTAAAGATATGTTCTGGAGAATGGAAGATTACCTAGGGCCTGAAACTGCACCCATGAAACCTGCATACAACTGAATAGACACACAATGGGGTGAAAAATGTAGAGAAAATGTTGAGAAATGGGGTACAAAAGTAAAAAAAAAAAATTTAAGTAAAAATTAAACTAAAAAAATTTTTTTAAAGTAAAAATTTGACTTGTTTTACTCTTCTGCCCACAGGGATCAGTCACAATGGTAAATTATAGTAGATACTAATGACCTCTTTACTTGGATTCAAAAGTAGAATTCCCCCTTCTTATGTTACAGAAGAAATATTTTACTATAGGAAAAATTTCACAGTGTGTCTGGCCAATTTATTAGCTTGCAGGCCTTATTGGTAGCATTTAGCTTGATCTAGCCTCAATTTCTTCTGTAAATTGAACAGAGCGATATCGATCTCACAATTTATTGATGATTAATAGAACCATGGATATAAACATGCCTAGTAAATTCTGTAATCTTATACAAGGAGTACTATTATGGAAAAAATAGCATTTGGGTGACTCACTTTTCTTGCCACCAACAAAACCCAACGTAAGTGAGGGTTATGAGGTATGTATGAAAAGAGAATGGGGGTTAAGTCATTATTTTTGGTATTTCTTCCCAGGATCAAGCTGGTGGCTGAAATATCTAAAAGATAATGAACCTGAGGAAGATATATGGAGATAGGTTATTTCACACTCAACCTGTTTTGCAAGTCCTATTCTAAGAGCCTATCTCAGAGATTTCTGAGACATGAAACAACGTGTAGCTGGAAAGGTAATTCTAATGAATAAGAATTTTGAATACTGTCCCAAGAGATCTCTGACTAAGTTCTAAGTGCACCTGGCCAGTGGAACCCACTATTTCTTCCTTCAGCAGTTTCTAGGCAGCAAGACATATATTCTTTTCTTTATATAAATGTTTTAAATGGTTCAAGTTTGACTTTATCTGGTAGTTAAAATAACAGACTTACAACTCAGTATTTTTATTCATTGAAACAGATGAGATGACTCTTATAACAAGCTCTTCCTCAATCTCTCAGTAATTATTGCTTTTGTTGTTGATTTATCAGTTTGAAAAGAAATACGCATGCATCTGGGGACTGCTCTATCTGCTGTAATCATTATCTCTTTTTGCCCTCCCTCTCTCAATTTCACCACCTACATTTTACCAGCTACATTTTGTCTGCCTTGTGAAGATCATAAACACCTACATTTTTTCCATAACCTTAAATAAGAGTATAGTCTCTGTCCACAGATTGGCAGAAAAAGTTGAAAGCAGGGAAGGTAAATTACATTATTAAAATACATAAACTTTGGTGGTACCTGTGGCTCCAGGAGTAGGGCAGAGGCCCCACATACCGGAGGTGGCAGGTTCAAACCTGACCCTGGCCCAAAACTGCAAAAAAAAAAAAAAAAAAAAACACAAAAACAAAAACATAAACTTTGATGTTAAGTCATGTGCTAAGACATATCTTCTTCATCATTTCAAAGCCAATTTTCATGGGCCACATAAAGGAAAATATTTCTAGCATGAGAGGCCAATTTTTTTTTGCCAATAAATTTAAACAATCATATAAAATTATGCACTTTATTGCTCAGACATCAAGTACTAGTTTTAGTGGGTTTTTAAAATATTTTGAAGTGAAATTTTTTATTTATATTCACTAGGTTTTTAACATAGATTAAAATATTTTCATCACACATGACTTAGTATTTGTTGAAGAAGTTTATTTTTCCTTCTAGTTCTAGAAATGTGTATTTTGGGTCTAGATCCTGTTGTACCAGTTATAACCTACGTCTGCCATATTCTAAGCAATTTTCTAGGTGGTATGACTTGAATCATAAGACACGCCTTTTTTCAATCGGATTTTATTCTGAGGGGAGGATAATTTTACATATTAAAAAAAAGCAGATTAATTGGTATATGCTATTAAGGTATCTGTCATCACATTAAAAGCATTATATTATGAATTAGGCCATTAGTTTTTTCTAAGGGTTGCAAAATTAAGAGCTAATGTTTAACAATTGAGAAGAATAAAAATTTGGTTGGTTATAAAGAATTTCTTCATTTTTTTAACAGAGGATCAAATAATTTATTTTTGTTTAATTTCAGATTATGAGGGGTACATATTTGATGGCAGAGTTTCTTAGCCCAAGGAATTCAAAATATTAAAGAAATATGACTCCTCAGAGATAACGAGAAAATAGGAGTAGATTGAGATGGGAATAGAGAACTTCTTGTAGTATGAAAATATTAATTTTGCTACTAGAAAGCATTTATATAAAAAAAATTAAGAAAAGCATTTACACCTTTCTAAGAAACTCCTTTTACAAAAATAAAATTATTTTGACCACTTCTTTGCTTATAAAAGTTTTTATCATTGTTTGATCTACTACCATTAAAATGTGGTTCACAAATTGGTGTCAGTTTTCAAAGTCTGCAAACCACTGCTTCATGATCAACAAGTGGGACAAAATATTTAAATACTTGCTTAGCAATATGAATTGTCCATAATAAATTTATTATATTTTATAACAGTAATTTAAAAGGGACTGGAAACAGAACAAAAAACAATGAAATGCAACAGAAGGTTTGGCTAGCCTACCACTGCTGCCATACAGTCAAGAAGATAGTGAAATTGGGATAACCAATCAAAACTTTGTGGGTGTTCAAAACATTTTAATCAGAAATATATCAAGAAGACATCACTGGATGACCTAGATGCATATTTCACAAGTGCAGGTTGAAATAAAGTCACATATATCTCAATGTTAACTGTCTACTGGCACAATAGATTAAACTCTATGGCAATGTCATATGTATGTTAATATTAAACATCTGACGGAACTCTGGGTTTCAATCACAGGGCAGCATAAGCCCAGGAACAGATCTCTACTGAGTTCTTTAAAGATTGAGAAAAGAATAATAAAGAAATCATAAATCAAAAAGAAAAGCTGATCTAAAATGTACCCTACTCAATTCAGAGGCTAAAAGAAACTTAAAAGCCAGATATTAAGCAAGTTAGCTGGTGTGCAATATACAGAAATATATCTGAGTTCTTAGACTAGGAAATAATAATAATAAAGCAAGTTACGTAACTCGTCTTATTCCTCTCATTGTTTTAACTGCTGAGAGCTTAAGAAATAACTTCTGGTAAGTGGTTCCTCATTTGGAGTTTTGATGCGATATTCTCTGCAGATACTAATCATTTTTTTCAATTTGTATCCTGTATAAGGTTTTTTTCTCTTATTGCATTATACTCTTTACGATTAGTCTAAGAGTTATTCCATCACCTGTGTGCACCTAGCCAGCACAAAAAAAAAATATTTTCAATAACTTATTTTGTCTCTTGATTAAGTGCTATAGAAATTGTATTTTTTTAGTTATTTCTTAATTTACTGGCAGCAATAGTGTTTGATGAAAACAAATTCCCAATCGCCCACTTCTCTATTACCCCTATTACAACAAATTAAGGTAAATGTGCTTTTAAGTAATGTATGCCTAATTTCCGTTTCTGTTCAACTTCTACTTTAAGGTTAATCAGTAGGTGTTGTTATAAATTTCGTGGAACTCAGAATATTGCATAGTGAATTTGTTCATTTGAAAGTCTAACCTTTATGCTAAGTAACCTTTGTTTCCATAGTGATAGAAAGTGTGTACCCTTCTCATCCCCAATATGATTATAGAACAATGATTTATTTTCTCCTTCACAATTCATTGGGCTGAGCACTAAATGAGATTTGTTGGAAGTATTTTTTCTTCATTTGCTGGTAACAATCCTTTCCAGGATCTCCACTGTACAGACTATATTAATCTTATTTTATTTAGTGCATTCTCTTTCTACAACAAGAGTGCTAAACTGCATCACATGGTTATGATTCTGGGTCCCTAATAATTCTACCTGCTTTTTACCCTATATTATTCACTAATTTGACTCTCCTCTGTTTTCTTAGCCTTTTTATTTTTTGTTTTCGTAGTTCTCCCAAAGAGGAACAAAATGAAACAAAAGAAAAAAGCAAATTTTTACAGCCACACTTAATACTTTACATAATACTTTAGCTCAAACAATGGGACTAATCATCATTAATTATTGCTCTTCACAATTACCCCATTGCCATTTATAATAAAATCTTTGCTTATCTCTTAAGTCTTATTATCTCAGCTTTGGGGTTGGTGTTTATTTACTTTCTCTATTCTGGTTTTACTATAGTTGAGTATTACATTGTATATTTGCTATCTGCTCTTCAGGAGCTCTAAAATTTTCTCTAACCATTTTTCTTATTATCGTTAACATATCCCTTTTTTCTTCCCTCATTTACAAGACAGATATCAAAAGGATCCTCCCCTCTGAAGTTCTGACGTTAGAAACTTGTTGGCACAACACAGAGAGGTCAGGCCCTGCTCAGCAGAAAAAACACAAATAACAAATGCAAATTTCCTCCCAAGGCCCTAGTTAGAGTATGTTTGTTCAAGGCAATTAAAATATCATTTCTTTCCCACTGAATATGATTCTTTCCTCTTTTTTCTTTTTAAAAATATTTTGAGTATTTTATTGCAGCACTATTAGAAGAAATAACTAGTTGCTTATATTAGTATGCAATTCTTTGCAGATCTAGGGAGATGACCTGTAAAAGTTCATGGTCATTTTTTCCACTTTATAACATGTCTTTAGAGATTGATCACATGACTTCAAAACATATTTGTACAGTATTTGAAAGTTTTGGAATAAATACACCCTAACATTAATAAAATGAGATTATTCTAAATTATTCTTGGGTGGCGCCTGTGGCTCAGTGAGTAAGCACCGGCCCCATATACTGAGAGTGGCGGGTTCAAACCTGGCCCCAGCCCAACTGCAACCAAAAAATAGCCGGGCGTTGTGGCGGGCGCCTGTAGTCCCAGCTGCTCGGGAGGCTGAGGCAAGAGAATCGCATAAGCCCAGGAGTTGGAGGTTGCTGTGAGCTGTGTGAGGCCACGGCACTCTACCCGAAGGCCATAAAGTGAGACTCTGTCTCTACAAAAAATAAACAAATAAAATAAAATAAATTATTCTGAAATGTCATTTCCTTTTTTATTCTTTGCCCATTAGGTTAATCAAAATGTATCTCAACCAAAGGCAAGAAGATTATGTTACAGTGGTTTCATGTGACTAGTCAACATTCCAGGGTATGAAATTGTGTCATAAACACCAACAAGGCTGAGCTGTATTGATATAAAGCTTTTCTTTTTCTGCCATCCTACTTCAGGTCAGCATTACTTCACATTGTCTTTTAAAAGGACTTTACTTACTCTTTGCTCTGTCTTCCTCTTCTTCCTTCTATAAAACAGTAAAGGCAATTTGAAACATTTTCCAAAATTTTACTAGAATTACTTCTATCAGAAGCGTCACTGTTTATCTAAAATGCACAATAGTCACCGAATCAGTTCCTCCGGATAGCTGGTCTTGGGATCCCACAGCAAATGAGATGTTATAATATCAGCGATGACTCAAAGATATTCTAGTGTGCAGAGTTTAAATTCTTGGACATGTTACATTTACCTAAGTCATTACATAATAACATACAAGAACACAATTAACCAACAGTGGACTGCCCAGGGAGAGATTAAGTTGGGCCAAATGAGAACAGGGATTTGTTCTACCCTTTCCACACTTCAAAAGAAAAAAAAAAAAAAAGGCTTCTGGATTAGAACAGCAGAATAAGCTCTATTGGTAAGGACTGTTGTCTATCTTGTGTGCTCATGTACCACAAGAGTCCAGAAGAGGACTTGATACACAGAAGCAGTCAAAATTTACGTTAAATTTAAAAATCTAATGGCAACATCGGTTATGTAAAGAAGAAAATCATTTTGAATTCAGAATCCTACCATGAGACATTTTAAGAATGCTGGTAGAAAGTCTATGGGCCAAACGTTTTAAAACAATGAAAATTTCAGCAATGTTTTAATTAAGAGAGGCAAATGAGATTTTGATATGGGCAAAGTCTACAAAATAGGCAATGATATGGATTTAAATAAAAGTTTAGACTACCCAAGAGACTGTAACAAACTGGTCAGCATAAAGGGGTGATGAGGAACTAGGCCTACTTAAGGAGGTTGCCAATGTAGGGAGGTGGTCAACTATGGTGGTTCTACTGTCTTTTAAATTTGGGCACCCTGAGCCACTGGGATTCATTTTGAAGGACTGGCTCTTTGAGGTTCACATGTGTTCACATATATTACCATGAAAACCAAATCAAAATATGATATATCCATGACATTAAATACCAGGATAGACTAGTACATTAAAGTTTTTAAATGGATAATAAGAGTTCCAAAAAATATTTAATACTCAAACTTCCTTGATATACATGTAAGTGCAAAGGCTTAAAACTCACGTGGTTTTAAGAGCTAAGCTCTTCCAAAACTACAGATATGTGAAAACACAAATCTATCTAAACTTTCACACGAGGAAATAAAGTATGGAAAAGGTCACAAGAAATTTATGTTTAATCAAGAAATGCTAGATTAAATAAAACAACAAATATTCACGGAAGAGCTATTTTAGCTTCAGCAATAAGAACAGTTTGATTTTTTGTTTGGAAATATGAATCTATTGGAGTACTGTATGCTAACTATATATAATACATGTACAGGGTAGACAGAAAGTTCATGTGCACACGAACTTTACATCACCCAAACTTTATGTCCACCCAGTAAATACACACACGTGTAATTTATATAATTAAATAGCATATATATTTAATACGTGTGTGTATTTACTAGCATATATATTTAATTTAATGACTTGATAGACTAGATTTGGCTAGGCCATGTGACTTTCCTTCATGGAAATCGCCTGGCAGACAATTTCAGACTACTAATTTAAGCACTGAAAATCTCACTTTGAATTTCAGCTTCAACCTTGTCAGAAAGGCCTTAGGCACTCACTGGGGCATGACCAAGTGAAGTTCTCTAATTGGAAAATGTAAAGATCTTTCCCTCTTCTTCCTCTTCCCTCTCCCTCCCGTCCATGACTTTCTCTTTATTTCTCTCCCTCCCTCTCTGCTGCATAGCAAATATCCTCAGGTAACTTACGAATCACCAAAGTATAATAAATGCAGAAGTAGAATGAGTATAGAATTTATGATAAGCTAGAGAAGAATATGAGCTATTGTTGAGGAAGAGAAGTAATGGAAGGCTTTAAGGGACAACACAGTTCAGATGGATTTTGAGAGAAACGGTCAGTGGGTCTGTTGATAGAACACATAGTTAGGGAATTTTCAAATGCCAACAAATAGAAAATGATGATGTCCCTTATGCTGTTCACAAAAAAACTCTTTTCTGGAATGTAAGGAAAAGGAAGGTAGGAATTAAAAAAACGGAAGACCCTATGATGCAATTATGAGCAGGCTTCTATCCAATGTTAGATATTAAAACTAGCTTTGCTCAGGCTAATAAAGCCCATCACTGTAAAATACCCAAACACTATGGATTAAGAGAGAAAATATATGCAAAGCTTTTAAAGAAGTGATTGATGTTCAGTAAATGCTTCATAAAGGTCGGGTATTACAATTATATGTTAAGTAGAAATTGAAGGTCCTGTCAAAAGAACCCCATCCTCTCAACCTCATACAGACAGTATATTGGAAAATACACACAGATATCCTACATGGTATGAGTATCAAAATGTACATTCTATATCTAGAACTATGATATCATTCTGTAATTTATACTTCTTTATTGAAGAGAATATATTGACATTTTTACGTGTTGGTGCATATTTGCATTTGTGCCATTATTTTATCTTTTAACCAATCCTCTATTGATAAGCATTTGAATCTTTACAAATTTTTACTATTTTCATCCATGCCACCATTGAATTTTCAAACATGGTGAAAACCAGTAACTTTTTCCAATATTTTTTACCCCCTTCCACATTTATCCTTGTACATTATGGTGATGTACATCAGAACTATTTTTTCTGGTGTTGAACGGCTGGTAGAAATGTATGGGAAATTTTAATGTTAACATGTCTTATAATTTAACCATTCGCACTGTGTAATTCCAATATATTTTCAAAGCCCTTTTCGTTGTAATTGGAAAAATACATAGATGTTTAAATTTTCCTATCTTAAATCTTGAAATATATGTGCTTTCAGTTTGCAATTTTTTGTTTTTTATTCCATTTTGTACTCTGTTATGTTCATGTTTTTTGTTTTGTTTTTCCAGAAATAGAGGTCTAGCTATGATACTCAGGTTGCTCTCAAAGTCCTAGCCTCAAGTGATCCTCCTGTTAGCCTTGTAGGCATAAGCCATCATGCCTGGCCTATCTTTATTTTTTTCTAATTGATTTGTAAACACTCTTCATATAGTGATAGTATCTCCCAGACCTTTCTAACCAGTGAACTGTGGTTCATGAGTATTCTGGTAAATAGAACAGGGTAAATAGAACATGAGTTGATGGGCACGTGGGTTGATCCCACATCTTTGCAATTTTGTACCACTTATTCATCTGTCTTCACAGTGGTTGGTTAAAGCCTGAGTCTGTGTAAGTGCAGGCTTGTCATCACCAGCTGAGAATAGGATATTTTGTTTATGTCAGTTTGACAAGTAGTATTATCATTTTCATTTGTGTCATGATATAAATAACTTAAAGACATCACGCAAATGTATGATGCAAATAGTGCTTTTGTTTCTAAATTCAAGTTTATTTAATTATAAGATTTTGATACCTGTTTTTAGTTAACTTTATCATCTTTATCATTGTAATTGAAGATATAGCAAAAGTGAGAGAAGTTGCAGGCCTAAGATAGTAAAATGTCAGTGTGAACTAAATGAAGACAAGAGAACAAGTAACAAGAAAATTAAAAAGATTACAAACATTTACCATTTATTGATGAAAATTCAGTGAAGTAGAGGGACAGACTGCTAAGGGATTCAGTTTGTCCTTCTACTATGTAGATTCAGAAATTTTAAAGTCAATAATAACTACCTAAATATTAACCCCAATTGCCATTTAATCTATAAAGGAATTAGATTGCTTTATATTAGAATGAAAATTATTCATCATTTGTTCATTCAATAAAGGTTCACAGAGTGCATACTATTTTCTTTTCTATTTCAAAGTATTACAGGAATACAAATGTTTTTGGTTACACAAATTGCTTTTGTAATGCTTGAGTCAGGGTTATAAGTGTGCCTATCACCCAGACAATGTTCATCACACCCACTGGGAAGGTTTTTGCCCATCTTGCTTTGGCTCCTCCATCCCCTGTTTGATTTCCAATGACTTTTACTTCCCTCTATTCTTATGTGTGCCCAGGGATTAGTTCCAAGTTGAAAGCAAGTATACACCATTGTTTCTCCATTCTTGAGATACTTCACTTAGGATAACAGTCTTCAATTCTTTCCATATTGTTGTAAAAAGCCATTGAGGCATCCTTCTTCATGGCTGAGTAGTTTTCCATGGTACAGATATGTGTGTACCACATTTTCTTAATCCACTCATGAGTTGATGGGCACATGGGTTAATCCCACATCTTTGCAATTATGAGTTGTGCTACCCATTATTTCTCAGGTACTCCTGTTCTGGATGCAAGAGATTCAGCAATGAACAGAAAAGAAGCCTATCATGCTCCCATGAAGTTTAAATTCTGCTAAACAGAGATCTACTATATAAAGCTAAGAAACAAAATTTGCTGCACACCAGATGGTAAAAAGTATTATACAGAAAAATGCAGGCACACACGGGGGTACGTAAGGGAAGAGTCATATCTTGATTGCTTGCATTGTTAGTAATAATGATTTAATAAGCTTAAAACCAATATTCAATTATCAGTTGTAAGTAGGTTAGGAATTGAATTAAGAAAATAATTGCAGATGATGGGGAAAAGGAAACAGAGACAGGAGAGAAATGGATCAAAGGAACCATAAGCTTGGTACAAAATGCACTACCAAAGGCCTTGTCTCTTTAAAACTTAAGAAACCATCTTGCTCAAACTTTACCCCTCCCCCAGCACAACTCCCCTGCAGAGGTTGCTGAGCAGGGCTGCAACTCACTCAGGAAGAGTAAGTGCTTTAAGGGAGTTAGGGAATGCAGAATGTTTAAACTTCAGAAAAGACAGTAAGATTTGTTCTGGACTAGATCAGGAAAAATATTTCCTTTCATCTGTCACCGTGGTGTGGTCAGAAGTGTCTGTCTGAGCATAAGGTTTCTTGAGTGTTAATTGTCACTCCTGTGATTTGTTTGCGTGACCTAATTGGAGGCTTCTCTGATTTCCTGCTCCTGGACTGTGTTCACCATCTCATGTTCTGTTTGCGTTAAGATCGTAAATACCTTAGAACAAGAAAAGTAAAAAGTAAATCAGTCCAATTAAAGAAATAGTTTAGTTAGAAAAATGCAAGTATTAGCAAGAACTAATAACATAATCGTTTGCTTGTTTTCATTAGACTTGTGGTGAAACATGGCGTATGAAATAAAAATGGAGCTAGCCTGGAGCAAGGGCTGTTTTGATGGACCTCACCATGAAAGGCAAAGCAGTCTCCCAGTCCAGCTTTAAACTTTCTCTTGTGTCTTGTTTTTTTCATTTTCTCCTCATCCTCTCGTGTCCACCAGCCTCTGGGAGGGAATCCATGGTAGAGTTTGGGGCTGGTCCCCAACAAAGAAGGACTAAGAATAATTGCCAGAGTGAGGAAAGCAAGAAGAAGAATATTTTTAATAGGACAGTGAGAAAACATTTTTGTTCAACAATTTGGTTGATAGAAGGCAGTTAGTAAACTTCACAAAAGAAATGTACTGTTATAATGTGATTTTTGGTCTTCTGGGTATATACCTAGTAAAGGAATTGTAGGATTGAATAGCAGGTCTATTTTTAGATCCCTAAGTGTTCTCCAAACATCTTTCCAAAAGGAACGTACTATTTTGCATTCCCACCAGCAGTGTAGAAGTGTTCCCTTTCCTCCACATCCACACTAACATCTCTGGTTTTTGGGATTTTGTGATGTAGGCTAACTTACCGGAGTTAGATGATATCTCAAAGTAGTTTTGATTTGCATTTGTACCAGAATGTTTATTGCAGCCCAATTCATAATTGCTAAATCATGGAAGAAGCCCAAGTGCCCATCGACCCATAAATGGATTAACAAATTGCGACATATGTACACTATGGAATATTATGCAGCCTTAAAGAAGATGGATTCCTTACCTCTTTCATGTTTACATGGATGGAGCTGGAACATATTCCTCTTAGCAAAGTATCTTGAGAACAGAAGAAAAACTATCCAATGGACTCAGCCCTGCTATGAAACCAACTTATAGCTTTCATATGAAAGTTACAATCCAAGAATACATGGAAAAGGGATCGGGAGGAGAGAGGAGGAGAGAGGATGGGTGAAGGAGGGTAATTGGTGGGACTACACCTATGGTGCATCTTACAAGGGTACATGTGACATTTACTAAATGTAGAATACAAATGTCTTAACACAATAACTAAGAAAATGCTGTGAAGGCTATGTTAACCTGTTTGACAAAAATATTTCAAATTGTATATAAAACCAGCACACTGTACCCTACGATTGCATTAATGTACACAACTATGATTTAATAAAAAAAAAATTTTTTTAAGAAAGAAAAAAATGTATTATGGTATTGCTAATGCACATCAAATGGATATTTACATGTATACCATGATGGTGTTAATAAAAATAGATTATATAGAGCAAGACGAAAATCCACAAGCGTTTTAGTTATAGGAAGGAAAGAAATGGAGACAGAGATTGAAGTGGTCAAATGTGTCAAATTGTATCTGTTATTTCTGCTTTAATTTAGAAAAATTTCATATGTCTCTAAGTTGAGGAAAAGAGTCAGGAAATAATTAATGCATATTGGATTCTGGATAAAATGGGACAAAGAGCCATAAATTCTCATAGTAGGAAACTCAGATAATGAAAAGCATATATAGAGAAAAGTGTACAAGGCGTTTTGCCAAAATAAATGAGTTAGAGCGAAGATTGGAAGTACATCCTGGAAGCGACGAGGAAATGGAAAAAATGTCTAACATCAAGTAACAAAAGTTTCAGTTGTCTCTAAACCATGTTTCAAAATTGTTGTCTTTCTTACTGGGAAGTTTGAAAGGAGATATGTTACTGTTTGTTTGGGGAATGGTGACTTAGCAGCCCTGAGCCCCGAAGTATTAAAATGAATGAATGACTGAAACAGTTTAATATGCTTCTTGTTCAAATAGAAGCAATGTATACACTAAATTCTCATTATCAAGGCTCTTTACTAACATAGGAACTATCATAAAGATATATCATAAAGAGTGAAGACATTTTAAACCAAGTAAGTTCTTTGAATATTTCAGATAGCATCATACATGTTTTCCTTTTACTTCTGGAGTATGTTAGGGAGTTTCCTCTCCTCATTTCTTTCTTTCTTTCTTTCTTTTTTTTTTTTTTTTCTTGTTTGCAGTTTCTGGCCAGGGCTGGGTTTGAACTCGCCACCTCCGGCATATGGGGCCGACACCCTACTCCTTTGAGCCACAGGCACCACCCCTGCTCCTCATTTCTTATGTTTCCATGGGTAAACTTTTTTCCTCTGCCTGGGAGATTAGAATATTAGTGTGGTAACTTCTAACCCACTTGCACTCTCCATTTCTTAAGGGCCACCTTTCCTGGCCATCATAATCAGAGGTAAGAAGCAGTATTTTCCACCAGTAGCCAGCCAAAACGCTGCCTGCTTTGCAATCTCTCTGCGGGTAGAAAGATATCACAAGGAATAAACAGAAGTGAAAATTCAAAGAGGCTTAAACTGGACATGGTACAGTAGTTCAGTTTTACAAGTAATTAACTATACAGTCAGCCCTGCCTATCCTCAATTCCATGAATTCAACAAAACATGGAAATATTAAAAATAAATTTTAAAATGACAATAATATTATACAAATTAAAGACAGTCTTACATCTATTTAAATAAATTTACATTATATTAAGGATTATATCTCAGAGGGGATGAAAGAGGTTAATTGATCTACCTTTTCAATCTTATGTTTTCTTTTCAGTACTACAATGAAGCCTAAATATGAAGTATTTCAGGAGCAATTAAGCACACAATATGACTTTTCGCACTTTATAGACATTTCAGGAATTCTACATATACAGTATAAGTTTACTAATAGTCGGTTCCAACTATTTTATAATTAGGGCCTTTATTTAAAATGTGTTTCTCCCAAACTGAAAAAATTTACTTTCAACTCTGGAAATGGATTCAAAATGAAATTATGTGTTCAGCTTTAAAATTCAGCAAAAGTAGAGTTAGTCAGTTGCATCAGAATTACTGATCTATTTGGAAATGCATGGACAGCCCTGTGCTTTAACAAGCCTCTGGTGGTTCACACACAGAGGAAGTTGGCTTCGGAAGTGACAAGTAACACTTTCATTTGTCAGTTTCCTGCCCTTGGATATAAATTCACATTAAAACTTCGAGGTTCTACATTCTCATTTAAAATATTTTTACAAGTTCACAACATACCTTCACAGTTTTCAATACATTATTTGTGGACAAGTATAGAAAAACTTTTGTTTTAGTTTTGGTTGATAAATCAGGCTGGTAAAGAGGCATTTCATTTCCAAAATAGCCATTTCACTCCCAGCAAAGGTGTTATGAAGGACTTAGCACCCTGTACAAACATTGAAGGAACTTGCTTCCTTAGGGTACATCAGGGAACACGACAGACAAAATTTCCTGACCCTCTGCAGCCTAAGTGCATTCCACACACAGTAAGCATAAACATAGCAAATAATTTATAGTATTTTATAATAAGAAGGTATTAAAAGTTATGGAGGATAAAAATGTTCAGCCAGGTATGGTGGCTCAGGCCTGTAATCCTAACACCCAGGGAGGCCAGCGCGGGCAGACTGCTCAAGCTCAGGAGCTCAAGACCAGCCTGAAGAAAAGCAATACCCCATCACTACTTAGAATAATTGAGGCAAGAGGATTGCTCAAGCCCAAGAGTTATGCCATAAGCTATGATGATGCCATGGTGCTCTACCCAGGGAGACAGAGTGAGACTGTCTCAAAAAATAAAAGAAAAGTTGCACAAGTCTTGCTAAGAGGAATTGACAATGATGATTTGGAAGGTGGGGTTTTAGGAAGGGTGTAATTCAAAAGCCTGGAAGGTAAGATTTGATCAAAGACTAGAAGGAAATGAATGAATGAAGCCTTTTAATACAGTTCCTCATGTTGTGGTGACCCTCAACCATAAAATTATTTTCATTGCTACTTCATAACTGTAATTTTTCTACCGTTATGAATTATAATATAATATCTGATATGTGGGATGTATTTGCATTGTTACAAAGGGGTTGTGACCCCTAGGTTGAGAACCGCTGATCTAAACAATGGAGTTATTTTATCCTTTGTCCATTTAACACATGTAATAAATGAGCTTCCACTTTGTGCTGGTATTACTGATATACAGATAAATAAGGGACCTTTCCTTCCATCAGGGAGCACCACAGTGAATCATTTCTTGCAATGATGTTGGTGAGTACTGTAACTAAGTTATATGCAAGACATACTACTGACAAAAAGTACAAAATTATCAAATCTCGGTGTTGAGATACTGGAAAAACACTCAATAAGGACAAACACAAATATGACTCACAAATAACCCAGCCAAAGCCCTACTCTAATTTTCCTTCATGATCCTCCATCAGTGTATCTAAATTCTTCACAGATAATTCAACTAAACATGTTGCTTGATGTCATGATAATAGCCATGGTGTTCCCTTTGACTAGAGTGCTCACTTCTTCTTCACTCCTTTGTCCAACTATTGAAATCTCAGTTCTCATTCAGGTCCAGTTCTATGCTGCCTTTTTTTTTTTTTTTTTTGAGACAGAAGCTCACTATGTCACCCTCGGTAGAGTGCCGTAGCGTCACAGCTCACAGCAACCTCAAACACTTGGCCTCAAGAGATTCTCTTACCTCAGCCTCTCAAGCAGCTGGGACTACAGGCGCCCGCCACAACGTCCAGCTATTTTTTGTTGCAGTTGTCATTGTTGTTTAGCTGGCCCAGGCTGGGCTAGTACCCGCCAGCCTCAGTGTATATGGCTGGCACCGTAACCATGGTGCTATGGGCGCTGAACCCAGTTCCAAGCTTCTATTAGAATCCTTTGCTCCACTCTTTGCTTTCCCAAAGCATTGGTATAACTGAAGCAATAAATTGTTTCCCTTTTGCTAAATGCTTTTTACACCTCTGTTTGCTCTTACATACTTTTACCCCAATCATATAAGAATACACTTCCATTAAAGAGAGATCCTTGGAGATTTTTTAATTATAGCAACTTTCTAGCCATGACAGTAAGTCAGCACAAATATGCCACTGTCTATGTCAATACTATGAAATACGTATCTGTTAATATATTAAATTATATTCTACATCATACTGAACATTCACCCATCTGACCTCAGACATGGGAATACGCTGAATGCTTTATAGATCCTGACATAAAAATTTAAATGCAACTAGTGAAATTTGCCAACTAAACACATACGGCTAGATTGCAAATATTTGAAAATATTAAGTCGTTCATTTGGAGGGACATGCTACACATCATGATATGTATTTAACTATGCTGTCCCATTCTCTAGCCAATCTAAAAATATTTTAAATTCTTACTATATTTATCCTGGACGAAATATAGAGTATACTCCCAATGGTGACTGAAGAGAAAAATGAAAAGGCAATTATTAGAAGTATTTCAACTTTCTTGGAATCTGCAGAATATGGTGAAACTTCAAGGAAATACTAATAGTGAGAAGGGAGTCAGAGAATAAAGACCCAGTATTTTTATCTCCTGCCCTCTAATCTCTTATCAGTGTTCCCACTGGCAAAATTTACTAGAAGCCAATCAGCCAAGGAACTCAGAAGACAAAGTCTATAGTGATTTACCTTTCTAGGCACAGAGCAGAAAGGAGAAAGAAATAAGAAAGTGGATCTGGAAGGGCAAAGAATTACACAGCACGTATTATACAAGTAGTTAAAGTGCACGTTCTTTGTTCCTCCCGTTAACTGCTTTTTACTTGGCAATCTCCAAAATTAATAACAACACATTTGGGATAATCTAACCCACTGTACTGGAAATATGGCCCATGGACTCCTGAAGTGGTAAGATCCTTTCAAGGGATCTTTGAGGTCCAAACTATTTTAATGATAATGAGACCTTATTTCTCTCTTAGTTGGGTTGGCATTTTCATGGATGGTGGGAAAGCAAATGTAGCTGTCCCTCTGTATGGGTCAAGGCGGAGTTGTTAAACTGTACCAGTAGCTGAAATACCCTTTACTGTCATCTTGCAAGATGAACGATTTGTCACGGTGCAGTAGAAGTTATTACTTTCATTAACTATTGGACTCCGATTACACCCATTTTTAATGACAAACAGAAAGTCCGAGCAAGACCCTTCTCCAGGATATCAAAGTACATTTGTTACCTGGAGATAAAGAACTAATATGATTGAGCTGAGAGCTGAACTAGTCTGTTCTTTGATAACAAAGACTTTTTACTTTAAAGAAAAACTGACAAAATATGATTACTCAGACTTGGAATTTTACCAGATCTTTTCCCAAGAAATAAAGTTAGGGTTTTTTCTTCAAAGGCAACACCTGACAGCATCGGTTGATGAAAATTCAAACTTCTAAGCAAAAACTAGAATTTTGAAAAACATTTTTTACCCAGAGCTTAATAGCTTTTTAGTATTTAAAGACTTTTTAAATGATATTTTTGGTGACATTAGCATGTTTTTTGTTTTTTTTTTTTTTGATGTTATATAATGAGATTTGTCAGCATTTGGAAGTTTTACATAACTTAAGAAATGACTATTTTCAAAATTGCCTTTTCATGTGAACAAAAGATCTGGTTAAAGAGCAACACAGATCAATGGATTGTTTTTTATTATTAAATCATAGCTGTGTACATTAATGCAATCATGGGGTACAATGTGCTGGTTTTACATACAATTTGAAATATTTTCATCAAACATGCTAACATAGCTTTCACGGCATTTTCTTAGTTATTGTGTTAAGACATTTGTATTCTACATTTAGTAAATTTCACATATACCCTTGTAAGATGCACCAAAGGTGTGGTCCCACTGATTACCCTCCCCTCCCTATCCCTTTCCCCATATTCTTGGGCTATAATGTTTACATGGATGGAGCTGGAACATATTCTTCTTAGCAAAGTATCTCAAGAAGGGAAGAAAAAGTATCCAATGTGCTTAGCCCTACTATGAAACTAAGTTATAGCTTTCATATGAAAGATCAATGGACTTCAATGACATTTATTAGAAAAGATTCAATGGTATGATATCTTATACTACACTGGTAGTAACTCTTAGCAAATGACCACCTGCCAAGCTTTCCTGTCGATTCTAAGAATATCCACAATTTTATGAAAACTGCCCCTGGCTTTTCTAAACACTTGTCTGTGTAAGGGCAGACTTTGTTCATATTCTTCAAAATATTATAGTAAAATAATATTATATATAGTAATAATATAGTAAAATAATATTCAAAAAATATTATAGTAAAAACTGTTATGTCGTCTATTATAACAAACATTAAAGAGATCTGCAAACTGACAAAGAATGACATTCTTCTCAGTAAGTATTTTCTAAATTACATTTTTCATAAAAATGTTATTTATGTTAAGTAACTGAGTTTTAGTGTAATATTAAATGTACTAATAAATGAACAAAATTTTTCTCTAATTTCTAATATAGTAAATAACAAAAAATATAATCCATCATGAAAAGTCAGCATGGGGCGCTCAATAACATTTAAGAATTTGAAAGGAACATGAGGCCACAATGTCTAGAACTACTAATCAAATGTTTAGACTCCACATAAAATTGCAAATCCAGTAACCAAAATGTGTGCTGTACCCTCAAACTATTCTAAAACTAGAAGGATGTATTAAAGTTTTCATACTGTTATCCAGAAAATACATGTCATTATGGTTTCATATTTTGTACATTTTACTTAAAGAAAGATTTTAATATAAGGATTTGTGGAGTATGAACAACATTGTATAAAGTCATACTTCAGAAATTATTTATGTATTTCAAAGAAATAAAGTTAAGTGATTATTGATGTCTATTGTAAGTAGCTTGGCATATAAACTCTGGAACTTATTTAATAGATAGCTTACTGGAAATTTTATGAGAATTATAATTAAGAAGTTATGAAGCCATAAAATATTTTCTCAAATGGTTACACATGATAAATAAACCTTTCATATTGTATAATTTATGAGTATTTTAAGAGCTAACATTGAATAATTTTCCCAAAGATTCGGAAGGAAAACAATAGCTATTAATTTCAAACTTTAGCACGTCCTAACAATAAGTTATGGAAAATTTATACATGTTTAATCACAAAGACTCAATTCCAGATGATTAAATTATGGAAGGAATCCTGGAATTCTATTATTTTGTATATTCATAATTTTAGAAAATACATTAATAAAGTATATGTATTACAAATCTTACTTATTACACGCATTTTCCAAAATGAGGATCTTTAGACAAGTTTGCCTTAGATTTCATAAATCTGATTTTGTTTTAAGACTCAAATTATGACAATTATCATTAATTTTTAGGGAGAAAAAATAATATTATACCTTACATAATTTTAAAACATGGACAGTAACTGTGGCTCTCCCTTAGATTCTATTTCAGACTTACGCTTGCCTGGAGAGACTATGTAGTCAAATACGAAAAAGCATGAAAAGTGCTGTGAGAGGGATTTTGGAAGAAAGGCTGATTTGTAATTCAAGTCACAAATGAATAATTTGGATATATTTTGTATTTGAAATGTAAGCCATTATCCCATCAGATATTTGAAGAGACTAAATCAAGATGTTTTTCAGCAATACTTAATTTTTTAAATTAAAGAAATTTCTCTGAGAAACAGCCTAAAATATTACTGCAATACTATATTAACTGATTATTAGAAAACCATAATGTTGTGATCACACCTGAACATCTTCATCACAAAGCCCTATTAGCCTGTCATTTGCTGGGGGGAAAAGAAAAAAAAAATTAATAAAAGAAATGCTATTATAAAGAACTTCCAAAAGAAGCATTCTTCTTCCTTTTAAAACACCTTTATAATTCAAAAAATAATTTTTGTAAATTCCAAGCGACAAGAGATAATTACAATAGAAGATCTTACACAAAGCTTCCCCTGCAAAGGTTTATTATAAATGCTAAGAATTAGCCCTGCCTACTGGCATGATTAGCCTCTCAGTGACAACAGGGTAGAGGGACTTGAATCTCCCATTACACATTTGTTAAAGGGAACATTTCTTTTTTCTTTTTCTTTTTCTTTTCTAATTTTTATTATCAACGTCAGAAAGAGAAACTCTGCAGAATAATTTAGATATTAACATTTTTTTCAATAAATAGATTCATTCAGTATGTTCAGTTTCCTTTCATTCTGAGCCCTTTGTGTGAAACTCAGGAACATTTAATGAACAATACATAAACCAGGACAGCCTTATCAGCTCTAAGAACAGGCAAGTCCTATATTGAGTAAATTTAGGGACCATGAAAATACTTCAGAGTTTCCAAGTATTTCCCCCCTCCGCAATTTGCATGCTAATTAACTCTTTAAGTTAAAGCATTAAAGGTAAGTTTATAGACTCAGGATCTACACACACATGAAAAAAAGCTCTTCAGAGAAGTTTCTCTTCAAGTCCCTTGCCCAGCCTGCGATGGGATCACTTATTCTTTTCTTGCTTATACGTTTGAGTTCTCTGTGGATTCTGGTTATTAAAACTTTGTCAGAAACATAACCTGCAAAATCTTCTCCCATTCTGATGGCTGTTTACTTGCTTTACTTACTGTGTTCTTGGCTGTGCAGAAGCTTTTTACTTTGATCAGGTCCCAGTAGTGTTATGGCTTTCACATGAAGCTATAACCCAGTTATAACCTAAGAACAGGGGGAAGGAGGAAAGGGAAGGGAGGGTGTGGGGAGGGGGGCGGAGGGAGGATGATTGGTGGGATTATGCCTGGTATAATACCCTTACAAGGGTATATGTTAAACTTAGTAAATGTAGAATGTAACTGTCTTAACACAATAACTAAGAAAATAGCAAGAAGGTCAAGTTAACCAGTGTGATGAAAATGTGTCAAACGGTCTGTAAAACCAGTGTATGGTGCCCCATGATCGCATTAATGTACACAGCTATGATTTAATAAAAAGAATAAAGGAAAGAAAGCTCATCATCTTAATCATCAGAGCAATGCAAATCAAAACTACTTTGAGATATCACCTAACCCCAGTAAGAGTAGCCCACATAACAAAGTCCCAAAACCAGAGATGTTGGCGTGGATGTGGCGTAAAGGGAACATTTCTTGATAAGAAAATATATTTGTACAAACTGAGTTAGAAGTTTTGGTAAGGCTTTTAGCAGTTTTGGGCTTGGTGTGTTTGCTATCAGCGCCTTGATTCAACGCTACATATAAAAGAAAAAAAAACATAGATGTAAATGCACATATTTATATAGTACATAAATTTTCTAAATATATGCTATAGACATATGCTCATGCATAGACAGAAAGTATATTTATACATTATACTATATACTATAAATAACATATGCATTTATATCCTATATCTCATGTTTATAAGATATATACTTATATATACATATATATTTTAATTTGCTTAATATACATTGCCCAAAAGCTTTCTCAATTCTCTACTACTTATATTCATTACCATAGAAAGTTGATAATTACTAATTATAGGTGACAAGATTGCTTTCATATAGACTTACACTGAAGCCATCATTTTTATTCCAGTCATTATGTTTTTATTGCAAATAAATCCTAGTAAATCTGGAGAATAAAACCTGGAGAAAATACTTTTAATGAAAAAACTCAGCTTTCAGGCCATGAACTTGCAAAGACCGAGAAAAGGGACATTCAAACTACACCTAGATTATTTTAGGAAGAATTGTTTTAAAAGCTCTTATTATTCACAGATTTTAGCAACATTTCTTAACAGACACAATACTTTCAAGGCAAAAAAAGTTCTCTGATTTTAGGAAAATAAAGAGGACCAACAACACTCAATTTATATTCTTGTTTGTAACTTATCTTCAAGTTGACAGGACCTATTCACAGGGGAACTACTTAAAAATAACAAAAATAATTCAGCTTAAACCACTACTTCACATTAATTTGGATTTAATCCAGTTAATCTCAAGTATCAAAACCTGATTCATCATTATTATAAAGAAGTGAGTTCTCCCAGAGTTACATTATGATGTTATAGTATGCCCCTGTAATGACACTGATTTTCTTTTCCAAGGAAACTAGTCAATTACATACCATCCGTCAAATACAGGAAAATAAACATGTGAGAATAGCAACGAAAAAGCTAATTTGAGCCAGCAGTGAGAAGTAGACTTATTAAACATTAACTGTTTTATAAACCTCTTAACATTAAAACAATACAGGGGCCTACGGAAAGATAGCAAAACCAGCGGTTTAAAAAAAACAGAAATAGAATGTTGATGGGACAACTTGTTAGATATTTATAAAATTACAAAGAAAGATTCTTACCTGCATTAAACACAATAATAAACCCCAATGTATCAAGAATCTAATAGAGAAACATGAAGGAACGAATAGTACTGAAGTAAAACAAGGGTAGATTAATTACTCTGCGTATAGGAAAAGGTTTTTTCAATTATGATTCAAAATTTACATGTAAAAAAAAATACTGGTAATTTTACAACATTTAAAAAAATTTGCAGGTGGTGCCTGTGGCTCAAAGGGGTAGGGCACCGGCCCCATATGTTGGAGGTGGTAGGTTCAAACCCAGCCCCGGCCAAAGACTGCAAAAAAAAAAAAAAAAAAAAAACGCATGGCCAAAAACACATACGCACACAGACACAACAATCCAAAGTCACACAATTGCCAAACTGTGAGAAAATTCTTGCAACGTGTATCACAGGAAAAGGCTAAGAACCAGAATACACAGAGATGTTTTGCAAATCAAAGGGTAAAAGACAAAAATGCTGATGAAAAAAAGGCAGAATGCATAAACAAAGAAATAAACCAAATAATCCAAAGAGATATAAAAAGGCTCTTAAACATATGATAGTTGTTCACCCTCACTCATAATAAAGGACATACTAATTAAAGCATTTAATATGCCATTAAACATCATTCACATTCATTTTCATCATGAAAGATGAGATACCACCTCGCATTTTTGGAATTGGCAAACATTCAAAATGATAAATACACACTGTTGAGTAGGCTGTGAGGAAAGGGGGAATTTCATACACTGCTAAATAACCAATATTGATTGGACACTTAAAAGACAGGCCCTGGGCTTAGTGCTTTATATACAAAATTTAATTTGGTATTTACAACTAATGAGGTTTCCTATTTCCTCCATCGAAAAGGTTCAGGAACAAAAGCATCGAGTGTTGAAATAACTGTCCCAAAGACACACAGTTGAAGTTGCATCCAAGTCACTTGACTGATTCTAAGGCCTACATGCCCCACAACCTCTAAGCTATAAATCATAAAATGTCAAGAGTTCACACTGAGAAAGGAGAAAGGGTGTCTCCCAGGGTAGATTAATTACTCTGGGTGTCTTTCAACAAGAAGATAATTCATTTGGTTGCTCCTAATGAGCTAGGTCCCTTCCATCCCACCCAACATATCCCGACTAGCTACCCACTGTTACCCCACATGTATATGTGCCTGGCCCAAACTAGATCAAGCAGAGCAACATATGGCAAAAATTATCCAGTCAAAGGACTGATGAATGAAGAGCCAATCAGAAGGACCTCTGGCCCGGCCTCATCATCTTTAGAAGGTACAAAACCTGTATTCATCACAGCTACTAAAACCAAAAGCTATAGAGCTGGGACTGTGGTGGCCGCCTTCCCTGATACAGTGAAGCAACCTGTTGGCTCTAATTGGGAAAAAAAAGGTTATCAGAACTTAAAAATGGAGAGAGAACAGAACTGCTGGAATCTGGATTTAGCATTGTCAAAGTACTAGTTCCTCATCAAATGTTTTGAAAAATTAATTGTGAAGAAAAGATATTTAACATACTTGACTAGGTCTTATTAATTGGAACAACAACGGGATTATCAGGGGAAGTTTCTGATCTGGAAAATTCTTACTAAAAGCCTCATTTTAGAATGGTTAATGTGGGGGGGTGGTGCCTGTGGCTCAAAGGAGTGCCGGGTTCAAACCCAGCCCCGGCCCAAAAAAAAAAAAAAAAAAAGCATAATGTGGTATTACGGCACGATCTGAAGTGAGGGGGATTGGAAGAAACAATCTTCTAAACCAAAGCCTAAACTGGTAGCTGATGTCAAAATGTAACAGACGGAGCTGAAGATGGGAAGGCATTAATCTGAAGCCAGAAACTGGCAAACGCTACCATCGCTGATTTCAGTAAAACAGTTATTAAAAGAATATAAATGAAAAATGGAAGAATGTATCTTAGATCCTAAAATTAGAAGGCTGTATAGTCAAAGTAGGGTAAGCAAATGAATAAAAAGGTTAAGGGAAAATGAAAGGAGAGGTAAAGTCAAAAACAGGACGGGAAAGACACAAACTCTGCTTGCCCAGTTGATTTTGCTTCACACGTGTTATAAATCTAACGTAACCACAGGTTCCTACAGATTGGTTTTCACTCTGACTTGCAAAGTCCCTCATGAGTCTAATTGGTTTCAGGTAAAACGGTAGAATCCTAATGAAGACTAAACAACCGTTCATGGACTCAGCACTCCCTCTCGTCCTCCCGATCTATCCTGACCATTCCAGCCTCCAGGGCTCATTTTATGCATGTATAGCACTGATGCTTTTCATGCATGTATTTTTTTTTTTTTTTTTTTTTTTGAGACAGAGTTTCACTTTGTCACCCTCAGTAGAGTGCTATGGCATCACAGCTCACAGCAACCTCCAACTCTTGGGCTTAAACGATTCTCCTGCCTCAGCCTCCCAAATTGTTGGGACCACAGGCGCCTGCCACAATGCCTGGCTATTTTTTGGTTGCAATGGTCTTTGTTGTTTAGCAGGACCAGGCCAAGCTCGAACTCTCCAGCCTCGGGGTATGTGGCCGGTGCCTGACTCACTGAGCAATAGGTGTCAAGCCAAGCATGTGTGTTCTTAATATAATTTACTGAGTTAATATGTATATTTTGTTTAATTGAGTTAATATGTATTATTTTGTTTTTAATGTTTTGGAAAAACATATTTGCACTTAAAATAATGCTAATGAAAGAAAATACAATTCATTTGAATGCTGTTTCTAAAGTTATGTATGAAGTATTTTTTTTTAAATAGCAGTAGAACTTTGTTCTGTAACAATTTCACAGATAAACTGGCCTGCTGCTATTACAGAGGTGAGATTTAGGAATATTGTCTTTCATTGGCATGCGAACTGCAATGCAAATCAATTATTTATTTTTTTTTTTTCAAAAAGGAGGCGGGAGAAAGTCTCTAAATATGGATTCTTGAATAAGAAGTGAAAAACAATAAAGGAACAGATGGAGGCCTGGTTCTACTTGGTGCTGTTCAGGATTAAAGGCGAAGTGCTTAAAGCCACTCTGCAGGAGAAATTGCTCAAAATTGCAAATGCTATCTGAATTCCTGTAATAGCATTTTGTAAAAGCATGATTCAAAAGGATGAAGCAGACCTTGAACTTTGCAAGTTGATTCCTCTTTTCTCACTGACCTTGCTACTTCAAAATTCCTCATTTTAAAAACCAAGACATTGCTTTACCATAAAATGCAATACTTTCAAATATCACTGGTGTAAACATTATTTCAGTTTTTTTTTAACTTTCCAGATACTGCTAGCTTTTTGAAGAAAATATTTCAATATTCCTTGACATTTTATTTTTATATATTTTTTTTTTTTTGTAGAGACAGGGTCTCACTGTACCGCCCTCGGTAGAGTGCCATGACGTCACACGGCTCACAGCAACCTCTTAACTCTTGGGCTTACGTGATTCTCTTGCCTCAGCCTCCCGAGCAGCTGGGACTACAGGCGCCCGCCACAATGCCCGGCTATTTTTTGGTTGCAGTTTGGCCGGGGCTGGGTTTGAACCCACCACCCTCGGCATATGGGGCTGGCACCCTACTCACTGAGCCACAGGCGCCGCCCCTCCTTGACATTTTATATCTAAATGATGCATATGAAAAAAGAACCCTATAGTAATTCTACTTCCAGGATAATGCATTAGATGTATTTTATATAAAACAAACAAAACAAGTCTCTGAAAAAAGACAGAAGTTAGACTGGCTAGGAATCTCATTTCAAAGCAGTGGCAAAGGACTGCAGGTAGAGAGCTCCTTGGGTTTTCTTTGGGTCTGCTAGGTCCTGCATTTGAGCTGAGGAAGGTATCAACCTGGAAACAGCTACAGGGACAAATTTCAAAAGTCCCAACAAAAGCTCCTTCTCTATACCCAAAGGACAACGAAGTGGGGAGCCCATCAAGGAAAGAAACTTTCCAGGCAGTGCCTGTGGCTCAAAGGAGTAGGGTGCTGGCCCCATGTACTGGAGGTGATGGGTCCCTGACATTAAAACCCAGCCCTGGCCAAAAAAAAAAAAGAGAAAAGAACCTTTCCAGAAGGGTCCAACCTGTGGTCCACATCTAGACTATTTGAGAACTGTTTTATTTGGGTTGTCAGATAAGGTGAAATTATGCACAAACCTTTTTTATTTTTTCTCATCTGCTTTCCTTACAGTTCGTGTATTTAATACGTGGCCCAAGACAACTCTTCTTCCAATGTAGTGCATGGAAAAAAAAAAAGGTTGGACACCCCTGCAAATTAGGCAATAACCTCCCTACTTCAGTCAAAAATTAAGAGTGGCTCCCCTCACCCCTATGGCAGAAAAGACCAAGTACACAACCCAGATTTCTAGCTACCCTGGACTGTAACAAGAATTGACACCCTGCCCTGTCCGGGTGGTGTCAGAGAAAGCCATGTGTAGAGCCAGAGCATATAAAAGGCAGAAAAAAATATCTCTACTGTCATTCCTGCCCCTGATCCCTGAATCAGAAAAGACTAAGTGGAGAGCTGGTCTTTTATCCTTCTCTGACAGTAACAAGGGCTCTCCACCTTTCCTCTTTGAGATCCTTTGAAAGGAGAACTAGTGGAAACTCAAAGCTTATCCTCTTAACCTAGTTTTAAGACTTTCACCTCTCATGTATGGACAGAGCCAAGGAAAGAATAGAACATTGCCCCTTTCAAAGTAATAGGTGGTCCTGTCCCTTCCCCTGAAAGAATGGTTTCAAAGAAAGCTAGCTAAAATAGGTTTAAATAAGATCTATAGCCTTATAACATAAACTCTGGCCAGGTTTCAAGAGAAAATCACTCGCCACATCAAGTTCCCCTTTCAAAACCATTTTACAAACTAAATTGACGACGACGTTGTTATTTAGTCCTGTTCTTTCTCCTTTTCTAATGTTCTTAAAGCCAGGATTTTAACCAGGATAAAAATAGCCCAAAGGTTTGAAAGGAATACTAATGTGACTAATAAAACTTGAAGCCAGACTCCAGAAAACTTACCCTGAAAAACTTTCCCTTTTAGCTTCTTACTCAAACATGGCCTGGGTCCCTGACATTAAACCTCACTTGCTCCCTGATGTGGAAGGACAGACCTCTAGGGTCAAGTTCATCTCAGAGAGGCAATTAAGCCTGATTTCAAGCCCCTGGCTAGCGATACTTTCAGAGAAAGATATTTCTGAAAAGGGAGAAATGTAAAAGTTGATTATATGAATTGGGTCTCTTTTATCATATCCGACTGAGCCAGAGCTGAGAGGTGGAGGGAAAAAAACATGGGGGGCACAGAGCCCCACCTCCAAGAATTGAATTTTCTGCCATCCTAGCTGCTGAAACTGCCTCCTGCAAGTGCAAGACCAGTTGTACCTAGTAGCTGCTGAAATGACCTGCGTGGCTCTTCACATTAGTTTTCCTTACTTCAATCACTCACCAATCTGCGACTGTCAGCTCCCGAAAGCTTTTCTTTTCTTTATATATATATTATAAATATATATATTTTATTAAATCATAGCTGTGTACGTTAATGCGATCATGGGGTACCATACACCCGTTTTATAGACCATTTGACACATTTTCATCACACTGGTTAACATAGCCTTCCTGGCATTTCCTTAGTTATTGTGTTAAGACATTTACATTCCACATTTACTAAGTTTCACATGTACCCTTGTAAAATGCACCGCAGGTGTAATCCCACCAATCACCCTCCCTTCTCTCCCTCCCCCCCTTCCCCTTATTCTTAGGTTATAACTGGGTTATAGCTTTCATGTGAAAGCCATAAATTAGTTTCATACTAGGGCTGAGTACATTGGATACTTTTTCTTCCACTCTTGACATACTTTACTAAGAAGAATATATTCCAGCTCCATCCATGTAAACATGAAAGAGGTAAAGTCTCCATCTTTCTTTAAGGCTGCATAATTTTCCATGGTGTACATATACCACAATTTATTAATCCATTCGTGGATCGATGGGCACTTGGGCTTTTTCCATGACTTAGCAATTATGAATTGAGCTGCAATAAATTCTGGTACAAATATCTTTGTTATGATGTGATTTTTGGTCTTCTGGGCATATACCTAGTAGAGGAATTAGAGGATTGAATGGCAGATCTATTTTTAGATCTCTAAGTGTTCTCCAAACATCTTTCCAAAAGGAATGTATTAATTTGCATTCCCACCAGCAGTGTAGAAGTGTTCCTTTTTCTCCACATCCACGCCAACATCTCTGGTCTTGGGATTTTGTGATATGGGCTAATCTTACTGGACTTAGATGATATCTCAAAGTAGTTTTGATTTGCATTTCTCTGATGATTAAAGATGGTGATCATTTTTTCATATGTCTGTAGGTCATGTGCCTGTCTTCTTCAGAGACGTTTCTCTTCAAGTCCCTTGCCCAGCCTGCGATGGGATCACTTGTTCTTTTCTTGCTTATACATTTGAGTTCTCTGTGGATTCTGGTTAGTAAACCTTTGTTGGAGACATAACCTGCAAATATCTTCTCCCATTCTGAGGGCTGTTTGTTTGCTTTACTTACTGTGTTCTTGACTGTGTAGAAGCTTTTTAGTTTGATCAGGTCCCAGTAGTGTATTTTTGAAGCTGCTTCAATTGCCCGGGGGGTTCCTCCTCATAAAATACTAACCCAGACCGATTTCTTCAAGAGTTTTCCCTGCACTCTCTTCTAGTATTTTTATAGTTTCATGTCCTAAGTTAAAGCTTTTCTAGTGCAAATGAACTTTCTTTCAAAATAATACATAATATTTCTCATTCAAATAAAATCCCCTACCTTCTCTTTGACCCTGAGACTTACAGAAGACCAACCTGATGTGTGGTTGTGCCATAAATTGCAATTGTGTGATTCCCAAATAAAAAATATCCAGGTAATTTAGAGATCCAACTCCTTTATTTTTGCTCTGATACAATATTCACAAAGTATGTTTTCCATAAATTCTAAACCTGCTAAGTCAATTTGGAAATGTATTTTATTATGTTATAAAATGTTTACGTTTTCTTCTCTGCCCACATTATTATATATGGCTTTGTTCTTAATTTATGAGCATTTAAGAATTCCTTTACTTTATTTACGATCTATATTACATATAACAGTGTGAGGAAAATTAAAGCACCCCTTTTTCATTTGGATTGTGTTGACTGAAACTGCACTTGACTTTTTCTGCACACTGGTATAACTGAAGTTTCATATACATTAACTGTAAAAATGAGTAAAAATGTGTAACATACTATTAATTTTTAAAATCATAAAAAGCACAATATTTTTACAACAAATCAGTTTTCATATTTATTGCACTGAACGTTATAGGGTTTAAAATTAGTTTTCTCATAATTTTTCCCAAGAGAATAATTTTCATGCAAAAGCTTTAGCCCTTTGAAAATAATGAAAGCAAAAAGTAAAATAGATCCACCATGCATTTTAGCAGATTTCTAAGATATACCACATTTTCCAGGAAATACATAGTCTTATAAGATATGACATTATCACATCTCTTTAAGATATGACATTAATGTTTCAAACGGGGGCCCACGCCATGCAAAGTACTAGGCCTAAGTCAGCTAGTTTCATGAAGGAAACATTGAGATGAAGATATTCTAGTGATGTATTTTAGTTCACACTCTTATTAAGTGAAAAAGTTATCAAACCAAGATTCTTTCTTGCTAAAATCATCAGCTTTCTGTGATACCTAACGCATATTTTTTAAATTGCGGGATCAAAATACAAATCTTTACAAATATGTTATCTGGTTGAGACATGAAACTCAGCTTCTCTAAACATTTAACAGAATCCAAGATATAGTAAAACAACAAATTAAATTTTACAAAAATATTTAAATTGCTAATAATGAAATGAGATCATTTTCTACGTAAAACAAGCTTATAATGAAGGAGTCATTAGCAGACATCCTCAAAACCATTGCTACATGCAAAAGCAATCAACATTCCAATTCTTAGAATGTCCTTTAAACTCCATAATCTAGTACGGTCATTAGTTTATTCACTTGCTTGATCCAAATAAAAGGTGAGTTAGGAAAATCAGAGCAATCAATTTAAAAAGGACAATCATGGATACTGTGGCAATAAGCACTAAGCAACTGGTGGCATTCAAGTTTCCACCTGGTTTTACCTTGGCAATACTTTGAAATACATGCAATGAACCGCCTTGTGTTACTTGATCATTTTAGTCTTCTACAGCCTCTCTGGGAGGCCACAACAGACCAATCCATCAGGTGGGGTAAATCAGATAAATTACTTCACATACGGAAAAGGTCTTGTACTTACTTGTGTCATCATAAGTTCCAAGAGCCAAAACATATACATGCTCATGGGGGGGTATTTCCTTTCTGATGTTAGAATAGTCTGCAAATGGAGTAAAAAAAAAAAAAAAAAAAAAAGGAAGGGAGAGCTTACAAATAATAAAAATGTACAATGCAAATTAAAAAAATGAATACCTATGGAACTAGTAGCAGTTACACAAACAGGCAAGAGATAGAATGTAGATGCTCAAAAAGATGTCAACAAGGAAAGCACAGGACTCCAGATGCTCTCTAGTAAAATGCACATCTAAGCTTCACCATCTGTAGTATTCCGTGGCCATCTCATCCATGGCCACTAGTACTGGCTAAAAAGAAGATCAATATTAAGAAGGCATCAAAAAAGACTTCATAGGAGGCACTTTCCTGATACCAAGAGACTGGTTTAACTACAATTATTCACAGTTGCCGATTTCCTCTGTAGTAAATTGTCACCCTGGGCCTTGTGCATCCATTTCAGAATCCAAACCACCCTCTACTACATCATCTATCTAAAAATACTGTATCATGAGGCTTGGATTTGTAGAACTGAAAGAAATTCATAAACAGGACAGCAATATTACCTTTGTCTATGGGAATTGTTGAGTCTAGTAAGGGGAAAAAAAAAAAAAAAACTAGGGAAAACCTAACTTCATCATTCCACCCAGGCATATAGGCTGTTCATCTGGATGAAGTGAAACACACAAACACAATTATAGCCACTATAAAAACAGTAATTCAAATTTCCTCAGTTCATAGATTGTTTGGAATTTTTTTCTGAATATTTTTATATGGTCTCCCCCAGCCTCAGACATGACCCCCGATCCCAGTTGATGCAAAGGCAGACACCACATGTTCCTCTCTCCTCTCTCTGCCCTGCCCGTCAACTCGGCATCCATCTCTTCCCTATACTTCCACACACATGCCTAAGATCTAAATGGACAAAATGGGACTCTTTACTTACTGATAAGGGTATCTCTTCCTTCTTACACTAGGCTGAACTGAACATGTCGGTCTGGATTCAAAGATTAATGACAATCACCACTCAGTTTTATTCATGGTCAATTATATTCACCATGCAAACAAACACAAGTTATATTCCAGACAGGCAGATTTAAGTGAGTGGACATGTTCCCTCCTGGCTTCTTAGCTGTTCCCAGAGTAAGTCCTGCCAGCACCTCCCCGCAGCCTAAGCAGAGCAAGGAGACTCCCACAAATGAAGAGTGTCACACAGGGGATCTTACTGACTTTGTCACAATAAGGAGCACTTACCTGTCTGCTGACTAAAATGTAAGCAGATTCCACTAGGGCATAGTAATGAATTACCTTTTCTCTATTTCTAAACAAATCACTGGGTCCAGATGTGGCCTGGACAAGATGTTCCACTTAGGTACTATCTACTTGTCTGGAGGTTGTGATTTCCAGATGACACATTTAACTAAAATTATAGCTTTATAAATTTGTATAAAGAATTTATCTTTTCTTTTTCTCCAGAAATACAATATGAATGGTGTGGTGCAATACTGTGGCTAATGGCACAAATACTTTTTCTAGATCTTGGTGGTTTGTGTCCCTAAGTTTTGTGGATTTTTCTTCTTACTATGTCTTCAGTTCCTATTTCTATTATACCCCGTCACGACCACAAGCTCAGTGATCTACATATTCCATCAAAGTGTCCTCAGGATCACCATTCTTAGCTGAATATACCAAGGCTTTATGTGTACGCCAGTTCATCCTGCCTGGGTCTTCCCCTCCTTTTCCCTCCCTCATCTCTTCATAGCCGGAAACATCCTGATAAGAAGGCTTATCAATAACCCTACGAATAGATCCAACTTGTGTTTTCATCCAGTAATCCAATACAAATACAATATGAATGGTGTGGTGCAATACTGTGGCTAATGGCACAAATACTTTTTCTAGATCTTGGTGGTTTGTGTCCCTAAGTTTTGTGGATTTTTCTTCTTACTATGGCTTTACAAAGGCTTTATGTGTACACAAATGAAATTGTTCTGTCATTTCTTCAGTTGACAAGATGGTAATTGTGGCCACATCCTAGGCAAAAACTGAGATCACTTCTAGTCTTTGAATTTTGGAAAGAATTTACCTGATATAGTGGAGGGTCCAAGAAATGGACCTGAGACTGAGTTCTATGGGATTCATCATGGAACCATCTCCTTCATCATAGTAAACAGAGTAAAAATGAACATTATGTACAATATAGAATGTAGACAAAATGGTGAGAATAATACAAAACAGTATATAATGGTATATATTTTTAATTGAATCTAATCTCATCTCATCGAATCCAGGACTCATTTGAGCAGTAGGAAGATAAAACTGTGAAAATGACATTGTATATTTAGCATGCACAACATTGAAGTAGGAAGGAAACAAGAATCTTCCAACACTTTTAGACAGAGATACCACTGTACATAAGTCAAAAAACCATGGTAATAATGAACTTAAGATACACATGACCAAATCCCAACAATCGCTTTTACTAACAACCTTTCTATCAATAAGTACAGTTCAGATTGTAACCAGTCATCATGATTCTGTCTATAAAGTCACGCTTAGAACGTCCTAAGCATGAGAGTATCAGGGTTTTCATACGCCTATTTGATTTCAATTTCCAGAGGGGAATTAAGAAAACAAAATGTAGAAATGGCTTTAAGGTCAGAATAACACAACATAAACTCTTAGGAGGGTTATGGGCAGTATTTACTTAAACATGTGGGAGGAAAATGTCCTTGTTGAAATACAATCCTCTGCCTTATCAAAAGTGTTCTAGTGTTTTTGGTAATAATTTTAAAGCAGCTATCATTTTAGTTAAATGTATCATCTGGAAATCACGACCTCCAGGACCACTGCTATTTTATAGAATCAAACCTTTTTTTTTGTTTTGTTTTTTAACATATGAGGAAGTGTGCCAGTCTGTAACTGTACCACAGTGACCACTTAGATTTTAATTTAACCTATTTTAACATTCTCAGAAAGTTTAAAGCTCTCATCTCTGTCATTATGATGGATCTCTGTGCCATTGCTACAGGGCAAAATTGTTTGGAGGAGAACTCTCAAGTACACACTAAGGACAGAATTACCTGGGATCCAGCTCTATTTTTTCCTGATGTGTGTATTATTTTCAAGGATACTACAGAAGTGATATTTCAAATCCCTCTAGCAACATCCACTGAAATCAACTTGGGGCAGGCAGAATGCGGTAGCTTGATGAATATTCATAACAGCACATGGCCCATTATGATTCAATGTGCTGTGCAAAATACAGCTGCTTTGCTCCTAGCCTACCAGGAAGAGAGAGGTACTTGTTTTAAGTGGTCCCCAGGGTCAAAACTAGTTAGCAATTTCATAGTTAGAAAATTATCCCTCTCACTATACATGTTAAAAGCAGGGTCTCCTTTAAAACACTCAGGGATCTATAAACCAGCTTTTCTCCTTTCTGTTAAAAGCAAACTATTTGAAGATGACGACAATAAAAATAGATTGTGTAGGAAATTTAGCTCCCTTCATGTTCTTTATCTTTTCTGCCCTGTGTTTATTTCTGATGAATATTTGTATTACAGCAGGGGAATTTGGAATAGAAAAGATACAATCTGTCAGCAACCTACTATTGACAATAAAATTCAATCATATCAAGGTACAGTGTTACCTAGTGGAAATGTCATTTAATTAAGAAGAGTCTCCCTATAGTCCATGTTTTTGCTCTAACCCTAACCTTAACAACCCTAACCCATTTTGTTACCTTTTCATTTTTAATATGGGACCAAATAATTGCTCATAGCTAACTTCTCCAAAGTAACTGGATCAAGAGGATAAGAATTCAAGTCACAGAGTAAGAGAAAATATTTGCAGAAGACTCATCTGGAAAGGACATTTATCTGAAATATACAAAGAATTCTTAAGTCTCTGCAATAAGCAAATGAACAGCCTGATTTAAAAATGGGCAAAGACCAAACAGACACTATACCCAAAAACGATGCATGGGTGGCAAATAGGCACTTGAAAACATGTTTAACATATAGGGAATAGCAAATTAAAATGAGATCCCACCTTGTTAAATGGCCAAAATCAAGAACACTGAAAATTTCAAATGCTGATAAGGACACAGAGCAATAGAACCTTTTATAAACACCTAGTGGAAATGTAAAATGCTGTAGCAACTTTAGAAGACAATTTGGCGACTTCTTACAAAACTGAACATACCCTTAGAATATAATCCAGCAATTACACTCCTTTGTGGTCCGTATAAAACCCTGCACATGGATACATACAGCAACTTACTCATAATTATGATGATTTGGAAGTAATCAAAATGTCCTATAGCAGATTAGTATAATATCCAGATAAAGAAATATTATTCAGTATTAAAAGGAAATAAAATATCAAGCCATGAAAAGATACAGAGAGTTTTACTATGTAAACAAGGCCAATCTGAAAAGACTACCTACTGTACAATTCCAACTATATGACATTATGGGAAAGATAAAACTATGGAAATACTAAAAAGATTAGTGTTCCTAATCTTTCCTTCCTAATCTTTTCCTTCCCCCAGAGGTTCTTTAAGACCTGTGGAACTGGCAGTGATCGACGGAAGAAAAATAAAGTTAAAAGCGAGAGGTAAATAAGACACACAGAAAAGAGTTTTCAAAGGGGGGAACACAGCAGACCACTGCTAGCTTGTGAGGTTACAACAACTGGCAGTGAGTGTTTGTTCCACTCCGTTTTTATTGAAGGCTACTATTTCAGTTAGCCCCGAGAGTAGCTGAAGAAGGGAACCAAAACATCAGCAGTTTCTCCAAGTAAGCGTGTTAGTTCTTATTCTGTCTATAATCATTAACTTGCAGGGTCTGAGCAGCCTTGAGAAATCCCAAACCTGAGCCTTGTGTGGGGGCACCATACACAGATTCCTTAGAGGAGGTTAAACCCCTTTAGTCCTTTGTAGAGTAGATGCCACCATGTCAGTCTCCTCTGAAGAATTGGTGGAACGGAAGAATTTTCCTCTGATCTCCACCCCAGAGGTATCTTTCTCTGTGATAAAGGTACAAGTCCTCCCTCCCCCATATTTCAGGACTCAAGCTGTTCCCTTGATCTCTGCCCTGGCCATAATACAAATTCCCACACTGTGTATTTGCTTTGACTATTCAGTGGGCAGGGGACAGCCTGGTTGATGATTCTTGCCAGGCCATTCTCTTCTTCATGACCCAGAAGACATGTCTGCAAGCTGTATCCTTCATAGGCAAGGCTTCTAGCAGAAACAGGAACTGCTCTGATAAGTAATTTAGCTGTTGGTTTAAAAGTAAACTAGCTAACTGGTTTTTATTCTGCCTTGATCAGCTTATTTCTTTGTTTTCCCTTTTTCTGGGGGTGTTTTCCCTTGCCAAGAATGGAGTCTTCAGACCCCATTCTGCCTGCAGAAAGAATTCATTTGCAGAGCACAGTGGACTTTTAGGGTAGGGAGAGTGCTTTGTTTAGCATGATGGTAGACAGATGTCATTATATATTTCTCCAAACCCACAGAATGTATAATATCAAAGGTGAACTCTAAATTATGGATTTGAGGTGATAATGTTGATAGTGTTGGTTCACTGGGATGCTGGTAGAGAGAGGGGTTGGCTGGAAGAATGGGATAACATAGTTTTTATTAGACTTCTCCATACTTTCTCATCAGTTTTGCTGTGAACCAAAATATTCTCTTAAAAATAAAATTGATTAATTAAAAAAAGAAACAGAAGCATGAAATATTCTGTATAAAAAGAAAAGTAATAATTCTCAGGTTTAATCTAAACCTGAATATACATAAGTATTTATATGTGGTGTACCTTAAAGGGCTTGTAAAATGTAAGAATTTTGTGTTGAACTTAATTGTAAGCAGCCTATGTGTCAAGATATCTTAAGGCTTAACTTTAAGATATATTACACTTTCAACTTAACTTTTTTAAAATCAACAATTTCTTCAAAAAATTGTAAATGTTTCTCATTTATAGGAATTGTTCCAACTATTGTTTCAGATTTATATGATTTTATAACAAATGAATAACTCTTTTGCTATATAAATTAATGCTTAAATTGTAGAGATAGACTTGAATTTTTTTAAATTGCCCTTATTTCTTTCTCCCTCATTTACAATTAAAATATTCAATATCATATACACAAGAAGTGAACAACAGGATATGTTTATTTTTTCATCAGTGGTAAATTTCTTGTGACATATTACTTATGAATAATTTGGATTCTAGAGACGATGGTTGTCATGAAATTCTCTGGCTGGGAGGAGAAAGAGAAGTCCAAATTATCAGTCAGTCTTTTAATAAGAAGGTGATTATTTAATAAGAAGGTGATTGAAGGTGGTTATAAAAAATATTATGAAGAAACTGAAACTATTATCTGCTTTACTTTCTTAGTCAAAATTCAGAATTTAAGCCGCATGCCAATGGCCATCCATTTTCAATTTATGCAAAAGTAAAAGATGGTCTCATTTCAGCAATACTCAAAAAGGTCTCAGAATTACTTTCATTCAAAATCTACCTTGCAATTGTTTCTAAATAGTGTAAACAAATTCTGCCATTTGCTAAAAAAAAAAAAAAAAAAGTGTATCATAAAATACATAGAGCTTTAAATACACGGAAATCTCCTTAAATCACTTTATTCTAAGAATTTCAAAATGATTTAATGGAACATAAATTAAATCGAGAATATATTATATTGGTTATTTACACATTAATGACAATGACATAAACGATAATTGTTTTAATGATTCCTCATGGAAAGATGCTACTGTAGAAGGATACTGATTCCAAATTGCTCTCTAATAGGACATTTGCAGTAGCAATTTGGGAAATGGCCTTTCATTTAAATTATAACACACCTGCAGATTTTCTTATGTCACCTAGTACAAGTGAGGTATGGTGGCAGGATTTCAAATATATACCATAAGAAAAGTTGATTGGTATATTTCACCAGTAGAAGAATCACATTTTGAATATTGGTGCACTTAAAAGAAAAAGTAGTCTGGTTATGAGGAGTTTAGAAGATTTCTTCATCATAATGAAGCCAACACAGGAAAGGCACTACCTTGGTTTTGCTAAGGATACACACTTCTAACAAAATGTATATAGTTCAGAAAATATCTTTACTCCAAATATAACTTTATAGTCTTTTCCTAATTTGTGCCCCCCTTTCCCTAACCTCAGTGAGAATGGCCCACATCATGGTCTCCATTTCACAGATGCTGGTATGGGTACAGGCAGAAGGGAACACATATGCAAAGTTTGTGGGACTGCAAACAAATATACCCTTTTTGGAAAGAAGTATGGCAAATCCTCAAGGAACTAAAAGTAGACCTTCCATTTGAGCCTGCTATCCCATTACTAGGTATCTACCAAAGTGTAAAAGTCACTTTACCATAAGGACATATGCACTTGAATATTTATAGCAGCTCAGTTCACAAATACAGATTTGTGTATCTGTATGTATGTTTTTTTGATGTGGAATCAACCAAGTGGCCATTGGCCGATGAACGGATTAATAAATTATGGTATATGAATTCCATGGAATACTATTAAGCTATAAAAATAGATGAAGATTTTTCATCTTTTGAAACAACCTTGACAGATTGCAGAATATTCTCCTAAATGAAATATCACAAGAATGAAATAAAAAGCACTGCATGTACTTAGTACCCATTTGAAATTAGTGCATTAAGAATTATATGATCACATGAGAGAAAAACTAAATTCAAATCAGGGAGAGGGCAGGAAGGAGTTGGGTAAGGTCCCACACAACGGGTACATTGCATGGGTATATGGCTTACTTCAGGGGTGAAGAACACAACTACAATGCAGAATTTAACCTTATAATTTATTTATCCTAATCATATGTACCCTCCATTTATATCACCCTGCTGGATTCCCTTGAGTATTTCTTGCAGACCAGTTTTAGTGATAATAAACCCAGAAACTTTTGCTTATCTGGGCATGTCTTAATTCCTTCCTTGCTTTTAAATGACTGTCTGTTGTGATATAGAATTCCTAGTTGACAGTTTTTTTTTTTTGTTTGTTTGTTTTTACTACTTTGACTATATCTACCCAATGCCTACTGGTTTTCAAAGTTCCTAATGAAAGATCTATCGATAATCTTATTTTAGTAAGTCACTAAATTCCTTGTGTCCTTATGTTCATTTCTTTCATCAAATATGGGAATTTGGGGCCATTACTTCCTTAAATGTTTCCTCTGTTCATTTTCTCCCTCTTCTTCTGGAACTTCCACAATGCATATATTGTTCTGCTTGATGTGTCCCACAGGTATTTTAAGTTTATTCTCTTATCTCAATCTTTCATTTTGTTACTTAGACTTAATAATTTACATACTTCTGTCTTCTAGCTTGCCAGATTTTTTTTTTTTTTTTTTTTTTGTAGAGACAGAGTCTCACTTTATGGCCCTCGGTAGAGTGCCATGGCCTCACACAGCTCACAGCAACCTCCAACTCCTGGGCTTAAGTGATTCTCTTGCCTCAGCCTCCCGAGTAGCTGGGACTACAGGTGCCCGCCACAACACCCAGCTATTTTTTGGTTGCAGTTCAGCCGGGGCCGGGTTTGAACCGGCCACCCTCGGTATATGGGACCAGCGGCTTACCGACTGAGCCACAGGCACCACCCGCTTGCCAGATTTTCTTCTCCCAGAAAAAATTTGCCTTTGAATCTATCTAGTAAATTTTTCATTCCAGTTAATGTGTTTTTCAGCTCCAGAATTATCTTACATTTTTTAGAATTTCTATCTTTTTATTAATATTGTATTTATAATTTATTTCATTTTCATTATCTCTTTATTAAGTTTTTTGAGCATCTGTAAAATCAATGTTTTAAAATCTTTGTCTAGCAGATCTGCCCTCATGTTTTTTGTTGTTTTTTTTTTTCTCCAGGGAAATTTATGTTTATGAGATTTTTGTCATTGTTGAAAGCTACACATTTTAATCTAAGAATGTGTAACTGTGAAAATCAGATTCTACCCTTCGTCAGGATTTCATGATTTTTTAAAATATGTTTTGTATGCTGTCTCTATTTAGTGAATCAACTTAGTTATAAACTTAAGATCTTTATGAAGTCTTTTCTGGCCCTATACCTTTCCTGAGGTATGTGCGGCAATGTACTAATTTTCCCCATATTTGAGATTGTTTTTCAAGATCCTGGTGTTCAATGTCTGGCTCCCAAAAGGAAAAGAAAGTGGGAGAAGACGACTTTGGCCCTTTAAATTCAATGGAAGTCACTACAGCCAGGGAAGAGATTTTCAATAATGAAGAAGGGTGAAAAAAAACAATGGTCTCTTTGCACTTCCATGATCAGAAGCTGTAATATGCAATGAGAACATAAATCTCTTATATTGGGAGGAATCCATCCTTTTGGCTACATGAGTTTTGTGTTAAGACAAAACTGTATATTAGCTCTATCACTTTCCAGCTATACTACATTTCATAGTTTGTTTAATATCTGTTTGCTTCAGTCAATCGGTATAATAGAGATAGTTTGCTATTATCTACATTAGGTTATATGCATCAGTAGTAATCTACTTCATTCACTAGATTTTTCAAATACACTGAAACAATAATCATACAAAAATCACTACCCTTGTCTTTAAAATGAAAACATAAAAATAATTCAACTATCATGATATGGTTAATTTCAATTTATTTTAACTATCTTGTTCCAATAAGATGTTCCCTCTTCAGGAATTTTTTACACTCTCAAAATATTCATTGAATGCCCCTTTCTAAAATGAATTACAACTGCTTCATACATGTCTGATCATACCGTGTACTTTATTATGCCTTGTCAACAAGGCAGTGCCACTTCTAATTCCATAATGATGACTGTGCAAGAAATGTTTGATTTAACATATTTAAAATTTGAGCCCAATAATAATTCAGATAATTATCAATTTTGTCTTTTGAATGCTGCAGATAAGTTAACTGTAGACCCTGATATCTTAAGTGATTCATTCAAGTTAATTCATATTTTCAGAGAAAAGTACAGAAGTCAGGCTTCCCAGATTTTAAAGTCAATAAATTTTCATAAAATTGGCCTGATAACTTTCAAATTCAACTGAAATGCAATAAGTATACTGGGCCCAAATAACCTCAAAAAATTAAGCTTTCATCATTTGACAACATTTGAAGATGAAATAATAATTAGTGTTATGTTTAACATACAATTAGGGCTCATGTATATGCTGGCTTTCTGTAAAATTCATTTCCACCATAATAAAATCTACTCTCACCCAGGGTTGTTTCCACTGCTGTAACCTACTCACTAGTTTTCTTGCATCACTTCAGCCTACTTCCTTCCAGTTACTTCATATAACAACCACAGTTATCATTTCAAAATGGAATTTGAACAAGCCACCACCAGCACTTTTCTTACTCCTTCACCTTTTGATTGCACGTTTTTAATGCCTCTCCATCATTCCGAGGGAAAAACAAAGTCTCTTGTCATGACTTTTGAAGTTCATCACCTTACTATTATCTACCCAGCAAGGTTTCTCAACCTCACCACTATCAACATGATTAGCTAGATTCTTTATTGTAGAAGGTTCTTGAATTTTCCTATTTAGCTTTTACCCATTCCTTATATCTGAACTTAAATATCACTCAGTCAGGGAAGCTCTATCTGATCTACTTTTTATCTCATTTCATAAGAGAATATCAGGAAACTCTCCTTTATAGCATCTTTCAAAATTACAAATCCACATTTGTTTGTGTTATTATTTGATAAATGATTGTCTCCACAAGATAAGCTAATTATTCTCCTCTCACTATTTAATAATTTCCAGAATCTAGAGAAATTTCTGACACATAACAGTGTTTAATAAATGTTAAATGACTTAAGGAACATGTTTTTCTCCATGAGGTAGATACTATTTGTAATTTCATCTTAATGATGAAATAAACCATTAAAAAGGTTATGAAAGTTGTCAAAAGTTGCATCTAGGAAGTGCCAAAGCAAAAATAAAGCCATTAAATTCTAGAGACAACACCCTAGCCCTTGTACTCTTGGACAATCACTCAGAAAATCACTTTAGAAAATGACTTTTGATCTATTTGTTTTATATCCTTTCCAAGTGTATTTCTGAGTACATAGCAAAGACTACATATATGACGACTGGGGTCTTAGTACTTAAACTGAGAACCATTCTGATGCAGAAGAGAGACAGTAAATAAAGGGCAGAGGAAAAGTGTCAGGGATAAAATTCACCCTCCTTGAAAGAACTTCAAAGAAAGTCATTTCAATTAGATAGAGTTCTGAGCAAAAGATTGGTTTCCCATTGCCCTCCATTTTATTTTATTGTTTTTGTTTGTTTTTGAGACAGTGTCTCACTCTGTAACCCTGGGTAGAGTGCCATGGCATCACTGTAGCTCATAGCAACCTCAAACTCTTGGGCTCAAACAATCCTGCCTCAGCCTCCCAGTGTCTGGACTAAAGGCACCCACCACCATACGCACCTAATTTTTCTATATTTTTTTTTTTTCCCCAGTGGAAACAGGTTCTTGCTCTTGCTTAGGCTGGTCTTGAACTCTTGAGCTCAAGAAATCCACCTGCTTTGGCCTTGCAGAGTGCTGGGATTACAGGTGTGAACCACCAGGCACAGCCATAGCCCTCCATTGATATCAACATAGCCAGTCCTTTGTTGCATTCCGATAGTCATACCAACAAATAAGTAATGCTAACACTTTTACTCACTTATCAGATCTAAGTCTCGGGTACAATAACCACTTCACCAGTACCAGTAAGAGAAACAACTCCAGGCTGATAGACAAAGTGTCTTCAGGAAAACCCGCTTTCATTTATTTGGATACATTGGGGGAAAAAAACCATCATTTTTAGCCAGACATTTTAATTACATCTAATTAGTGCTTTCTAATTTTTTTCCATCAAAAACTCAATAAATCTTTCATAATTTGTATTTTCTTCAAAAATGTAACACAGATGAAAGCATGGCAAATTAATATTATTTCCCCAAACAATTATATGGCTTGAAATATAGATAATCTCTATTATTGTAGAACGTTATTATGCTCAACTCATTTAATGTACTTGGTATCACATAATAGTGAATAATTTGCAATGCTTAAAAATATGGTAATTAGCATCAGTTCATAAATTACACTCTTATCAACAGATATTATTAAAGATGCTAATTAAACGCCTGTAAGAGATATGCTACTTTTCTGGCAAAAGCTACACATACTTTTCCAATCTAATATTAAATTAAAGGTACAATATCCAATTATTCTGATGACATAATCTCTGTGGTGAGTTTCTCAATGGAAACTATATATCCCATATAAATTCTCTCAAAAGAAGATCCCCTTTTCTGATAAATTATTCAATATAGCCTATAATTATTAACAACTCACTTAAAAAGTAATTTACCATAAATGTCACCTTAGCTCCATAAATTTGAAAGCTAATATTTACTAAATATTATAAGTACACTATTAAATGAATAAAAATGATAATTTCAGGGCTCATTTCATAGCCCTTAATTTAATAAATCACTCTAAATATTAATTTAAAAATGAAATAAATGTCAATGTTATGATGATGATTTTAAATAAATTAATAATTTTACTTTTTAGGTTGGTAAACTTTACAAAGATTTCAAATGAATATCGTCTCAATGTCAAAGAAATGATTATGAATAAATACCTCAGTATTTGAAATAATTAGAAATGTTCCCAGATCTTTTCAAATATAAACCCCCAGATGTGTGATTAATTTCCCTGTAATACAATCAATAATAACAGAAAATGTTATGATTTTCTTTTGTAAGACTTTTTCCACTAAACCACATTTTTCAAAAAATTTAAAATTTTCCTTCCCAGTTTTTATAATTTAGCATTTTCAGCAGGTGGGCACTGGTTTATTATATTAATTTTAAATAGTTCCAACTGTAAGCAAACAAAATGACCTTTACCTGACCTGAGCAACGTTTTTGTGACTAGAACTCCCATTAAACTTTAGAAATACTGGAAAAATTATTGCTTTTATCTAAAAATCTTCATTTAATAAAGCCAATTCTCCATGGTTTTAACTGGATTGAAAGCCAAATATAGAAATTTATCCCATCATTCCCTCTCCGGCAGACTTAATATCATTCTTACTATCAACTCAAGGGCTAATGTATTTATATTCACTTTTTAAATTCCTTTGTCAAGTCTTAGATACACACAGAATGACTCAAACTAGTTTTGTGGTGATTGTTCCAATTGTACTTGGGTATCATTAATTGATAAGAACTCAGTGATGATGTTTGACACTGCAGGAATGGATCTTTCTTCAAATTAGAAGGAGTTTCTTTATACTGATACCACAAGGCACAGCATAATGCCCTATTAAATTGGGGGAAGGAATGTACCAATTTGTAAATTTTCTCCCTATATATATGAAAATATTATTTCTATACTAATGCGCTTCTGTATGTATAGTGATTTAAAAAGTAATATTTTTCTAGAAACCTATTTATAAGGTCTTATTTTTCATTTTAAATATGCAAAGGTGATGGTATCAACAATAAGAAAAACTTATTTAGTGAATATCTCTCTAAACCGCAAAAGGAGTCTATTTTCTTATGTTTGTTTCAAGAATTGCAAGACCCAGTCTGTGTTAACTGATGGTGAAATGATCATCAAAGAGTCTTGGAATATTATGCAGCCTTAAAGAAAGATGGAGACTTTACCTCTTTCATGTTTACGTGGATGGAGCTGGAACATATTCTTCTTAGTAAAGTATCTCAAGAATGGAAGAAAAAGTACCCAATGTACTCAGCCCTACTATGAAACTAATTTAGGGTTTGCACATGAAAGCTATAACCCAGTTACAACCTAAGAATAGGGGGAAGGGGGAAAGGGAGGGGAGGGAGGGAGGAGGTGGGTAGAGGGAAGGGGATTGGTGGGATTACACCAGCGGTGCATCTTACAAGGGTATATGTGAAACTTGGTAAACAGTCTGTAAAGCTAGTGAATGATGCCCCATGATCATATCAATGTACACAGCTATGATTTAATAAAAAAATAAAAAAATAAACAGTATTTTACATTTTGTGGGTTTTGATAGTTCTGAATGATACCTAGGAGGAATGCTCATTAAAATAAATAACTGGGTCACTGAACATTAAAGATGCAATTTAGAATAAATTGAAATTTATAATAACATTCACACCTGCTCCCAAATACATTAAATGTATTACAATGGGATATGAAGTACTCTATGTATTATTATATAAATAAAAACATCTATTTTACTATGATAAAATAGCTTAAATTATAACTATTTTCAAATTGCATTTTTATGGATAAGATAATTAAGAATTAAAAAGAAAACCTTTCTTCTCCATCTGCTGTTACCATCAGGCTAAAGTCTCTAATTTTATTATCACATTATACAGGTGTGATAACTTCAATAAAAATCTCTATCCACCATCAATGCTAGAAAAAATATTATGCAAAAGATTATATATAACTTGAAGAAATAATAAAAATACATAAACAAATGTTTCTACCCCCAAATAAAATGCTATTCATGTTGATCCAGCATTTTCAAACTACACAGGTGTTAATAAAAACATTTGTTGAAAATCACAAATAAATAGAATTGACTGCTTTACTGTATTTCAAAAGAAGTAAAAATAGCTTCTGTGAAAAATAATATCTCTAAATAATACCCCATTGGTAGTAGTTATTCACTGTTAAATTCTAAGTCATGGCATATATGTGAGATAGGGAAGGACTGAAGAAAAATTGCAGATGAAATGCAAGTCCCTTATTGAAAGGAATAGAATTTTCCATAGAAGAAGAGCTACCTGCAAATGGGAAGGGTGATGTACAATGAAATAATTTGCCATTCTCTAAATAAACAAACAATTTCTACATTAAAAACCGGTGTACTAAAGATACTTTGTTAAACACATGAAAGACATAATCCAATTATTTTCAATTTGTGTTTTTTTTTTTTTTTTTTTTATTGTTGGGGATTCATTGAGGGTACAATAAGCAAGTTACACTGATTGCAATTGTTAGGTAAAGTCCCTCTTGCAATCATGTCTTGCCCCCATAAAGTGTGACACACACCAAGGCCCCACCCCCCTCCCTCCATCCCTCTTTCTGCTCCCCCCCCCATAACCTTCAATTTGTGTTTTCATATCAAATCTACCGCTTCTACTTCTGAATATCCAAACTTTTGATCATTTTTCAAATCATACAAATTGAATGTAGATCATTAAGACGCTTCCTTTGGTCTATGCTTTTGTAAATCTGTAGGCACATACACACATACACATGTGCACACACATTTAAGCTCCTGTATTCACAGAGATGCTAGAAATAAGTTCTTTAACGTATTTGATTAATATCAGAAGTCCTTTTCTTCTGTAACAATCGTAATAATTCTCCAGAGTTTAAGCATGGTTTTGTTTTAGAGAGTGCTCTTTGAATTAATTTCAAGAATGAAAAAAACAAATCATACTGGATCACGCTACATGTGAAATTAAAATATATCTAATAGGAATACAAACCATCCTGAAAATCAATTACTTGTCATTGAAAAAAACCTTTTATTATATCCAAATGATTTTAGCCACCAAGGAGTTACTGAAATTTTTAAAAAGTCACAGACAGTTTTAATCTTGCAAGAGCATCATTCCAAAATGTATGAGATAAACTTGAAAAGGTCAGATCTGCTATAATTAAAATCATTCTTTAGAGCTCTTTATAATATCTCGAGTTAAATATCAAGATAAATATTTTTCTCTCCAATCTAGCATCATACTGTAGACTTATTTAATGAGCTATTTTGTTGCTTTAAAAAATGGTACATTTTACATTGCCTGAGTAGATTATGCTGGAGCTCTAAATCTTACACTATTTACAAACTGACCATATTTATATTTAATGCTGTAGTATTAGAGAAAATAACCATATTTTAATACAGTCTAATAAAAATGTATAGCTTTGTTTTCTTTCTTACTCTATGTATATAACATCAATATGTAAATATTATCAGTATCTATCAATTGCAAGTTTTTCAATTAATAGTAAAGTAATTATGAGATTAGGGTCAGGGTAAAATTAAAGAAACTGATAAGTAATTGCAAACATGAATTTTTGTGAACATACATTTTTACTATTTTTATATACAAAGTAGCAACATTATTAAGACATTTTTATGTTGAAAGACCTTTTCTTGCCATTCAAACACAGGAGATCTCTATGAAAGATTCATTTTCATTCCCGTAGTTGTTATGAAAATAGAATTTATATGATTCAAAATACATTAAGATTAAATTTTTCATTTGCGATTCACAATAAAGCTAATATTTTAACTTATTTCACATCTTCCTTGGTTGGCTTCAATTTACAAAACACTTTTGTGGTAGAAGCTGCTTTGGATGAAAACCAAAATTCCTTTCCCAAATTTCCAACAACTTATAATCATGGTTTTATAGCCAGAGGATAAGATAATCAGAATTAATTACAAAGTAAGGAATTATATGACAAGCTCCATATAGTTGATATATTCATGGTTTTATAGCCAGAGGATAAGATAATCGGAATTAATTACAAAGTAAGGAATTATATGACAAGCTCTATATAGTTGATATATACACACAAAAAATTATTTCAAAAGATTCAATGTTGGATATGCACATTGTGATGGCTGTGTCCACTTGACTGAACTACGGGATGGCCAGAAAGCTGGTACAGCATGACTTTTGGATGTGTCTGTAAGGGTGTTTCTGGACCACATTAGCATTTGAGTGTCTAGTGAAGAGTCCGGAGTAAACCATCAGCAACAAAAGACATTCACAATCAAAAATGTGGCTAAACATTATCCAATCCACTGGGGACATACCCCCAAATCATAAAAAGGCAGAGAATGGGGTTTCCAGCTTCAAGACAGTATAATATTGGCCTTCTGAACCTCCATAATAATGTGAACCAGTTCTCACACTAAATCTCCTCTTATGTATACCTATATATCCTATTGCTTCCATTTCTCTAGAAAATGCTAACATACATATATGTCCTTGTCAAAACTTATTCTCCATTTCTCTAGAAAACCCTAACATACATATGTGTCATTATCAACACCTTTATCTGTATGTATATATATGTATATGTGTGTGTACATGTGTGTGTTTTATATATATGTGTGTTTTACATACTACCCTGCTTCCCTGAAAATAAGACAATGTCTTATTTTAAGGTGTGCTCCCAAAGATGTGCTAGGTTTTATTTTCAGGGGACGTCTTATCTTTCCTGTAAGTAGGTCTTATTTTCGGAGGATGTCTTATTTGGGGGAAACAGGTTATATATAAAACATACACACGCACACACACACACATATATATATTTAACAACTTATTCTCCTATGTGAACTAATGACCTATGTAAAACACACACATATATATATAAAACAATTTATTCTCCTATGTGAACTAATGATTCAGATAAATCTCACAGGTGGTGCCTGTGGCCCCAGCCCCATATACTGGAGATGGCGGGTTCAAACTTGGCCCCAGCCAAAAACTGCAACAACAACAACAAAAAAAAAAAAAGAAAGAAAGAAAGAAAATAGAAGAAGATAAATCTCACAATGATGCCAAATCTCCTTTTTAACTCTTGAGAGAACACCTGCTTACCTGGGGCTTATGGTCAATCAGCATTTGATGAGATCAACATGCTTCCATTTATCAAACATTTTCAGTATTTCAAACCCTGCCCAAGTCCTATTATGTATGCTAATACGGTGATTATTACAACAACTTGGTGAGGTAGTTATTACTACCCATACTTTCAGATGAGAGAATAAAGCTGCAACAAGTTAAATTAGCTGCCAGAGTCTTGCACAAATGACCAAATAAAAACTAGTCTGGTACTATTTAATCCTATATTTATACTTTTACGCTGTGAGTCATTGTCTTGAAGAATCAATTTCTTTTTTTTTTTTTTTATTGTTGGGAATTCATTGAGGGTACAATAAGCCAGGTTACACTGATTGCAATTGTTAGGCAAAGTCCCTCTTGCAATCATGTCTTGCCCCCATAAAGTGTGACACACACCAAGGCCCCACCCCCCTCCCTACGTCCCTCTTTCTGCTTTTCCTCCCCCCCCCCATAACCTTAATGGTCATTAATTGTCCTCATATCAAAATTGAGTACATAGGTGAAGAATCAATTTCTATATTCCTCTGTGCATTTCCAGAAAGAGACATACCTTCATTGACTCTATACCGAAGTGTTATAGGCCTTATTGAGCTTTCTATAAGGTATAAGAGCTGGCTGCTACTCTACCTGTCACCAACACAATAGATAGATTTTGTTGCCTTTGGGAAAACTCCTAGGAACTCCTACGGGTTGCATATGTTTTTCCTCTAATTTATGATTTGGGTAAACTCTACTGATTCTACTTACTAACATTTCCTTCATTTCAAGTTCACTCTTTATAAACTCCCCAATATTTAACTCTATAGAATGTCTCTCTATAAAATTATCTGCATGGATTACCACAAGTCTGCCACTGTTGTCTTCCATGAAGAAAGAGAAAGCTGCTGGCCAAAAAAATCCTTTAAAAAAAACTTAGAGAATCTGAAGTACTTTGGATTTAAGCATTTGAGTTTATGAGCTCATTAATGAATGTTAATATTCTTCATCCAAATCTGCTGCCTATATTTTTATGCTTCTTACCACCATGAGTTGTTTTACATACTAGTGATTTTATTACCCTATTAGTATTCTATTAGTATTCTAAATTGAGTGTGGGTAGTAGAAATGCCACAATTATCTTATTTTTATTAGATACCGCCTTGTGGTAATTTTACACAATTTTATTCCCTTTCAGTAGTTTATCATTTACTAAACCTGTCTAAAACAATGTGTGTAACAGGCTAATAAATGGCTCTGTTTAGCTAAATCTAGTCTAATTACCATGAAAAAGTTAGGTCTAAATTTCTAAATATCATAAACCATTTTTGAAGTGCTCTGATTTTCATGAGAGAATACTCAATATTATCTGATGTTTACAAATGTAAAAGAGAAGGAAATACAGAAAATATTTATGGCAATGCTATTCATCTTCTATTGTAGTTCGTATTTTTCAGCTGAGTTTTTATTTTATCATTATTTTAGTATCATTCTGCAACCTTCTGCTCTTAATGTAAACTATTTCATTTCCTGGATACGTTTAGATTTTAAGAAGCTCACACAAAAATTATTTAAGAAAAGAGGCATGGGATAAGTTGAAGATATTTACTTTAAAACTATTTGAAGAAAAAAATAGTGGAGATGGAAGCCGACTAAAACAAAAGGCAGACAAGCACCAAGTTTGTAGAGCAGCAGAAACTCTTGCTCATTGCTGGTGGGACTGCAAAATGGTACAGCCAGCAACTTTGGAAGATCATATATGGCAGTCTCTTACAAAGCTAAGCATACTCTTAGCATATGATCAGCAATCATGCTCCTTAGTATAGACTCACGTATGTTAAAAATTAATGTGCACATAAAAACCTGCACAAGGAAGTTTATTCACCATTGCCAAAACTTGGAGCAACCAAGATGGCCTTCAGTAGGTGAATAGATAAATGAACTGTAATATACCCAGATGTTGGACTATTATTTGCCATTAAAAAGAAACAAGATCAAGCTCAGCGTTCTTAGCACAGTGGTTATGGCACCAGCCACATGCACAGAGGCTGGTGGGTTCAAGCCTGGCCCAGGTCAGCTAACAATGACAATCATAATAATAGCAACAAAAAATAGCTGGGCATTGTGGGGGGGCACCTGTAGTCTCAGCTACTTGGGAGGCTGAGGCAAGAGAATCGCTTGAAATCAGAAAAGGTTGTGGTATGATTTCAACTATATGACATTCTGGAAAAGGTAAAACTATGGAGAAGATTTTAAAAAATCAGTGTCTGCCGGGCTTATGGGAGATGGAGGGATGTATAGGTGGTACACAGAGGGTTTTTGAGCAGTATATTATTGCTATGATAATACACACCTGTCACTGTACATTTGTCAAAAACAATGGAATATGCGACACCAAGTGTGAACCCTCATGTCAACTGTAGACTTTGAATGATGATAATGCGTCAATGAAGGGTCAACATTTGCAACAAATGCACCGTGGGGGGTGAGATTTTAAGAATAGTGGTAGGGGATTAAGGGATGTATGAGAAATTACTGTGTCTTTTTCTCAATTTTGCCATGAACCCAAAGCTGCTATAAGAAAATAAAGTCTATTAAAATATGAAAGTGTAGTAACGACAGTATTATATTTCTAGGCCTGTAAGACTGAATGGAAATTTCTTCTGAATCCACCAAATAAAGAAAGGGTTCTCTCTCTCTCTTTTTTTTTTAGAGGCAGAGCCTCACTTTGTCACCCTCGGTAGAGTGCCGTGGCGTCACAACTCACAGCAACCTCCAGCTCTTGGGCTTAGGCGATTCTCTTGCCTCAGCCTCCCAAGTAACTGGGACTACAAGCACCCACCACAACGCCCAGCTATTTTTTGTTGTTGTTGTTGTTGTTGTTGTTGTTCTAGTTTGGCCGGGGCTGGGTTTGAACCCACAACCCTCAGGATATGGGGCCAGCACTCTACCCACTGAGCCACAGGCGCTGCCCAAAGAAAGGGCTCTTAAAGTGAGAACCACGCTAGAAATATCATCATCTGTTCTCTTGATCTCTGCTTCTTGACCTTCTTACCTCTTCCGTGATATTCTGGCTTCAACCTTTTGTACACAAATACTTGAGATGAAGAAATGATCAGATACACAAGAAAATGACTATGTTAGTTTTTTTTTTTAATAAATAAAAGTGAAATTTAAACTAAAAGAGCTAAGTGGGGATCAAGTTGATTGGTTTCAACTTAAATTCATGATCACAAAGCTCATGTACTTTCATTGCCCAAAAAAAAGTGATCACGTTATCATTTCCTGCTCCATTCACTCTTACGCTTTCCCAGAGTCACATTTCATAACTTCTTTTATCTCCTCCCCATTTCCATTCTTTGATTTTATTTCCTATTTCACTTATAAAATAGGAAAAAATGAACAAAAACTCCAAAATCCCTGGTCACTATGTCTGTTCACCAGCATACATCTATACCTACATTTTCTGTTTAACCTCCTTTTCATGTGTATGAACTATCTTTGATCTTAATTAATATCGACATGACTGTTTGTGATATGGTCCTGCCTCCTACTGTTGACTCAAGACCATTACTCCAGCCATCTTCCTGCGTCAGTAACTTTTCTTCCTGCACTAGATCCTCCTTATCATCAGTTGCAAACACAGCAAAATGGAGTTACTCTATTTCGCGTTGGGAAAAAAAAAGTCGCTTACCCCCCTCGGCCTCTACCTCAAACTGCACTGGTCCTTTTCTTCCCAGGAAGGTTGTTTATCTCTAATCATTTTTCTCTTCCCATTATTTCTTCCATATATTTTATTCAGCGTTATTTTCTTCCACTTTCACAGACAAAATGTGCTATTTTCATGATGACTGATACAGGAAACTCTTTATTTGTACATGAAATGGCCAATCACTGTGCCTCATTATTGTTAGCAATGGCATTTAACATAGGCTGGCCGTCTGGAAAGTATCCATCCACACCTGTCTCTATTTTTTATACTACATGACTAGATATTTTCTGGACAGTGCTCATAAATGATCAAGGATCCTTGAAATATTTTTTTCTTTTCGTTAGGGCAACATTTTTTCTTAGGTTTTTTTTTTTCCTTCTAGTCTCCTTGAAAAATTCTATTCATCCTTCTTTGTCATTTTTTAAATCTTTTCTCCAACACTTACAGTTTTCCAAATGTCTTCATTATGAGGATCTTTGCTCTTTGCTCCATACGCACACACCTTAAATTCAGTATCACAGTTAAAATATGTTTTCTTACTACCAGGCTACTTTTTTTTTTATATCCAATTGGATATTTTCTCAATCTTTGTGTTGAATCTTTCTCATCATTCCGATTTCTTAAGGAATATGGTTTTGTTCTTGAAATTCTTAACTTTAAAAATAAATCTAGACTTATTCCACATAATGTGTACAAATAAGTTCCTTGAACTCCCTCTCTCCCTTGGCGTTGCCTGGCAAATAGCATTGCTTTAGTTCTTCTGGAAACAGAGATGGCAGCCATTTGTTGAGCATGGTAGTACTAAAAACTATCCAATAGGGGTGTCTGGGAAGACACATGGAGCAGAGACTCCTACCAGCCCTGGGTCCCTCGATTCTATATTGTTAGCCCAGAGAGAAATAAACTGTCATCTCATTCATTAAGTCATTTGGTGCCTTGTTGCTATAGGAGCTTAGTTTCTAACTAAAATATCCCCTAAAATAGTCAAGTTCAATCACTATGTTTACGTATTATAATAGAGGTCACTTATAGAACACTACAGACTACCTGTACTTCTGTGGAGTGATTAGGTTTTCAAATTAATTATTAAGGGGAAAATCTTGCACAGCAAAGGTATCGGCGTCCATCTCTCATTGAGCCGACGACAGCCCGACACATTGCAATAGAGCACAGGTTGAAGTTGTTCCTAGCAGGGAAGGGTCATGCTGAATATTACAATCAGAACAAAGACTTGTTCACACAACGAAATACCATGAATCACTGAACTCTGACTCACAGTTGTCATTTTTCACTCCCCCACAGTACATAATTACATGATGGAATCATTTGCCCTTCGTGGGTCATCCAAATTGTCCCTGTTAGCTTAGCTGTCTGATTATAGTTTACGACACTGAATCTGCAGGGCCCTTTAACACTTAGCTTCTACTCAGTTAGCTATAGGCTATCTAACAATTTCCTACTGTAAAGTTAAAAACGTTCTTATAAGTATCTTACTTTTTAAAAAAAATTATAATGTTTATAAGCTAAGAGGAATGTAATAATCTTATGAGACAAACAAAATATAACAAAATATAATAATTTATTCACTATGGATCCTGCAACATCAGCTTTCTACCTTCCTGCTCATTGATCTGTCCCCTAAAATGTGCTGATTAGTACTGTGTCTATTTCTTCTAGATTCTAAGGGGTGAGTCTTGAAATGTTCCTTAGGTTAAACCATTACTCTTCTGCTTAGTGACAATTTATTCCAATTGTATTTCCCAGGGGTGAAGCTTATTACTTGAGAATATTTTAAAACCTAGACTATCTCTGCATCTTCAGCTGACATCATCTTACCCAAAAGAAAAAAAATGTTTTCTTTTGGCCAGGTACCTTTGGAACTAGCATCTTCAGAATTAGCTTAATACTATTTTTTAAACATAGACTATGTCACAAATTTTGCATCTTATCTTTGCAGAGAGGCCAGGCTAATCTTGTTGCGTTGTTCCCAATTTAATATGTGCAGTGCCAAAGGGAGCATCACAGTACTGTTTTAAGGATTAGGGCTTCCACACTGCAGTATGTGTTATAACAAGCTTAATTCTGTTTTATTATTTCATTCAGGACACAGCCTTTTGGGTTTCCAGACAACCTTGGTGGTCAAACAGGGTCCTCACTTGTGACAAGCTTTGTCCCTATGTCCATGAGGTTCCCAAGTGTGCTTCCTCCAGAAGTCACATCCCCTGATGTGAAAAGAGTTTGATTTCTTCTTTCTGGCTTCTTCTGGTCCTAAGTAAATCTCAACCTGATTATTCCCAACTGTCTCACTAGTTCTTTGATGCTACGAACAAAACAATGTTATCTTATCAAGAAGCTTGAGATTAATAGCTTGACATTTGTTTGATCTTATTTCATGGATTAAAGTTTGACATAACTATCCTGTATCTCATTGAGATGTTCAAAATAAATTATTTTTAGTTTATTGCTTTTGACCAAGAAGGTCATAACTTTCCCCTTAGCTTGACAAAAGTTTAACTGAGGTTTCTCTTGACTGTAGGCCTCTGACCTCTGTTTCCTTGGATCATATGCTTCAGGTAAAGTAATTCTAAGTTCTTTCTCTGCCTCTTTAAAATGTAAATCTCCCAGCCTCTGGCCAATTATTTTTCTTTTAATTTTTTTCAAATATTTTAAATGTAGCTCGAATTGTAGGAGTGGGAAAGAATCTGTGCCAGATCAAGATATTAAAAATAGTTTAGAAAAATTCCCCAACTCTTTTCACCAAAGTCTTATTTATGCTTTTCTTTGAATTGGATATATAATATTGTAATTTTGACATTTATCATGCTATTACCTGATTTTTTATTTCAAATTAATATGAAGGTACAAATTTTTAGGTTACATTGTTCTCACTTTCAAGGTAAAATTCAAGTTGCAGAAGAGCCCCCTCACGCGGGTGTGTGTGGGGGGATATGCTGAACAGCCTCACATTGAGCACATTAGGTGAGATCCGGCCTCTTATCCTCCCCTACCCTCCCTCCCTTTTCCCTCCTCCCCCCTCTCCCTTGCTAGACTATATTTGTGTGTTATGATTCATATGGGCATGCAATTGTTTATATATTGGTTTAATATTATTATTGAGTGCATTGGATTTTTTTTTCCAATCTTGAGATACTTTACTAAGAAGAATGTGTTTCAGCTCTATTCAGGTAAACATGAAAGCTGTAAAGTTTCCATCCTTTCTTATGGCTGAATACTATTCCATGGTATACATATGCCAGAGTTTGTTAATCCATTCATGGGTTGATGGGCATTTGGGTTGCTTCCACAATTTGACAATCATCAACTGAGCTTCAGTAAATGTTCTGGTGCAAATGTATTCATGGTAAAATGATTTTTGTTCTTCTAGGTAGACACCTAGTGATAGGATTGTGAGATCAAATGGTAGGCCAACTTTTAGTTTCTTGGTATTCTCCATACATCTTTCTATGGAGGTTGTATTAGTTTGCAATCCTACCAGCAGTATAGAAGTGTTCCCTTCTCTCCACATCCACACCAGCATCTGAGGATTTGGGACTTTGTGATGTGGGCTAATCTCACCAGGGTTAGGTGATATCTCAGGGTGGTTTTGATTTGCATTTCTCTGATGCTTAGGGATGATGAGATTTTTTTTCATGTATTTTTTGGCCATTCAGCTATTATCTTCAGAGAAGTTTCTATTCAAGAAACTTAGAAATGGGGTTTTTTTTCTTATTGACTAACTTTAGTTCTCTGTAGTTTCTAGTTATTAGGCCCTTGTTGGATTCCTAACATGCAAAAATCTTCTCCCATTCCAAAGGTTGTCTGTTTGCTTTAGTTGCAGTTTCCTTAGCTGTGCTTTTTAGCTTGATCAAATCCCAGTTATTAATTTTAGATTTGCTGCCATTGCTGGAAGGGGGTGGGGAGTCTTCCTCATAAAATATTTCCCAGTCCAATATTTTCAGGTGTTTTCCCCCACAGTCTCTCTTGAATTTTTATTTTTTCATGTTTTAAATTTAAATCTTTTATCCAGCAAGAATCAGTTTTTGTCAATGGTGAGAGGTTGTGGGTCCAGTTTCAGTATGCTTGCGGTATGTCAAACTCTCAGTCTTGTGGATGATATAATCTTATATCTGGAAAACCCCAGGGACTCAACTACAACACTCTTAGAAGTGATCAAGGGACATAGCAGCATCTTGGGATACAAAATCAATGCCCACAAATCAGTAGCCTTCGTATACACCAACGACATTCAAGCCGAGAATAAATTCAAAGACTCTATACCTTTTAACAAAGAAGATGAAATACCTGGGAATATATCTAATGAAGGACATGAAAGATCTCTATTAAGAGAACTATGAAACCCTAAGAAACGAAATAGCAGAAGATGTTAACAAATGGAAGAACATACCATGTCTAAGGCTGGGAAGAATAAACATTGCTAAAATGTCCATGTTACCCAAAGCAATCTACAGATTTAAGGCAATCCCCAGCAAAGCACCAATGTCATACTTTGAAGAACTTTTATGGGGGCAAGACATGATTGCAAGAGGGACTTTACCTAACAATTGCAACCAGTGTAACCTGGCTTATTGTACCCTCAATGAATCCCCAACAATAAAAAAAAAAAAAAGAAAAAGAAAAAATAGGACACCATTTCATATGGAGCTGGAAAAGATTCTGAACAATCAATACAATTCTTAGAAATAAAATCTGGAGGCATTGTGTTACCAGACTTCAGGTTATAGTACAAGTCTATGGCCAGTTTTACAATAGGTAAATGCCTCTCTCCAGGACCTGGGACCTGTTCCTTTGAAATATACTATCAAGGGCCCTCATTTTTGCATCGCTGGAGGAGGTTAGGAATGTAACTTCCATACACTAAATTAGCAAAGCTGTCTGGCCTAATCACATTGACAAACCTCCCTTCTAACATCACCGGGTAGATTCCCTCAGCTCATGTCAGTACTTAAAATCTCTCCTACCCTTTCTTTCAAAAGAGCTGAGTTCTAGTCTGTCTATTACATTGTAGGTTTTGTTTGTTGTCTTTCTTTTATAATCCTAGGGATCAATAGAATTGTTTTGACTCTGAGTTATTAAAGGGTATTAAGTGCTTTGCATATGGTTTATTGAGGTTATCAAGTGCTCTTTTAAACATGTGCTTAAATATGCAGTGTTTGTTCCTTCTGGTGAGACTGAAGTGTGAGAACAAAAGTGCCTGAGTAGAGAGCCCCTCTCAGAAGCCAGTGCTGGGAACTCCCTATCTTAGATGGCTCTGAACTTCTCTGCAGTAACTAAACAAATCCAAGTGCAGATTGTGCCATGTTAGTAGTTGGGAAGTGAAGGATCTTAGTGGCGTAAGAAAAGAGCAAGACATAGGATACAATGCAAATCCCATCATTTTTGCTTTTTAACTTCCTGTGTTTTCTCATGAGATTTATGTCGGTGTTTCACATTCATTTTTCTCTTTCTCTTTGACTGTGCTCTTGGATAGAGTTTAGAAGCCAAATCAGCCAGTCATGCTGCATAACCATTTCTTCACGAAACCACAAGTACTGGCTCTGTAGCTTCCACCGAACCCTCAAATGCAAGTTGCTGAGAACCATCCCAAGCTGCTTAGTTCCTCATGTGCCTGTGTTACCCTATATCTTTTTTTTTTTTGCGACAGAGTATCATTATGTCGCCCTCGGTAGAGTACCGTGGCATCACAGCTCACAGCTACCCCAAACTTTTGGACTTAAGCGATTCTCTTGCCTCAGCCTGGGACTTTTGGGCTTAAGCGATTCTCTTGCCAAGTAGCTGGGAATACAGGTGCCTGCCACAATGCCCGCTATTTGTTGTCACAGTTGTCATTGTTGTGTAGTTGACCTGGGCCAGCTTAGATCCTGCCACCCTTGGTGTACATGGCAGGCACCCTGCCTACTGAGCTATGGGGCCACACACCCCCATCCTTTTCAAACTTCCACACTTCCTTTCTCATTCTTTGCTTCCTTATCCAATGAAAAGTAATCAGAAAAGATTCCCGACAACTAAATTCCCAACACATCTACCATTATGTCTGCACGTGTGTTCATATCCTCTATCTTCTTTTAGTATCTCCTGGTCAAGGTCAACCTCTCTTAGAGCATTAGATCCCACCCCTCCCTACCCACTCAGGAGGGCAGCTCCAGATAATCTCCACTCTCTCTTCTGCATCATCATGTCCCCTCCTGCTGTGTCAACTCATTGTCATTAACCAACCAACCAAAGAAACACAAGTTATTATTTCTTTCATATTAAAAACCGTGGTCTCCTGATTCCACTTCTCTTCCCAGGTATATCTGTATATCTGATTTCTTTCCCTTCACAGACAAAACCTTTGACAGGGTTGTCTTTTTCCTACATGTCAAATGTCTCCTTCCCCTTCTGCCTTGACTTCCATCAGGATTTTGCTCGTGGTTCTCCATTTACTATTCTTATCAGGGACCTCAGAAGCTTTTATGTTGCTAACGGTAATGATTAATTCTCAGGTACTTTCTTATTTAGAGGGTGCTTGATCTATGTGCATCTCTCTTCCCTAAAACAAAACAAAAAACAGCCCTGTTTATTTGACTTCAAATAGCCCATCTCCTAGTTCTCCTGTTTAGCTCAGACAGCCTTCAATGCCTTTTGAAGGCTCTTCCTCCCTCCCTGGCCTTTTTAAACTTTGGTGTTGACCAGGGCTCAGTTCTCACATCTCTGTTCTTTTCTCCCCTGGTGAACTTTTCTAGTCTTAAAGATGCACATCCATCTATATGCCAAGGATTCCTCACTTTGAATCTCTATTCTGATTGTCTAATCTGAATTGTTGATGGTCCCACTTGAACGTTAAATGAACAATTCAAAATTAGCAGGCCCTAAGTGGAGATTCTCTATTCCCCAATTTGTTTTTGCAACTGATCAAGGACAGAAAACGTGTAACAATCTTCAACTCCTCTCTCACACACCGTATCCAATCAGCAAATCAAGTCAACTCTGTATTCAAAGCACTGTATATCCTAGCGTGGCCAGTCTCACCATCTCCACTGCTGACAACTTCATAAAAGCCACCATCTTTCTTACATCAACTTAGCTTTCTTCATCCCCAGTTGCCTGTTAAATATCTGTTTGAGAAGCACAGTATCAAGGAAATGAGCTTTATAGTTAAAACATATTAAATGTTCTCTTTACTTTGTCCTGTGTTTTAATCTATTTGTGATATACCAGGTATAATAATCTATGACAATATGTTGCCTACCTTCAAAAATTCTCCAATGTCATCCCATCACCATCAAAGTAACAACCAAGATTCTTAAAAAATCCCAACATGATCTGGCCCCTATTTCTTCTATGGTCTAATAACTTACTCTTTACTATTTATTTATTCACTCTGCTTCAACAATGCTGGTTTCCTTCTACCTAGATCTTGATATAAGAATAAAATAAAAATGAAGTTTGTTCTACTATTTGGATAACCACATTTTTATATGCTTAAACAGAATTAACTATTGCTTGACCTCAGGAATTCAAGATCAGTCTGAGCAAGAGGAAGACCCCATTTATAGTAACAATAGAAAAATTAGGCATGGTGGTGCTTGCCTGAAGTCCCAGCTACTTGGGATACTGAGGCAAGAGGATTGCTTCAGCCCAGGAGTTTGAGGTTGCTGTGAGCTGTGATTATACCATGGTACTCTACCCAGGGCAACAGAATGAGACTCTGTCAAAAAAGGGAAGGGAAGGGAAAGGGAGGAGAGGGGAGGGGAGGGGAGGCAAGACAAGACAAGACAGGACAGGCCAGGACAGGAGAGGAGAGGAAGAATTAACTAAATTATTATAGACACTTAGCTATTTTCAGTTTTACCTCAATATGTTACTTTCTTTGTGAGACCTGCCCTAGTCTCTGCATTTAAACTATAACCCCTGTCATCTTCATTTCCCTAAGAACTTATCACTATCTAATACAGTATATAATTTACTTTTTCGTCTTATTTGTTATACCTCTCCCCTCACGAGAGAATCAGTTGCCTGATGTCAAGGATATTTAATTCTTTTGCTCACTGCTCTATCCCCAGCATATAGAACAGTGTCTCATCAGTGTCTGATACTGCTATGACTCCAAAAGATAGTTGCTGATTGAATGAATGAAACAGAAAACACTTATTAAGAACTCCGAAAAATGATGAAGGACTAAATGTATTTGAACGCTGCTATTTACACCTACCTGCCCAAACGAGGGCCCCACAGACAGAACCCATGAAGCCTTTCCACCCCAATCTTATTTTTCACTCTACCACTTGAACTATGCAATTTCATTTTATAAGATGTATAAATTAATTTCTACAAATCTTTGGGGGAAATTAAAATTCCAGGGATATGCCTTCGTGGCCTCTAACTTTTCCCGACAGCGGCATTCCATCAAATATTTGTTTGAGGAGCGTGGTATTGAATAAAGTCCTTGTCTGGCTAATACAGGTTAGATTGCAATGCTGACCAAATGGGTTGTCAAGTTTTAGGCACAGTTAGTTTTAATTGATTTTATTTTATCACAAATATTTAAGAGTATTCTTTAATTACTCCGATATAAGAATAAAATAAAAATAAAATTTGCTCTACTGTTTGGACAAAAACATTTTTATATGTTTAAACTGAATTTGGATTAACTATATTATCATAGACACTTGGATATTTTAATTTGCTTTATTACTTTACAAATATTAAATCAATGTGTATTATTCATTAATTGATTGAAAACAAAAAATTTAAATGCAAATATAAGGTTTTTTTAGTGTTGATTCAGCACATTCACAACATTTGTTCACTTTTATTAGATATTGGGATTAACACCACTGAGAAAGGTATAAAGATATTTATATATTGAAGAAAAACTAGAAAATTAGTGTACTACCATTAAAAGTAAATCTAGACTAGGTCAGCTAGTCATAAAATTTACAAGTTGTAAACTTGTAAATTTAAATAATTAGGAAATTTATCATTTCCAATGATTTTTATTAAACAACCTTTGTCAATTCAAGAGAAATTCCTGTGTAAATTTGCTCTATTTGTTCAGTCAATGCAAAATAAAAAGCACTATTGTAAAATTGTTTTTCTGATTCTACTTGCAACTTAGAAGAAAAAGTGAGTAAAAATGACAGAAAATGATATAAATATTATTAAAATCTTGGTATAATTGCTTTGAATAGACCTATTACTTGCATAAGAATATGATGTTCCAGACTTATAATAACTGTGTTTTCAGAATTATTATGATTATTTTGTAGTTTTTGGCCGGGACCGGGCTTGAACCCACCACCCATGGTATATGGGGCTGGCGTCCTACTCCTTGAGCCACAGGCACCACCCCCCTTTCAGCAAAATTATTAATCCTCACTTTTATACCTCTACAATAGACATCTGGTAGAGGTCATCTAATAGATTAGGAATGTTGAAATGAAAGCAATTTCTCACCATAAAAACACCAACCATCTTTACCAAGGTGAGATAACTTTAGAGGTCTTTCAGTTTGAGAGAACTTTTCAGTGCCCAAATTAGTTTCAATACATTGTAAAACATACAGAGTATACTACTTGATGGAAGAAACATTAAACTCAAAGCATAAGGAATTAAACATATATGTATGTATGTCAATAAATTAAAGTAAGTGTATATACTAAAATAAATACAGTCACTTTCTGCTGACATTCAAATTTAAATACAAAGGTTAAGATAATTTTTAAGTAAATAAAATTGTATTACACTCAGATGACTACAAACAAAGAATTTTAATCTAGGTGGGAGATATTACAAAAAGGGAGAAATAATAGAATTTTGTATGTATTATATATAAATATCAAGTGTATCACTATGGAACACTTGAAGTATGACAATGGCAAAAAATAATAGAAACTCTTTAAAGGAATCTTGCCCATGTTAGCTATTTATCCAAACTGGTAGTTTTTATATTTTATCAAAATTTAGGTTTTGCAAAATAATGAGACAAACAGCTATAGAAAGGAAACTATTGAATAGTATGGCTAAAAACTTCAAATTTAAAACTTCATATCTATGTGCTTAAGAAATGAAGATCACTTATTTTACTATGAGTGATGTGTACATGTGCATATTGGGACTGTAATATGATAAATATTGTCTAAATAATGAGGTAAACAATGCAACGTTTCAAGAGTTGAAGTTGCATTTTGATAGTTGTGACTAATTTATTATCTCTGTTTTGTTTACTTCCCCAGTTAAATAATTTCCAGTGCGGTTAACAAAGTAGACCGGAGACTTTTAGAAATTACATTTGCAACCATCAGAAAAATACAATTTTATATTTACAAATGACTAATAAGTTTTGGGTTTGACATCATAAATAGCTTCCTTTATCTAAAATTGTATTTTATAAAAGTAAAATTAGAGGCACAGTGGTATAGCGGACAGTGAATCAATGATTAACTTCCAAATTCTAGTTCAAGTTCTGTTCTTAAGTAGATACATCAATGTTCACTTGCCTCGCATCTGAAAAATTTTAAGTTATTATTTTGGTAATCTGTAAAGGTTTTTTGATGTGAAAACCTATTATTATAAAATCCATCTTTGTCCTGTGGGAAATACGCTAAAGAAACGTTCTTTGTAACAACAGATACCATCCATGCTGGTAACCTTAGTGATCTAAAAATGGTAATCCATTAACAAGAGAGAAAAATAGAAATTAAACTGTAGCCATATCAAGCGACCTTTCTCTCCTAGAGTTACGTTGTGATTCAGACTTTGCTTGTAAAATACATTGGTAGCACATTGTGAGTGTGACGCCTTTAAGGATAAATGCAGATATAAAAAAAAGATGAAAAAAATATCTAATTGTCCTTGGTTCAACAGAGAAAGAAACTTTTCCTCCTTCCATTGTCTTAGAGCACTCACCCTTGTAGTTATGAACTCTATTTTTCTCTTTTGAGATGTACATAAATCTTTTTAAAAGGTAAATAAGCCTTTTGCAACTGTTATAACCCAGAAATGTTATTTCTTAAGGACCTGGGAGGTATCTCTTTGAAAAGAAAGCCCCAAGGAAGACAGTACCCCATGTCCCAGTTTCTGGGGGACTGTAACTTCAGCTGGTACCTGGCTCCAAAGTTGCACCACCTACCTCTTCTTACAAAGATAGGAGAAACTTATTTTTCTCAAGAATAAAATCAATAGGCAAACGAAAGTGGTTACCCAAGTTACTAGGTGAATTTAGGTTGAATTATGTGTGACAAATGGCGCTGTCAATTGCCCTCACTTGAGAACTTATTTTTCAGCTTGAAAAATGCATGCGTAGATTGTATGGTGTTCACTACAGAAGAGAACGAAATTTCACTCCATCTTTGCAATACCTTTGGTGGAGCGCCTCTGATACACATCACATTCTAGTGTAATATTTATTTAACGATAAAAACGATTTTCTTTTTCTTCTACTCAATATGTAAGAGGTTTGGGGGACTGGGAGGACATTTCCTTTTTTATTCTATTTCCTCACTAAGCCCAAAGGTTATACTGTTAAAAAGAGATGACTAAGAGTCCCAGAAAAACTGAGAGCAAATTTTAAGAGAAGAACAAACAAGTGTGGGCAGATCAGCAAAATTGGTAGGAGGCCAAACCTGCTTAGAGACTGCAGGGAGAGAAGGGTCTAGACCAAACAAGGGCATTATAATTAAATATTAAGTTGTTCATGCCTTTATCCTAAGTGCTCAGAACGTGCATGAAATACAAACATTCCAATGCTAATAGTATTTTGGAAGGGAAGAAACTGAGACAGAATGCAATATGAAAGAATTTGGGGAAGAAAAAGACATTAAAATACTACAGTTCCATAGCAAGACAGCAGCCAAGCAGGGGTCCTCAAACTTTTTAAACAGGGGGCCAGTTCACTGTCCCTCACACCACTGGAGGGCCAGACTATAGTTTAAAAAAACAAACTATGAACAAATTCCTATGCACCCTGCACATATCTTATTTTGAAGTAAAAAAACAAAACGGGAGCAAATATAATCACACCGCCTCATGTGGCCCGCGGGCTTCAATTTGAGGATCCTTGATTCCCTACTAACTCTTCAGGATTTTCAGGAAGCTTGCTAGATTGGCTGATTTCTTTTGTCCTCTTCAAGGATACGGTATCCCTTAATTATTTCTGGGTCATATCAGGATCATCTACTCATTATTATTCTTTTTTTTTTTTTTTTAGTTTGAAAGGTTTATAAATTTTGGATAAATAAAAGAAGCTGTATAATTGGGCTTTTAACTAGAGGGCAACAAATATGTTTTATATTCCCTGCAATCATAAACAGGGCAAATGCATGTGAAAAGGTGACCTTTCTTTAGGGAAAATAGCTCTCCTCTCTACCTCTCTCATTTTATAAGTGCCAGCTAGAGCCACCTACATGGGCTGTGTTGAGCCACTACGTTAACACTTCAAGTGCCAATGAAAGTAAAACTCTGTCACTGATACATGTATTCAGGGAAACATGTTTTCAACACTCACTGGCTCATATAACATTGTTTTCCCGATGTATTTTTTCTCAGAGTTTCCCAAATACTTTCTTGTAAGTTGTAACATTTACAGATAAGCAATTTTAAAATATTTAGCACTTTTAGAAAGTTTCAATAGCAGAAAGGATATGACAGAATCATATTTCCAGAATGAAACACCATGTACACTGATACGTATCTTGTTTCTGATAGCAATATACCATTAGCAAATATTCAAGTAATCTATGTATTCAAGGATCTTAATCCTTTGTGAATATACAGGGTGTCCATAAAGTTTATGTACAATTTACAATGTAATACTATTTTCAATTGCACATGAATTTTATGGACACCCTGTACATGTGAATAGGTGTCACTGGCCTTCCAATGCATTTAGTTTACTTTTGTTTATAATATAGACCATTAGGCAATAAACATCCTTATAAAAATGTCATGTGTCTATTTGTAAGTTTATGGGTTAAAAATTTTCTGGGTCTAGGGCAGCGCTTGTGGCTCAAAGGAGTAGGGCGCCGGCCCCATATGCTGGAGGTGGTGGGTTCAAACCCAGCCCCAGCCAAAAACTGCAAAAAAATTTCTGGATCTTTAAGATATGTGTTGTGTTTTAAAATACCGATGAATATTGGTCATTGAAATTCAAGTGAATGATTTACACTTCCAATAATGGTATCCAACTGAGCCAATTTCCTAGCACCTTTGCCAACACCATTTATTACTTAAAATTCTGGTCTTTTTCAATTAGCTAAGTGCTTTCCTTAGATTTACTTTGACAGTGAATGATTTTGAATATATTTTAATATGTTATTACATCATGTGTGATTTTTCAATCTGCGCCTATTGTTAGCCGTTAGCTAGATATGACAGGGCAGATAACAGATGTGGTTAGGCTCTTTTGGACTGATTTGGGTCCGGCTGACCTGGGCTATTATGGAAATGAGGTTGATTAAGACCTTATAGGTGGGTTGTTATCAAGAGTTTGCAAATGAGTTGTTTTCACAATTTTGCATGTGGGTTTTTTTTTTTTTTTTTTGAGACAGAGTCTCACTTTGTCACTCTCAATCGAGTACTGTGATGTCATAGCTCACAGCAACCTCAAACTCTTGGGCTCAAGTGATCCTCTTGCCTCAGCCTCCCAAGTAGCTGGGACTGCAGGCACCCACCACAATGCCTGGCTATTTTTAGAGATGAGGTCTCGCTCTGCCTCAGGCTGGTCTCAAACCTGTGAGCTCAGGCAATCCACCTGCCTCAGCCTCCCAGAGTGCTAGGATTACAGGGGTGAGCCACCACACCCAGTGCTGGGTTGTTTTGAGAACAGAGTTAATTAAGACCTTGAAAGACTTCCCAGAAGCTGCTATTACTACTGAAAGTTGTGTATAAAACCTCAAAATATACTTTGTATGGAGCCTGCAGTCATTAGGACAGGGCCCAGCTTGCTGTGCAAGTCATTAATAAACTTTCTTTTCTTGCTAAAACTTTACTAGCTCTTACCAATTATTTCTGTGACTAACTTGAACCACTGAGCCACTCTTTTAATTATTTTTTTATTTTTATTTATTTATTTTGAGACAGAGTCTTACTATGTCACCCTCAGTAGAGTACTGTGGCGTCACAACTCACAGCGACCTTCAACTCTTGGGCTTAAATGATTCTTTTGCCTCAGCCTCCCAAGTAGCTAGGACTACAGGTGCCTACTACAATGTCCAGCTATTTGTTGCAGTTGTTTAGCTGGCCCTGGCTGAGTTCAAACCTGCCACCCTTGGTGTATGTGGCTGGCACCATAAGCATTGTGCTATGGGTGCTGAGCCACTGAGCCACTCTTAAAACTATAATCCAATAACCCAGTAAGAAATATCTCTTTTTATTTAATAATACTATGTGAAGTACTCCCTCTCCTGGGTTATTGCTTAAAATAGTGTGAACAATTGCCCACTGAAATAGCGTAACAAATATATTTTATATTCCCTTCAATCATAAACATGGAAATGCATGTGAAAAGGTGACCTTTGGGTGGCGCCTGTGGCTCAAGGGGTAGGGCGCCGGTCCCATATGCCGGAGGTGGCGGGTTCAAACCCAGCCCCGGCCAAAAAACAAAAAAAAAAAAAAAAAAGAAAAGGTGACCTTTATTTAGGGAAAATAGCTCTCCTCTCTACCTCTCTCATTTTATAAGTACCAGCTAGAGCTGGAGGTCTGTGAGCCACCTACGTGGGCTGTATTGAGCCACTACGTTAACAGTTCCTATTGATGCCCTCCCAACATTACAGTTGGTTTTCAAAAAATAAGAACTGCAAATACAACAATCAACAAGAATAGCACAATATTCCAATATTTACATGTCACTGCAAATCTTAGTTTATAAGTGCACACGTGTACGTATGTACAATACTTAAGTAATATAAATAGTACACATGGAATAAAGATTCACTCATGTATGAAAATACTATTGGTTAACATTTTGTTTCAACATGCTGATTATTACAATATGGCATAGTAGCATATTACTGAATTGGGGAAATTCAGTGAATATATATTAAAAATTATTGTGGAAAAAATACAACTATTTCTAAAATTTCCTTTGTATTAGAACTCAGACCTCCCTAAGTTCACAGAGCCATTTCTTTCTTTCTTTTATATATATATATATATATATATATTTTTTTTTTTTTTTTTTTTTTTTTTTGTAGAGACAGAGTGTCACTTTATCATCCTCAGTAGAATGTCGTGACATCACACAGCTCACAGCAACCTCCAACTCTTGGGCTTAGGCGATTCTCTTGCCTCAGCCTCCCAAGTAGCTGGGACTACAGGTGCCCACCACAACGCCCGGCTATTTTTTTGTTGCTGTTTGGCTGGGGTTGGATTTGAACCCGCCACCCTCAGTAAATGGGGCCGGCGCCCTACTCACTGAGTCAAAGGCGCCACCCCACAGAGCCATTTCTTTCATGAACTGCTTTTGGCAGCCTTATATCAACCTGGTGCCTATGTTAAAAAAAATAATAGCATTGTACTACAGTATTAAGAACCATTTAGCTTCAGTGGGGCTATACACTTTGAAGGTTATTGATCATTTAATATTACACACACACACACACACGCATATATGCTCATACACACATACAACACTGTACATTCTTTTTCATCATGATTTTAATTCTTATAAATTAACTAGATCAATTAAACTCCAAAATAAAATTGTAAAAATTATGTAAATATTATGGAATACTATTTGGTTCTTGATGCTTAGGAAGCTTTTTTCTGAAACCTAATAAACTCTACCTACAAGTAACTACAGTCATGTTATAGTAACAAAATGGCTCTACTTCCTAGAACTATTTTCAGAATAATAGAATTGATAACATACATGACATACAAGTAACCAAAATAAAACTTCATAAGGAAGAAATATGGAAAGGATTTTTTGGCATGAAAAAAATCCCAAGTGCACTGACATATTTCTAATTAATTCTCTACTTTTTATAAGATAAACTCTTTCTTATACAATGTATCATGAAAGTCAAGAGAATGAACATACTTGAAATCCCACAGTAGGAAATATTTTATCTTCTATTTTCAAGCATAGTATAAAACATGATTTAAAACATAGTTAAGTTTTATGTTAGAAATCATCTATTGTTTGTTTGTTTTTGAGACAGAATCTCACTCAGTTGCCCTGGAGTCGAGTTCCATGGCATCAAAGCTCATGGCAACTTCAAACTCTTGGGCTCAAGAGATACTCTTGTCTCAGCCTCCCAAGTAGTTAGGATTACAGGCGCAAGCCATAACACCAACATAGTTTCCCTATTTTTAGGAGAGATGGGGTATCACTGTACATCAGGCTGGTCTCAAACTCCTGAGCTCAGGCAATCCACCTGCTTCAGCCTCCCAGAGTCCAGGATTATAGGAGAGAGCCGCCATACCTGGCTGAAATCATCTATGGTTTAAGAATAAGTTAGTGATAACCGGTAGCCTACATAAGAATCAGTGCAAAACCAAAGCACACTTTCTGGCTTTCCTTATCTTTATTATTTTATTTTTTGATTTTTACTTTTTGAGAGAGATTGTTACTCTGTTGCCCAGGCTGGAGCACAACGGCTTCATCATAACTCACTATGCCCTCAATTTCTGGTGTTCGGCTGATAATCCTGCCTCAGTCACTTAAACAGCTGGGACTACAAATGCCCACCACCACACTCAGCTAATTTCTCTATTTTTTTGTGGAGACAGGGTCTTGCTCAGGCTGGCCTCAAACTTCTGGCCTCAAGCAAAATTCCCACCTTGCCCTCTTTAAGTGCTAGGACTTAGGTGTGAGCCACTGCACCAGGTCCCTATACTGTTCCTCAAGTAGTTTTACATCTTGAAAACCCAGTCTTTGCTGTACATTCATTTATAATAATCTCTGTTGTGCTTGTCCTCATTTCTCAAGTCTTGCCTTAGAACGTGTGGGTTTTCTGTTGATAGTAATCAGGAGCATATCAGTTATTTTCTTATCTATGATCTTTTACATTTTCAAAAAAATGACATACCACCTTCCATGTTTTGTGCTTATTTTTGTGTCTTTCTTTCTTCAACATTAGTTTCTTATGCAGTGGTTGTTATCTCATGTTACCAACACATGCCACACTGTTTAAAATATTATGTTCATTCCGTAAGTGCTGGTTATAAAAACTTGAATTCTAAGAATATGGGGAAAGGGAAGGGAGAGGGAGAGGGAGGGTGATTGGTGGGATTACACCTACGGTGCATCTTATAAGGGTACATGTGAAACTTACTAAATGTAGAAAATAAATGTCTTAACACAATAACTAAGAAAATGCCAGAAAGGCTAAGTTAACCAGTGTGATGAAGGTATTTCAAATTGTATATAAAGCTAGCGCATGGTACCCCATGATTGTATTGATGTGCACAGCTATGATTTAATAAAAAAAAAAAGAAAGAAAAAGAAAATAAGATGCCTAGTGTGATATATAACACACAGAAAATTTCATTAAAAATCTCTATGAAAAAAACCAAAAAACTTTGAATTTAGACTTTCCTTAAGATTAAAACAAAAGAGTGATGATAGAGTCAACAACAAAGAGTTTTCATAATAAATATTTTAATAATAATAATCCTATAAACTCAACATGGTTTATATAGTGCACCTTGAAAAATCCTTTAAAGGCTATACATCATTAAGAAGATATTATGAAACTCACATTCTCCAGGCAGTGCCTGTGGTTCAGTGAGTCAGTGAGGAGGGTGCCGGCACCATATACCGAGGGTAGCAGATTCAAACCTGCCCTGGCCCAAATGCAAAAAATAGCTGGGCATTGTGGCAGGCTCCATAATCCCAGCTGCTTGGGAGGCTGAGGCAAGAGAATCACCTAAGCCCAAGAGTTGGAGGTTGCTGTGAGCTGTGATGGCACAGCATACTGCTGAGGGCAACAAAGTGAGACTGACTCTAAAAAAAAAAATAAAAAAATGAAACTCGCATTTTCTATACTGTATAATCTCTCTTGTGAACATTAAAAATACTCACCTTATTCAATTGCAAAAACCATTGATAATGCCATGTAATTATCTTTATGCTACTGGAAATGGTAAGCACAAGCTACACATTCTTCTTTAAGCTTAACTTTTACTAAATTAAAATAAAGTTTTTAAAGATTCAGTTCCTTAATCATGTATTCAATAAGCACAGCCCCAAATTAGAGCATTTCTTTTATGTTGGAAAGTCCTGGCGAATAGCACATACTCATGACTTATGTCCACTTCATATAAAACATGGGCGAGGTCATAACTAGTTGTAATATTCGGATTGAATTATTAGAGCTTTAAGTTTTTTTTTTCTCTTATGATCCTACAGCCATATGTTGAAGGGCAAGTAAGACACACCTGGGGGGAGCCCAGATCGCACTCATTTCAGCACACCTGCTGACTCCTTCTACATATAGACCCTGTATTCCTGCTGACTACAATTTTACTAATCCTCTGACCTCATAAAGCAGCTTTCATACTGCTAATGTGATCATTGTTGAGTGTCTTAATAAATATTCTATAAATTATTAAAGTGGTAGAAAATAAAGTGGGTACTATGAATACTTACGCTATAGGCAAGAATATTTGCATGGATATTGATTACACATGTGAACGCAGACATTTCAAAAATAACTAATAATATGGTTGAAGGCTGACTCCCCACTCATCTCTTAAATTGATCAATGTCTTAGTTTCAAATTAAATTTAAATGTAGACTTTACTTCATACAAATAACATTTCTGTTCAGAGCCCTCTATATTATATGTTTTCACATAAAAAAGACACATAAAAATAGGTTGATGCCAAATTGTTCAATCTTTACTGAAGAAGTCACTGTAAATTTAGAACCTTCTCAAGTTTGGGATGAAGGCTGTATCAATTTTGGCTGTAATTTTGTAAATTAATTACCCCATCTGGGATAAGAGAAAGAAGGTAATGGATGAGAAGACAGTATAGGACTTCAGTAACAATGTCACATTACGATTGTAGCGATCTATGTACGCATGGTTAACTCCACTTCAAATAACTCCATTGTCTTAATTCAGACTCTCAAAAAGATTAAAAGAGACAGCGCATAATAGAACAACGTGTACCAAATAAAAACAATATAAAACTCTGACTTGTCATATCTAGCTTGGTGATATTGAAGAAGATAGCCATTCTGAGCCTTTGTTTTATTTAAAATAAACTTGCTCTATGGTTGTCAGACTAATCCCCAACCCCCTGCCCCCATGTAACCTAATTACAGAATAGATATCCATTAATCACTTTGATGAGAAAACAGGTATCTATAATGAAAGAAGGTAAAGATGTTTTTCTTCTCTGTTTTCCTCTGCCCCAATTATATTTCCTCCCACTTAATAGTCACTGAATTAATTGTGCCTCTGTCTCATGTAGTAATACATCAACATCAACAACAAACAAATAGAACAAACATAAAAACTCTAGAATTTTGAAATTTGTTAAACAGGTATTCTTTTTTAAACTTTTGGAAGGGATCCTCCTTGTTATCAATGCCTCCATATTCTAATGTTACAGATGAATAAACTGAGAAACCTAGAAAACCTGAACCACTGGAATAAACAATGGCTCATGGGCCAGCCCCATATCCCGAGGATGGCGGGTTCGAGCCCAGCACTGGCCAAAAATTGCAACCAAAAAAAGAAAAGAAAAGAAAAAAAGACATCACACATAAGCCATTTTATGAATGGTCATGAACATTTAATTTTATAAAGAAACATTAAAGTTAACTTCAGAACTTTTTGTGTAGTCCAGCTGATATGTCCACTTCATATGCAACATGGACGAAGTCATAACTAGTTGTAATATTTGGACTGAATTATTTGAGCTTTAGGTTTTGTTTTGTTTTTTCTCTCTTATGATCTGACAGCCATATGTTGAAGGGCAAGAAAGACACACCTGGGGAAAGCCTGTACCGCACTCATTTCAGCACACCTTCTTGACTCCTTCTACTTACAGACCCTGTATTCCTGCTGACTACAATTTTACTAATCCTCTGACCTCATAAAGACTGGCAGGGGCTGGCATACGTGAGCGCATGAAATAAAGTGTGCCATATTGTTTAGCATCTGTTCCTAACTCCCCATGAAGTTCTCTGCAACAGCAGCACAGGGCTGTCAGATTCAATCAGCTTGGTAGTGAACTGCACTAAGATGCATTAGCCTTCATCTATGATTGCTCTTTCCATTATTATAGCTACATAAAAAGCACTTGGGTGTACAATGAAGAGGTTTAATGTTAATAGATCCATATTACCAAGACAAATTCCTTAGCTTTTGCCCTGATATTTCTGTTTCCTGAGATCCAAATGTTAAATATGTCTCCCAGGATGAATAGCACAATTTTTGCAATGATTACATGTCTATCTTTCTCTTTAAAATGCATCACTTCATTCTTTAATAAACTCTTTTGACTTTAACTCCCCAAGTACTGCCTTCCTCTCATCGTCATCCCCCCAAATAATTCAATTTAAATATATGAATTCTCTTTCATACAAACACATGTGCAAGGCACTTTGAAGTTAGATATATTTAGGTTTCTTATCAGAACGCTCATTAAAAATATTTTATACATTAGGAATATATAATACTGCAAAATAAGCAATGATTGACATTAGGCTTTTAACACACAAATTTAAATATTTAAAAATCTTTAATCTGCCAAATGCTAAATCTGGTACTAAATATCTCCACATTTCTGAGTATACAAAAATGTTAATTTGCACATTATGGTAGTACAGATAATCATTTGAACTCTGATAAAAATTACATGCTTATTCTTGAGAGGCTTAAGAACAAAATAATAAAGAAAATTAAAAGAAATATACTATGTATTTGTTAACCTAAAATAGAGCAATGCCTTTTCATCTTCTAATAAGTCCCAAATATCAGTAATTTAATATGAATTGTTCATAACATGATTTTCTCACAGATCATATATCAGATAATTGATAGTACTATTATTGCTAATTTCAAGTTTCATTTATTGTCTTTTTATGCAGAGAAAAATTTTATTGGACTCTTTGACTATGTTATTTGTGAATAGTTTCGAAAAGCTGATGAAATATTTTCTGAACATTTCAGCTTTCAAATTAACATTTCAGAATATTCCCGATTGTCTAGCACGTGCCAACTACCATTTAAATGTACAAAGTACAGAAGTGTCCGGGTAACTTCTTTGAAAGTACAATGAGGTTAGCATAAGACGGAAAATGAATCATCAAAAAGTTATTCAATGATTTGAGATGCTACAGGTTAAAATATTTTTACCAAGAATAAGTTTTAATAATTTTTGAAGGAATAACATTATCAGGACAAGTCACTCAGATAGGCAAATCCATTTCTTGACCACAAAGGGTCAGTGAGGTTGTACCATCTGTGAATAAGGACCTGAGATTTCATAGTCACTCACTGGCAGTCTACAGGTTCTCCAAAATTCAAGAATCCTGAAATAACCCGAAGAGTTATAAAGATGACAGAAAGATAGACATGAAGATAATGGGGAGAAATGCGACATGCCAGGATGTCAGGTAACAGCTACTCCTCTCTTGTTTTTCTTTTACTTTCCAATCACAAATGCTGTCTATTTTTCCACTAGCTTCCTTTCCCACTCACACTGTAACCACACTCAAAACACCTAAGCATCATAACGTAAGGTGGACTACAAATTTATTAACGTAAATAACATCATCATATATAAAGAAGAGGTTAAATAAGTTTGGCAGTTAATTTGCATCCTTAAGCAAGAATTTTCTAAGATCCATTAAACCAGGCTAAATGGAATAGAATATCACCATTAAAATTCTACATATATAATTTGATTTAAAATAGAACTAATTTTGTCAAACAAACAAATATAGAAGTGATTATTTTAAAGCTTTTATAATATAAAATTGTTTTCCTCTAGGGTTCAGTATGTGTTACATTGTTTTAGGCAGATGTTTTAGTTAAAGAGAATAACTAAATGACACTTAATAAAAAATCCTGGAGACCAAGTATACCTGTATGATCAAAGTCAGGCACTAAAAATCACAAAGAAGGCCAATTGTGGAGAAAAAATTTATTTGTGCCCCAGAATTCAAAGAAAAAGAAACTTCACACAAACACTGCCATTGTTTCCTCTAGGAAGCACCCGAGTCTTCTTTTGATAAATGAAGGGACTCAAAAATGACTGAACAGGTTTTTCTGATGGACAAGATATGGGAGAGAGAAAGGAAACCAGGTTGGCAAGGTGGTCTTGTTATGTGGCTAAGTCTCATGATAAAATTCATTAGGGAAATGTTTTTTTCAGATCACAAGAGGTGTCAAACTCTCAGCAATACTGTCCCAGATCAAATGGGCAGGGCTTGGCTACCTTGAACAGAAATTCTCTATAGATGAGAATTTCTCTTCCAGTCTACCCACCTTATAACATTATTCCTGTGTGCTTGTTGCCATCTCAAAATATGTGAAGGAAATGTATTTGGGGTTAAAATAGTTCTTATTTCTATCAGCCCTAAAAAAGAACTCCTTCAAGATATACATCCCCTATAAAATGAGTATTTGTCAATTATCACCTTAGGGTTGTATCCTAAATAAACGTTTAAAAGTCAATGTTAGTTTATTTCCATAGGCAAACCAAGAAAGAGATGTGATCACTCTATTACCTACCATGAGAACAACAGTTTTACAAGGAGACGCAAACTAATACAGCGTCTTTGGAAAGAAGGATGCAAAATTCTCAAAAAACCTCAAATTAGAACTCCCATTTGGGCGGCGCCTGTGGCTCAGTGAGTAGGGCGTTGGCCCCATATGCTGAGGGTGGCGGGTTCGGACGCAGCCCCAGCCAAACTGCAACAGAAAAATAGCCGGGCGTTGTGGCGGGCGCCTGTAGTCCCAGCTGCTCGGGAGGCTGAGGCAAGAGAATGGCGTAAGCCGGAGAGTTAGAGGTTGCTGTGAGCCGTGTGATGCCACGGCACTCTACCCGAGGGTGGTACTGAGACTCTGTCTCTACAAAAAAAAAAAAAAGAACTCCCATTTGATCCTCTAATCCCAACACTAGGCATCCTCCCAGAAAAATAAAAATTGTTCTATTGTAAGGACATTTGTACTAGACTCTTTATCACAGCTCTACTTACAATCTCCAACATTTGGAAACAACCTAAGGGCCCATCAAACCAGGAATGGATTAACAAGCTATGGTATATGTACACCATGGAATACTATTCAGTCATTAAAAAGGTGAAGACTTTACATCTTTTGCATTAACCTGGATGGAGGTGGAACACATTCTTCTCAGTAAAGCATCACAAGAATGGAGAAGCAAGAATCCAATGTACTTAGTAGTAATATGAAGCCAGTGGATGATCTAATATGTACCCTAAGAGAAAAACATGATTCAATTCAAATTGGGCAAAGGAGTTCTGAGGGAGGAGGATCAAGAGAGGAGAGAGGAGAGGAAGGACAGGGATTGTTGTGTTTTCATTTAATGCTACAATGTAAGGTCATAGGGCACAACTCTTGGGTGCAGGGCACAACTACAAGAGGGCCTTTACCTAACAAATGCAAACACTGTGACCTCGTTGTTTGTATCCTCATATTAACTTTAAATCAAAAATAAATAAAAACAATGTTTAAGTATAAAGAAAAAACTAAGATCTTCTAAAAGATCAAAATAACCCTCCTAAAGCTATGAAAGCAGACAATGGCCTTCATATACAACAAGAGCATTTATATGGCAGTAGTTGAAACCTGATGTCTTATGAGTTGCTGTTTATTAGGTACCAGTAACTAAAGCTCAGTGACACTTACTGAGCATTTACTATTTACCAAGCACCAGGTTTTGGGGGAAAACAAACTACACCGTGAGTTCTTTCCCAGTGACTGGTGGAGATGAGAGTATGAGGGAAAATCAAGAGTCAAGACACAAAGAGAAAATTTTTTAAAGAGCTGAGCTGGGAGTCCTTCCACCTCCAAGCGTGAGGACCAGTGGATGCCCCTAGCTCTGGCTGGCTCTGTTTTTATTACACATCACTGTTTTAATCATCAGTCTAATGGGAGGAAGCTAAACCCTTACTTCATGGTTCTTTCTGGGCTTGCATTTTCTAACCAAACTATTTCTTTAACTACATTAATTAGACTGATTTACCTCTGACTAGTATTACTCTTTTATTTATTATCTTAACACGACAGAGCATGAGACAGGGAACATGGCTCAGGATCCGGATGTCAAAGCAGACCCCAATCAGACCACGCACAGGAATCTCAGGGGGGACGATTAAACCCTGGAAAGCCTTGTTCTCAGACTAACTGGAGCTTCTGCCCATACAGAGATGACAGAAGAAAGGAGGTATTTTTCCTCTTATCTTTGCTGAGAGACTTTTTTCTCTTTTCAGGTGCTTGTCCTGTTCTCCAGGGCATTCTGCATTCCCTTGCCAACTTCTGATATGCACTAACTCTCCTTGAGAAGGCAGCCCTGCCTGCAGTGAGCCTTGTCTCTCAGGGCTCAGTGACCTCGGAGCCGAGTCACACTGGGGGAGGGATGAATCTCTAGCAAGACAGTCTGCTTGAAAACGCCAGGCTTTCAGGCTGTTGAACTTTGAAACATATTTTGGGTTTCTCCGATCCACTTCTCTCCTGTCTCTGTTCCCTTTTGCCCATCATAATACTTTGTTTTACATGGAATCAGAAAAAAACTCAACTAGCCAAGACATTACTCAGAAATAAAAACAAAGCAGGAGGAATCACGCTACCAGACCTCAGACTATTGTATAAATCGATAGTGATCAAAACAGCATGGTACTGGCACAAAAACAGAGAAGTAGATGTCTGGAACAGAATAGAGAACCAAGAGATGAACCCAGCTACTTACCATTATTTGATCTTTGACAAGCCAATTAAAAACATTCAGGGGGAAAAGATCCCCTATTTAACAAATGGTGCTGGGTGAACTGGCTGGCAAGCTATAGAAGACTGAAACTGGACCCACACCTTTCACCATTAACTAAAATAGACTCTCGCTGGATTAAAGATTTAAACTTAAGACATGAAACTATAAAAATACTAGAAGAGAGTGCACAGAAAACCCTTGAAGAAATCGGTCTGGGTGAGTATTTTATGAGGAGGACCCACTGGGCAATTGAAGCAACTTCAAAAATACACTACTGGGACCTGACCAACTAAAAAGCTTCTGCACAGCCAAGAACACAGTAAGTAAATCAAGCAAACAGCCCTCAGAATGGGAGAAGATATTTGCAGGTTATGTCTCTGACAAAGGTTTAATAACTAGAATCCACAGAGAAGTCAAATGTATAAGCAAGAAAAGAACAAGTGATCCCATCGCAGGCTGGGCAAGAGACTTGAAGAGAAACTTCTCTGAAGAAGACAGGCGCACGGCCTACAGACATATGAAAAAATGCTCATCATCTTTAATCATCAGAGAAATGCAAATCAAAACTACTTTGAGATATCATCTAAGTCCAGTAAGATTAGCCCATATCACAAAATCCCAAGACCAGAGATGTTGGCGTGGATGTGGAGAAAAGGGAACACTTCTACACTGCTGGTGGGAATGCAAATTAATACATTCCTTTTGGAAAGATATTTGGAGAACACTTAGAGGTCTCAAAATAGACCTGCCATTCAATTCTATAATTCCTCTACCAGGTATATACCCAGAAGATCAAAAATCACATTATAACAAAGATATTTGTACCAGAATGTATATTGCAGCCCAATTCATAATTGCTAAGTCATGGAAAAAGCCCAAGTGCCCATCGATCCACGAATGGATTAATAAATTGTGGTATATGTACACCGTGGAATATTATGCAGCCTTAAAGAAAGATGGAGACTTTACATCTTTCATATTTACATGGATGGAGCTGGAACATATTCTTCTTAGTAGAGTATCTTAAGAATGGAAGAAAAACTAAGGTACTCAGCCCTATTATAAAACTAATTTATGGCTTTCACATGATTTATGGCTTAGGTTATAACCCAGTTATAACCTAAGAATAAGGGGAAGGGAGAAAGGGAGGAAGGGTGGGGAGGGAGGGTGATTGGTGGGATTACACCTGCGGTGCATCGTACAAGGGTATATGTGAAACTTAGTAAATGTAGAATGTAAATGTCTTAACACAATAACTAAGAAAACGCCAGGAAGACTATGTTAACCAGTGTGATGAAAATGTGTCAAATGGTCTATAAAACCAGTGTATGGTGCCCCATGATCGCATTAATGTACACAGCTATGATTTAGTAATAAAAAATAAATAAAAAGAAATGTCAAGGTCAGTTAATGAACTCAGAGTGCCTGACTCCAGGACTTGTACTCTTTTTTTTTTTTGTAGATACTTGTGCTCTTAACCAGTTAGCGGTACTGCTACAAAGAAATTTGTAAGCCTTCAAGATTTACAACTTACTAGATTGAACATACTAAGTTATCAAAGAAAAAGACTAGGTCAATCAAAAAGTACTGTGCCCTGCTACATAGATACAGAGAAAAGACCAAGGGGAACTCTGGTAGTACCAATCCAAGTACCGCTCAGGGAAGCATTAGCCTTGGCCAGTGAATATTTCAGATAATTTCAGCCTGATAACCTCAAATAGCAAATTTATTTTAGTCTTTTCATAGTTCTGTTTCTATGGTCTTTGAGTAACTTTTTAAGTCTGATTTGCCCTCCCATGTATGTTTACCTACTGAGAGAAACAGCACTAGACATTGATTCTTTGGGTACCCAAGATGTATTTCTCATCTATTAATAACTTTGCATTCTGTTTGAGGATCACAGTCATAAGTCAGTGAGGAGAATTTAATATCAAATAAAGAGTTATCCCAGGTGTGATAATGAAACCAGATTTCTGAGCTTGCAAGGCTGACAGCCATATCTTAGACTCAGTTAAATTCGCAAAATAACAACCATTATTTTGAGAGATTGCTGGGGAAGAATCCAATGATTATACACATATGTTCATATTTGTAGGCAAGTACAACACATACACATAAAAAACACACTACAATGTCAGTTTTACAAATGATATGAAAGTAGTTTCTTTTAATCTTTTCAATTATCTAAAATACTAACCTACAACAACTAGTACATCAATATGTGGGCTTCTAATCAAGGCTACGATGAAATACATGTTTGCAGGAAATATCATGTCCAAATAATGATGGCCATACACCTTTGCTACTAATGCTTTAAATTATCTTAATATCAAAACATATAATAATCTTTCAGTTTTTGCTAGAAAAAAAATCAGATGTGTTGGTTGAAAAGTGACTTACATGTAATAATATTGTGTTTGACAAAAGTCCATAAAATTTGCCAACAAGATATAAAAGAAAGCATTATAATAATTTCATTACTATTATTAATTAGCAGCTGATGAGCTCTTTAATATTACTCTATTAATTTGGGGGGCAGAAATTATTAATCACTGAGCATTTGTTGAGGATACTTGCTGAAAAACTCTCCTTGCCATTAGGAGAGCTGTTTGATTGTTTTTCTGTGAGTTTTTTTTTTTTTTTTTTTTGCAGTTTTTGGCCTGGGCCGAGTTTGAACCTGCCACCTCTGGTGTTTGGGGCTGGCACCCTACTCCTTTGAGCCACAGGCGCCGCCCAGGAGAGTTGGTTTTCATATGAAAAGGAAAAATAAATCTCTGAATTTAAGTGGAACAAGATCTATTATAAATTATATTAAGAAACAGAATATTGAGCACAATTAGGCTAATAATCTTAGAACATTTTTGTAAATCTATTTTCTAATTCCATTCATTACTAGATACTAAAGCAGCAGTTCTCAGCCTGTGAGTCACGACCCCTTTATAACAATGAAAATACATCCCAGCATTAGGAAGGTTGAGAACCACTGCACTAAAGTAATTAAGTTTGCTGTAATGAAAAAAGTTTCACTCATAATAAATGTAGTCATTACAAACCACCTTCCCACTCTCTTTTATGTTTGTTAGTTTTGGGGTTTTTTGGACCTTCCACTCACATTTGACATATTGAGACATAATGATTATGCAGTGCCTATAATTTACATGCGTTGGGATCAAATTTGGACCACGTCCATATCTGATATTTGTTTTACTTCTCCGAAAAAACTCTGTGGCTCATTATAGTTTTAAGACCTACAAACTTGGTAACATTTCTTTAGATATCAGGAAAATATTGAAATTTCTGTTTATAAAAGAAAACACAACAAAAGGTTAATTCTAGAATCTGTAAATTAAAGCACTAAAAAATTTTCAATTACTTAAATTCTACATGTTTTCCACCAACAATTTTAAAGGAATAGTTTTTCCTATCTACCTACAAGTAGCCCTCAGGGAGATATTAATGGCAAGTCTATAAACATTGAGTTGTTCTGAGAGACCAGTGGCCAAACAGAGCTATCCATAGCAACTAATATTTTGTATAATTATGTAAATGGAGATGTGTTGATACTCTTTTTTATGCATCTAAAGAGTTGCGGTTTTTTTTTTTTTTTTTAATGAGTCAGAAAAATGAGCTAGTCCTTTTTCTTGTAGGAATGGAGCCACACACATTCAAATCAATAAACTTTTCCAACTCTTTCATTAGGGAATCAAAACTGTCACCAACTTTTAAACTAATACCTTACTTGCTTATTAAATATAAATTACATGATATCATAAATGTGACAGTTGTTACATTTATGATATTACGTAATTTATTAAATATAAATTACATGATATCATAAATGTGACAGTTGATAATTACATTTATCATTGCTTTATGCGAACAACTGTCACATAGTTCTAGAATTTTCTTGGGTTTTTGTCTGTTTATTTTAGTGTTTGGATTTCAGAACCAGCTACTCCAGTAATTTTTCACTGGTGTGCCATAGACAATGTTAAGTATGCTTCAAAAATTCTTAAAAATCATTAATTATTATCATTTTTTGAGATGGAGTTTTACTATTAGTAAAATAGTAAAACTATTTACTAATTTAAATAGTAAAACTATTTACTATTTATTTTACTATTAGGTTAGTTTTACTAACCCTCAGTAGAGTGCCACAGTGTCACAGCTCCCAGCAACCTCAAACTCTTGGGCCCAAGTGATTCTCCTGCCTCAGTCTCCCAAGTAGCTGGGACTACAGGCACTTGCCTCGATACCTGGCTATTTTTAGAGACGGGGGTCTCGCTTTGCTCAGGCTGGTTTTGAACCTGTGAGCTCAGGCAAACCACCCACCTCAGCCTCCCAGAGTGCTAGGATTACAGGTGTGAGCCACCTGCCTAGTCTCTTTTCTCACCTTTTAGATCCTTACTGGCCACCATGATCATTATGGTCATTGCTTTCTGGATGCTTATTGGTATTGGATATTATGGTTCACACCCTGAATTAGGTGAGTTGTGATTTTGACACATGCTAGACAATGCCATTGCTCCAGTTCCAATCCGTCAAACCTCCCACAGATCCTCTGAGTCCTCGGAATGATCATTACCCACTTCCTGGTGAAAGATGTCTATGCTGCTAGCTCTGTAACCTCCCAAGTCCCATGGAAGTGCTGTTGACTATCACCATAACTCATTTCCATTCTCTTGGGAGCATATAAATACTCCTGAATTTCTCCAACTTCACACAGTTGTTAAAGGGGGATTGGGGCAGCATCTTTATCTATCTCTGTCTAAACATATCAACCACACTTCCCCTCTGTTCCGCCAACCCCACACCAAAGGGAGAGCTCTCTGCAAGGCACTCTGCTCCCAAACAAGAGCTGGGGAAAACATCACTGGTTTTCAGCCTTTTTTAATGGAGATGGGATTTCAACAGTCGGTCCTTATTCCTCCCCCAGGGAAACGTAGGAACCCTAGTGACTGCCCGCCTCTCTCTATTTTTCTTTCACTTCTGGAGCTCCTCTCAGAACTCCTGGAAGTCTCTTCACCTCTCCTTCTCATCTGTCAGAGACTTGCTATTCTCGCCTCTTTCCACGCCTTATAATTGAAAAAGTTGGTAAGGAGCAACGCACCACAGTCATTCCAATATATGAGAAAGAAAACATGTTGTTATGAACTTGATCGTGTTCAATGCACCATTGAATATGCCCACTCACTGAGTTCCTACAGGGAAATTACTAACACAAGAAACTGTTTGCCAACTCACACTAGCTGTTATAGTTTCTATGGAGGAGGCACACAGTGGGAGGTGAGTTCTATGTAAAGAGCAAGGAGCACGGAGAAATAAGCAGATAAAAACAGAAAAAAATATTTGCAGATACAACTATTTTGGTTTGGTCTGGTCTGGAGTTCCCATCACTGTTTTTTTTTTTTAATGAATGAGCAAAAATTTTATTTACTAGAGACTATACACCTTAAACAAAACTTGGGAACTATGTCATTTCCTTTTCTATAATCTCATTTCTTTTTATCTTTCAAAAGATGGAAAAATAATCTGCGCAAGCCCCTACTGACCTTTGCATCCTGCAGATAATCTGGAAAGTTCCATTTTCTTCCACTTTTCTGCAGCCGACAGTGAAGGGTCCTTTAAGTCTGACTTTAGCTTCTACTTTAGCAGAGAGCTGAGACCCCATGTCTGCTCGCTCTTGCCAGTGCTGAAAGTGCTGAACTCACAGCGCAAGTCCCAGCCTTGGCCCTGGTGGATCTTCAGATTTCTGTCCCTGCGGACCCAGCCTTGGGTAACTGTAGGGGTGCAAGGCCCCCCCCACTCCAGCTCTCTACCTCAGTTCTTGTCAGGAGTACATTTCACAAACTCTATTAATAGAGTCAGCCTCACAGAAAAAAAGAGAAAATACATAAAGATCACCTGCAGCAGTTTCACAGCTGCTCCTGTTACCAGTCTGCTGAAGCGGTAAAAAAAAAAAAAAAAAGCCAATTTTTTTTAATCCTTTAAACAAGTACCTGCTTTTCCTCAGCTGTCTGATGCTTTAATGCTGTCATTCATGTGCTGTGGCCACCCCCTTCCTTTTCTCTTTCTTTTTTTAGAAAAAAAAAAAAAATATTTTGCTACTTACTAGTCTATCCCTGGCGTAAGAAATCTTTCTCCAACCCACATTGTGAGATCCTTGTGAGTCTACACCCTAATAATTACTGAGAAAAGAAATATAAATCACACATGGGCCTTGCCTTCCAGAATTCTGGAATCAAGTTGGGGTGAGTGTAAACAGGTGCTTTCAGCATGATGGTGTAAATGAGGCAAGACTGGGTCAAATCCAGATGCCACGGGATCAGCAAACAAGGTCCTGTCGCCCATCTGTGGATGTGAGGAAAGTGGCCCTCATATTGGCTTTGTGTGAAGAAATTACTAACACAAGAAAAAGGGTAGGTGAACTCTAGATAATGGTTACAGTTTCTATGGAGGTGTCAGAGCAGAGGTTAGAAGAATGATTGTGAGTTTTCTCCTTAAGTATAACACAGAATGACCTTCTAGGAAGATGGAATTATAAAAGCAAACACATCTACCCACAGCTGTTCATTAATGGAGCATACAGTCTTGGATATTGCGTGGTGCAAGTGAGGCAGAAAAGTTAGGCAGGAATTAGGTTATAAAAGATATTGCATGCTATTCTAAGATGCACCTGGACTATAACTATGAGGCAATAAAGAGTCGTAGAAATATTTTAAGACAAACCAATTATGCATTTTAGATGGGTCACTCTAATTACAGTAGGAGGGACAAGGTGCATCAATTAGGAAATTACTTGAAGTACATGGTTTTTAATTTGCTATGTCAACCTGGCTATGCCAAACTACACACATATTGGCAAAAACTGGCCTAAATTTTGCTGTGAAGGTATTTTTTTAGATAATCTCAACATGTAAATCAGTGGACTCTGAGTTAAGCAGCTTATCCTATACAAGATGGGTGGGCTTCATTTCATCAGTTAAAAAAGACTGACCTCCCTCAAGGAAGATGAGACTGGGGACAACTGGTGTCTTGAATTATAGCATCATCTTTTCCCTGATCTTCAGTCAGATGGCGTACCATGAAGATTTTGGACCTTCCAGCCACTTATGTGAGTCAATTCCTTAAAATGTAGATGTATACATACACTTTAATGGTTCAATTTCCCTGGAGAACCTTAGTTAATACAAAGTGCTATGGATGGAAGACTCCATGTATATATCCTTGATGAAATGGAACTCAGGGGTCAAGGGAGGGGGAGGGAGAGAAGAAAGGCATTTTTATTTCAGGCAACCTCTGCTTAATATGATTCTGGAGGCAGATCAGTGGGGCTATCCAGAAGCTGTTCCTTTACAGAACATTCTAGAAATCAGAAATGTCAGATAAAAGTTTTTTTCTTTGTTTTGATTTTAAAATAAGGGTGCAGTCACTGACAAGACCCTAACATAGAAAATGAGAAAAGGGCAGGCACAAAACCTTGAGACAAAATTTAAGATTGACTTTATTTTGAAAATTAAATTCAAATACTCCAAAAAAAGGGGGGGGGGATATAGATAAATGAGAACATCACAACCCTTGTGATCACTGTGTGTAAATAAGCAGCCAACTCATAGGACAGCAAATGGAAACTATATAATTATTCAGAATTTACTGGAGGAGGTTCATATCTAAGCTGAAGAGTAAGAAGTATTGATAATGAAAAATAGGGAAAACGGGGCCGTGCCTGTGGATCTGGGGCGGTGCCTGTGGCTCAGTGGGTAAGGTGCCAGCCCCATATGCCGAGGGTGACGGGTTCAAACCCAGCCCCAGCCAAACTGCAACAAAAAATATCTGGGTGTTGTGACGGGCACCTGTGGTTCCAGCTACTTGGGAAGTTGAGGCAAGAGAATTGCATAAGCACAAGAGCTGGAGGTTGCTGTGAGCTGTGACGCCACAGCACTCTACTGAGGGTGATAAAGTGAGACTCTGTCTCTACAAAAAAATAAAAATAAAAAGAGAGAGAGAAATAGGGAAAAAGGATTTAATATGCTCTCATTTGGCTTGTTGATATTGGGAAGCTGGTGATGGGTGAACTAGCATGTAGACATTTTAGGGGATTTGTTTGAATTTTTTCTTCTAGTGTGCTGAGTTGAACAAGAAGGGAAAAAGTAGGGAAGCTGACATTCATTCACAAGGTCCTGACTATCGTGGGCCAATTAATTGTGACAGAGGTTGTGAGTCAAAGTTTTACACTCACAAATGGTCTGCGTATTTTCCACTTGTAGTCTCTCAATTAGTGAATTCTAATAGTTTTAAACAGCAGTTGAGAGGCTGTAATTATTTCTCAGTTTCAGAGCCTATGCAATCTTTTGATTTTCAACCAGTGTTCTGTGAGAGGATCTTAGGTGTGCTGCAAAACTTTTTAAAGAGGATTAATTAAATTTTTTTTGAAAGAATTTCAAAGCACGGTAAGTATATCCTTTTTTTAACTTTTTTTTTTTATCAACATAATTTAAGTGTGCCATGAAAGTTTAACTATAGAGTCAAGAGTGCTGTGAGATTAAAAAGAAAAATTGAAAAACATTGCTTTAGATATATCATGAAATGTAGTTTAATTTTAAAAACTATTTTTCTCTTTTAAGAACATTGAACCATTCGTTTTTTTGTGTTTGTTTCTTTGTTTGTTTGCTTTTTGGAGACAGAGTCTCACTTTATCTCCCTTGGTAGAGTGTGGTGTCATCACAGCTCACAGCTTCCTCCAACTCCTGGGCTTAGACAATTCTCCTGCCTCAAACTCCTGAGTAGCTGGGACTACAGGCACCCGCCACAACGCCCAGCTATTTTTTGTTACAGTTTGGCCAGGGTCGGGTTTGAACCTGCCACCCTCGGTATATGGGGCTGGCGCCCTATGCACTGAGCAATAGGTACCACCCAGAACATTGAGCCATTAGTAAACAGGATATTTGAGGCTGGAAAAGCAAGATTTTTAAAGTTATCACCTATCTATAAAATAAAAATAAAGAGATAAACAATCTTAGATCTGTTTTGTACATGACAGACAAGAACCATGGTAATATGACATCTTAGGTCTGAGTTCAAAGGCAGATTCTACTACTTATTAGCGGTGTGCCTGGGGGAAGTTAATTTCACTTCTAAGTGGGGATAATAATAGTAACTCTTTCACTGGGATTTTGGGAGAAGAGAGTTAATCTGAAATATCTCATTAGCTCTCATTGTCATAATCATGTATTTTACTATTTAATTCTTTTACCTCTAACTACAATGAAGTAATTTCCACATTATAGTTATTCATCAAGTGAGAGTATATTGTGTACTCCTTGTATATAAAGATATGTTCCCAACCATCTGTGATATTATATGGATAAATATAATCAGAGTAAATTTACTATTAAAAAAATAAAAATAAATTGCCCTCTGGAAAGCTAAAATAATTTATTAATATATTCTGCTTTTTTGAGTAGATATATTTATGTTAACAAATTATGTCTCTATTTACTTGGCAAACAGGATTTCTATTTATGTCTAATGGAAACTATTTATATTCCAACGATTTATATTTTTATTTATGTCTAATGGCAACTATTTATATTCTTCAAATGTCTATTTGGTATAAATAAGTAATTGCTTTTTAATCAGATCTACATAAATATTTTTGTACTAATTATTTCCCACAGTGTATATTGCTATGACTGTTTTGATATTTTCTCTATCAATTCTATGAAAAGATTCAAACAAAACCACACTTTCTATTATATTATTAACCAAAAGGTCTACATCCTTCAGCAATTAGGATTTTAAAAACCTTGTTTTAATTCTTTATATCATATATGTTGTGTTTTTATAAGATAGTTAACATGTGATTTGAGAACACAATTTTAAAATGGGATTATAAATAAAATTAATTTTTCATATTAATCACTTTGAGTTAGAAATATTAATTTCTAAGTGAAATACCTCAGAAAATTTCCCAGAACATTTCTATGAGAAATTTTAGTCTTCTGCTGAAAATACTATGTGCTACCAATTAATCAATAAAGTTATAAATTCAGTACACAAAAATAATATTTCATATTTGATTTCCAAAATACTTTATACTTCAAGTATAATTACTTCTAGGAAATATGCTAGCATCATTTTTATCATTCCTATCACTGACCAGTACTGCATAAGTCTATCTTTTCCATTTATTTTGCAGACTTTAAAATACACACCTCATAAATAAATTTAGTGTTATTTTCCAAAGAAAACTTTAAACCTAATTAAATGCAATCACTGTTTTAGATTTATGAAATCTTAGATTATAATAGCTGATTATTTATGTTTAACACCAAAAATTCCTCTTTACATAATATTTCTTCAATGGATTTTTTACTATTATCTGAAAATTATTGAATTAATTAATCAAAGCATAAAAAATGTAATACAATGGAATTGCATGAAGTTAGATACCACAGAAGATAAATGCCTTTGTCAGTTAACCATTCACCATAAATCAAAAAAAAAAAAAAAATAGATGCTTCTAATTTAAAGAAGATGTTTTAAATTCAAAACTTACCTGACCCAATTTTATCAACAGCTCAGCTTTATCTGAGAGGTAATTCCTATTTAGGATCTGATCTACATAGAAAAATCACTAGATTTAAAAATAAATCTGAAGACAGATTTATGGCACCTAGAGTTAAAAAAAAAAAAAAAAATTATAATGGCTCCTTGCCAGACTCAAACACAGGCCAATTCATTCCTGTACTTTATTTGAGATACCAGTTAGGAACACAAGTTCAGGAGAGGTCCAGATTGCTAAAACCATTAATTTCTGTTTGCCATTTCAGAATTTAGATTAAAATCACTATTTGGAACATAGTAGGATTATCTTGAATATTCAATTTCCTAATTCACGAAAATGAGAGGCTTCTTTCATTCCCCTGTTGGTTATGTATGTAAACATGTTATGTATGTATTTATGTGTGTATTGTTTATGTCTATGAGATATGAGTGTGTTTGGGTGCACACACTACTTTCATACTATCAAGGGGCTGCCAAGCTTATATGGAATTCAAAAATAGATGCTCTGTAATTTTTCTACACAGAAATCATTATTCACGTGAACATTCTAAAAGCCATATGCCTTCTAAGATCATCACCAATAATCTCAAGCAGTGATATAAACAGTTGTGGATGTAGAGTTTAGACTGAAATTTTCCATATTTCTTTATAAGTAACTTCTTAATAAAACAAAAGTTCTACAGAAAAAGTTTATAGGCAAGCTTTTATAAAATAAAAGGTTAAGGCAAAATGCTTTAATAAAACTTACTGTTAGTGGCGGCGCCTGTGGCTCAGTGAGTAGGGAGCCGGCCCTATATGCCGAGGGTGGCGGGTTCAAACCCAGCCCCGGCCAAACTGCAATAAAAAAATAGCCGGGTGTTGCGGCGGGCGCCTGTAGTCCCAGCTGCTCGGGAGGCTGAGGCAAGAGAATCGCCTAAGCCCAAGAGTTAGAGGTTGCTGTGAGCCGTGTGACGCCACGGCACTCTACCAAGGGTGGTACAGTGAGACTCTGTCTCTACAAAAAAAAAAAAAACAACTTACTGTTAGAATCCCACTGTATATTACGACATTTTAAAGAAAATAGACCTATATGATCAGAAAACTCAAAGCTTTTTTGGTAGGTAATATAGTTGACTGTAAATGAGGGTATTGGTGCTATTTTTTTTTTAATTTCAGATTAACACAAGGGTAGAGATGATTAAGTTACATTGTTTGCATTTGTTAGGTATAGTTCAAGTTTTGGTTGTGTGCCCTGCCCAGGAGGTGTGACATATTGGCTTCTATTGTGCCCATTAGATAAGAGCACCCCAAGTCCCCTCTTTCTTCCTCCCCCACCACGTGAGTTTAATTGTGTCATTCTCTTATATTGGTATGTATTTGTCTACTGGTTTCATAGTACTATTGAGTACATTGGATACTTGTTTTTCCATTCTTGTGATACCTTACTAAGTAGAATGTTCTCCAAATCCATCCAGGTATACACAAAAGATGCAAAGTCTCCATCTTTTTATGGCTGAATAGTATTCCATGTATGTATATATCACAGTTTATTAATCTATTCGCAGGTGAATGGGTACTTGAGCTGTTTCCACACCTTTGCGACTATGAATTAAACAGGAATAAACATTCTGGTGTATATGTCTTCACCTACTAATGAGATTGAGGCATGAAATGAAAGGTCTACCTTTAGCTCTCTGAGGATTACTGGTTGATTTTGATGGTAAGTTGCTATGATGTTTCCCCCATCCCAGGAAAAGAACATCAAAGTATACATCTAGATACTGGCTATAGGAAAGAATAAAGAAAAGGAGAACTAAACTGAGTCACAAATTAATTTCTTTCATTAGCCATAAGATTTTCAAAATTAAGTCTATATTAGTATAGATGATCAGATCTTAAAGTAGAGCTTTATGTTTATATACTTAAAACACAAAGATTTGAATTAAAGATAATAGCATTCAATGACAACTACTGTAGGTCAACATTTTCATAATCACTGTGTCAGGTAATGTACCGATATCTAAACTTTCAATAGCTCCCTAAAAAAATACTTAGAATGCATCTTTAACTAAATAGTGGATAAATCAGCTACTTACACTCCACATATTCTCTGAGGAATAATGCAAATAGTTGCACTGAATTGGCTTGAACAATATTCATGCTTGTGAGATAACTCATTGCTCATAATTTAGTGAACAAATAAAGAAAACATTTCTTATTTACTAAGATGGGACGAAGTCATTCTATAATATTTGATGTTCTCAAAAGAGAAAACCAGAGTTCTCTTAAGTGAATAGATTTGGTTTTGGTTGATCTTTCATACTGGAGAAACTTCGCAAGGCATCAACAGTCTTTAAGTTTTACCTGACTCCAATCTTGATATATCTACATTTGGAAGACACTTTAAAAATATGTAGGCTGCATGAGTACAGAATTACCCAAGAATTAGGGTATTAGCAGTAGGAAATACTATATGTTATGAGGTAAATAAAAGCCAGGAAGTATTTTTATCCACATTTTACATGAGGTAGACTACACTGATTTATTTTTTGAAAATATAATTTTCAAATAAAGCTCAATGAATAGTCTGTTATTTTTCACTAATTTTGTTTAACATAATACATATTTAGAAATTATTTTAGTAAAGAACTTAAACTTAAGACATGAAACTATAAAAATTCTTGGGGAGAGTGCAGAGGAAACGCTTGAAAAAATTGGCCTGGGAGAATACTTTATGAGGAGGACTCCCTGGGCAATTGAAGCAACATAAAAAATACATTACTGGGATCTGATCAAACTAATAAGCTTCTGCACTGCCAAGAACACAGTAAGTAAAGCAAGCAGGCAGCCCTCAGAATGGGAGACAACTTTTGCAGGTTATAATTCCGACAAAGGTCTAATAACCAGAATCCACAGAGAACTCAAACTTCTTTTTTTTTTTTTTTTTTTCAATTTTTTTTTGTAGAGACAGAGTCTCACTTTATGGCCCTCGGTAGAGTGCCGTGGCCTCACACAGCTCACAGCAACCTCCAACTCCTGGGCTTAAGCAATTCTCTTGCCTCAGCCTCCTGAGTAGCTGGGACTACAGGCGCCCGCCACAACACCCGGCTATTTTTTGGTTGCAGTTTGGCTGGGGCTGGGTTTGAACCCGTCACCCTTGGTATATGGGGCCGGTGCCTTACCGACTGAGCCACAGGCGCCGCCCGAGAACTCAAACTTCTTAATAAGAGAAGAACAAGTGATCCCATTTCATTGTGGGCAAGAGCCATGAACAGAAGCTTCTCTGAAGAAGACAGGCACACAGTCTACAGACACATGAAAAAATGCTCATCATCTTTAATCATCAGAGAAATGCAAAACAAAACCACTTTGAGGTATCATCTAATTCCAGTAAGAGTAGCCTATATCACAAAATTCTAAAACTACAGATGTTGGTATGGATGTGGAGAAAAGGGAACACTCCTGCACTGCTGGTGGAAATGCAAACTAGTACGTTCCTTTTGGAAAGAAGTTTGGAGAACACTCAGGGATCTAAATGTAGACCTGCTGTTTGATCCTGTAATTCCTTTACTAAGTGTATATCCAAAAGACCAAAAATCACTTTATAACAAAGATATTTGCACCAGATTGTTCACTGCAGCTCAATTCATAATTGCCAAGTCTTGGAAGAAGCCCAAGTGCCCACTGACCCATGAATGGATTAATAAATTGTGGTATATGAATGACATGGATACTATACAGCATTAAAAAAGATGGAGACTTTAACTCTTTTATGTTTACGTGGATGGAACTGAAAATATTATTCTTAGTAAAGTATCTCAGGAATGGAGAAAAAATATCCAATGTACTCAGTACTACTATAAAACCAATTTATAATCACTCACACTTTCATATGGGAGATGAATCACAACTATATCCCAGGATGAAGGAGGGAAGGGGAGAGGGATGGGAAGAGAGTGGAGTGGTTTGACAGAGGGAGGGTGAATGGTGGGACCACACCTATGGAGCACATTACAAGGGTATAAGTCAAATCTATCAAGTATTGAACACAAATGTCTTAACACTGTGATTAAGTAAATGAGGTGAAAGTATGTTAATTAATAGGATGTAAGTACTCCAATTTGCACAATTTTTGCACAAATAATCAACACATTGAATCCCACAAAGGCATAAATGTATTCATGATCTATGTATATATGACTTAATACAAAAAATGGAAAAAAATAAATTATTTTAGTATAATAGCCCATTGTATTGCACTTGCTACTCTAAAGGTTATCTTCAGGAAATACTGAATGTATATCCTTTTATCAGCTCTTCAAGTACATATATATTGAATTCCAAGTAGAAATCTTTAGTGAGTAGACTATATTAGAAAAATTAATGAAGGAGCTAGTCCATATAATGGTTAATGTAGAACTATGTTAAGTTTTACTATTTTATGAAGCTTATAAGTTTCAGGGTGTCCCAAAAGTCACAAAGCGAAATTGGGGAATTGTAGCTAAATGTACCTTTATCTACAAAATATTCATTACAAAATTTTACCAAGAGGTGGCCAATACATAGAGAATATTTAATAATATAAGTATTTACAAAATATGCTTGTGTGTTAGTCTGGATTTTGCATTTAAGGAAAAGTGATTTTTAGACTGTATTGTGTTTCCAGATATTGGTCTATCTCCTCTACATTTTCATATTTCTGGGAATAGAGCGTTTTGTAGTAAGTGTTGAGAATCTTTTGTATTTCTGTGGCATCTGTTATTATTCCCCCTTTATAATTTCTGATTGTACTTATTAGAGATCTTATTTTCCTGTTTCAGGTTAGTCTAGCCAAGAGTTTATCAATTTTATTAATCTTTTCAAAGAACCAACTTTTTGTTTCACTGGTGTTCTAAATAATTCTTTTGTTTTCAATTTCATTTAATTCTGCTCTAACAACTCAGCCAGGAATATTTAGAAATCTTGAATAGACCAATATCAAGTACTGAAATAGCATCAATTATACAAAATCTCCCCAAAAAGAAAAGCCATGGGCCAGATAGTATCACATCAGAATTTTATCAAACTTTCCAAGAGGAACTAGTTCCTATAATTCATAAATTTTTCCAAAATATAGAGAAAGAAGGAGTCCTCCCTAACACATTCTATGAAGCAAATATAACTCTTTTTTTTGTGTGTGTGTGTGTGTGATTTTTTTGTCCGGGGCTGAGTTTGAACCCGCCACCTCCGGCATATGGGACCAGCGCCCTACTCCTTGAGCCACAGGCACCGCCCAGAAGCAAATATAACTCTTATCCCCAAACCAAGAAAAGACCCAACAAAAGTTAAAACTAAACCAATATAATTAATGAATATCAATGCAAAAATATTAAATAAGATATTAGCAAACAGAATACAACACATTAAAATGGTTATACGCCATAATCAAGTGGGTTTTATCCCATAGACACAAGGTTGGTTCAACATATGCAAATCTATATATATAATACACCACATAAATAGAATTAAAAACAAAGACCACATGATTATTTCAATTGATGCAGAAAAGGCTTCTGACAATATCCAGCATCCTTTCATGATAAAAACACTCAAGAAAATAGGCTTAAAAGGAACATTCCTTAAGCTGATAGAGGCTATGTACAGCAAACCCACAGCCAATATCATATTGAATGGAGTAAAACGGAAACATTTCCACTAAAATCTGGAACCAGACAAAGATGCCTACTATATCTAGTGCTGTTTAACATAGTGTTGGAAGTCCTAGCCATTGTGATCAGGCACAATGATGTCCATACTACCCAAAGCAATCTGTAGATTTAATGCAATCCCCATCAAAGCACCAATGTCACACTTTAAAGATCTTGAAAAAATAGTACTTAAATTCCTATGGAACCAGAAAAAAACCCCTGAATAGCAAATACATTTCTTAGAAATAAAAACAAATCTGGAAACATCACATTGCCAGATTTCGGGAGATCAAAGGAATTCAAATGGGGACAGAGGAGGTCAAAGTCTCCCTCTTTGCAAGATGACATGATCTTATACCTGGAAAACTACAGGGGACTCAACTACAAAGTTCTTAGAGGTGATCAAGGAATGCAGCAGCATCTCAGGATACAAAATTCCCACAAATCAGTAGCGTCCATAAACTGTCAACAGTTGTCAAGCCATGAACAAAATCAAAGACTCTATTCCTTTTATAATATCACCAAAGAAGATGAAATACCTAGGACTATATCTAACAAAAGACATGAAAGATCTCTATAAAGACAATTATGCAACTTTGAGAAAGGAAATAGCAGATGTCAACAAATGGAAGAACATAGCATGCTCATGGCTGGGAAGAATCAACACTGTTAAAATGTCCATACTACCCATAGACTAATAATAATGTCTATTATTTTATTTCTATTTGTTTTAGAAATAAAAACAAATCTGGAGACATCCCATTGCCAGATTTCAGGTTGTATTACAAAGCTATAGTGATCAAAAGAGCATGGCACAAAGGTAAAATGTACATCTATGGAATAGGATAGAGAATCTAGAGATGAACCCAGCTACATATTCTCAATTAATCTTTCATAAGCCCAACAAAAGCACACAATGGGGAAAAGAATCCTTATTCAACAATTGGTGTTGGAAGAGTGGTTATCCACATGCAGAAGACTAAAACCAGACTCACACTTCTCACCACTGACAAAAATTTATTCTCATTGGCTAAAAGATTTAAATTTAAGACACGAAACAATAAAAATTCTAGAATCGAGTGTGGGGAAAACACTTGAAGATATTGGCCTGGGTAAATAACTTTATGAGGAAGACCCCTCCCCCCAGCAAACTTATTTACTTATTAACTATGTGAAATTGGATGTTTTATTTTATAAATAGAGAAACTAATATGTATCTCATGGAAGTATCATACTGTGTCAAAGAGTATAAAGTAAACTGTTTCATTAATACTTGTTCCTTTCTTTCTTTACTAACACTACTTTTCTGTTTTCTTCAAGCATTTAGGTATATTTTAAATAAATTTATAAAAACTATTCTATTCTATCACTGGGTATTTTATTTTATGTTGTTTGTTTTTTGTAATTCATTAAGTACTTGAAAACAAAGCTCTTAGAGAAGTATAAAGTGTTGCTGTTTATTTTAGGTCACCAATCAGAAATGAAGCATATCTGAAAAAACAGACTAGTTTAACTGAAAAATAGAATTCTATTCATAAAATTGCAATTTTTCAATAAGATGGATTAAAATGCATATTGTAGTGGAAATAGACACATTTTAAATGTGTAAGCAATTTTATTGCTTTCTAAAAATCATGTATTTTGGAAATTAACATACATTAAAAATAATAATACCTCTATTGGTAATGCATACACACAGATACACACCCAGATAGGTCACATATATACTTAGGTTTTATACTTCCGAGCACTGAAAAAAAAAACTAATGATACAAACCTTGTCAGTTTACATAAAGGATTTTAATAGTTTTTTGATGATCCGCCCACACATTTCATAATATCCTAAGCCCAGAAAAATGTAAACTTCTGAAAAGCTAAAATATGTGAATTGGAAGAAAATAGTTATACACATCTCTAATGATATTATTCAATTACAGAATTTAAAAAAGAAGTTGAATTACAGTTGAATACTCTTGGAAATGTGTCATGGCCCATCTCCAGTGCTTTGGGGAATAGATTGGTTGCCTACCCAGGAAGACTCAGCTATCAGCTGACATTAATAGCTTTGAGCACAGAGTAATTATTTGCAAGGAATCTTTAATGTGATTTCCCAGAAATATTCAAAACTACTAGCATAGACAGAAAACTTCAAATCTGCTACTAATATTAATTTGAAGATGATTTAACAAACCAGCAATGAAAGGTTGACGGTGCTATTATTATTTAAAACAACAAATTCATATAAATTCTTAACAAATAAGTTTTTTATTTACATGTTATTATTTTTACTGAAAACAGCAAGTATCACCTCTCAACTATGCTTTTGAAAAGCAAATGTTACCTTTTTTTCTGAAAAACAAAAACATCAACTCTTCTAAAGATAATTAATCACTCTTCTCCCTCTAATTTCTTACTAAAATAGTTAAATTAGATAAACTGTATTCTATTATTTGTGAGAATAAGTACACATGTGGAGATACCCACATATTTCATTAAATTCAATGTGATTTAATTTATTCTGTATCTTGGCTACGAGCTATTCACAAGAACAACTGATTTTAACTTTCTAGACATTTATTTCCTCTTATGCAAAAAGCCATCACTGCACTAAAGTCTTTTCCAGCTCTAGAATATTATACAATGTATTAAACATATGAATTAACAAGTCTTTAATTTTTATAACTTTTTATTCAATGGCTGACTCTTTTAATCCTTTGGTTTCTCCTACAACATATCCACTATTCTAAAGAACTTCAAACAAATTTTGTGAGTTATACCACAATTGATTTTTGGTAGTTTATTTCAGTAAAAGGAACTGCCACTTGGTAGTTGTTTGAACTTGGTTTACAATGACTAGATTTTTCTTTATAAAGTCAATGAAAGAAAATGTACTGCAGCACTAAGACTAAGCATGAAACATGTCATAGGAGAGGACAATTTGTCAGAAAATTAGGAAGAGGTGCCCAGAGAGGGTTCTAATGGAAGCGGTTCTGCAATACTAACGGTATCATTTGCTCTCATCAACTCTGTAACAGATCCACACACACACCACTGAGGGACCTGCAGGCTGCTGCGGGCACTCACCTGCAGAGCTGTGGGCCCGCCCCACAAGGGAGCCCCTGTCTGCTCCAGAGTGAGCGCCATGACAGGATGCCCAGGCTGAGGAATGAACTGGAAAAGTGGAAATAGCAGCCCAGAAAGGTGCACAAAATACATGATTATAAATCACCTCCAGAGTCCTCTCTTCTCACGGCCAGTTAGTTACTCTTCAGCAAAGTACAGTTTAACCAGGGCAAAAACTGGACTGCAATCATAGGGATAAAATAGGCTTTCTGAAAATCACTGTTTCCTTTTTAAAGGGGCCATTAATAAGTGTCGTTGCTCAATCCAGAAATTAAAACTAATGCCTACTCTACAAAATTCAAAAGTGTAGACATGTTTGGAACTTATGAGCGGTTTTAACCATTCTAATTACTCGACTAACTATCACAGATTAAGTACATTCACCATTAAATTAATAAGAGTTGAGGGTATCGAGGTGTCTTTTACCCAACAAAGTCAAAATATAATTAAAAAGCAGTGATATCATGTTGATATATTTAGTGGTGCTGTATTAATACATTTATAGGGAATAAACTAATGAAGAATATTGAAAGGATTAATTTAAATTTAATTTTAATAACATTAATACAATGAAATGTCCTTGGAAAAGCAGGAATTATGAAATTGCACAGCCCATGCTTCTAATCTCACTTATCAGTGTTATTCTGAGAAGTTTATTTAATTCCCCTAAGCTTCTGTTTCTTCGTGTATCAAAGGGGATACTATATTTGCTTTGCAGTATTGTTGCAAAATTCAATAAGGTCTGTTCTATAATGATATCTTGTTAATAAACTACACGCTAAATAAACAGGGTATCCCCAGGATCTTAAACTTTGCTCTTATATTTAAAGGGTTCAAGCCCAAAGGACATAATTCAGTGTTATAAAAAATAATTGATAATAAATGATCTCAATCAGGTAATAATTTAATACTCCAATCATTAAAGACACTAAGAACATTCAGAATCAAGAATAGAAATTCCACTCTAATGTTCAGACAATTTTTAAGTATTATATTTTTCTGATGGTTCAAAAAGGAGATTAGCTCTGACAAATAAGCTCTCTCATTCATGCAGGCCAGAAAGGTCCCTTTCAGGTAATGCAGGTTTTCAAAATAATCAGCTTAGCATCATTGAAATAATAATGATAGTTGACAGCTGAACTGTTCCACTTAGATGTTTTATGTAAACTATTTTTATATTTCAGCTTTAAATTAGAATTTCATAAAGAATCTTTCTTATCCCTTCATCATCAGGGAATGTTTTCCCTGATGAAAAATGTACCATATAAAATAACTTTTAGTTATTCACAGCTAATCACACAGGGAATAGTCATTTGTAATTATTCTTGGCCGGCACCAGTTGAGTATTCAGATTTATTTTAAGAGCTTTTACAAGAGTTCACTCAATTAATACTTCTCATGTCGCCGTGAGGTCAACATTATTCTTACCCTTTTACAGATGCAGAAACTGGAGCGAGAGAGGTTGAGTAACCAGCACGGTCACCTTGCTCAGCAGCCAGACTCGGAGCCTGCATGGGACTTAGGCTGTCTGAGTCCAAGGTTCATTCCCTCAACCTTTGTGAGTACCATCAGTATTAACAAGATTATAAACCGTCTTATTCAGTTAGTTATATATTTACCTATCCACATTTATTGAGATCCTTTTATGTGTCTGGAATTGTTTTAGCCAACCTTAATAGAAAGAATCAAGTTAATTCACACAGTTGATAGAATTTCTGTAAAAATGGAAGAGTGGAAAATGACTAAGAGTGATCACACATGGTGACGGCAGGGTCTTCAATGGCTGTCAGTATAGGCTGGGCACGTCTTTCATTATTTTATTTCTTTGGATTTCTATACCAGCCTAATGAAATGGATAATACTACCACATACGACTCTCATTCTATAAAAGAAGAATTTGAGTCACAGTTTAAAATTTGAGTCACAGTTTAAATAACTTTCCCTAGGTAACATAGTTAATAAATCTAAAAGCCAGAATTTTGGCAAAATGGTTTGAGCCAGAGTTTTCACTTTGAACTGCTGTTTGGTGGTTATTTAGAGATGGTTTTAGCCGTACCAGGGATCTAAGGAATGCTTGCTACCACTTTTGCATAAGTGGCTACCCCAAATGTTATATAACCAGAGAACACATCTTGAGTCTAAAAGAGACTGGTTATATAACATTTATGGATACAAAAAAATAAATTCATTTCATGTATTTCTGGAGTTCTAAGAGAAATGAATGATTACTAAGTTGGAAAGAGCATGAGGTATAGGTTTCTAGGGCTGCTGTTTCTAACCCTTTTGATTTTTTCTTTCACTAGCTAGAGATTAGATTATCATTAGTGGAAGAGGTATTTTGTTTGGGGGATGTGTGTTTGCATATACTTTTATAATCAAAGGTAAGTTCAGAAAATCACCTGACGTGAGATGATTGGATCACCAAACTGGGTCACCAAGTTTCTCTAGAAAATCTTAATACTCAATTGTTTCCAATTGTAAAACGAAGACCTTTTTTGGAGAGGTCTTTATGCCTGACTTTGATGGGTAGACTGAGGCAGTGGGGAGGCTGGCAGTCTTGAAACACACAGTTTTGTTATCTCTCTGCTAGAGGCCAGATGACTTTTTCTAGAGGGGTGTGAATAAGTGGTGGTACAGAGATTCTGGTAGTTGATGGCAACTGACCAGTAATGGCCAGGCCATGCTTCCTCTTAATCACCAATATATCTTGCCTAAAGGAAGAGGATGGAGGATACTGCAGAAAAGAGCAATCTTAGATAAAATCCAAGTGTGTGTCTGTGTGTGTGTGTGAGAGAGAGAGAGAGAGAAAAAAGAATGAGACAGAGATAAGATACATGAATAAAGACATATGACTAAAAATAAATGTAAGAATAAATCTACCTGAAAGGAACAAATAAATAAATTAACAAATAAGTAAATAAATAAATAAGAGGGATCTTAATGAGACAGATGGATGGTCAGATTCGTGGCGTACAAGGCGACCAGTTACCTTAGGCAGGAATTGTCTATTAAGAATTAAATTGACAGTGTCAGCAGGAGACCTCCCCACAGGTTGTTTGTAGTGGTATAAACAGATTCAGTCACATTGAAGAAAAAATAGCATTAAAGGTTAAGATGCCTAGACCTACCACCTGGACTCTAGAATATAAGAAAGTGCTTCACTTGTGCAACTATAGTTATCAATATGGACCTATCAGAATGTTCATAGGATCACTGTGATAGCAAGTTAAACAGTAAGAATAAAAATAAAAATAAGAATAAAAATGTAAGAACATTGAATACAACTTCTGAGAATGGTTATATAAGAGATATTCATTCAATTAAATTACAGCATAAGTAAATACATTACAGCTGCACAAGAGATAAAGTGCACAAACATATCGTTGAGGTAAGAACAATATAGTGCTGGATTTTATATGAGTAACTGTACACATAAATTAACCTACTTAAGGGCAGGAAGAATGTTCAGGATTTTGCTTACCTCCAGATAGAGTTAGGAGATAAGGGTAAAGTTTGTTTTTTTTTCAGCTGGGCGATGGTGACACTGTTAATATTGTTCCTTATCATTATTAGTTTTAATTTAAATCTATATTATGTTTATGATGTATTGTATGACAAAATATTTCATTATGCATGGATTAAAGAATAATAATGGCAGCTGTCTCTATTACTGCTATAGATAATTGAGACTGGTCCTGCCTCCCTGGAAGGTGTGATTTCTTAAATGTCAAGGCTTTTGAGAATGATTAAATTTACATTTATTTTATTCATATGTCTTTATTCATATGTATTATCTCTATGATATGATTTGCTATGCTTAAACTATTTTCTCAAGGCAGAAATTTAATCAAAGCTACTGTGTGGACCCAGAGAGTGTCTCCTGTGCAGTGGGGGCTAAATAGCAATGGAGTGACTTTCAGTCCTTGCATCAACTCTTCTCAGCTCAAGATGGCTCTTTGGAAGGACTTACATCATAGTGACATGAAAAGTCAGCAGGGTTTCGAGGCAGGTAATGTCAAAGGTGGATATTTATTCCACAATAACTCATTAAGTGCTGTTATCTAGCAGACACTGTCTTCTACAGTGGGGACACAGAAATGGAAAAAGTATCACAAATTCTGGTCCTGTAGAGCTTACAGTATTTCTAGGGGAGGAGAAATAGATCATGAACAAAGTTATATAAAAAGGGACTGTTTTGTGATGAACAGGGTAAGGAGAAGAGAAAAAAAACAAACCAACACTTAGGGCCAGACACAGTGGCTCATGCTTGTAATCCTAACACTCTGGGAGGCCAAGGTGAGAAATCATTTGAATTAAGGAATTTGAGACCAGCTTGAGCAAGAGCAAAACACCATATCTGGGTATTGTGGTGGTTGCCTGTGGTCCCAGCTACTTGGGAGGCTGAAGCAGGAGGGTCACTTGAACCTAGAAGTTTGAGGTTGCTATAGCCTCGCCTGGAGCAACAGAGACTCTGTCTCAATTAAAAAAAAAAAAAAACAATTAAAAACAAACGAAACCTGTGTTTATTTCAAATTTAAATTTCATGTATGTCTATCCACATCTACTCAGACAGTAAATAAGATGCGTTCAATTTGAGAACACAGCTTTGATAAATGTAAGAACTGCCTGGTCACATGGAGATGAAAAACTTCCCACAAAAGTTACCCTATCGGAGAGTGGATGAAGAAACCTGTGAGATCAATAAAAATAGATTTGTCTTTGGAAAGCACGGTAACTAATGATATTGTACAACTGGCCTCTTTAGAAGAACAATACTAGCTATGAAAAGTCACTGGATGAAAGATGAAGATTAAAAACAAGAATAGGTTGCAAGTATAACGTGAGAACATGTGATATTTCATTAAACAATGTATTGGGACACAGAATTTGAGATTTATAAATGTGGATTTTATATTACAAAGGAAAAAAATTTAAAAAAAATGTAACGTGATGAAAGAAAGGAAAATACTAATATGGTAACATATGTGCTCTCATTTAGAAAGGTGCGCTGAAAGAATATGGAACGATTCAAAATGACTCCATGGCCGACAGCTATAAGGAAAATGATGTCTCGAAAGGACTAATCCTGTAAATATGCATTTATGGTCACGCAATATACTTAATATTTGAAATGAAGGAGAGCAGGTGGCAACTAAAGAAATCCAATGATTACATAAGGATCCCTTTTCCATATTCTGATTTTTAAACACTGCAAATGTGATCAAACGTATGTGTGTTTGTGTTCTGAGTGTATGAATACACATACAATGGTCTTCATAAATTAATTTTAAAAATTCCCCTTAGATTGAAATAACAGAACTAAAGCACGCTGTTTGACAAGGACACCACAACAAAATATCAAGATACTTAATAGTGATGAAACTATACAGTGGTTGAATGGGATGGTTTGCTTGTTAGCTAAAGCCAGGTTTAAGCAGATACCACGTGACCAAATGGAGGGCGTATCGGAAAGTGACCTCTAACAATATATGGATGGTTGAACTAAAATTTCCCAGTTCCTTGTCAATCCTAAATAATGATGACAATTTTAATTTTTCTTTCCTTGGGATTTCTTTTCAGCCAATATTGTTCCTAATGACCCTATACAACTCTAATCATTTTTTTCTCCAATGTATCCAGTTAATTGCTTCAATTACTACCCTTCTCTGTGTTTTTTGACTTCTCAGTCACAACATGTAGGACTTCCCTCTCTCCTTTTGCTTAGTAAATGCTGTTTATGTATCTATTCTTTGTTTTGCAGGCTTCTCTAGCGTATGTAATAGAACTAGGTTGCACTTGGATGCCGCCAACTGTTAGTCAGTACTCTTATTCTTAAAATGAACACTTTCTTATTCTATTCCTTTACAATTTTTAAACACAGAGCTAACTTATTAAAATGTGTATTCAATATAGAGAAGAATAGAGTAGGAGAAAGGCTGGATTTCATAGACCTGTCAGAATAGTCCATTATATTGAACCACAAAAACATTACAGCAGCCTACCCACCAACAGTGACTAACCATCTTGTAACTGGGTTGTAACGATCTTGAAGGAATGAAGTTTCAGAATCTCCCTCTTCAAGTCATAGCCAGGCTATTACTGTTTCTATCTATCCCAAGTCTTTCACCCTGTAGTATAAACTCATTTCTTTTTTCTCATTTCTCTGCAACTGGGTCTCTTAATGAGCAGGATTCTTTTATTCATCACAAAATGAGAACGACAAATTATTCAACAAAATAATATCACATCAACCACACAGATCATGCACAACATTGATTATAATGATCAACTCCAACAAATCCTATAAGACAGGTTAGCAGCTACCCTTGCTATGCTGAAAATACAATAGTTTAATAGCAATAACAAGTCTAGTTTGTTCAAATAAAAGATGTTAACAGCCGCATATTTCCTGTTTGGGGTGGCAACAGTTAAAATGAAAAAGAAATACATTTTGTACAGATCAATAATAGTCCCCAAACAATTTTCACATCATTTTCTACTTCTTGCTATAGTATGGCAACTAATCCTTGGCATTCTCTGTGGAGATAGATACAAACGTAATGTACTAGGGAAAACATAAAATTGATTCTTTTTTTACTGCTCAAAGGTAAGAGGATTGGAAATGATCTAATACTACTCAAGTACGTACAACTTAATCTGTGGTATTCAGAACTGCCAAAATCTGCAGCTACGGAAGGAATCCTGAATTTCTCTTAACGATGAAGAACAGCTACATTGCAAACGAGAGTGTGTTTGCAAAGACTGTCTTTGCAAAGAGAGTCTTCACAAAGACTGCCTTGATAAAATCATCACAGCTTCATCTGGGTATCTATTCTAGCTACAAGTAAATAGCTTTCATGACTGAAGGAAGGTCAGTCTCTCCTTTGAATATAAAAAGACAAAATCATAATTTAAAGGCATGCCTCAAAGTAAAAAGGAAAAACAAAAACAAGATTCTTATGGAAACAACTCTAGGACTTCATTACCACACAGTCTATGTTGGCATTTACATTTCGGCCAGCTGAGGTTCAAATTAGATAGCTCCATGGGTGACAGAATCCCTGAGGCCCGGAACTATCCTGAGGACACAGGTGATTGTTCCAATTATTTCCCATGAACGGCTTATCCCGCCTTAGTGACAGCATGAGGCAGGGGATTCGGAATATGATACAACAGCCACATAATTAATTCATTTAATTATATTTTTCTAATTAATTTAAATACACTTGAGAAGCTTACATGGCTAGAACTTGATAATTCCCATCATCTGGTCATTGGATAGAATCAAGGCTCTCTGAAACTAGAGGCAGATTCTATCTTTTAGGAGCTTTTGAAAGACACCTTTTGATAAAGGAAAACAAATATTATACATGAATTTTAAAAATTTAGAGAAAACTCTACTCTTTATCACCTTTCCAAATTTTACTTTCTTTCTCTCTCTCTGTTAAGAAAAATGAGGTTGAAAATGTTGACATCAGCAACTGATAATTTGGCTGATATTGAAGGTAGCAGAAAAGAGTTGGCAGGAGCACAGACATTGCCCCATCATGTGATAAATGAAACCCAGACACTCGTCAGACAAGGTGGGAGCAATGCAGAGAACAGAAACAGAGGTAGAGCGGGTGACATTCACTCCAAAATACTCCCAAATGAGTGGGGAAACCAAGCCAAATCTTAGACAAAGGAACGGTTCCTATGCATCACCGGAGAATATTATAAGCAGTCATTTACCTACTAGCTCCCAACTCCACCTCTAGACACCCACAGATAACCCACGTGGCCTGATCCGTGGTCCTGAACACACACCCAGGACATCATTACTATTTTCCAGCTTTGGGAACATATTGAATCCTGCTCATCTTTCCTTTGTCTTTAGTTTCTTTTTATCAATACTCTTCAAAACTTGTATTTTATTGGAAGAAATGGAACCAGTGCTCTGCTTATTTCTTTCTGTACGCATATGCTGCTTTATCATAATTTACACAGTTATGGTTTTTCTTCTCTGGAAGGTGAGGCCACCTGCCCTCCCAGGCTCCTGACATACAAGACTGTGGGTACTGGTGCCTCACAACATGGACAGAGGCTGGGCTCATTTTCCCTTTTGAGATTGTTTCCTGCATTAGCATTAGGTATTAAAGAAGTGATAAAGAGACAATTCCAATATCGAGGAGAGGGGGAAATAAAATTTCCAAGTGCAGGAATCTCAGTGAAGTTAAGGAGCCAGCTTTTGACTCACCCCAAGGATGCAGAGTTCTAAAGCATAGAGCAGCTTGTTCAGCAAGTGAAAGATAACTATTATATGTGAAGACTTCTGAGGTCTCCAAACAAAGGCAGAATGATTTAAAAGCACAGTAGAGAAATTTAAAAATTTTAGCTAGAAAATATGAAATGATCTAAACTGGACTTTGCCAAGACAGTAAATTTTTCCCACCTAAGTCTGTAACTCAAGCTTATAGATTTCTTTTCTTTTTTTTTTTTTTTTTTTTGGGTTTTGGCCAGGGCTGGGTTTGAACTCGCCACCTCCGGCATATCGGTCCGGCTACTCCTTGAGCCACAGGTGCCGCCCTCAAGCTTATAGATTTCTTGCACGCATTCAATAAACCAAAGCAAAAGTCATCAATAAATTAATTATACAATCATTTTATAAGTATTAATTGTCCTAACATTTTATTTAATTTCTGCTTTATCTCCTATTTACCAAGTATGTGCTGTAAAAGTCACGTATGTGCTGTAAAAGGGGTCACCATTTGATAGCAATTATAGACAGCTCAGGAGAAATCCCAGGGTTTAGATTCAATCATGCAAGGCGTTGTATAGACAGCAGATATAAAGAGCTAAAGTAGCACATACTCAAAGTCACTTATTATTTATAGCATTAATGTTAATTGTAATGTGAAATATTATCTCTAAAAACAGAGTCCTTAAATCAGGAGTAAATTCCAAGATGTTGCAAGTGCTGGTTTATGCTTACTGGTCAAATGCCTCCTACCTCTTTAATGAATCAATGTCTGTGCCGTCTTATGAAACAAATTTCCCACACTTCAGTGGCAGGTAGCAGTATCATGTGTGTGTCAGGACTAAAGGAACGAAATGCAGGCTTAAATTAACATGACTGAATTTTGTTAAAGATACATACTTAGAAAGATTAAGATGAATAACTTTTGATTGAAAAATTTTAAAAAAATTAAAAGCATAGCTGGATAGTCTTTGAACCCAAAGCAATAGATGTAAAATCATGGTGGTACTTACCACAGTGAAATTCATAACTTTCAATATCCATATTGTCATGGCTAAGTTAACTATCATGGTTACCAACAGCAGAAGGACAAAGAGGTATAAGCACCTCTTTCGCCATCCATAAATTCCCACCGGGTAAAGTTGTGCATTCTCAGTCCTTGGCAGGTTATTCTGTGGTGTTGCTAGAATGTATTGTTCTCGCGTCATCTGGGAAAAAAAAAAAAAAGGAAGATAGACGGAAGGAAAGAAAAAAAAAAACATTAAAAACAAACCAATACTTTTTATTAACCAAAATATTCAATGTATCGAAGAACAACAGACAGTGAATGCTCAATTAATTATTATTGGGTTATTAAACTATTACCAAAACCTTCAACAATTATCATCACTGTAGTTTATTAGAGCTGTTTCATCTACAATACACTATTTAGTGAGGTTTTCCCAATCCCAACAGTAGCTTTTTGTTTTAGGAGGACTTGAAAACTATCAGCATTATTTCCGGTTCCAACAACCTAACAACTCTCCTACTGAGTCCAAGAAACTCTTGGAATAGGATTCACCTGTTTGTTTGTTTTTTGGGTGGAGTGGGTAAGCAGAGACTAATCATGTTACAAGGTTTTTCTATACTTTTCTCTAAAATTGCAGGATATAAATATAAATTGAGACGTATTGCACATACGTCTCAATACAAATGTTGATACATTTGCGATTACCTATGAAAAGAAAATACACTTTTATTTAGCATAATGTAGATCTAGCTATCTGTTTAAAAGTTTTAATCAGGATTGTGTTGGTTATTTAGTTTAGTTGTATTTTAATGAGCAATCAGAAGAAAACTGATCTCTGGAAGAATGGGACAATATACTGTGTTATATACTATCTGATAATTATGATTCATATAGTAAAAAAGAGTTGAATAAGGTAAATCATTATTTTAAAGGAATTAGAAGTGCTAGTTAGATTGTAAACAACAAATTCATTCATAATAGAAAAAAATTGTCTGTTATTATTTAAGGTAGTATGTATTATTTCCTTGCAACTACCTATACGGCTTCAGTTGTTAATTATACGACACTTTGGTTTAGACAAGAAACCAATTACCTGTTATGTAATAAGTGTTATAAAAGATAACAGCTTGCCAAGGAATTTATTTTCCCTGAGGATTTTAGTGGAGATTTTATTGTTCTGATAGTGCTTATGATTACAAAGTAGAGAATGCATTACAGAAAGAGGATGAAATGAAGAGAAGTTGGTTAAGGGTTACCAAAATTCCGTTAGAAGGAATTAGGTACAATACTGGATAGTATATTAGGGAAATTATAGTTAACTATAATTTGTTGTTTATTTCAAATCATCTGAAAAAGAAGATGTGGAATGTTCCCAACACCAAGGAACGATAAATGTTTGATTGGATGGATATCCCAATTACCCTGATTTGATCATTGCACATGGAATACAGGTATCAGAATATCACACACACTCCCAAAATATATACAAATTTTTTAAGGCAGAATCTAAATAGGAGAATGTGAAAAAAACTCTGGGAACTATCACGATTAAAGGGAAGAAAGAGAAACAGATGGAGAAGGGAAAGGATGCAGATATATAGAAGGGCAGAAGAGAGCTGGAGACTGGACAGTGGTGGTTAAATTAAATGCTATAATTCTTCAGATCATCAAATCCCTTTACTCTCATGTTAAAGCAATATTATTTTCTAGAATACTCTATTTCTACAAATTCTATTTAGACATAAAGGTGAAAATAGCATGCCTTAGCAAAGAAAGGGGACATTAATAAGTCTTGAAAGAAAATACAAAATACAACTACAAAGAAAATGGTCTTTTAGTATTACAACTGAATTTTTTTGACATAGCAATAGCGATTCAATAAATATATCAAATGCCTCTTCCTAATTTTGAAAAGAAAATGGGACAAAAAAAGGCCAAATATAGTTATGAAAATAAAACAAATAAAAAGTTATTGAATTAAAGCTATTTTTGTCCTCTAGTAATTCAATATTATTTAAATAAAGAAGAATTTAATGTTATTATTTTATATGCATTCTTCATTGCAAAATACTTGAATCCAAACTGTAAAAAGACAACACGATTAGAGTTTTCTTTAAAAAATTCCTTTTTTTTTCCCTTAAATTTCACAGGTTGAGTGTTTCTCAAAATAACAAAATTTTTCAGGGACTATCCCTACTGCAGTAGAGGGCCATAGTAGTATTAGAAGAAGAAGAACTCATCGTTTTAAGTGATTAACTGTCTTAAACGTGGGGTTGTATATCTTTTTCCTAAATTGTTAAATGTTGACCTATTTTTATTTATTTATTTATTTATTTATTTATTTATTTATTTTTTATTGTTGGGGATTCATTGAGGGTACAATAAGCCAGGTTACACTGATTGCAATTGTTAGATAATATTTTGACATATCTTGGCACTCCTGGCATTATGAAGATTCCATAAATAAAACAGATTTCTTTTTCACTAAGTGCTTATTGTCATTCTAAAGGAATCAGCCAAACCAATGTACAACAGAGGTACTTATTTTCTCAGAATAACCATGTAGATTTCCAGAAAGAGAAATAATCATGATTTTCTGAAAGACAGTATCACAGTACAGAATGTTCCTTTGCTTTCAAAGTATTTCTCTACCTCCCATGCAACATTAATTCAAACCTCCAACACCACCCTCCTCCCTCTTTTCTTTTTTACAGTTCCTTTTGTTTTCAGGGTTGTGTACGCTATTCCTGGCTACTTAATTAGAACCTTCTTCATCTTAGTTTTGCTATTCTATTTTATATAATATTTTATGTCTCAAAAGAATTCATTAGTATCAAATAACCTCTAAATCCCAGTCTTCTTCATTAATACCAAGGAAGTTATCAGGCTTCTTGGATCTAGACAGTTATCAGCATTGCTTACATTAATGTAAACACATTTCCTCGCAACCTCCTTCAGGGAAGAGCTGGTTTAATTTTAACCCTGAACTTTTTCTCTGAAGAAAAACACTTTTAAAACCTTAACACTGTGAATAAAAATTTTAGCGAGCTCTTATGGAGTGAAATAAAAGAAGTGTGGGCAAATAGAATCAGTCCTTGTGAATTTTTCAAGACTTTTCTCTTAAGTATGGAAAATAAGGCTTCGAGAAAGGGTTATTTTGTTCATTAAATTTAATAACACAGCCTAAAAAGACCAGAAGAGAAAGAATTAATTTGGACTGACCTAAACATGGTTCATCATTAATAATCTAGCCCTGGGGAATTCTAGTGAAGTCCACGGATCAGAATGGAATAGGACAGAAATTAGCAGAGTCCGTTTGCTACTTACTGTCTTACCTCACTGAAGGGGACAAAAGTTCAAGATATTAAGGCCCAGGGAATGGGCTAGTTATTCCAATCTAGCTGGCATTGGTTCAATATCTTTATACAAATGCATACAAATACTCAAGGCTGGGAATAGTAGTTGAAACTTTGGGCTGAAGAAGGTTCTCATTTCACAGAATGTGTGAAGTCACAGCTCTGTGCAGATAGAATTCAAGACAGATGTACTCATGAATTTCATTTTGGGGAAGAACTTAACAGCAAAATAGAAAATGTAGTAACGTCACATAGTAATATGCTCCGGATATTACAGACACAGTAAGAGAATAAATATCTAATATAGCATCAATTAGTGAGAGATGCTATGAAGGTCAAGAGGAAGGGAGGTGAAGGAGGTCTGTATTTGAAGGCTGAATTGGAGGGGGTTAAATAGAAATTGAGGAAATGGAGATAGTGAGTACAGACGATGTTCCCGAGTAAAGAAGGGCAAATAAATGTCATTACAGATGAGTGAACGGGGTCTGGTGTTGGATCATTACATCAGGGCCCAGAATATGCCTGCACAAAGGATATGAAATATGAAGTGAAAAAGAAATGAAGAAACTTCCATTCTTGAGACACTTTACTAAGAAGAATGGAAGAAAAAGTACCCAATGTACTCACCCTTATTATGAAAGTAATGTAGGACCTTCACATGAAAGCTATAACCCAGTTACAACCTAAGAATAGGGAGAAGGGGGAAAGGGAGGGGAGGGAGGGGGGAGGTAGGTGGAGGGAGGGGGATTAATGGGATTACACCTGCGGTGCAGCTTACAAGGGAATATGTGAATCCTAGTAAATGTGGAATGTAAAGGTCTTAGCAAAATAACTAAGAAAATGCTACAAAAGCTATGTTAACTAATGTGATGAAAATGTGTCAAACGATCTATGAACCAAGTGTACGGTGCCCCACGATCATACTAATGTACACAGCTATGGTTTAATAAAAAAAAAAAAAGAAATGAAGAAACTTAATACAGGATCAATAATTAAAGTGACAGAACTGTGACCAAAAGATACATCATGCGTTCTCTCAGTGGTGCGGTGGCCGAAAAGCTAGACACAGTGACGGAAAATCAGCCAGGTATCTACCCTAAGTAGGGGTAATAGAGACAGGTTATAATCGTAAAAACCCAATGAAAATATTCCTTGGTCTTTTTTTTTTTTTTTAAGAGAGGAAAGGGCGTGGCATGAAAGAAAAAAAGAAGTACAGATCCCAGGGATGGGAGGCCAGGGCTTTTATTGGAATAAAGAATAGAGTAGTTATTGTTGCAAAATGATTACATCTCAAGAATGAAAAAATATATATCCAATATACTCAATACTAACATGAAACAAATATATAAACAATCCCTTGGTCTTATTCACTAATATCCTGACACCGAGGACTCACATCAGCACATGCCAAACTGAATATAACTGTGCTGGGGGGAACGTCTGCAGGCGTCCAGCTTGGGGATAAGTGGTACTGAGATTCACGTCCTCTGTGGCTCACTTCCTCAGGGACCCGTTACTCTGTGCTCTTTGGAATTCCATACCTAAGACCTAGAAGACCCACAGGTGTATGTACAATTTTCTCATTTTTTTTTCTTTTTACCCCAACCATCTTTTCATTCCTTCAGTGAAGTGTGATTATCTAATTTCTCAAAATGGAAGCAGAGGATAAAGGGCATAAAAGAATAGTATCAGACGTGGCATCTTTCTGGATATACAGAAAAGGGTTTTTTTAAAAAAGGTTAAAAATTAAAATACCAGAATTTAAAAAAAAAAAAAAAGCTTTCTATTAACATATGTGTCCAAAGGAAGAAAGAGTTAAGGAAGTTTGCAATGCCTAAGACCATTGTTGCTGGCCCTATTAAGAGTAAAAATAAAAGGTACTAGTGGAACGTCTTGTTTTATTTTCTACAAGGGAGAAATCGTGTCTGAAAGGACGACTAAATGGCCCTGCCAAAGGATGTGCCACTCATTCGCATGCTCACGATTCCGCAGATGGAGGAATTTGAAAAATTTAGAACTGGCAGTAAGAACGGAAGTTTAAAGGTTCATGATGGGACATAGACTTTTAAAATCCAAGCTTTGCGCAAAAGATCAAGCTTTGCACAAAAGCTTGAGGAAGTTATAAAGGGAGTTCAAGTAAGGTGTTGATAACCCACTAGTTCAAATTTTACCTTTCCATTTCCAATCTAATGATAAAGCTGGAAACAGACCTAATTTGATATTGGAAGACATATGACTGATGTAATTGTTTATAATATCACACTAAAAACATACAATATTACTCACATACACACTGAGTAGAAGGCAGAAATAGGTAGAAAGGCTTAGAAAAGAACAGTCAATTATTTCTTCATCTCACTCACTAATTTGATTCCTTACAATTATAATATAACATGAGCTTTCAATTTCTGCTCAAACCTGTGTTCCCTATAATGAGAAATATCAATATGAAAGAGAAGCATGTGATTCCTGGATCATAAGCTAGATCATTTGGAGAATTTGTTTTAATTTCTGATGATAAAGCTAGCATTTGGCACACTGAAGTAGAAACAGGAAATATCCTGTGGTTGTAAAAATTTAATCTCAGTGCAAAAACCTCTGAGTCTGTCACGGGAAACGCTTACATTCCAGGAGAAGTGGTAAATCATGTTGGTGTCACTGTCCATTAAGTGTTGATCATGTTAGATTTAACACTACAATAATCTGCTGTTGATTCAAACAAGGAATGGAACACAGCAGATGAAATTGAAGACTTATGTGCTGAGTGGAGATCTCAGCCTGGCCTTTCCTTTCTCTATAGCCTGGGCCACGTCCACTAGCCTTTTTCTTCCCCAGTTTCTTCAGCTCTCAAATGAACACCACATTGATTTACGTAAAAGCAATCCGGGAGTAGAAAAGCAGACTGCTAAACTGCCCTTTTCATTTTAAGCAATAAAAACACTTATTTTTAAAATTTATCTTCTAACTCTAGTGAGCTCCTATCTAAGGGTTGTATGAGTTTTTATTGGAATTCATTTTAAAAGACACAACTGGAATATACAAGTTTAAAAACAAAATGCTTGATGTGTCCAAGTTATATGGCATGAACTGTACACATCGGAAAGGCGTTTTGTTTTCCGCTCTAAGAAAATGAGTCTCTAAACAGCTACTAATGTTGAGAGAGATTGAAACAATACCTTAAAGTCTACTTACGTGGCGATTTAAACTTCTCTCTGTCTACGATACTTAATGCTCAAAGGTGCATTTCAACCTAACGATAGTCAAAATTTGCTATTTAAGAGAAATGGCCACTTGGAATGGATTATTTTTTTCTACTTGCTTTATGGAATATGGATTTGTGACATAGAAAAGAAGCAACCTAGCAACTGAATTTCAAGAATGAGGAAAGATACCAGATTCGAATGGGCTGCCTCTGGAGAGAGGAAATGGGAGAGTCTTCTAAGCCACACGAGAGAAGGAGATGCCTGGAAAGGCATTGAAAGCAAAACACAATTCCAGATGAATAAAGGTCTTATTAAAATGTGGACGTTTAAGAAGAGATTTTTTTCAGTCACTCTTAGCTTATTACATAGCTCATGCACCCTAAAAGTAGGCGTTTGTAGATGGGAAAATACTTCCGTAGTATTTATTTATTTATTTTTATTTTTTCACTTCTGTAGTATTTTACTGAAAGAAAATTCAGTCACAGTTTTTGACATTTCGTTAACCATGCACTGAGATTTAGGCCTTTAACTTTGAATTCAGAAGCTCCGTTCTCAGATCTTTTCCTGCGGTATGAATAAAAAAGTTTAGCCATTAAAGCAAGTTTGAAGGAGGCTAAGAAGTCTTTGCTCACTCATCAGTTATCAACACCAACAGATAAAACAATAGGAACAGCCCATGGGCACCACTTAACGCAAGATTGCAAGCATGGGACACCCTTGGACAAACTTTTGTACGCTGTAAGGGAAAAAAGGAAACATCTTTAAGGAAAAACAAATTTGCTAGAACCACAGCAGGAGAGCTTAACGGGGCAATAGAAAGCCCACACTACTTAAAACAGTAAGGATCAGCAGGAAAACAGATTCGGGAAAAAAAAAACAAAAAATAGTAAGAAAAAGTATCTAAGAAAGAAAAAGGGATGTTGACTTTTATTCTAACACCAAACAGAAAAACCTAATAAGAACAAGAATGATAAAATGTGGCATCCACACCCCTCATCAGACATCAGAAAACAACAATGGTTATTAAGGTCTTGTAAATAAATTTTAAAATATTTACTCTACCGAAAGTCATTCTTCTTTTCCTTTGGACCACCTTCATTACATTTTACCAGATTAAATCATTTATAGTACACTCACATTTATTTTGATATAAACTTTTCTAACACATACCTAGAATGAACCTGTAAGAATTCGTTCCATTTCGGTTGCCTCAGTTGTGAATACAAGGAAAGAGGAGAATTGTAATGAATAGGTCTTAATTTAAAATGTACAGCTTTAAATGAATTAGCAGAGATGACCTTGCAGAGATCAAGAGAATCTGGCCTAACCACGGTTTTATTTCTAGCATTATTAAATGTACACCATGTAGATGAAGTACCAGCAGTCAGCACCATAATTAGAGATCAACTCTCTGGCATTGTTCTGAATTAAAAGAAGGGGAAAGATGAGGCTTATCAATAAGGTAATGACTTAGAGGCAGGGAAGAAAAGGGGAGCATTTCAGCATCTGATGACATGGAGAAGAAAATAAAAAGAAGGCTGAATGGTCATCATGAGGGGGCCAGGTGTCCCCATCAGTGCTGGGTAGATGTCCTGCTCAGGCTGGACCCTAATTCTCCGACTTTTCCCCGGTTGGATCTTAGCAGAGACCATAAGAGAGACGTGGCTCCAGAGAGAGGTAAATACTTTACCTACTACACTTACAATGACCTTGGCCAGGCACACCTGTATCATGAGTATGTAATCTGCCTGTCCAGCAAAGGTGGAGATAGACAAGAGAAAAGAACTGATGCTATGTTCTCCGTTTGTTTTACACACCAAGATCAGCTTCCTTTCAGTGTTGGTGCTAAGAAACTAAACAAGACAACTGCCTGTCCTCGACATCCCAGGAGACTTTAGAAGGAGATCTATGTCATACTCTTTTTTGGTTACTTTATTCTTATTTCTTGTCTTAGCTCACAATAAGATTATAAATGGCTTTGCTTACAATCAGTCCCCCCATAGTCACCCTACGGTGAAACACAGACTTAGGTACACTGTAAATCAGTGGTTCTCAACCTGTGTGGCGCGACCCACAAGAACTGTATGAAAGGGCCATGGCATTAGGAAGGTTGAGAACCACTGCTGCAAATGAAAGAGATTAAAACTCACTTTTATTGTTTAATCTGTTCCCCACCAGATATTGTTCTAAAGGTTTTCTTGTTTAATTCAGCTGAAATTGAAATGATTTGCATTATAACTCAGAAAATGGGGCATTTGGGGAATCACTACAGTGCTTTTAGCATATTGTCACACCCACAGGCTTCATTAAATAATTAAATAAATATTTGTTGATCCCATGGACAGAAGAATGTCTGTAGAAAGAATATGATTCAAGTAACTGGGAACATATTTAGGCGCATGGTGAGAGAGAGTAGAATTGTATCTGATTCAAAATATCATACAATCATAGGTCCGTCCTTCCTTCCTTCCCTCCTTCCTTTCCTTCCTTCCTTCCTTCCTTCCTTCCCTCCTTCCTTTCCTTCCTTCCTTCCTTCCTTCCTTCCCTCCTTCCTTTCCTTCCTTCCTTCCTTCCTTCCCTCCTTCCTTCCCTCCTTCCTTCCCTTCCTTCCTTCCTTCCTTCCTTCCTTCCTTCCTTCCTTCCTTCCTTCCTTCCTTCCTTCCTTTCCTTCCTTCCCTCCTTCCTTCCCTCCTTCCTTCCTTCCTTCCTTTTTTCCTTCCTTCCTTCCCTCCCTCCCTCCCTCCCTCCCTCCTTCCTTCCTTCCTTCCCTCCCTCCCTCCCTCCTTCCTTCCTTCCTTCCTTCCTTCCTTCCCTCCTTCCTTCCCTCCTTCCTTCCTTCCTTCTCTTCTTTTCCCTTCCCTTCCCTTTGTTTTTTGAGACAGAGTCTCGCTATGTCACCCTGGGTAGAGTGCCTAGAAGGGCCGTGGTGTCACAGCTCACAAACTCTTGGGCTTAAGCTATTCTCTTACCTCAGCTTCCCAAGCTACACATAGGACTAGATTCTCTCTCATATATTCTCAATATATAAGTGAGATAATGTAGAAAAAATTATTTTGATTGCATTTTATCCAATTATTTATTTGTAAAAGTACATTTTTCTCAGAGACCTAGAGATTTATATTCCAAGACACAAAACCTAATTCTGGCTTCTATCTAGTGATTTGAAAAGTCCTTGGCCGTATTATAAATTTGTGACCTTTGTAGATTTCATTTAATTGGTTTAAAATATCTATCTTACAAACATGAAACAGCAAAATTATTAAGGGAGTTTTACCAGATACAAATAAAAAAAAATTATTTAAAAATATACCAATTACTGAGCCTGTGAATAACTGAAAACATCAACAGCCAATGTGATCTTGATATTTGTTTGTTCCTTTATTTATTCAATTTATATTATTTACTTATTGTACATGTAAATTTAGAAAGTGTAGTTTGGAATAAATAGGGTAAGGATGCTTATTTCTTTGAAACACTTAAAAAATCTAATTTGAAACAGTGACAGTTCATGCACTGAAATTCATTTGAAACATCGTATGGATCTAAGGATGAATTAAAAAGCACTTACTAAATTATTTCCAGGATACATTATACAGTGAATTGACATTTATTAGTGCATATTCTGATGCTCTGTGCAGCATTTTGCATTTAACAGTTCTTTAATGGCACTCTTATATTTCTACGTTTCTAAACTAAGAGGCTAAGTGCTCCTATTTAATCTGAAAATGAATCCAAATCAAGTAATTTATTTTTATTCACACCACTAAAATAATTTTCTATAGAAAAATAGAAAGGAATCTTTTCCAGAACTGCATATTTTCAAACTGAATGATCCCCCATTTAAGGATAAGGAAGAGAATTAACAATAGTAACATTAACATCAAACAATCACGAGAGATAACCACGTGCCAGACACCAGTATCACTCAAGTGGTAACTCACTTAATCCTCATCCAACCCAGAGGGGAAACTATTACTATTACTATTATTATTTTGTTATAAGGCAAGAAAAATGAGACCCTGAGAGGTTAAGAAATGTTTTCAAGAGCTACTTGGGGCAGTGATGGTAGGGGCAAAAGATATAAGAGGAGACCTTTGATTCTCTCACTTTCCCAGTCAGACCCTACACAACCTGTGGGCAAAGAAGCAAGTTAGCCCTTTGCAAAGATTATTTCCTTCATTCATCAACACAACTTAAGATAAGTGGTTTCATAAAGCCTCTCTTCATAATTAGCAATCTGACGCCCCCCAAGCTGAATATACTCGAAGTTCCACAAATAAATAAAAAACTGATTTTTGAATTGAGGTCTGTAGATTGATATGATAGCTGTTGTTTTTATTTTAGTTTCCTTAACCATACCACACTACTTCCCTAACAAATATTTACTAAATAATTATTACATGCAAAACATTTTAAATACTACAATATACGCGATACTGTCTCTAATTTTCAGAAGACATGAATCTATCTTTATTTAGTATCCATAAATAAAGATAAAAATGACTAATTTGTACTCCCTCCCCCCCACCATGTGAGACTGATGTTGCTGGTGGTAGGAAAATTACTTTTAGTGGTAAACGTAATCAGTCTATACAGCAAATAAACATGAAATCAAACAGCTTTGATTCATATAAAGAGATCTATTGCCTTAGACATTTGCTTCCTAACTTTCTTAGCATTTCACGTAAAAAGCCTTTTTTTGTGCTATTAAGTATATAATGCATTTCTCTTACACCTCCCCCCACCAAAAAAAAAAAAGAAAGAAAGAAAAGAAAAAAGAAAATAGTTATTAGAGCAATTGTCAGGCAAACAGTATCTTTCTAGTTGGAATATGAAAACTTTTTAAATTTTCGTTTTATTTATCTTCCCTGTTACCTGAAGGCAGGTGAAACTGCATCAGTATAGAATTTTCTTTAAAAATACATTTACTTAAATAGAGGTATTGGCTTAATATGAAGAAAAATATTTAACAAATAATAAATGACAAGAAGATGGGGGAAATCATGAAGCTTTTAGGAATTGATTAATGTATCATGAAGCTCTTAGGAATTGATTACTGTTTGGAAGACACTATAAGAAATGGAAGAATTTTCTGATTTGGCTGGCAGGAAATTAAATGTTCCAACTCTTAAGACGGTGAATTCTCTTAAACTGTAGAACGGATTTAGGTGCTGTACACCTGTACGAAAGTTTACACTGAAGATAGATGTATACATAATAGGGAGGACTAGAAGGATGCTTAGTTATTTAAACTCCAGGAAGCTATGAGTTCCCTAGAAATAGTCCAAATACTTTTTTTTTTTTTTTTTATTAAACCATAGCTGTGTACATTAGTATGATCGTGGGGCACCATATACTTGGTTCATAGATCGTTTGACACATTTTCATCACACTAGTTAACATAGCTTTTGTAGCATTTTCTTAGTTATTTTGCTAAGACCTTTACATTCCACATTTACTAGGATTCACATATACCCTTGTAAGAAGCACCGCAGGTGTAATCCCATTAATCCCACTCCTTCCCCCTCTCTCCCCCCTCCCTCCCCTCCCTTTCCCCCTTCTCCCTATTCTTAGGTTGTAACTGGGTTATAGCTTTCATGTGAAGGTCCTACATTAGTTTCATAATAAGGGTGAGTACATTGGGTACTTTTTCTTCCATTCTTGAGACACTTTACTAAGAAGAATATGTTCCAGCTCCATCCATGTAAACATGAAAAAGGTAAAGTCTCCATCTTTCTTTAAGGCTGCATAATATTTTGATAATGTCCATGTGAGTAACAGTTGCTCCAGGAATTTGATGAAGGGAAGGATCACTCTCTGTGTAGGTGAGCAGGGATCTTGACAAGAGCATCATACAGGTTTCGTATAATGTTTCATGTTATAATAAATAAATAATAAACCAAGATGGCCAGACATGGTGGCTCATGCCTGTAATCTTAGCACTCTTGGAGGCTGAGGCAGGTGGATCTCTTAGTTGGAGACCAGCCTGAGCAAGAGTGAGACCTGTTTCTACTAAAAATAGAAAAACTAGCCAGTCATTCTGGCAGGCACCTAGGGTCCCAGCTGCTTGGGAGGCTGAGGCAAGAGGATTGCTTGAGCCCAAGAGTTTGAGGTTACTGTGAGCTATGATGATGCCATGGCACTCAGGGTGACAAAGAAGGAGTGAGATTCTGTCTCCAAAAAAAAAAGTGTAAACCAAGATGATGGTGTCAGGGCTCAGAAAACAATACCCCAAAACGAAGACCTCAAAAGAAGACTTGGAAGCGAAGTTGCTCTGACTTTCCCCTGCTCTCCTGTCCCTGGGCCCTCATTCTCCCTCAAGACTAACCATACAAACTATAATTCCTCTTCCCAAGATGGGTGACAGAAATCGGACCTCCTTTCCCTGAAGCCATACAGCCTAAAAAGATTAACTTCCTCCCACCTTTCTGTGTAACAGTCACCCATATAAAATTAGGACCCTCATTCCAGTGGGGTTCTACCCCACACCAGGGAAAAAGAAACGCTACAACAGAAGGGCCAAGAAGAATCTGAGCAGGCAGGCCCTGCCAGTTTTCCTCTTGATCTATTAACATCAGCTCAGGCCCCTTTGGCACAATCACAATTCCACACGACTGCTCCCGCTGCATCAAACTGAAGCATAAAGGCAGATAGCTTATCCTGTATTTTTTTTTTGTTTTTTTTAAGTTTTTGGCCAGGGCCAGGTTTGAACCCACCACCTTCAGTATATGGGCCGGTGCCCTACTCCTTTGAGCCACAGGCACCGCCCTTACCCTGTATTTTTTGGTGTTCAATGCGGAGGCGCCAATGACACATGAAACTATGATCAAATAAATGTGCTATGCTTGTATTTTTGTTAACTCATGTTTGTCGTTGTTGTTGTTGTTGTTATAGTAATGTTGGCCATGACCCATGATGAGAAAGAAAGGAATCACCACCTTTCTGCTCTTATAATGACATTTCAGACAAAGAAAAAGCAAGAAAACAGGAATGCAAAAATTATAAAGTAGATCTTGGAGAAATTAAGCAACCCAGAAAAAAGCATCAAAATAACATTTTGAGAATGAACATATAAAAACCATGAGAACAAATGAAAATGACTGAAATTACTTTATAATAAAAGACTGATTTTTCAATAAAAGAGAATTATTTGTGGCTCTTTTCACAGAAAATAATTATGTTTTCTCAGACTATGACTGCACCCTTATCATCCCACTGAATTATTTTTCTAATTTTGAATTACAGTCAAATAATTTTCTGTTTCAAAATGAAAACAAATTTGTATTCATTAGCAAAGGATGGAGAATGATCAATTTTGAAAGAGTAAGATCAGTGTTTTCCTTACTGGTATCAAGATTTGTAATAAAGCTGTATTATACCAGCTATTGTTGATTTGGGGGTAGATAAATAGACCACTGGAATATAACAGAGATCCTAGAAATAGACCTATATGTATTTTTTTTTCTTATTGTTGGGGATTCATTGAGGGTACAAAGAACCAGGTGACATTGATTACATTTGTTAGGTAAAGTCTCTCTTATAATTGTGTCCCACCCCCAAAAGGTGTCTCACACACTGTGACCCTGCCACTCCCTTCCTTCCCTCTCTCTGTCCTTCCCTTCTCCCACCCCTTCCCTACTTCAATCTCTCTGTTATCCCCTTCCCTCACCCCCTCCCTCCTTCCCTCTCTCTGCTCTTCCCTTCCCCCACCTCCCAATCTGTACTAGGTCATTAATTGTTCTCATATCAACCTATACGTATGTTTAATTTGAATTGACTGAATATACCAAGTGGAACAAAGAAAACAAAACAAGAATCCTCAAAAACTACTTGTAACATATGAATTGGCATCACCACTTTAGAGAGAAATAGGAAAATACCTGTTGAGATTAAAATATACATATTCTGTATAAAAAACTTTCCCAATATATATGTTACACAAACCCAGAACTTACTAAAACAAAATTCAAGGATATTTCTGTAATAGTAAAATATTGTGGAAAACATAAATGACCATTAATAGAGAAAAATATAAATTTTGGTATATTTAACAAGTAAAATAACACAGAGCATTTAAAATGAATTGGATAAGATTGACATGTACTGAGACATTTTGTAGATCACACAATGTATGTTAAATGAGATAAGAAGCAATACTGCAAACACACACATATGCACATGTATTTACACATATAGGTTATGCTCACAGGCAGAAGCAGTGTCAATATCAAAGCAACGCAGAATAAATGTGTTTCAGGATAGTAATGTCTCTCCGTGTGTCAATGTGTATATGAAATCTGTGCTCCAGGTACCGTTTCTGTAAAATCTGCCAGAGTTTGTTGTAGGTTGACTATGTCCTGCAATTGTAAATGTTTGGATGATGCAAAGTGAAAACTGGGTGAGAAAAAAAAGGAGAGAGATCAGTGGTTTTTATCATCACTTCATGAAGAAAATCTGTTCTAAATGGAGTCTTCTAAAAGGAAAAGAAAACTGAATTTTGGGATCAAGCCAAGAAGTAGGAAGACCGAGGTTCTGAATAACACAAAGAGTCATAAACTATAATGAAATAATATGTAGTGGGTAAGATCTCCAGAAAAATTGGCTAAATTAATGGAGAATGGAACATTTATTATGCAGCTACACATAAGAAAAATAGCAACATTGAACTTGAACGCAATTCTTTTAAGAATTGATTTTTTATGGCTAACACAGAGATAGTCTCCTGGTAACTGTGAGCTGGAGATGCTTGCTTTAACGTGACAGGCATTCTCCAAGCATCTGCTCTTTATGATCTTTTTAATGTAACAGGTAAGAGGGAAATAAGACACAGATTATTGCAACCTCTTTGGATAAAGCTCAACATCAGTGGAAGGAACATTGTGTGTTAAACATAAGCAGATGTATACACCAAGAATATGACAGCTACAGCTGGTCAACACATGAGTCATCCTTCCCTACTTTGGAGTTTAGTGATACAAATGAGAGGGCACTGCACTCCTTTCATTGTGAGGAGATGTGAAGGATGGAAAAAAAAATGAATCATTTATGCTCATTTGATTACCCATGAGGATGTTCACGTAAAGCATCTTCACCATCAACAAGATCCTAACAAACAGAATCCAGCAACACACCAAACAAATTATACATCATGACCAAGTCGGTTTTATCCCAGGGTCTCAAGGCTGGTTCAATATATGTAAATCTATAAATGTAATTCAGCACATACACAAATTAAAAAACAAAGACCATATGATTCTCTCAATCAATGTAGAAAAAGCTTCTGATAAAATCCAGCATCCCTTCATGATCAGAACACTTAGGTAAATTGGTATAGAATGGACATTTCTTAAACTGATAGAGGCCATCTACAGCAAACCCACAGCCAATATTGTATTGAATAGAGTTAAATTGAAATCATTTCCACTCAGATCAGGAACCAGACAAGGCTGCCCATGTCTCCACTGCCCTTTAACATTGTAATGGAAGTTTCAGCCATCACAATTAGGGGAGAAAATGCGATCAAGGGTATCCATATAGGGTCAGAAGAGATCAAACTTTCGCTTTTTGCAGATGATATGACAGTATATCTGGAAAACACCAGAGATTCTACTACAAAACTCTTAGAAGTGATCAAGGAATACAGCAGCGTCTCAGGTTACAAAATCAACATTCATAAATCGGTAGCCTTTATATATACCAACAATAGTCAAGCTGAAAAAAACAGTTAAGAACTCTATTCCATTCACAGTAGTGCCAAAGATGATGAAATATTTGGGAGTTTATCTAACAAGGGATGTGAAAGATCTCTATAAAGAGAACTATGAAACTCTAAGAAAAGAAATAGCTGAAAATGTTAACAAATGGAAAAACATACCATGATCATGGCTGGGAAGAATCAACATTGTTAAAATGTCCATACTACCCAAAGCAATATACAATTTTAATGCAATCCCTATTAAAGCTCCACTATTATACTTTAAAGATCTTGAAAAAATAATACTTCATTTTATATGGAATCAGAAAAAAACTCAAATAGCCAAGACATTACTCAGAAATAAAAACAAAGCAGGAGGAATCACGCTACCGGACCTCAGACTACACTATAAATCTATAGTGATCAAAACAGCATGGTACTGGCACAAAATCAGAAAGGTAGATGTATGGAACAGAATAGAGAACCAAGAGATGAATCCAGCTACTTACTGTTACTTGATCTTTGACAAACCAATTAAAAATTTTCAGTGGGGAAAAGATTCCCTATTTAACAAATGGTGCTGGGTGAACTGGCTGGCAACCTGTAGAAGACTGAAACTGGACCCACACCTTTCATCATTAACTAAGATAGACTCTCACTGGATCAAAGGTTTAAACTTAAGACATGAAACTATAAAAATACTAGAAGAGAGTCCAGGGAAAACCCTTAAAGAAATCAGTCTGGGCGAGTGTTTTGTGAGGAGGAGCCCCCGGGCAAACGAAGCAGCTTCAAAAATACACTACTGGGACCTGATCAAACTAAAAAGCTTCTGCACAGCCAAGAACACAGTAAGTAAAGCAAGCAAAAAGCCCTCAGAATGGGAAAAGGTATTTGCAGGTTATGTCTCCAACAAAGGTTTACTAACCAGAATCCACAGAGAACTCAAACCTATAAGCATGAAAAGAACAAGTGATCCCATCGCAGGCTGGGCAAGAGACTTGAAGAGAAACTTCTCTGAAGAAGACAGGCGCATGGTGTACAGACATATGAAAAAATGATCATCATCCTTAATCATCAGAGAAATGCAAATCAAAACTACTTTGAGATATCATCTAACTCCAGTAAGATTAGCCCATATCACAAAATCCCAAGACCAGAGATGTTGGCGTGGATGTGGAGAAAAGGGAACACTTCTACACTGCTGGTGGGAATGCAAATTAATACATTCCTTTTGGAAAGATGTTTGGAGAACACTTAGAGGTCTCAAAATAGATCTGCCATTCAATCCTATAATTCCTCTACTAGGTATATACCCAGAAGACCAAAAATCACATATAACAAAGATATTTTTACCAGAATGTTTATTGTAGCCCAATTCATAATTGCTAAGTCATGGAAAAAGCCCAAGTGCCCATCGATCCACGAATGGATCAATAAATTGTGGTATATGTACTCCATGGAATATTATGCAGCCTTAAAGAAAGATGGAGACTTTACCTCTTTCATGTTTACATGGATGGAAATGGATCATATTCTTCTTAGTAAAGTATCTCAAGAATGGAAGGAAAAGTATCCAATGTACTCAGCCCTACTATGAAACTAATTTATGGCTTTCATATGAAAGCTATAACCCAGTTATACCCTAAGAATAGGGGGAAGAGGGAGAGGGAGGGGAGGGAGGGGATGGGGGGAGGATGGTCAGAGGGAGGTTGGTGGGATTATACCTGCAGTGCATCTTACAAGGGTACATGTGAAACTTAGTAAATGTAGAATATAAATGTCTTAACACAATAACTAAGAAAATGCCAGAAAGGCTATGCTAACCAGTGTGATGAAAATGTGTCAAACGGTCTATAAAACCAGGGCATGGTGCCCCATGATTGCATTAATGTACACAGGTATGATTTAATTAAAAAAAAAAAAGCATCTTTACCAAAAAAAGCATTCCACAAAACAAAATAATGAGGATTTTCATAATTTATATTAACTATATTAAAAATATCTAAAATGTACATTTCTTGACTTCGATTTCCAAATTCCCAAAAGAGATAATTAAATGAGGGCTAGTCTACTAAACTAACACTAAAAACCTGTAAACCAAGGAAAGGGCATTTGAGAAATAGTCATTAATTGAACAAATGAGACTATCATGGTATATGGATTTAGTAATCATTAATAACAATAGAATTCACTAAAAACGACTTACTACTATTTTCCTGCTCTAATATGTAAATATAACACATATTTCAATTTTTACTTAGTCTCACTATTTATTTTTTTTGAGACAGAGTCTCACTTTATCACCCTCAGTAGAGTGCTGTGGCGGTGTAGCTCACAGCAACCTCTAACTCCTGGGCTTACGCGATTCTCTTGCCTCAGCCTCCCAAGGAGCTGGAACTACAGGTGCCCGCCACAACTTCCGGCAATTTTTTTTGTTTGCAGTTTGGCGGGGCCGGGTTCAAACCCGCCACCTTTGGTATATGGGGCCGGCACCCTACTCACTGAGCCACAGGCACCACCGGGGTCTCCCTATTTTCAACATTATCCAATTGACCCCACAACTATTTTATATATGTTTAAATAATAAATAAATAGAAAAAAATATCATTTTCAGTAATAGATTGGAAATACAGTCAATCTTTTACCCCTCCATTATGCTCACAACAAGACAATGTATATAGTTTTATTTGAATTTCATGAATCCAGTTTAAATTTTTGTGTTCCTTGTAATCAATCATTCCATGTTGTGCTGATTGTTCATATCTTATTCAATTACTTATTTCTATGGCCAAGGAGCCTAGACAATGTAAATGCTAAACAAACACTTATCAAATAAATGAGGAAAAGGATCAAAGAGCGTAATGATTTTAAATGTACTTTTCCTGGTCTCAGCTGGGTAACAATCTCAGCTGCATTGTAATACGGTTACATGTGCCGTCAGGATCAGGATATGATGTCAGACTTTCACAGTCCTTGCACATTTTTTCTTACGCACAGTCCACCTGGAACATTGTTATCTATTTTTTTGAAATTTGGGGGAGGAACAGTGTACATTTTAGAAATAAACAGCAGATTTGGGTCATAGGAAGAGAAATGGTAAGGGATTGATGAAAATAAAACTCCTCCATAGCCATCACTTGAGTGAACCAGCTGTCAAGTTGCATGTAGGCACTGTCTTACGCACGTCCTTCCCAAGCGACACCTAGATCTCCTCTGCCTGCCCCTACAGGTATTGTGATGCCCATCAGTGACCAGCAGAGCAGCTGGCTCCAGAGGGCAGGCTGTCCCCTCCCCACTCTTCAGGTTCTTCCAACTGCTTCCTGGGATCAGGTGCTGGCTATAATGCGGCTTCACATTTTATGTGACCACATGAGTAAATAACATATTAGAACGATTCTTCTAGAATTCAGAAAGAGATTATATGTTATTGCTCCACTCAAATGTAGTTTGGAACACTTTGAAAAAGTGAATACCACAGAGTTAAAATAAGTATGTCTAAGCACCAAAATGGTTGATGAATTCTAGGAGACATTCTGAGGTCAATTTCAGAAAATTCAATAATGGATAGGAGGTAGATGACTTATAATTTTTGAGAATTGCTTGAAAATGATCCACGAATAAACAGGAATAAAATTCACATGTATTAGTCCATGAAATAAAAATCCTTGTGTATAAGGTTCTAGCACAGTTATTAAGACATAGTCTCTCTGTATACAAAGGGGATATGTGAAACTTATTTTTCATGAAATAATATCTGCTTTGTAAATCGTATCACTATTTAATTAATTTTGATTGTTGAAAATCTATGATGTTTTTTGCATGGATCATTCTTTTCTATTTCTACCATTTACTTTATGATCTACAAGAGATTTTCTTTTACATTTGAAAAAGTTTTTATATTTACTATCTAGAATTAAGCAATCTTTGCCTCTATCCCTACCTCTAGCAAGATCATTATTTACACAAAGCAAACACACAGTAAGTGTTTAAATAATGAATTTTTTTTTTTACTTCCCAGCAACAGAAAGAGCAAAGAAAGTATTTATAGTTCAGGCCAACTCGTCATTTTTTATTTGCACTCTATTAGGTAAAAGGATAATAACTGGTATGGCCAAAGTGATCTCAAGTGTGGAATACTTTACTGAAGAAGTCACTCCATCAGGATACAAAGGCGCAAATGTGTTTAGACATGTTTAAATATTTATGAAATACAAACTGAAATGGCCCAGGTAGGTAAATTAACAAAACAGAGGCCCTAAAGGCTTCTCCTTATCTTCCTTTCTCATTCAATACTGAACCAATGACCCACATTCAACACTCCTATCAAGCTGGTGTCTGGCATAGCTTCATCTGAACCAAGTGTACTTGGGTTGAGAAGGATTTACCTCACTGATTCTTTACATTATTAAAGTTAGTAAAACTGTTTGGAAATCCTATTAAGTATGGTAGCATGAGAAAATACAAACTTGGGAATTAACCCATTTCTAGCAATCACTTATTTATTACCTTAACATGTTATCTCTTTAGTTTTTTGAATTACCCCCACTACCTCGTCCCGGAGCATTTTGATTACTGAGGATTTGGGACACAGAAAATTAGCTGAGGTTTGCGGGGGTGGGGGGGTAGCGGGGTGGGGTGGGGGCATGATCCTGCAATAAAGACATGGGTTCTAGGTCCAGAGGAGTCATAATACTCTCTCTTGGTTCCTTTTGGTGTATCTAGATGAAGTGTGGCTCTGCATTCAGGCAAACAGATTGAAAAGTCATTGTAAGTTCCCCCTGAGTCTAAGCAAATGTGATTTGTACCAAGAGTGCTGTGGTCTGAGATTAGTATTTGGCTTCTAGAAAGTACTATGTTTGTCTGCTGAAATGATTTAATGAGCAAGTGGTTGTGAAGTACTGTGGGTTCCTTCAGCTGAAGGTCTGTCTAGTGGTGCATAGCACATTTTGTATACTGCTTCCCAACACAAGACAATATGAAGCAAGGTCTTGGAGAAAGGTGGACTTGGCAGAAAATCCCAAGCAGAATGGCTTGTTAAGCTGTGGAGGGAGAAGGAAAGAGCAGTCCAATGTTGAAATGGGTAAACATTAAAACATGGTTATACAAGGCAATTATTTTGAAAATAGAATATTTATCCATTATAATAATTTTGAATATCAGTGCTTAAATGAATAGAATTAAGTGCTGTTTTCTAGTATAATTTTTCTCTCATCTGAACACGTTTTAAGGAATTCAATTTGGAAGTTTAAAAAAGTTCATAATTAGCTGGGCACAGTGGCTCACAACTGTAATCCTAGCACTCTGGGAGGCCAAGGCCGGTGGATTGCCTAAGCTCACAGATTCAAGATTAGCCTGAGCTAGAACCATAGCAAGACCTGGTACCTAAAATAGCTGAGTGTTATGGGGGGCACCTGTAGTCCCACCTACTTGGGAGGCTGAGGCAAGAAAATCCCTTGAGCCTAAGAATTGAAGTTTGCTATGAGCTGTGATGCTGCAGCACTCTACTGAGGTTCTTAAAGAGACAAGTCCCCTCAAAAAAACAAAAAAAAAACAAAAACATTTTAACTGGTCAAGAAATACTGGTTTTTGTCATTCATTACATACACAATATATAGTGTACGTTATGAAAACATTAAAATCAAGAATATTTTGCTCAAATGTATAATCATGTTCATCCCTTAAAATGATGTTTTTATTCTTCCCTTCATTCTTTAATCTAGTCTTTGCTCTCTTTGTGTTATTTTTCATAATTCAAATACTGGAGTAAAGTTTGTTTTAAAGTGTATTTTATAAAAGTAGAAGAACCTATGGAAAGACTTTTTTTTTTTTTGCAGTTTTTGGCTGGGGCTGGGTTTGAACTCACCACCTCCGGCATATGGGGCTGACCCCTTACCCCTTTGAGCCACAGGCACCGCCCCCCATGGAAAGATTAATAGAGGTGTTTTGTGCTGGTGATCCACTAATTAAACGACAAGTCGTGTAAGGTCATGTTATGTCATTTTACAGAACAAGTTCACTATAATGCAGCATTTATAACATTTTTATTTTTTTAACAGATTTAGTGAGTACAAGTGTTTTTTTTTTTTTGTTTTTTTTGGTTACATGGCTATCCAATGGTGAAGTCAGGGCTTTTATTGTAACTGCCACCCTGATACTGTACATTGTACGCAACAGGTAATTTTTCCTCCCTCATCCCGCTCCTTCCCTCCCCGCTTCTGAGTCTCCAGTGTCCATTATAACTCTCTGTATGACCATGAATACCCATTGTTTAGCTTCCACTTATAAGTGATAACATGCAGTATTTTTTTTGGAAACAGTGTCTATGTCACCCTTGGTAGAGTGCAGTGGGGTCACAGCTCACAGCAACCTCCAACTCCTGGGCTTAAGCGATTCTCTTGCCTCAGCCTCCCAAGCAGCTGTGACTACAGGTGCCTGCCACAATGCCCAGCTATTTTTTGTTACTGTTGCAGTTGTCATCGTTGATTTTAGGAGGCGCGGGCTGGGTTTGAACCCACCGGCCTCGGTGTATGTGGCCTACCCACTGAGCTGTGAGTGCTATTTGACATGCAGTATTTCTGTTCCCTTTCCTTGAGATACTTCACATAGAATAATGACCTTCAGTTCCACCCATGTTTCTGCAAAAGAACTTATTTTCTTATTTTTTAAAGCTGAGTAATATTCCATGGAAATGTGTGTGTGTATGTCATGTTTGTTATCACCTCATCAGTTCATAGATAGTCAGGCTGACTCCATATCTTTTGCAACTGTGAATTATGCTGCACTAAACATAATTAAAACATAACATAATTATGCTGCAAATAAACAAGCTCAGGTTTCTTTTTGATATAACGACTTCTACTTCTTTTAAGTTGGTGTTTTTCTTTTTTTCTTTCTTTCTTTATTGTTAAATCATAGCTGTGTACATTTGTGCAATCAAGGGGTACAATGTGCTGGCTTCATACACAATCTAAAATATTCTCATCAAACTGTTCAATGTAGCCTTCATGGCATTTTCTTAGTTATTGTATGTAGACATTTGTATTCTGCATTTAGTAGGTTTCACCTGTACCCATTCTAAGATGCACCGTAGGTGTGGTCCACCCATTACCCTCCCTCCACCCTGATTTCCCCCCTCTCCTCCCCTCCCTTGGCCCTTTCCCCATATGCTTGTGCTATAGTTGAGTTATAGCCTTCATGTGAAAGCTATAAATTAGCTTCATAGTAGGGCTGAGTACATCGGATACTTTTTATTCCATTCTTGAGATACTTTACTAAGAAGAATATGTTACAGCTCCATCCACGTAAGCATGAAAGAGGTAAGTTGGTGTTTTTCAACCTTTTTATTTTTTTTAATTTCCCGGTACACATGAACCTATAGTTAAACTTCTGTGCCACGCTTAAATTATGTTGATTTTAAAAAAGAATAAAAATAAGAATATATGTGAAGTAACCAAAAAGTATCCAAAAGTAACTTAATTAATGATTTTAAAAAAATATTTAGCAGTTGTGTAAATCTCATTATGTAATGGGAACATTTTATAGGACACATATAAAATACACACATATTACAGACTGCATATATTAAGTATATGATGCTTATGCCTAACTTTAACAATTGCTCCATCAGTTGTAAAATAAATGAATAATAAAAATTAAAGTTTATTTTTTGTTCACATAAGAATTCAATAAAGATATTTTATAAAATATGTGATGCTTTTTCCTCTTCATAGCAAAGATGCTATCATGACACACCAGGGTGCCGCAGCACACCAGTTGAAAATCACTGCTTTAGGTAGGAAGCCAGCAGTGAGATTGCTGGATTCCATGGTAGGTCTACTTTTAGTTATTTGAGAAATCTGCATACCGTTTTCCATAGACGTTGTACTTGTTTACATTCCCACTAAATTTTTTTTTTTTTTTTAATCTGGGCCAGTATCTATTGCTTTTTGACTTTTTCATAATAGCTGTTCTGTACCCATTCCGACAGGGTAAGACAGTACCCACTGTGGTTTTAATTTGCATTTCCCTGATGAATGGTGATTATTAGTATTTTTTTCATGTTTGTTGGCCATTGTTCTATTTTCTTCTGAAAAATGTGTATTAATGACTTTTGTCCAGTTTCCCATGAAGTTTTTCTTTTCTTTTTTTTCCCCCTGGTGATTTGAGTTTCACGCAGATTAGCCCTGTGTCACATGTATACTTTGTGAATATTTTCTTCCATTGTGTAGGTTCTCTATTTCCTCTGTTGATTATTCCTTTTGACATGCAGAGGTGTAGAACATCACATATTTCATAAAGTATATTTAATTCTTTTCTTTTAACTTTTTATTTATTTATTCCACCAATTATCCTCCCTCCAACCGGTCTCCCCCCTCCTGTGAACAAAAAATAAAACTTTCATTTTTATCATTCATTTTTAACAACTGATGGAACAATTCTTAAAGTTAGGCATAAGCATTGTATACTTAATATATACAGTAGGCAGTTTATAATATGTCTATATTTTATGTATTTGTCCTATAAAATGTTCTCATTACGTAAGATTTACCCAACTGCTAAATGGTGACAGTTCAAATCAAGCTTCTACAGAGGATTTAGCCAATTTTAAAAATAATTCACATCCTCACCTTTAAAAATAAGCTTTTATAATTCATAAAACAAGTGTTATAGCATGCATACTGTGAATATGTTCACATTATCTAGAGTTGGATTTTGAGTTTTACAAAAATAGAAAAACAAGCAATGAAACCAAGGATAGAGAGTTAAAACCAATCTGTGCTGAGTTTATAAATCCCAAAGACTTATAAACCCAGCAGTCTTTTACAAAATATCAAACAGGCAATCCATCAGTTTCACTTCCTATAATTGCTGCAAGAGAAGGCCTTTTGTCTAACTGGTATTGTGGACCAATCTATTTTAATATATGCCCACAACTTGTTTATCTTTTCTTATTACCGTTTAAACAGCACATATCACTTTAATTATCCACAGAGTGACAGCCTTGTAGCAGTGAATCTTAAATCTGTTAGCTATCAATAGAATAGATGCACCCAATCTAATATGAAGCAGATCTAATACTTCATCTCTATTTTATCAATTTGACAATTTCTTAGGTCACTGAGTTTTAAATGATAGTCAATCCTAAGTGTAGTCCATAAATCAATAAAATTAAACTGACCAAAAAATCTTATCTTTCCTTTTTACCTGCTCAGAACAAGAAATATTAAAATACTTCAGTGAGAAGTTTTGCCATTTAAGTTTACCAAGTGTATTTTGTGAAAAATTGATACCTGAGGCAAACCTATAATGGCATCCATTGCTCCCTTGTCAATTCTCCCTTGTCACAGATCACATCCTTCTCAGTGGCTCTCAGGGGTATCTTTAAACAAAGATGTTTAGTAAATTGGTGCAATTGTGAATTTTTATACAGAATTAACTGCATTCTTACATTTCAAAAATTTTGCTGATGTTCATGAATTCAAATTGTTCCTAGTATTTTACTAAGGATTTTGTGAGTGTTATCACAAGAAATTAAAATATGATAACACTTTTCAGAAATGGCAATCAGTTACTCAGAAGAGAAGAAATGGCTCATCTATCTCCTAAAAGCCCTAGTCTATCTTCAACCTAACATATTTGCATAAATATAAGATTTTAGGAAATCGACTCGGCGCCTATAGCTCAGCGACTAGGGCGCCAGCCATATACACCAGAGCTGGTGGGTTCGAATCAAGCCCAGGCCTGCCAAACAACAATGACAACTACAACCAAAAAATAGCTGGGTGTTGTGGTGTGCACCTATAGTCCTAGCTACTTGGGAGGCTGAGGCAAGAGAATTGCTTAAGATCAAGAATTTGAGGTTGCTGTGAGCTATGATGCCATAGCACTCTACTGAGGGTGACATAGTGAGACTCTGTTTCACAAAAAGAAAAAGAAAATAGTATACCTGATTTAATGTTGCCAAGAGAGCACTGATAAGCACAAAAATAAGAAAGTTCCTTGAATTATTACCACCAGGACATTTCAAAGATTATAATATAGGTAAATTCATCATGTTTAAATGTGGAGACATAGAAAATTTGATTTAATTTTTTATTCAATGAATACTTGAATGATCTGAATAGTGACTAATAGTGATCTGAATAGTGATTAGTGAGACATTAGTTCACTAATTAAGTTTGTTCCAGGACATTTTTTTTTTGTCATACAAATACCAGGGGCTACATTATTTTGATGAACAAATATAAATGTTCAAACTATGTAGGCAAAGAAAATGTATAACATAAAATGTTTAAAAGAAAAGAGAAACTTGTAAAAGAAAAGAAAATAACTGACAAGAAAAAAGTAATTGGATAATTTCACTAGGAAATGTAGTCCATGAGTTTAATAGATTCACAATAAAGGCTGTTTAATTTTTAAGACTTAACAATAACAAAAAATTATTTATTATTTTTATAGTTTTATTGAATAAACTTAACTTATGCGATCTGAAAAACTCATCTTTAGTTCTAGTCTGTAATTAAACAGAAATATTTATAATGGGATACTACCCCTGTCTGTAACTTAAAAAACTTATCAAAAGTAATCAGAGAACCTTATATTTGGTTTGATGTGATGATAAAATGAATTGTTTTTCTGTTTTTTTTTGCCTACCACTAAAACACATATTTTTCTTTAACTCCTCTATCAATTGTGATTTTGTTTTTGTATATGGAATACAGATTGGTATGGTTAATATTTACTAAAACTATAAACTCATTATATAAGCTATTGAGTTAGAATTCATTTAATATTGGTATCAACCACAATTAACAGAATTATAAAGAAATGTTTGAAGACAAAAATATAATACCAGATTTAGGCAATGTACCTTTGAAATCAGACAAAATTCAATTTTAGGCAAGATGACCTTAGCCAGTTTTTCAAAGGGAAATCTTGATCAAAAACCTTGATCTCTTTAAACTTCAATTTCACATTTATAAAATTGAAGAAGTATGACTAATTTCAGACTTTATTATTATTATTATTATTATTATTATTATTATTATGATGCATGGTATGATTAACTGTATTTAATTTGGAGGGACATAAGCAGATCTTCAGTGAGGTACGACTCTGCATATAGTCATAAGAAGAGACCAGAGGAATAGAACAATGGTTTTGTTGTTTGTTTGTTTGTTTTTTTGCAGGGTCCGGGTTTGAACCCATCACCTCCTGCATATGGGGCTGGCGCCCTACTCCTTTGAGCCATAGGCGCCACCTGGAATAGAAAAATGTACAGCACAGACTGGAGAAATCTTGAAATAAATTATCCATCTCTCTTATTTTACACATGTGGATATTGAGGAAAATAAGAAATCATACGTACTTTACTTTACTGGATTTGGCACTGACAGACTCGAAAGTCGATTGGTGACCACTATTCTCTCCTGCCTCTTGTAATTCCGTCACCTCATTCATGAACAATCTGATGGTTCTACAGGCCGCCTCGTTCACCACTGAAGTTGATTCAACTGATCTGACTGGTTAATGGGTTTCCTCCTATCCTCACTATTATTGTGTGTGTGTGTTGTAGAAAGGACAGTCTTCCCAAATAGAAAGCAGCATTCTTTGGTAAAAAAATGTACCACCACTCACTAATAATCAAATATCTCTATGTTTTTACTTTCTATGACAGGTATTTTGTGCTTTGTATACTTTGAATCCAAGTAGAACCAGATTTCAATTCCTTACTGTCTACTAGGACAAAAATGAATGAGTAAACAAGAATAATATAGGCTGAGAAGTGATCAGTTCCTTAGCACCTACATAGGAGTCTGAGAAAAAAGGATGAAAGAGCTCAATAGTTCTTCAGAAAATCATGAAGGGTTTTTGAAAAGGTGTAAAGAAAAAATTTTAATTGGTCAAGAAATATTGGTTTTTGTCATTCATTAGATGCTCGATATATGGTGTGCATTATGAAAATATTAAGATCAAGAATTTATTTTGTTCAAATGTATCATCTCCTTGATCCTGAAAATTATGTTTTTATTCTTTCATTCTTTAGTCTTTGTTCTTTTTGTGTTATTTTTCATAATTCAAATAATGGAGTAACGTTTTTTTTAAAAGTGGATTTTATAAAAATGGAAGAACCCATGGAAAAACTATAAAATCTCCAGTTGAGTTACATATAATGTATTCTCTTGCAGAGACAATTCTCATATATGTATGAAAAGCGGCCGGTAGCAGACCACTATTTATATACACACACCTGCACCTACCACAGGCCCACTATATTTCATGTATAAAACATTTGATGCACACACTCATGTAGTGCTGTAAGTAATAGGATTCTACTTTTCACAAATACTATGCTGTCATCATTTCCAGATAAACGTGACATTCCAAGAGACGTGTTGTGCAGTATGAGGAACTGGACACAAGACCAGCGTCATCTAATAAAACTCAGGCACTAGTCACTGCCTTTTATCGTCTCTCTTCCTAAACAGTGATTATAAATAAATGAAAGAAGAACAATTATTTTAATATCAGATGAACTACTCCCTATAAAATCGAAGCTTTGCTGTCCCCTCCTCTCCCTTTTTTTGAACTTTAGAAATTTCTTCGAGTCCTCAGGCGATTGCAAACCAAGTCTATTAACAAACTAATCATTAATTCTACTGACATTCCTAATAATAATTCCTAATAATTCAGGCTCCTATTAAATATACCAATTGATATGTTATAAATCTACTGTTTCATATCATACATAATCTTCATTTCCAGAGCTGTTGCTGATTCTAGGTTTGCCAATAATTGTGTCAAACACACTGACTGTGACAATAGCACAATTTTTTTTGGGGGGGGGCCACAGTGTTTTATTAGGTCAAGTACATTAACTGCCATGAGCTGTGCTTACCTCATGCTAGACTTGAACCTGGGACCTCAGGAAGTGTATATAACACCCACATTTATTGACCCAAGGACCCCAAGGAAAACTTTTCTTTTTTTTTAGTGTAGCTGTCAATGTGCAGAACACATGTGAGTTACATTTACTTCATGAGGCCCCAAGCTCAAAACTAGTATATGTTATGTACGACTCATAAGGCAGTTAATGTGTTAAGAAAAGCTTACTTGAAAAAGTGCACAAGAGGGTGGAGCCTTTGGCACAGCAAGGAGAACGCTGGCCCCATATACTGAGGGTGGGGGGTTCGAACCTGGCCCCAGCCAAACTGAAAAAAAAAAAGAAAGAAAAAGTGCACAAGATATTTTAAAACTTTGTCCAGAGTTAAAAATAATATTATCTTCAAAATATAAACAGTACACAAAAGAATCAAAAAATCTCTTATGCAAACTTTTCAAAATTTATTTCTCATCTTTGAATTTGTATTTTATGAATATTATAAGATGTTAGCATAATTGGATACTGAAGTCATTTCCCTATGAATGTATGGCAGTAAGAAATAAAATTCATAGTTTAAACCAAAGCATGACATTTCCTGCATAATTTTATGTTTTAAAGTTAAACTATTTAGAGAAAATAAACTTTAGCCATTTTTTAAAAAAAGTGTTTCTGACATTCACATCAACAGGACTTAAGTCAGCCTGTCTCTTCTGATGGTGCAATTTGCTTGGCTCAATATTGTCAATTATAATTCCACTTTCCTGCAAAGTCGGTACAATTAGATTGCTACAGGGACTTCATTACTGCCACAGGGAGGACAGAAGCTGAGGTCTACAATTTTCAATCTATGATGCCACCACTACTAAACAATTATTGGAACAATGGTCTATGAAGGAACAATAAAAACTGTTGTCATAAATACTGTTGTGCCATTATATCACCTCAAAACATAGAGCAAAGACATAAAAACATGTGAACGCCACAGAAATTTTGTTTTTCCCACTCATCTGATTTGTGAAGTTAGCTATAAATCAATTGCTTCTCATTTATTCATTTATGCATAATTCAGAGCATGTGTTATCTCCAGGTTTTAGATTCTGAGTGTTAAATTTGAGGGAGTTAGAATTTGTGGATATCTGATGTGACTCCAAATAAATCTTTAGCAAGGAAGAATAATGTTATATTATTTACTTGATATATTCTTCTTTATTTGTTTGCTTGTAACAACATACATTGCAGAGTTAAAGTTTGTATCTTATCCTCTTACAGTCCCAGTATTCTTTTTTCCCCCCCCCCGGCATGCACGTTCAGTTTCATCTCCTAGACTTTATTCCATTTAGAAATATGGGAAATTACATAACACATATAGTTCACAGATTTTTTATGACTAAGGATTAACATTTGTCATGTATACTTATGACTAAATTGAAATAATACAAAGGAATATGCTATCCATCTCCAATTTCTTCTATGTACATAACTTGCACTTAACCCATAATCAGTGCCTGTAGAAAGGACCTGACAGAATTCTGTTTTTTTAAGTTAATGTGGGGGTTCATACAATTAGACATTATTTGCATTTGTGAAGTCAAGTTCAAAGTTTTTTTAAGTTAATGTGGGCGTTCATACAATTAGACACTATTTGCATTTGTGAGGTCAAGTTCAAAGTTTTTTTAAGTTAATGTGGGGGTTCATACAATTAGACATTATTTGCACTTGTGAAGTCAAGTTCAAAGTCTGAGTTGTATTTTAGTTGTTCACACAGGTAGTCTGTCATATACCCCTAGCTTATACCCAATAGGTGGGAACTTACTGAGTTCCTTTTCCCTTCTTGAATTTAATAGTTTTTCTCTTGTGTGGCCCTATAGTTGTTGATCTACTAAATTAATACTGAATACATGGGAAGCTTGCTTCTCCATTCTTGAGATACTTAGGAGAATGTTCTCCTAATCCATCCAGGTATATACAAAAGATGAAAAGTCTCCATATTTTTTTTTCGCCCCCAGACGTAAGATAGGATTTTTATTAGACAGAAAGGAATATAGAAGTAAAAAGCACCAGAGCTTCTGGACAGGGGAAAGAATTAACTCAAGTCTCCATCTTTTTTATGGCTGAAAAGTATTCTATAGTACATGTATACCAAAAGTTATTAATCCATTCATGGGCTGATGGGCACTTGGGTTCTTTCCACATTTCTGCAATTATGAATTGAGCTGCTATATTTACATTTAAGTGTAAATATTCTTTGGGTATAACAACTTTTTTTCTTCCGGGTGTGTAGATACCTAGTAATAGGATTGCAGATCAACTGTGAGGTCCACCTTTATTTCTTTGAGGATTCTTCATGCTTCTTTCCAAATAGGCTGCACAACAACAGTTTGCAATCCTACCAACAGTACATAAGTGTACCCCTCTCTCCACACCCACACCAGCATGTTTTTTATCATGTTTATATACTTTAATATAGCTTTAAAGTATATATGTGAAGATTCATATTCAGAATTCTACTTTCAATTGGCATACTAATTGATTCCTTTCTTAATTATACAGGTTTTCTTCTCTTCTGAGTTATATGCTCTGCTTTTTTCTACATACCTTAATGTAATATACCTCATCCACAGTATTGAGTCTTAAAAATCCTAGGATATTGCATTACTTTCCTTATTATAAAAAAGCACCAAAATCTATAAAACTAAAAAAAAAAAATGTTTACATGGATGGAGCTGAAACATATTCTTCTTAGTAAAGTATCTCAAGAATGGAAGAAAAAGTATCCAATGTACTCAGCCCTGCTATGAAACTGACTTATGGCTTTCATATGAAAGCTATAACTCAGTTATAACCTAAGAATATGGGGAAGGGGGAGAGGGAAGGGAGGGAGGGGGGGTTGGCAGAGGGAGGATAATTGGTGAGATTACACCTGCGGTGCATCTTAAAAGGGTGAAAGATGTGAAACTTAGTAAATGTAGAATATAATTGTCTTAACACAATAACTAAGAAAACGACAGGAAGGCTTTGTCAACCAGTGTGATGAAAATGTGTCAAACTGTGTATAAAACCAGTGTATGGTGCCCCATGATCGCATTAATGTACACAGCTATGATTTAATAATAATAACAAAAAAACATACTTTTAAGCAATAAACAAATAATTCAAAGACTTTTTCAATGAAAAATTTTATTCTATGTAAAACTGATATTTAATTTCTACTGAGTGTTTATTAGTTTTCAGGTACTAAGATGGGTTCAGGGATTGCAATTTTTATTTTATTTTATTTTTTTCTATTGAGACAGAGTCTCCCTTTGCTGCCCTTTGGTAGAGTACAGTGGTATCACAGCTCATAGCAAAACTCTTGGGCTAAAGCAATTCTTTTGCCTCAGCCTCCCAAGTAGCTGGGACTACAGGCGCCCACCACAATACCCAGCTATTTTTTTGTTGTTTTTAGCAGACCGGGGCTTGTTTCAAACCCTCCAGCTCAGGTGCATATGGCCTTACTTACTTAGCTACAGATGCCACCAGAGGATTGAAAATTATTAAAGAACATAAAATTATCTTTAAAGGTATTCAGAGTTTAATAAGACAGGCAGATATACAAATAATTATAGTACAAGGCAATAATCTCACACCCTGATCCTTACAGTGATATAAATCCATTTATCACTAGATATTACAATCATCAGTTTAATCTGAATGTCTCTAACGTGTAAATCTATTTCTTTTGTTTATTTCTATTGCCTCAGACATATTGTCTTCAAAATGGTACTGAGTTTTTTTGTCAAATATTATCAACCACACCTGCTCTAGTGTAGTAGGATGAAAAATCACCATCCCAACCCCAAATATGTCTGAGTCCCAATGTCTAGAACCTATGGTCATCTTACTGTACATGGTTAATGAAATTAAATTACAAAGGTTGACATGAAGAGATTATCTTGGATTATCACAAATTTCCTAATCAAAGGGAAACAGCCGAATCAGAGTTATTAGTAGGTGATAAAAAATAATCATGTCAGAAGCAAGTGGTGGGATAGATGTGAGGAATCGGCTATCAACCATGAAATGCAGGTCAAATTTAGAAGCTGCAAAAGCCCAAGACCTGACTTCTCCTCTTCAACACTCCATTGAGAATGAATTTTTTTTTTTTTTTATTGTTGGGGATTCATTGAGGGTACAATAACCCAGGTTACACGGATTGCATTTGTTAGGTAATGTCCCTCTTGCAATCATGTCTTACCCCCAGAAGGTGTGGCACGCACCAAGGAAACTTGATTTTAGACTTCTGACTTTCAGGATGGTAAGATCATAGATCTGTGGTGTTTTAGTCACTAGGTTTGTAGTCATTCATTATAACAGCAATAGGAAGCTAATACACCAACTTTCCAAGAAAATTACAAGTAAAGTTTTTTGGTTTATCCTCACTCTACAGGCACTGAGCTTCAATTTGGAAAGTATTAAGTGTTTACAAAATATGTAAAAGCCTTGTGTAGGATACCACATAGCCATGTGACAAAAACATTCATATTTAATACATTTTTTGAAATAAAGAATGAGAAAAGCCACACCCAATAAATTATAAAAAACACAAATTATAATGTTTTGAAAATCAACTCTATATTGGAACCTACAAGTTCGGACAATTAAGTTCATGAACTCATCCTAGAAAAAGCGCCATGCACCTCATAGTTGAATATCACAATGGTCACCTTTGAAGTACTCCCCTTGGCCAGCTGGTGACCATGGTGATTTTCAGCAACCAGGTATGTCCCATTTTCTCTAGGATGAGTTTGTGAACTTAATTGTCCGATCTCCTATGATGACTGGTGTGATGGCCATTCCAAAGTTCCAAAATTTCTTTAAAGGGTCGACCAGGCACTGGGATCCGTGCATTGCTTCCCAAGTTGAGTACCTCGCAGGTAACTGTAGTGATATTCAGCAATGAGGTATGTAGCAATTTTTCTAGGATGCGTTCATGAACTTAACAGTCAGACCTCATATTACATATTGAAAGACGTTACCCTGACTTGGATTTCCTCTCTTGTTGCATCTTTAGGAACATGGCTAAATTTGGATATGAGGGTAATTATCTGATAAGACATCAGTGTTTAAACTTGAGTGTGTGTCCAAATCACCCAGAAAGATTTCTAAGTACAAACAGCTGAATCTCACCCTCAGAGTTTGAGGTGAGAGCCAAGAATTTAGGTCTTGAACAAATTTGGGGATGGTGTTGATGTTGCTGGTCCAGAGAACAAACCTGGGGAAACACTTACATAGCAGAAAAACCATGAAATGTAGAAGATTTGGGGTCATTTAATATTTCTGTCACTTTCTAGCTTTGTAATATTTTCAGTGTTTTTAAGCTTTCTTTCTGGTTGGTTTCACACAGTCTGTTGGGAAGCTCAAACAGGACAACAGATGAACATTTATGTAGACTTTTATAAAGTCATATAAAAGCCTAGGGCCTATAATTAACAAAAACAGTTTGTGTCTGCAGCCATGTTATTTAACACTCTGATAGTTTCCTCAAATGGATGCCATAATTATGTATTTGTCATTTATTTTCCAAGCATTTTAAATGCACATTAGTTAACTTTCAAAATACAAAGAAAATATGCATGTGTTTATGTGTGTGTATGAGTCTGCATGTATGAGTCTCTGTGTGTAGATATCACAAAAATTATGTGGATTCTAACAATTCAGTTTTTGCTTATTTGAAAGTCAGACAATATTCTCATTTATACCCTTCTAAATAAATGTTATGTACCTATTATTTTGTATATCTGTTACTACAAAGATTTTTGCTGTATTTATATTGTTGTATTTCATTGTTGAAAACCCAACAGGTATTCAACATGAAGAGGAGGAGATATTTGTGGATCCTAATTATTAGGATGTTTGTTTTATATTTTAGACTTTTTCTATATCATAATACTTAATCTAATTTTAACTTGTGTATTACAGAAATGTCTTTGTATCTACATTGTTTCCTAATTTGTTATCTCCTAAAAATTTAATGAATGAATGTCAATAATGGTGACAAATAAATAGGGATTAGATCCAATTTTTTTTTTTTTTTTTGTCGAGACACAATTCTACCCTATGCTCTGAGCAGAGTGCAATGGTGTCATAGCTCACTGCAACCTCAGACTCCAGCTGGGGGCATCCTGCTGCCTCAGCCTCGGAGGCCTCTGGGATTACAGGCATTCACTGCACACGGCTGTGTTTTTCGATTTTTTTCATGAGTTGGGGTCTCACTCTTGCTCAGACAAGCCTCGAACTCCTGAACTCAAGCAATCCTCCCGCCTCAGCCTCCCACAGTGCTGGGATTACAGGCGTGAGCCACCGTGCCCCGCTAGTTCCACTTTTTCAAATGTCCCACTAGACTCTTTTCTCCTGAAACATCACTCTTATCCACTACCCTTTACTTAAAGCCCTTCAGGCAAGATTCAATACATATCATCTCCAAAATGACAGTATTATTTTTAGAAAATCCATTAAACGTTGCCTCAAAGTCAAAGCACACCACACCTAGCAGGTACATATGCATCCGTGCCCGTGTGTATAATATGTATAAATGTGTATATAACACATATAAATGCTGGACATGCACACACACGCTCACACACACACAACACATATTGATAAGCAGCTGGGAAGAGGTGAGGAATTGATCCATAGGCAGAACTATAAGAGCCCAGCAGGTTTGGCAGCTAGAGGTGGATTGAAGTTCAGTGGCTGCTCTCAGATCCCACAGAGCTCCATCAATGAGCAGCTGGCCGACCTTAACAAATTTCCCACCTGTTTGCTGGACATGGGGTCTCACTCTCGTAAATATCCTTACGAAGGGAGGGAAGTGAGACTCCCTTCCCTCCCTTCGTAAGGATGTCAAAATACTTAGCTCTTCCACCTTTAATATTCTGTGTCTTGGCCTTGGCACAATGACCGCAGGAGAAAACAAATTAAACAAGAGATCCTTTCTATAATAACTTACGATGAAAACAAGGCAGCCCCTTGTTGAGGAGAAAATGTAATTGTTCTGATAATTGTCACATTTTTAGGAATGCAAGTCTGTCATGTTCATACCGCAGATTATACGATACAAACTCTGTATCAATTTGACTGAAGAATAAACATGTTAGGTTTTCTTGTACATAGGAAAAATAATGTAACTACTCAAAGGAAAGGGAAAATGCATGATTAGGAAGACAGAAGGGACACAGGCAGCCATTGGATACCCAGCTCATCAGCTCACACTGTTGAATAATGGGAGGAATAAAGCTGCCACCTTCAGATAGATGGACTTGGAATCCTCCACACAGGCTGTGGTCTTTATCTCACTTAATATCTGTCATAATGATGGGTGAGCACACACTCTGCAGTATTTGTAAGCCTTTCATTTGAATGGATTGATAGCCCCAGAGGCAGTCCTTTATGGCCGTCTTCAGGCAAAATATTTTACAGAACCTCCCGGATTAGAATGTTGCAAGAGGGACTTTACCTAACAATTGCAATCAGTGTAACCTGGCTTATTGTACCCTCAACGAATCCCCAACAATAAAAAAAAAAAAAAAAAGAATGTGGCAAAAGTAAAAGGCTTTGCATTAACTGCATTCTGCTCAGCAAAGTAGGGACAGGACCACCACAGAAGTTGTCTCAGAGCAAACGTGGCAGGAGAGAGAAATGCTTTCTAGGTAAAATATTTGGTGCAAGATAATTTATCATTCATGAATAAAAACCATTTAAGGTTTTAACCAGGATAATTAGCATTTTACGAGACCAGATATATATTTTAGTTTCCCACATGGATATTTCCTACAGTTTAAATGACAATAAAAAGTTACAGAATTTCTTTTTTTGTAATGAAGAACCCCTATTGTTTATTTTGTGTGTGTGTGAATTAAACCAAGATTTATCAAGATCCAGTCATTGCAGCAGCTCCAAAAACATTAAATGATTGGTTTAGGATACGCTGAATGTGTTTTAGTTAAAAAACAAACAAACAAACAAAAAACTGCAGACCACCTAAAGGGAACTCTGAAATCTAAGTCACGGTCATACATTAGAAAATTAAGGACAGTCCATAAATACCTCTCAATGCCTGAGGCAGTTTAGTAGATACCACTTTGATTAACCTATAAGCAGCCATGACTATTTACAGACATTTTTAGATCGTTTCAACTTTTGGGGGCATATTTTAAATTTTTTTAAATTTAACAAGCCTTAATTGCTACCTTCTTACAAAACCTGGCTTTATGAACATGGATGCTGGACTATTTCTTCAACCAAAGAAAATTCTTATTCAGTAAGCATTTTTTTTTTCTTTTCTTTTTTTTTTTTGGCCTGGGCTGGGTTTGAACCCACCACCTCCGGACTAGGCATTGAAGACATTTAAAAGGATGAAAGATTTTAAAGTTAGAGTGGGAGAGAAAAGCGGGAGAGAAAACTAGGAGGTAGTATTTAGAGCTTCAATAGTAATAGCAGATACGGAAATTCATGAGAAAATTGTTACAAATGCAAATCTCTTCCCAGGAGAACAGGCTGGGAAAATAATTTTCTTTCTTTCTTTTTTTTTTTAATGTCTCTTTCTGTCCCACTGGTTGACTCAACCAAAAGCACTGCAAGATATAACAGTAAACGTCTGTGCAGAGTCTTCTGTTTTCTCTAGTTTTTTGGTCTAAAGGATGCTCAGAGCATTTGTATTATTTCCAATTCTTCCTAATTGACAATAATGTTTTCAAAGATATTTATGAAACATCCATCTTTGAACCATTGAAATTTTACTAGGAGAAATTAATAGAGGCAGGAGAAAGTTATAAGTATAGTATAAAAGTATAGTTAAGTATTTTGCTATATGCTAGAAAGCAATTTTCAAAAATGTTATGCAATGGCCATCTTAGTTAAAAGTACTCATTTCACTGGATTTGGGGAAAAGTTGAAGACTATCTTTTTAAATGTTTTGATCATCTTATAGACAATAATGTCTATTTTATCTGATTTCAAGGGTTTACTTTGTCTGATTTCAAGCAAGATTTTCTCGTCTATTTCTTAGCAATGCATATTGCCTCTTTGAATTAACTGGTTAAATCTGTTTATTTGAATTGAGGGTATTTTTTTGCCTGTTTACATATGCTCTTTTATATGCCCTTGATCTATTATGTTTACTAATACTTTATTATATTTGTTACAAATAGTTTCCTAATTGCCAGTTCCCTTCTAATTTTGTGTCTGCTAATTATGCCTCTTGGATGAGAGTTTTTAAGACATTGTAGATATCCATCCTCCCGCTGTGACCATTTAGGGAACTCCAGGCTTACTCTCTATGCCCCCAACATGGTTTAGATTTTACTGTCAGGCTTGCTTTCTCTTTCTCTATCTTCACCACTACACCACATTAATTCTTGTGATTTCAATATTTATAATATCCTGGCGTCTTAGTCTCTAGACCTCCTCCCTTCAATGTTACTGTGCTCCACTCCTGCAGTCGACAACCTCCTCCTGCTGATCAGTACCGGTCTGTGGCCTGTTAGGAAACTGGGCACACAGCAATCATTACAACCTCACCTGTGTCTCTCTCATCCCTCCGCACCCCTGTGTTTCATGAAGCCAGTCCCTGGCGCCAAAAGGGCTGGGGACAACAGTTCTATCCTATCTTATCCATTCAATAGCATGATATATGCAAAACTTTGACATCAACATCTTTACCCTCACCATAATTCAATTTCAGACAACCTTTCCTTTGACCACTATGTGTTATTTTTTAAACCAGCTATGACTCAACACATTTCCTCCTTGAGGTTCTATTCCAATAATTCAACCAATGCACCTACAATTTCCTCACGTCCCTACTCACCTACCTATTATTGTAATCAATATGTTACATATATTCCCAAGTCCCTTATTTTATTTTTTTCACTCACTTCTCAAAACCATCTCTATATAGAAGCCCAGTTTTCATGCCTACTCAGCACATGCACTCTTACAGAATGACTCACAGCCCGTCGGAATGGTCACCCATTAATTTCAGGATTGCAAATCTCACGGCCATTAGTGGCCCTTATTTTTCTCTGGTTAATTTTCTTTTCTGCTCAGGTAAACGAACTTTTCACACTACCTTTATTCTAATTCCTCTCTTGTCCTTGCTTTCACGAGAGAAAAGTGAACAGGCAGAAGATGACTTCTCAATGGTCCCTCCAATAAATCTGAACTTGTGAGTTCATACGACCCATAAACTCTCTTTCTTTTCCTAAGGGATGGACCATGGTGTTCCTTTTAAGACAAACCCCTCTATTCTTCTTCCTTACTAAAGCTCTGACAATATTCCCCTCTCCTGAATCATCAGTTCTCTCTCTGTAGAAAATCTTGTACCATTTTATAAATGTGTTGTAATTTTTTTTACTTTATAATCAAAGACCCCGGGCCCCACATTTTCCACGTTCTTCTTGTCTTCTCAGCTACAGCCTCATGTCTTTGCTTCACTTCTTAGAGGGGAAAAATAACAAATATACATACAAAAAAATTAAGCAAAACATCTCTTCAAAGAATTACCTCTGTAGTCTCCATATTTTCTTTTAAATCTCATTTATTAGACTTTTACTTTCGGCCATGCAATAAACTATTCAATCAGTCTCCAGTGATTGATTACAAGATCTCTTTTCACTCCATCTAGCAATAGCATTTAACCCAAATGATCATTTATTGCTTCTTTGACATTTTTTTGACTGCCGTTCTAGGCACCATTCTCTCTTGGTTCTAATTCTACCTTACTGACTCAGCACCTTAGAATTAATTATTGAATTTTCTGCATTTACCCAGTCTCCAGTCCCTTGAGTGCTCTTGGGCTCAATCCTTGTTTGTTTAACCATCTAGTTTTTTAATCACATCTATCTACTGATGACTCAAAAATGTAAATCTCCAGAGATTTCTCTGAAACCTGGGATCTATCATTTCTATTTGAATAAGTTGCCTACCCACTGGGATCTACCCTTGCAGAGATTACTCAACCCAGAAAGGATAATGTTGGAATTTTATACCCTACTATTAGTCAGTTATTAATTAAGGGTCCTCCTAGTAAGAGGAGTTAAATCTCCCTGGCATTTTCTGAAAAAGTGAGTTAACATTAGCTGGGCATGATTCTCCAGTATAGCAGCCAGAGGATGAATGCACCTGCTGAGAATGGGAATCATGGCTTAAAACAAAAACAACAAAACAAAACAAAACAAATTAAGCCCCGACCCTCAACATATTCTGCACTCTAGATTGACTATGTTATGGGTATAACCATTATTTTAACTAAAAAAATTAAAAATAAATATTTATATATTTTAAAATTAAAGGTGTTCTTGCCATTATTATTAAGTATGAAATTGAGAAAGAAGAATTAGTTTAATTTATCATTTATAAGTATATATTAACACAATAATACAATAATATTACCCACCACTTTGTTAAAAAACATTAACATAGAGTTTAGTCCTTCTAGTAACCTTTTTCTGATCACTTTAAGCTCAAAGTAATGATAATTATGAATGGGCTACATGTGGTGGCTCATGCCTGCCATCACAGTACTTTGAGAGACCAAGGTAGGAGGATCTCTTGAGTCCAGGAGTTCGAGACCAGCCTGGGAACACAGGGAAATCTTGGCTCTACAAAAAAATTAAAAAAAAAAAAATTAGTTGCTCATGGTGGCACACACCTGTAGTCCAAGCTACTTGGGAGTCTGAGGCAGGAGGATCACTTGAGCCCAGATGTTCGAGGCTGCAATGAGCTATGCTCTTGCCATTGCACGCCAGCCTGAGTGACAGAGCAACACTCTGTCTCTAAAAAAAAAAAAATTAATAAATTGGGTATAAATTTTTCTGTACATGTCTTTACACTTATACTGTTTATATCTATATGATGTGTAAAATCTATGCTTATATACATAATAGAAAATAGATCATACTGTATATATCCTCTTATAACTTGATTATTTTTCTGCTAATATTATTTATGTGATTCATTCATGTTTTATGTGCAGCTATAACTCAGTCATTCTACTGTCAATTTCATTTATGGTTAAATCATAATGTATAAATTTAATATTTTTGATGGACATGTAGCTTGACTTTGTTTCCTATTATAAAAAGTGATTGACTAAACATTCCTTCTTTGTGTACATGAGTAAGATTTTTCTCTAAAGTTTATACCTAGAGAGTATTGTGGGTAGAAGGGCAGATACAAATATTATTAAAATAAAACAAATAGAAGAATATACTTAGTTTCTTGAACTTGGTTCCTTTCTGTCAAGAATGATGAAAATAAATATTCAAAGGAATGTCTGTAAAGTTAACTTTTTGCAATAGTTATATATAGGAATATAAATAGTACTTATAAATAATATAATATAGGAGCTATTTTCTTCCTCTGAACCAATTTGAATATGTGGATCACACTAGATGGTACCTCCTATTTCATTCTTCAGAAAAGCTATCCATAAAACTCACTGAGATTATCTTTTCTTTTTGGAAGAATATGATAGATCTGAGAAAATCTATAAGTCTACAGTGAAAAATTGCACTAAAGAGCAAAATAGAGGAAAAGGCATTTCTATTTGATTCCAAGTCCATTGCTAGAAGAATTTCATACATTCCTTTAAATTAATCCCTCAAAGAGTATGATGTTGATAAACAAAGATTTTTCTGCTTTAAGAAAAAAATTATCTGATTCACATATTTTTTAAAAACCTGAATTCGAGCTAACATTTGTCTCAAAATATGGTAGAAATTTGACTTATATGTATGTCATTTACATAAACTTTGTTTAATTAGCAGTGCATATGGAAATGCTTAGCCTGGACAATGTGTATAGGTTATATGCATTAAAATTCCACATTTCTTTCAAGATTCTAAACAATTTCCAATTTATCTCTGAAGCCAGTCTCTTTAAATAAGCTAATATTTTCCTTCCTCTATGATTGCATGACAACATTTTAATATCCTGTTATAGCATCCTGCATTTGTCTGTTATGACTATATTATCACTCACTGGAATTTAACCATCTTGAAAGCCGTAACTTTAAACCATGCATATATGGTATTTCATGATTGCCACTTCTCAGATGAAGCACCAGTGCCTCAGAGTCAGATCTTGGGAATCACAGCATAGAAAAGGAAGCAGCATCAACTAAGGAAAAGTAAGGTTGATAAGCAAGGCAGGGTTATCTCATGGTTTTAATTCAGAAATCACCTACTTGACTTACAAAAGTACAGTCAATAAGAAAGGGAAACAATGCTAAGAAAAATAATCAGGAATAATGTCTGAGACACAGGAGGGTCTTAATAGGGTTGATAAAACATTTTGGAAAAATATCATGGACAATCTACTGTGAAGTAGCAAAGTGGCCTTGGCCAAGACCTATTGTTACTTTTAGGCCAATCCAAACCTTCATTCTTGAAGGTTGTTAGCTTTGGAGATAAAACAATGAGGTTGTGTGCTCTAGGAAGTGTCCATCGATCCACGAATGGATTAATAAACTGTAGCATATGTACACCATGGAATATTATGCAGCCTTAAAGAAAGATGGAGACTTTACCTCTTTCATGTTTACATGGATGGAGATGGAACATGTTCATCTTAGTAAAGTATCTCAAGAATGGAAGAAAAAGTATCCAATGTACTCATCCATACTATAAAACTAATTTTTGGCTTTCATATGAAAGCTATAACCCAGTTATACCCTAAGAATATGGGGAAGGGGGAGAGGGAGGGGAGGGAGGTGGAGGATGGGTGGAGGGAGGGTGATTGGTGGGATTACACCTGCGGTGCATCTTTCAAGGGCACATGAGAAACTTAGTAAATGTAGAATGTCAATGTCACAATAACTAAGAAAATGCCAGGAAGGCTATGTTAACCAGTGTGATGAAAATGTGTCAACCTGTTTATAAAACCAGTGTATGGTGCCCCATGATCACATTAATGTACACAACTATGATTTAATATTAAAAAAAGGAAAGATGTCTTGAAAATAACAGACATACAGAGTCACAGAAATTTAGAAATAACTCAAGGCAACTCTTTATTTTACTTCCAGGAACATGGAACTGAGACTGGTAAGTTAAGTCTCTTGAGCGTGATCATACAGCATATAATTGTTGAAAACAGGCAGCTCAAAATGCAAGAATTGACATTGTTAAAATGGCTATATTACCCAAAATGAGTTATAGATTCAATACAATCCCCATTAAAATACCATCATATTTGCAGATTTGAATAAATAGTCTTTTGCTTCATATCAAACAAGGAGAGACCCCCAAATAGCCAATGCAATCCTATGAAATAAGAACAAATACAGAGGCATTAGTTTACCAGATCACAGGCTATATTACAAGGCTATTGTGATCAAAACAGCATGGTATGGACATAAAATAAAGACATAGCCCTTCAGCATAGCCCTTCAGAAGAGAGATAATCTAGAGATGAAACCATCCTCATGTGGCCATACGATCTTTGAAAAGTCAAACATATACTGGGGAAAAGAAAAGAATCCTTATTCAATAAATGATGCTGGGAGAAGTGGAAAACCTCATGTAAAAGAATAGAAATGGACCTACACCTCTTAATACTATAAAAAATAACTCATGATGGAAAAAAGATTTAACACTAAGACATGAAACTACAAAAATCCTAGAAACAAATGGGGGAAAAACTCTTAAAGTTATTGACTGAGACAAGGAATTTATGAAGACCCTATTGCCAATCACAGCAACAACAAAAAATAAATAAGTGGGACTTGGTCAAGTTGAAAAGTTTGTGCTCAGCCAAGGATACTCAATCAGCAAAGCAAATAGACAACCTACAGAAAGGAAGAAGAAAACTGCATTCTACACAGCTGACAAAGGGCTGATAATCAGAATCTATAAAGAACTCAAATCACCAAGAAAACATCAATATACCATTGAAAAGTAGGCAAGAGACATAAACAGAAACTTCATATGAAGATAGATTAATGGCCAACAAAGACATGAAAAAAATGCTCATTGTCTCTACTCATCTGGGAAATGTAAATCAAAACCACCGTGAGATACCACCTAACCCCAGTGAAAATGGCTCATAAAGCTCTAAAGCAACAGATGCTGGTGTGGCTGCAGAGAGAAAGCAAAAATTCATTCACTAGTGGGACTGCAAACTAGTACAACCTCAAGGGAAAGTAGTATGGAGATTCTTTAAAGAACTCAAAGTAGACCTGCGATCCCTCTACTAGATATTTACTGAAAGGGGAAAAAAGACAATTTCTAGAAAAGATAGTTGCACCCAAATATTCATAGCAGCAAAATTCACAATTGCAACCCGAGTGCTCATCAGTTCATGAATGGAGTGATGAAATGTGTTATATACATGCGTGCACACACACACACAACTTGGAATACTACTCATACAAAAAAATATATTGAAAGTTATTATCTTTTATAACAATGTGGATGGAGTTGTAAGACCACTGGCCTAAGTGATGTATCACAAGATTGGAAAAAGAAGTACCATACTTTCTACTCAATACTGAATTGGAAGTACTTGCTAAACACCTATAAATTCATATGGAAACAAGAATTAATGAAATTTAAGTAGCAGGGGAGGGAGAGAAGGGGGTGTTAAATTCCCACCTAATGGGTACATTGCATGGGTATGTCGCACACATTCTGAGGGGAGGACACACCTCCGACTTTATCCACACAAAAGCCAGTTCTTTACCACCATAACAATCTGAAAAAACAGTCAGGGAATGGTTATCATCTGCACAAGTATTTTATTTAACTTTCATTCATAAATAACTTTTAATTTTATTAAAAATATCTTTAACAGGCTGGCTCATGCCTACAGTCCTAATAGTCTGGGAGGCTAAGGCAAGTGTATTCCTTGATTTCAGGAGTTTGAGACCAGCCTTAGCAAGAGCCAGATCAACCCTCATCTCTACTAAAAAAAAAAAAAATACGTATTTGTGAAGGAATGAAAAGGAAGTCCTCCAATGAAGTGTCTTTAATGTTAGTGTTTTTGCTCTTATTAGCCATCTAACCTGTGCACTTTTCTGGGTCTCACAGTGTGGCCAGTGGGTTTTTTGTGGGATTATTTAAAGTAAGTTTTTATCGTTGAAACTATTACATATTAGAGATGTTAGGTAAGCCGTGCCCAGTAAGTGGAGAAGCCAGGATATAATTCAATGTCTAACAGTATCACTTCTAGTAATTCATGACCCTGTCTTCATATTCATCGAGTGAAAATTGAAATGGGAACATCACTCATCTATTTTCAACCAGTTGTAGATTTATTTTATTTTTATTAAATCATAAACATACAGATCATGTCTACATCAATGCATTTATGGGGTACAATGTGCTGCTTTCATATAGAATTAGGAACGCTTACATCACACTGGTTAATATGTACCTCTTCTCATTTACTTAATTATTGTGTTAAGACATTTATACTCTATACTAATAGAGCTGACATGTACCCTTGCATGATGCACCATAGTTAAACATTGACTCCTCTATTCATTGACTGGGTCTGGTCTTTCATTTTCTCATCTGTAAAATAAAGATAATAACGTAAAGCTTATGGACTTCTTCTGGAGTTGGAAAAACTATAAAATGTGTACCTGCTTACGAAGCAAGATTTTTTTCCCCCTGCCTTTTCCAATGATCATCAACATACACTTGGTCTCTTTTGGTTGCTAAATTGTTAACTGTCCTTCAAATTGCAAATTTCTAGCTTTGATAATTTTACCTCTATACCACAATTACCATTGTTCAATATAACTCTCACGAACTCTGCTGCTTCTTCAAGGTTTGTGATGGGTTCCATCTCCTGAACTATTAATTCAACTAATTGGATAATCCAATAACAGTTTATGTCCTGATTGAAAATGACCCACTTTCTAAATGGGACATCATTTTGCTTCCAATATGGTACATTGATTCTTCATAACATTTATGCAGAGAGATCTGGCAGCCGCTATCAACCACATGCACTCTTGAATGCTGCCCAAATTGACAACAATTTCAATTAACTGTCCACACTGTGAGACCCAGGAAAAATGCACAAGGTAGAGAAATAAAGTGACAATTACAAAATAGCTGGAAAATATTATTGATCTCGACTTGTGGGAGCTACATGAGCAAGATAAATGGAAAATGAAATGTACCCAAGAGAATATGAGTTTCAGGCTCCACTGGACACCAATAGATGGAAGCACATATCCAAACTATACCTATGCACCCATTGTAATCTCATAAACGTATTTGCACAATGTTAGCAAAAGGACTTCAGAGTACGACTTTCAAATATTTTTTAAATTGTAATTAAAAATCTGACCAAGCTGTTGTAAAAGACGAAACCAGCTTTCTCAAAGTTTGCAAAGAGTAATAGAATGGTTACATCATTCTAAGAATACAGGATTCTAAGAATGAAAATTGAGATCACAACGTCATTATTTGTTTTCAGCAGGAAAAGCTCCTTTGTCACTTGATTACTTTGACTACAACAAATTGTTAATAAGATAATTATATTAAAATGTTCTAAAGGACTGCTTTTAAAAAATGAATTGTCTTGGCAGGTGCCTATAATCACAGCTATTTTGGTCGCTGAAGCAAGAAAGTCACTTAAGCACATGAGTTTGAGGTTGCTGTGAGCTGTGACACCACCACACTCTACCAATGGTGACACAGACTCTGTCTCAAAAAAAAAAAAAATGTCAAAATTCTCCATAAGGGAATGGAGAATGGGTGGAAACAATCTATAAATTCATTCAATTTACATTGCTTTAATTGAAAATTCTTCTAAAATTTGTGCTACATGAAAACATATCATTTTAAAGTCATGGGGAAAATGACACAAAAGAAGAGCCAGATTTTCCCAAGCACATTAATACCTTAAAATAATAATTGTATTCTTAGGATAATTTAGATGAACTTAGACTTCACTGACTAAATAGGAAAAGAAAAGCAGAGCAAACAATTCCACCTCCAAAATTCATTGGGAAGGTGAAAAATCCTTTACCAGCACTGTCTTTCATATGTCTTACCTAAGGAAGCAATCATATATTTGTTTCTATTATTAACTATTTTAAAACCTTTTTAATTAATTATACATATGATTCTAGTTTCAGGGAAGATAATTTGACAATATCAATGGTTACCTTTGGCTAAATATAGATTATATGTGAGATTGTGATAGTACAGAAGTTAATGTTCTTTAACATCTGAGAACACACAGGATTTTTGCCTGTAGTGTTATCTCATTTATTTATTTGCTTAGCCATTCTCTTGTTTTTACATTATAGAATGTCAGTGCTGGTTTACGACAAACTAGATTAGTTTAGGGGTTGAAAATTACCTTGGAACTGTGCCAAATAATGTGAACAGAAGTTTCCAAGTAATAATATCTGTCACCCGATGTCTGTAAGTCACTTTGAAATCCACATGAAGGGAGGATGTTAGCTAAGTAATATAATTTCTTGGGAAAAATCTTAATTAAATGAGGCCTCCTGGCACAATGCAAAGTACTGCATGAAAAATTTAATGGACGAAATGAAGCTATATTTCTTCCCATTTATCAAGACTCTACGAGATTCAGAGTAATAATAGTAAGAATGCTGTTATGATATATAGCACTTTAAAAAACCCCAAAATTTCTGATACATAAATCTAAAAGCTAGAACTGGAGCCTGAGCTCAACTTGCCTCCTAGGAGGTAATAAAAGTGTTTTCTCAAAGACCAGCACTTCCTATATATCCTTCATTTCTCCGTGAGACACACAATAGGGGAAGTATTCAAAGCAGGTTAATGTGCAGCAGAGTTATCAACTATCTTCTGAATTATTTGTTATGATCGGAACAGTTTTGAGTACCCTGATTGGTTTAATGCATCAGTGAAGAAGCTCAACACAAAATATTTTTGGTACTTAAGTTATAAATCTGCACACAGTGATTATCCACCTACGGTGCATCTTACAAGGGTACATGTGAAACTTACTCGATGTAGAGTGTAAATGTTTCAACACAATAAGTAAGAAAATGCCAGGAAGGCTATGTTAACCAGTATGATGAAAATATGTCAAATGGTATATAAAACCAGTGTATGGTGCCCCATGATTGCATTAATGTACACAGCTATGACTTAATAAATAAATAAATAAAAAAGAAAGAAAACTAAAAAAAACAGCAAAACAATAATAATTAGTTGAATAGAGATTCAGGAATTAGAATTACCTAAATTGTCCATTTCCTTTACTTCTCTATAGTAATATATATTTCTTATTTAAACATCTGTGACTCAAAAGTTATACTTGCTTGTCTGGGTGCCCATAGCTCAGTGGTTAAGTCACCGGCCACATGCACCGGGCTGGTGTGTTCAAACCCAGCCTGGGCCTGCTAAACACACACACATACACACACACAAATAAAATAGAAAAGAAAAGAAATAATAGTCGGGCATTGTGGTGGGCACCTGTAATCCCAGATACCAGGGAGGATGAGGCAAAAGAATCGCTTGAGCCCAAGAGTTTGAGGTCGCTGTGAGCTATGACACCACTGCACTCTACAGAGGGCAACAAAGTGAGACTCTGTCTCAATAAATAACATAATAATACTTGCTTATTTTCGATTAGAGTATACTTTAAAACAACTAAAAGAGTAGCATTGGAATGTTTCTAACACAAAGAAATGTTAAATGCCAGAGGGATAGATTCTCCCCTTATGTTGATTTGATTAATTTAATTCACATGGCAGATGTGCCAATACTAAAACATTATATGGGTCTTATAAAGATATACAACTATTATGTACCCATAATAATTAAGAATTAATAACTCGACATGGAATCATTCCCCTGTTCTTTCAGATTATCTTTACATTTAATTCATTAAATTGTCTATCATTTTTATTCTTTGGAAAATAATATTCACTCTCTCAAAGGGAGAGTTTAAGTGAGTTTGTGTGGATTTGTCTGTACATACGCACGTGGGAGATATTTTAGGGAACGGTTTCTGAGCAGAAAATGTGACTGACAGAGATTACGGCCTTCTAATCATGTTCTAGGAACAGAAATATTTCACAGTTGCCCTAAATTCCATTTTATTTGTCTCTATTAAAAAGTTATAAAATCAAAAATTAGTATTAGATTAATAAAATTAACATGTATTAATCAAGAGATATATACTAATTTGGGGTGATCTATTTGTTCCTTTCCTGAAGAAATGTTTCTAGCATAACGCTCTTTAAAATGAAAAATTATTTTCATGATCACACCTTCAATTCTCCAATACAGAAAAAAATGCAGAGAAATTTATTTGAGCAATACTGTTCATAAAGAAATGTTCCCATATGTACCCTAAGTTCTAATGTCATCTATGCACTGAAAGGATAGAAACTGTCAAAATATATGGTAGGAGAACTGCTTGATACAGTGTGGTGTATCAACACACTATGTCACTATATGGCCATTGAATAAGTAGAGAGAATATTTTTGATGCAAAAGTATGTCATTCATGGGCCAATGTAGTAAAACATAGATAATATTTGTACTATGCAAAATCCAAGTAAGTATTTTAATATTATATGTTATTTAGTATTTAAAAAATTTGTTGGTCATTCTTGCTCTTTTAGGACAAGGCATCCCTCTGTTTAAGAGGGAGAAGGAATAAGTCCCCCCCACGTGGCCCAAAGCAGATTTGAGGCTTCAGATTAGAATTTTGAAAAACATTAGCTGTGCCAAGTTTTGTTTTCATATGGAAGAATGGTGTTTCTCTTTTTGATTTTCCCTGTGCTAGAAGAAGAGGTTTTAGGAGTTATGTAGACCCAAAGCTTAAAGCTTGGATTAGTAAGAACTTAGATTTATTTTTACCCCAAATGTAATATAATTAAAACAAAATACAAATATTGTATAAGAAAATTTGTATGTCTCAAAGATGACAGGGAAAAGATTTTTAAAGCAATAAAAATCCTTCCTGTAGTCCCAGCTACTTGGGAGGCTGAGGCAAGAGAATCGCTTAAGCCCAAGAGTTTGAGGTTGCTGTGAGCTGTGACATGACAGCACTCTAACCAGGGTGACATAGTGAGACTCTGTCTCAAAAGGAAAGAAAGGAAGGAAAGGGAGGGAAGGAAGGGAAAAGGAAAAGGAAAGGAAAGGAAAGGAAAGGAAAGGAAAGGAAAGAAAGAAAGAAAAGAAAGGTCCTTCCTGATCTGGGGGGAAATGTTCATTCATTGGGATAGGGGGACACCAGTAGAAAGTGCCTGCACCTTGTACCCTGTAACCAGCATGCACCTTGTGTGGCGCCCAGGTACAGTGAACCTGCTGGGAGTATACAATCTGATTAAGAGCCCGGTACTGAGCTTTGGAGAAACTCACTGTGAGATCACAGTAGAATTTTTACATTTTAAATAAATCATCAATTTAAGAGTAAATGCACATTGCTATCCTAGCTTGGAGATATTGTTTATAACACAACGTCATATACTATTTCTATTTTATTGAGTTGAAGGAAACTAGTAAGTTAACGAATGCATGTCTTAGGTGGATTATCAACAAAAACTGATAAACATCCTGGCATAATATTGTCTCTTGGGATAAAACCTACAACTCATTCTTCTTTAGGACCATTAAATTCACATACCTTGAATTGAAATGTATTGAATAACAAATTTAAGATGATATACTGAAGCAAATTGTATTTTGTTTGTTATTTGTATAGCAGGATTTGATAAATTCTTTGTTGATATCCCCAATCATTAAAAATAAATATGGCTGAATCACAGTGCATTCAGAATTTGCACTCTTAAATAATTACATTCTAAGACAAAGGCAAAGTTTGAATATGTAAGATAACACAGAAAAATAGAACGCAACAGCTTTACTAAACTATTAAAATATCCATTTAAAACCTAAACTTAATTATGAAACTAGGGCTAGGGAAAAAGAAAAGTAGCTGCTACACCTATTATAAAGAAATCAAAGAGCTAATCTTAAACCAAATAATAAATATATACAGAAAGTCGGTATTCTTCAAAGAGGCCAAGTACAGAGAAAGATTAAAGGTGAAGTTAAAGTTCATTAGTGTGTTATTGGCTAAAGGAAAGATAAGCTACTGTATATCAATGATAAAATCTGAACGAAGAGACTTGAATCATTTTGTAAATTTCACAGTTTTAGAGGTATGAATTATGAAAAGGATTGTAAGGTATGACAGTTGATCAGGGGGTCTAGGTTATGCTTTTTAGGAATAAAAATATGTTAGGGTAAAATTACAACCAATTCACATTATTAACATGGTATAATTTGAGGCTATCAAAATCAGTAGAGAGTAAAAAAAAAACAAAAAAACAGAAGTTAGCAGATGTTCTTGTGCCACAGAACAACTGAGTGACTTGTTAATGCCACTGTTTTTTTTTGTTGTTGTTGTTGTTTTGTTTTGTTTTTGTTTTCTTTTGCAGTTTTTGGCCAGGGCTGGGCTTGAACCTGCGATCTTCGGCATATGGGGCCAGCACCCTACTCCTTTGAGCCACAGGCTCCGCCTGCCACTGATATTCTTTAACTAACTTATTGAGAATTTAAACTATGTTCATTCAGCCACAGCCTTCAGTGAGTGCAAGTCACTGAAAACGTTTGAAAACGTTACAGTGAGTTATGTAACACTAGATTTAATCCTTCGGCTGAAATTACATTAACGTCAGACAGAACTACTTTGTTAATTCTGCAGCTAAATTAAATGTATTGCTAAGAAACTGATGAGAAAAATTTGAACCTTTTGAACTAAAAATGAATCAAATCTCCACAAGATCCCTGAAACACTAATGTATTTTGTAAACCATATACAAAAATAAAAGAAATAAAAACTGAAGCACCAATGTTCTCTGTATAATTATAGTACTCTGTATGATATCATTCCAACACCTACCTTATGTAAATTTACAACTCTCCTAATAAAAGAAAAAGCATTCAAACTAAAATTTTTAACATGAACATGGGTCTATTCACAAATTGAAATAGTACACATGGTTATATCTTTGGGGGTGTGTGTGTGTGGTGTGTTGAGGAACATTTTTGTGAACAGCTCCCAGTATTTATTTGCCAGAGAAGTTTAAAAAACCATTCTTTTGTGATGGGTAGCTCGCCTCATCAAAAATTCAAGTTCCACTCTTTATCTCCAAAAAGCTTTGATTGTATTTCATTTTTGATTTGGTACTACCAATGGCTTCTAAGTACAGTTAGAAAATGTTTGAAGAAATAAAAAGAGGAAGACTAGGGAGGGAAAACATGTAAAAGAAAAGAGTTCAGTGAGGAGAGAGTTTTTGATAAGAAAATACAGTTAAGAAAATAAGTGGTGGGGGATATATTTCAAATACAAATCAAAGCCTACATCATGAAATAGAACTAATAAAACTGAATAACAAAATATATGAAGAATAAATGAGAACGATATTAATTACAACTACATTGAACACTAAAATGTTAAATGATCCCATCATTAAACTTTTTATCACTTTTACGAATATAAATATCTTAATAAAAGCTTATTTACAAATTTTAATAGGGCATTTTGTGGATGTTTAATGTAATATAAAAAGTCATTTAACATAAATATCATTTTTACAGTAAAGGAGAAAAATCACATCCATGTTCACATTTGGATACTTTCGAACTTAACCATATATTAATACTATTCAACCTGGAAAAAAGAATGAAATCATGTCATTTGGAACAAGATGGATGGAACTGAAGGCCATTATGTAGCATCCAACAACTCAGAAGCAGAGAGTCAAATACTGCGTGTTTTACTTAAAGTGGGAGCTAAATAATATGTACATGTGGACATAGAGTGTGGAATAATATAAAGAGTCAGAAGGCTGGAAGAGAACAGGGGGGATGAGATACTAGAAATTAGTCAGTGGGTACGAGGTCCATTTTTTTTTTTTCCTTTTTTTTGGCAGTTTTTTTTTGGGGGGGGTGGGTCCATTTTTTTTTCTTTTTTCTTTTTTTTTTTTGCAGTTTTTTTTTTGGGGGGGTGGGGGGGGGGGCTGGGTTTGAACCCACCACCTCCGGCATATGGGGCCGGTGCCCTACCCCTTTGAGCCACAAAGCACCGCCCATGAGGTCCATTATTCAGGTGGTGATCCTACTATAAACCCAGACTTCACCACTATGCAATATGTGCATGTGAGAAAACTGTACTTAACCCCAACCTGAAGGCATAAAAGAGCAAAAATAAATAAGCAGGAGGCCATTAGCCTGAGGTTGTGTCCATACTTTAAGTCCCTACATAAAAAACTGTCAGCTAATTTAGTATGCAAATAACACCTAACCTAGAAATACAACAAGCCGCCAGATTTCAGCCAATCACAGGCAGCCAATTCATCACGCATGCCCAAACAAGGCGGCGCTGGCTGTGGCCAATGAGGCCTTGGAATACAGAGCAGGCAACGTATTGCTAAGAAACTGATGAGAAAAACCCAAACCTTTGAACTCTGTATTCTACTTTGCTTTTGTATCTGGTCTACAAAAACCCATGGCTCACATAGCTGTGCCGAGCACTCTGGAATACCTCTGAGTTGTAAGTTTCACTCAATTCATAAATAGTTCTTCACTCTAATAAACTTTGTTAAACTGAATTTGAAGTTTTTCTTTAAACCAGCCTTTAACAGCCTTTTAACACGTGTCAAGAATAGACTAAGAGACAAAACCTTACACATTTCTTTCATAAATGATGGATTCTAAATTGTTTTGAGGCATCCCTTCTGAAGAAGCCCGGTAAGAGTTGTGCTCCCTGGGTCTTTTTCAAGCAGAAAATTGTAAGCATCAGGTTTGGGGAAAATGTTCTTAAGTAAAGCAGCAGTTATAGCAATCTAGACGAGGGTTTCAGATATATGTTGTCACAACTTAAAGTAAGAAATGCACTTCACCTCACAGTTTGGAACATTGACAGATATTGAATTTATATATGGATTAGAATTCTGATGTGTGCACGTGTCCATTCCATTTTAATCTGTCCTCGCCTATTTCACTCCACTTCACTATAGTTCACTTGAAATAATATCAGGTAACAACTTACCCAATGTAGATTATCTGATCCACCAATGGGTCCTAACTACAATACGAAAAAAAAAAAAGAAAAGAAAAACTGAAATAAATTGATGCCAACACGATCATAATAATAGTTAGATATAAGTAAAAACGGCCAGTGATTTTCCTCCTTAAGTTCTCTAACATGTATTCTTGACACTTGCACGTATCATCCTTTATATTTTGGCAGGTAGGTTTACACATCCATGAAATAACTTTTTTTAATCAAAAATCATAAAATTAGTGTTATCCAATACATTAAATCACCTAAGGTCACCCTTATATGATTAATGAAAATTATCTTAGCATCCCTGCCTGAGTGTTGTCCCACCTTTTTTTTAAATAACTTCAGTGAGGGGAAATTCACTAATAGGTAAAGCAAGATGTTTTTCGGGATACTATTAATTTACACCAGATATAACCAAATTTCAATTTAAAACTTTGACAATGATCATTCAACGACATTGTAAAACCCTAAAATACAGCAAAATTCAAATTTTACTGTTCACGGTTCTTAAACTACATAACCCTTACCATTGCCTGTTTTTCAGCATGATCTCAGCTCTGCTCTCAAGGAATTGAGCATGTAGTTGGAGCACAATTACATTTAGATTCTCTCTCTGATCTCCCAGATACATGAACAGCCATTTATTTCCCATTTTTCCTACTTTTCACATTCCCTCGGTTTAATGGACTTTCATGCTTTGTAGTAGCAAAAAAAAAAAAAAAAAAGCAACATAGACATTTGTGAAAGGATGTTCCAATAGGATATACAGTTCTAAGAATTTAGGATAATTGCAATTAATATTAAATTGAATATTAAATTGTGAGGAAAAAAGAGTATCAGTCAAGCTTCTCTTGCTAGCTTTTAATTTTATTCCCATACCAAGAAAGTAAAAAATAAGTGTTCATTATTGTTAACTCTGGGGGTCATATTTTCCATACTCATTTTAAAAATCAAATTTATGATGCCAGAAAGTTGTATTTGTATGTGCTATTTGTAACTATACACAATATCCTTGTGTACACTATCCTCATGCTATTTTATGATATTTGGAACATTATTGCTCTAAATTATCCTATTTCTTTTATCTATATTTTTATTACATTAGTCATAGCTATAATTTATTTAAGCCATGTCTTGGCCAGAAAAGTTTATCTGCTTAAAATGTTGAGAGCTTTATGAGGCAGTTTCCTGAAACGTATTTTGGCAAAAACCCAAGGCATCTCGCCTCTAAGCTTTGCAGGCCTGCCATAAATGCACTTGGAATTCAAAGAACAGAGAAATAAATGTGGAGTGGATAATTCAGAGAAAATGTCCAGTTAGGGACATGGCTTAGCTAAGGAGTGCTATTTAGCTAGGATGAGAAGCAAAGAGATATGGTAAAGAAGGAATAGATAGACATGCTGTAAACTCCTCTCTCACTGGAAAAGATAGTGCACGTTGAAAAATGCGGAACAGTAACATTTGTGAAATTCTTGGGGGTGTGTGTAGGACTTCAAAATATAAAAATTACTTTCAGAGACCTGGACTTATCGCTCCATCCCCAAACTTAGAAGGTATATAAAATATATATCATATTCCTGTTACAAATAAAAATCGTGAAGTCTAGAAACCTCCTTGAGGCTTTTTTTCCAGTAAAATGGAAAGAATCTATAAAATAGTAGATCAAAGGTGAACTCCATGCCTTTTTTTTTTTTTTTTGCAGTTTTTTGGCTGGGGTCAGATTTGAACCCCCCACCTCTGGTATATGGGGCCGGCGCCCTACTCCTTTGAGCCACGGGTGCCAACCATGCCTTTTCATATATCTGACAAATATCTATGGAGCAATGACTATGTGCTAGACACTACTACATACTTAGAATAATTTGGCAATAAAACAGACAAAAATATCTATCACTGTGAAACTTATATTTTCTAATAGGAGGCTAATTATGTCTTAATAACTATAATTAAGACATAAATGATACAGACTCCTATACCGATGCTTTGGAGGAAAGAAATGGAACAAGATTAATTTGGGAGGCAGGGGTTGAGTAAAGCCATACTATCTTTATTATTTATTTGTTCATTTATTTATTTAGAGACAGAGTCTGACTCTCTCACCCTAGGAAGAGTGTCATGGCATCACAGCTCACAGAGACCTGAAACCTTTGGACTCAAGTGATCCTCTGGCCTCTGCCTCCTGAGTAGCTGGGACTACAGGTACCCACCACAAATGCCTGGCTGGTTTTTCTGTTTTTAGAGATGGAGGCTTGCTCTTATTCAGGCTAGTCGTGAACTTGAGTACCTGGGATTATATGCACCTGCCACAATGCCTAGGCTTTTTTTTTTGGTAGTAGGGAAGGGGTTTCACTTCTGCTCAGGCTGATCTTGAACTCCTGAGCTCACATGATCCACTAGATTCAGCCTCCCAGAGCTAGGATTACAGGCATGAGCCACTATGCCTGCTCTTCTACTGTAGTTGTCAACAGATTAGTTACGTCAAGCCCTGTTGAGGAAATCACAGGAGAACTGAGACTCAAGGAATCCATGCAGATATCTGAAGGAAAATAATTCCAGCAGGGAGAAGGGCCATGGTAGAGGCCCTACAGCAGAAACTCTCCTGGTATAAACCAAGGACAAGGAAAACTAGCAGGGCTGAGATGAATACCGGAAAGGTCAACGAGGGTGGACTTGAGTCCAACAGCCCCTGCCATGTTTTATGTTCATTAAAATGACTACTCTTCACTCACTAAGCGGGGGCATTGGCAGATCTTCAACAGAGGGGGTAACATTATCTGATTCAGGGGGCTCAGGAAGAGAGGGATGAAGTAATATAGGAAAGAGATGAGGGGTGTTCATCCAGGACGCTCCCCAGGGAGGTCACCAGCAGTCGGAAGAATATGATAAATGGTATTTTTAAGACAGAACCAAATAATTGCTTAACAATTAAGATGGGGAGTGTGAAAAAAAGAGAAAAGGATGATGCCAAAATATAGCCTAAGCAAATGTCATAACAAAGTAAGGAGAAACTGGGAGGCAGGAAATGGGACCAGAGGATGTTGGTGGAAAATCAAAGCTCTGTCTTTTCGATGTCCACATGAATAAGTGAATCTGAAGATCAATGGAAAAATCCGGTCTATAGAAATACATTTTGAGATGTAGATCATCATATAGGGGATGCTTATCGATTTAAGATTGTGAAGACTTATTACATGAGTTTGTGTAGGTAGAGACAATGTCCCTGGACTCAGCCCATCAAAGAGAAGAGGTTTGGGAGGACAAAGCTAGGAAAGGTGACTCATACTTATTAATTGACAAAGTTAGAGGAAAACCCAGAATATGTCTTTGACAGTCAAGTAAATGTATCAAGGAAGAGTTAATGAGCAAATATCAAATGTAGCTGATACTTAAAGATGGGCACTACTAGGAACTGACCATTGATTTCACAACATGGGACCCTGCTGTGAGCTTCTTGAGGTCAGAATTATGTGCCTATTGGTTTTTCCTGTAATCCAACACAGAGTTTAAAAAATGTGACTTCTGGGGCAGCGCCTGTGGCTCAGTGAGTAGGGCACCGGCCCCATATGCTGAGGGTGGCAGGTTCAAACCCAGCCCCGGCCAAATTGCAACAAAAATATAGCCGGGCGTTGTGGCGGGCGCCTGTAGTCCCAGCTGCTCGGGAGGCTGAGGCAAGATAATCGCGTAAGCCCAAGAGTTAGAGGTTGCTGTGAGCTGTGTGATGCCACGACACTCTACCCGAGGGCGGTACAGTGAGACTCTGTCTCTACGAAAAAAAAAAAAAAAAAAAAAAGAAAAATGTGACTTCTGATTCCAAGTTCAGTATTCTTTATATCACAAGTTCTTCACTATAGGTGAAGTGCTACCAGAACCCAGATTATTTCAATTAGTTAGACCATGCAAAACGTAATAAAAAACAATTAATAGATGTTACCTGAAATTATATGTTGTTATTTTTTCCTTTTTGTGTTTTAGTTTTATTAAATACAAATATGTAATTATTCAGGGTATATTAAGTCAGTAAAAAATGTGAGTGGACATGTTACCAAGTGAAGTTGGCAATTTCCTAGGGTGACACTGTTAAGGAAGAAATAATGAGGTTATGTGAGTATAGTATAAAAAATATACATTAGGAAACTTGGAGGTGAATGGTGGTGATAGTAAATTGAAATCAGTTTTACTGATGATATTATTAACAACTCAGTTATTTTTGAAATCAAAGTAAAGAAGACCTTTCTTTCTTTTTTTTACTATCAGTTATGAAAAATTGTAATAAATGCAAGTAATGCCCCAAACCACCTCTTTTCTTCAGGCAAAACCCCATGTATCTATTTTATATCTTCAGTAGAAAGGATGAAAGATCACTTCTATAATAAAAAGGTTATGGCTTTCTAAATACCTTAGAGCAGTGGTTCTCAACCTTCCTAATGCCGCAATGTATTTTCATTGTTACAAAGGGGTCGCAGCCCCACAGGTTGAGAACCGCTGCCTTAGAGGCCAGAATTCTCTCCAGGAACACACTCCAACAAGAACCGCCCTCATGAGTCTTTTCAGAGTTGTATTCAGTCACTTTAAAATTTTCAATCTATGACTATGAAGTATTTTTTAAAATAAAAAGAATGTACACACAGAAAGGCAAGAAAATAACAAAAATAGCTCATCAAGAAGAACATACTAAAGAAAAGTTGGAAATGCATAAAGTTAAAAAACAAATTAAGTAGCTGGAAAGCAACATTCATACAACTATCAGTTTGCACCAAGCCTAATTAATAAAAGAAAAGTGCATACAAAGTATTTGCGTATTTTTTTACTTCAAAGAAACATTTCTTAGTCTAAGGATGGCCTGCAGAGACATATGCAAGCATCCCACTGTTGAGGTCACAACAAGCAAAGAGGCAGACGTCCTGACCCCTGTGTCTCACTGGATAATAAGAATAAGTATTAATAATATATCCCATGAGAAAGACTGGAGGAAAAAAAAAATCAGCTCTTGAGCTTTTAGGCAGTATCTTCAAATTTTTACCCTAAAGTTATCCTTTTTTCTTTCCTTTTAATGGGATCTTAGCTAGACCTTACGATTTTCCAGGCTCCCTTGCAGCTTCCCTTTACGAATAGAGTGATGTTTCTAATTTTTAACCCTTTTTCTCTTGAGGAAGCTGCTTGGGTTCCACTAGTTTTCTTCTTCCCTGGACTTGAGATGTGATTATGGTACCAGAAATCTGCTTTCACTTGCAGAGAAGGTCAATAATTAGATTGCATTTATTTTCTTATTTCAGACTAACATTACAGGGCACAATTAGGTTCAATGTTTGCATTTGTTAGGTAACATCCCTGTTCTAGCTGTGCCCCACTCCCAGGAGGTGTGCCGTGCACCCTTACATTGTGCCCATAATTAGAATTTAGAAGATGACTGTGTGATAAGACAAAAAAGAACCCAAGCTTCTGAATGGCCTTGGGGAACTGAACTGCTTACCTAACCTGGACTGAACACAGCATCTACTTCTCGACTTTTCTATAAAGGATTAAAAAAACTATTTTATTAGACCATTGTAATCTTGGGTTCCTTTGTTACTGCAGCTTAGCCAATACCCTAACATTCCCTAACTAATTCAGGCAGAAGGTCCTAGCATAATTTCTGCCACATAAAACCTACTTCTGCCTCCATTTTATCCCATATATATTTAATAATATTTACTTAGTGCCAGATAACTATTTGCCCTTATCAGTCCTTAAATTTGACATCAGGTTTGATACATGTGTGTTTAATCTCTGCAGGGCCAATACAGACCACGTAAAACATTATTTTTATGAATGGCTTTACACTGTCAGATTTCACAAAGATAGCAAATAAACCTCTCGTGAGGTTTGAAAGCCTTAGAAATCCCCCAATAACAATTTTATAACCTCAAGAAAGTTACTTTTTTAGAGTTCTAATACCTCTTGTGCCACATCCGTTGCAGTTAAATCCAATTTATGGTAGTAAAGTAAAATTAGTCGATGTGTAAATGGAGTTAACAATAGAAAAATTGAATAAAGATAAAAAGATAAGTTTATTACAAATACATAGAAACAATCCCGTGAAGATACATGGTAAAAGAAAAAAATATATATAAGGAAACATTAATACCATCCCCTTGATACAATTCCTGATATTAATTCTTCTACAAATGAAGCTCATAAAAGATACAATCTTCTTTTATATTTAGGATCATTCTCCCGTAGGTGTGATATTTACCACACGTGAATTCCTTAGGACTGATCGTCTCTTAGTCAATTTCTAAATGTTTAAATGTATTTGTCTGAGTGTATTTTTTTTTTTTTTTTGTAGAGACAGAGTCTCACTTTGTGGCCCTCTGTAGAGTGCTGTGGCCTCACACAGCTCACAGCAACCTCCAACTCCTGGGCTTAAGCGATTCTCTTGCCTCAGCCTCCCGAGTAGCTGGGACTACAGGCGCCCACTACAACGCCCGGCTATTTTTTGGTTGCAGTTTGGCTGGGGCCGGGTTTGAACCCGCCACCCTCGGTAAATGGGGCTGGCGCCCTACCGACTGAGCCACAGGCGCCAATAAACATACAAAATTCCCTTTTGTCTCTTTGACAGTTACACTGATAATACTGTTGCCACAATAACAAAGTGCTATTTACATTTGTTCATTTTGTTCCCTGTTCCATAACCTAAGGATACATTATTGCTCCTTCAGTAGAATTAAAATGTCTTTTAACATCCTACAGTATGTCTTGATTAAATAGCACATTTTGAAATGTTTGTAATTGATCAATGTTTTCGTTTCATGGATCATCCAGTGACATTTTACGGGAACAACTTCTTCTGGTGCATGGCAACTTGGTTCAAAATACAGGCTTTTTAGAAGGAAAACAGACAATTTCTGCTCTGCTGCAATGTATACTTAAGCCTGGAGAATATATATTTTATTACGATGTCCTTGTTTTACATAACATATAGTATCTTGATTATCCTATGAGCATTATATGGGTAGACCCCACATGGGGGGAAATCTTACCGGGGCTCCACATCCAGAGGATATTTTATCATTATGTGAATATCACTACAAAGTAAACAGTCTTAGCATAGTTCCTCCAGGGCGGTGCCTGTGGCTCTGAGTAGGGCGCTGGCCTCATATACCAAGGGTGGCAAGTTCAAACCCGGCCCCAGTCAAACTGCAACAACAACAACAACAACAACAACAAAGAATAGTTCCTCCAGTTTGAACACCAAGGCCCATGATATAGTGACTCCAAATAATGACGGAGATGAATTACAGACTGGTTCATTATATTCAAAGATAACATTAAAGGAAGCAGAATGAGCCTCACCTTAAAAGGTCAAACTAGAATTCACAAAAATCTGGACTGCGTAGAAAATGCATTCAATTAATTAACTAGTGAATTTAGGTGGGAAAGTTTCATCTGATGTCAGAATCCATTAACAAAGTAAAAGGACAGGTACATACTGTTAAAACTATAAATGTAGGAGGAATAACGGCGGGTTATATTTTAACAGGCTGAATGTGAGTCCCCCAAACATTAAATGACTAACATAATTTAGGATTATAAATATTTAGCTATCCCCTATCTTTCCACATCCTCTAAATTCGCAAGGGTTCTCCACTATATTTTTCAATTCCTTCCAGCTTTCAATACCGCTGTCATTATTTTTAGTATCTGTTCCCAGATGCTATGGCCCACACATCACAATGTCCCAGTTTATTCCTATCATTTCCCAAGGTAAGAGTAGGCTGGCATCATGGACAGTTTCTCTTGCTGCTTAAAACAGTCCTCAACATTATGCTCAAACATGCTATTCGACTTTAAAGATATGAAATCAATATAAGTACCCATACACTGAGGAGTGGAGACAAACAATGTAGTGTATATAAATAGGGGAGTACCATTCAGCCATTAAAAAGGAATGAAATAATGTCTTTACCCACAACTTGGATGAAATTGGAGACTACTATCCAAAGTAAATTATCTTAGAAATGGAAAAACATAGCCGGGCGTTGTAGCGGACGCCTGTAGTCCCAGCTACTCGGGAGGATGAGGCAAGAGAATCGCTTAAGCCCAGGAGGTGGAGGTTGCTGTGAGCTGTGTGATGCCATGGCACTCTACCGAGGGCCATAAAGTGAGACTCTGTCTCTACAAAAAAAAAAAAAAAAAAGAAAAGAAATGGAAAAACAAATACCACATGTTCTCAGAACTGAAAGCTAAATAAGAAATGTATTAACATATGGTCATAAAGTAAAAAACTGAGAATGGAGAAGTATGGGAGGAATGAGGGATAAAAATCTATCTATCTATTTATCAAGTACAATGTACACTATTCTGGTGACAGGTGCACTGAATGCCCTGAGCTCTGCCTTATACAAGTCATCCGAGTAACAACAACAACAAAAATCCACTATTTATGGAAATAGAAATATACAAAATAGACTGTAAGTTTTAATACTACACTGGCTTTTACTTTCACATACAGAATAAAAGAGATAATAAGATGAGGGTTCCAGTTTGCTCCAAGCAGATCTGTCAAGTTATCTCAGAAAGATCCAATCTTGATCATGAAGAAGCTAGAACAAGAATATTGTCATTTCATCTTGTCAAATTTGTATCAATTTTTAAAAATTTACTTATGAGAAAAAAAAAGGTGGCAGATTAACAACCTCTCTCCAGTTAGGAAAGAATACTACATTGTCTCACAATCTCTTTTTTGGCTCTGGTATTAGGAAAAGAAGAACAAAACTCACAGAGGGAGAAAGATTCCCAGAAGTTGGGTTAGATCCAAAAGCAGATGAAAGAGTTAGTAAGAGTAATCATTCCAAGTCACACTAGCCAGGTCAAGGCCCAGACTCATGTCCTCAGATCTGAAACCAAGGAAGTAGTAAATTCCATGGACTGAAATCATTGTGCTTTCAAATGCAAGAGATGAACTTTCATCAAATAGATGCTCAGGCAATATTTCTATCAGGAAATGGCAGTGTTTAAACAAACGAACAAAGTAGCATAGTAGTATCTCCCCTAAAATAAAAGTGCTTTCCATTTTGGCTCTTTCGTCACAACCTAACAACTAGAACTATCTGCTATCACAGTAAGGCCACTTATCCACTTAAATATGCAACCTTCTAATTTAAAAGAAGCAAGTCTATCTGAATCTTCCTTTGCCTACACAGCCTGGAAATTAAGGCGTCATTCTTAGAATCTGTGGGCACACTGAATTGAAAATTTAGATGGTGGATAAGAATTACCTGTATTTTTGCTCGTGTGAGTCATACCATCTCTAATCAAAAGCAACTTCAAAATTATTTACATTTGAACACATGATGTTTGCAAAAAAGCAAGCTGTATTTATTTTCTCTTAATTGCCCTACTAAGGAGAAAAGATTTTACCAGAGTTGGGAAAAATGTCTAGCTACTAGTAGAATGATATGCAACAATTCCAGAACTTCTCCAGGATACCATACATGGCACTGCTTTCTTTTTTCATAAAACATTTTAATTTCTATGTTCAGAGTCTGACACCCATGATTCGAGTTTTGTACAAATTAAATCATGTAACCTCTCTGTACCTCAATTTCCTTCATGTAAAACTTAGATACAAACAGCTGACCTCATGTAACACGTAAATAAATCACTCAGCTTATTGTTTTCAAAAATAGTTATAGGTAATTTTTTTTTTACTTTTTTTTTTTTTTATTGTTGGGGATTCATTGAGGGTACAATAAGCCAGGTTACACTGATTGCATTTGTTAGGTAAAGTCCCTCTTGCAATCATGTCTTGCCCCCAGAAGGTTTTAATTGCCTTAGTGACTACTAGATATAATTTCTGAAACATATTTTTACCATTTACTATGTACAAATAAATTCAAAATTAAATTATTCATTGAGCTTCTTTATACAGCCAGTAAGAGTCTAGGTTCTATGGCAGCCATTAAAATGCTATGACACTGGGAAGTAAACTGTCATCAGCAGGCTTGCCACCCACTCTCTTCTTTGCCTGGAAAGAGTTCTTTGAAAATAAAGATTGGTTCTAATCTCTGTGTGTCTCTCCCCGTTTACTGATGACATGATCTTATACTTAGAGAACCCCAAAGACTCAACCACAAGACTCCTGGAAGTCATCAAAAAATACAGTAATGTCTCAGGATATAAAATCAATGTCCACATGTCAGTAGCCTTTGTATATGCCAATAACAGTCAAGATGAGAAGCTAATTAAGGACACAACTCCCTTCACCATAGCTTCAAAGAAAATGAAATACCTAGGAAATTACCTAACGAAGGAGGTGAAGGACCTCTATAAAGAAAATTATGAAGTCCTAACAAAGGAAATAGGAGAGGATATTAACAAATGGAAAAACATACTGTGCTTATGGCTGGGAAGAATCAACATTGTTAAAATGTCTATACTTCCCAAAGCAATCTGCTTATTCAATGCCATTCCTATTAAAATACCAACTTTCAAGATTTGGAAAAAAATTATTCCGCATGTTGTATGAAACCAGAAAAAACCCCATATAGCTAAGGCAGTTCTTAGAAATAAAAATAAATCTGGGGGCATCACCATACCAGATTTTAGGTCATACTACAAAGTCGTAGTGGTCAAGACAGCATGGTACTGGCACAAAAATAGAGACATAGACACTTGGAATCGAATAGAAAACCAGGAAATGAAACTAACAGCTTACAACCACCTAATCTTTGATAAACCAAACAAGAACATACACTTGGGGAAAGACTTTTTTATTCAATAAATGGTGCTGGGAGAACTGGATATCACATGTAAAAGACCGAAACTGGACCCACACCTATCTCCACTCACAAAAATTGATTCAAGATGGATAAAGGACTTAAACTTAAGGCATAAAAAAATGAAACTCCTCAAAGAAAGCATAGGAAAAACACTGGAAGATATTGGCTGGGGAAAGACTTCATGCAGAAGACTGCCACGGCAATTGCAACAACAACAAAAATAAACAAATGGGACTTCATTAAACTGAAAAGCTTCTGTACAGCTAAGGAGACAACAACCAAAACAAAGAGACAACCTACACAATGGGAAAGGATATTTGCATATTTTCAATCAGACAAAAGCTTGATAACTAGGATCTACAGAGAACTCAAATTAATCCACATGAAAAAAGCCAACAATCCCATATATCAATGAGCAAGAGACATGAATAGAACCTTCTCTAAAGAAGACAGACGAATGGCTAACAAATATATGAAGAAATGCTCATCATCCCTATATATTAGAGAAATGCAAATCAAAACCACCCCGACATATCATCTAACCCCAGTGAGAATGGCCCACATCACAAAATCTCAAAACTGCAGATGCTGGCGTGGATGTGGAGAGAAGGGAACACTTTTACACTGCTGGTGGGACTGCAAACTAGTACAACCTTTCTGGAAGGAAGTATGGAGAAACCTCAAAGCATTCAAGCTAGACCTCCCATTTGATCCTGCAATCTCATTATTAGGCATCTACCCACAAGGAAAAAAAAATCCTTTTATCATAAGGACACTTGCACTACACTGTTTATTGCAACTCAATTTAAAATCGCCAAAATGTGGAAATAGCCTAAATGCCCACCAACCCAGGAATGGATTAACAAGCTGTGGTATATGTACACCACGGAATACTATTCACCCATTAAAAAAATGGAGACTTTACATCCTTCGTATTAACCTGGATGGAAGTGGAAGACATTACTCTTAGTAAAGCATCACAAGAATGGAGAAGCAGGAATCCTATGTACTCAATTTGGATATGAGGACAACTAATGACAATTAAGGACACGGTGGGGGTTGGGGAAGGGGAGAGCAGAGAGAGAAAGAAGGAGGGAGAGGTGGGGAAAGGAAGAGCAGAGAGAGGGAAGGAGGGAGGGGGGTGGGGCCTTGGTGTGTGCCTCACCTTTTGGGTGCAAGATACGATTGTAAGAGGGACTTTACCTAACAAATGCAGTCAGTGTAACCTGGTTTCTTGTACCCTCAATGAATTCCCAATAATAATAATAATAATAATAATAAATGTTCGCCTTCAGTGAGTTGCTCTGAGGGAGAGGTTTGGAGTAGTGAAAAAGAAGATCATTTCGATCTCAGGATAAGTCATGTCTTTTAATTTATCCTTTATTAATAAGAAAGGTAATTTCCACATTCTATCTCCTTACTTTCTTATTTTCATAATTGATTCCTAAGTTAATATGTAAGAAGAATGCTATTTTTTGTGGCCATTAAATCTCCAACATATTTACCAACATGATGCCTCTCCAGGCTAAGCTGATCAAATATGAAACAGTGGAGTTAAATGATTAGCTAGTGTAAATTACTGAGTGTACAAAATGCGTAGTAATTCTTTAGTAAGAGCATCCACTATAAAATAGGTAAGCTGTGTACCTCAGCGCTGGTTTGTACTTACTCAGGCGTTTCATCTGTGCACTTCTCTTCCCAACTTCATGTTGAACAGTATTATGCTACAGCATAAAATTGGTCATAATAAGAACACAGTATTTATAAGACAGAAATTAGGAAGCACTTTGGCTGGGCATTGCGGCTCATGCCTATAATCTCAGCACTTTGGGAGGTGGAGAAGTGGAAAAATCAGCCAGGTGCACTAGTATTCACCTACAGTCCCAGCTACTCAGAATGCTAAGGCAGGAAAATTGCTTGAGCCCAGGAATTTGAGGTGACAGTGAGATGTGATGACACCACTGCACTCTACCCCAGGCAACAAAGCAAGACTCTGTCTCAAAAATAATAATAATAATAATAAAATGGAATAGAATAGGAATGGGAATGGGATAGAATAAGAATAGAATAGAATAGAATAGAATACCACTCTAAATTGTGGCACTCTCCTGTCCCAAAAGAATTTGTTTTTAAACATTTACCAACACCCGTGAGCTTGTCCTAAGTGGACACGAGTGAAGTCTCAGTCTGAGGGAACCAGAAAGGAATTTCTGTTACCTAAAAGTGCACCCTTCCCTACCCAACCCCTTGCGGCAGATTCTGCAGTGTCAAAGAATACTGCGAGATAACAATAATATTAAAGATTGCATTGACTTTAACTATTAGAGTGTTATTACTACCTGACATAAAATATAACAGTAAGATTACAGAACTGAGAATAAGCAAATATTTCTAAGCATGTATTTATCACCAGTTGATAGATCATTATTATGCATGTTTCATTTCAAAAAGAAACAACTCTCTTAGCCTCAGCTAATATAATATTTGCCTTATAGGTATTAAAATTGGAACAAATGATAAGAGAAACATATTTAATAGCAGTATTTGGTAGGAACTATATCATGGTTGCTACATAATTATAAGAATCAAATTAAACTTTTTAATATTCTCATCAGTTCTTACATTATAATCTAGTTCTCTATAAATTTAAAAATATGTAGCTAAATCAGAAAATTTCAGAGACACCTGCTGAAGACATACAAAAATATTAAAAGAATTCTATTCTATTCAAGCTAGTATGAGGAGCTTATCATTTGAGCTGAATGGATTAACTGGTGTTAATTTACATGTGCCTAAAAAAATATGTAAAAGTAGTGAAATGTATATTCCTACATTGATGGATAGTGCTAGGGAATAATAGGTTGAAATGATTTTGTTAAAGAATTTATAGCCACATATTTGCTGGATATTATACAATATATATACACAATGTGTATGTATGTTTGATTAAGAGTTTAAATATAACATGATTAAGAGTTTAAATATAACAACATATTGTCAATTCTCTTTGATTAGTTAACACATTTTCCAGAGGAAATCAGGGCGTTAGTGTAAGTGAAAACTTGATTTGCTCTCAAATTTGTTATTCTATTTCCATATAGATTTAAACAGCCAAAGTAAATAGGTTTAGGATAAAGAAAAGTAATACAGTAATTTCCTGTACATAGAGGAAATACAAATATAATGAAAAAATAAAGGAAAATAAAATCCATCAGTAAATTCCTTTAAACTTTATAACAATAAGGCTGTGTAAGCAAATAGTGATCAATAAGAAACAAAAAGAAAAAACTGCTTTTGTATTTGTTCTATATTGTCATAAGTGTATTACATACAATATTATTTCAAAGGAAATTTTATTTAAGAATTTAGTCTCCAAAAGTTAGAAAAGTGGTTGAACTGTACACACTCTTTCTCTACATCTGCCTTGCAACTGTCATAACCATGATGTTTGCAATATCATGAAAGTTGAATCAAATTGCATTCATGTTTCATAAATGACTATACCTTGTAACATTTACTATCTGCATTGTTCATCTGATATTCTATTTCTCTTTCTTTCATATATATATATATATATATATATATATATATATATATATATATATATATATGGAGCAGAATATGTTCCAGCTCTTAGCAAAGTATTCTTCTTAGCAAAGTATCACAAGACTGGAAGAAAAAGTATCCAAGGTTCTCAGCCTGACTATGAAACAAATTGATAGCTTTCATAGGAAAGCTATAACCCAATTATAGCCCAAGAATATGGGGAAAGGGGAGAGGGAGGGGAGAGTGGAGGATGGGTGGAGGGAGGGTAATGGGTGGGACCACACCTACGGTGCATCTTACAAGGGTACATGAGAAACTTACTGAATGTAGAATGTAACACAATAACTAAGAAAATGCCACGAAGGCTATGTTAACCAATTTGATGAAAATATTTCAAATGGTCTATAAAACCAGGGTATGGTGCCCCATGATTGCGTTAATGTACACAGCTATGATTTAATAAAAAAAAAAAAAAGAGAGAGAGAGCAGAGTTTGTTGGATAAGAAATTTAATTCTGGATAGGGATATATTAATATTTGAATTCTTGCATTCCCTTTAGCAGCATGACCTTGGGGAAGTCAATTGCTGTCCTGCCAAGATTTAGTTTCTTTCATCTAAAATAGATGTAATAACACCTAATGTTTTGATGAAAGGAAATATTGCTTAACCCCTGAGGAACATGCAGTAAGTTATTACAGCAGAATGAATACATTCTTAATCAGTATCATTTATTTTTATTAGCAAGCTTCCCTTTCTTTCTAACCAGAAAAAAAAATTGGCAAATGAATATAGAAGCCATACTTTATTCACCTTTCTGGGCATAGGGAAATTGATTGCCTATAACATGCAGCTATTTTCGCCTACTTAGATCAGTTGTATCAAATCTGTATCTTCCTCTTCTACCTCTAATTTTTGATTGACTCTTTTATTTTGGTGGGGTTTTTTTTGTTTTGTTTTTTTTTTTGTCATTAAGGGTTTTTTTTGGTTACATGGATTCCTTTTGTAGTGCTTTGGTCAAATTTCTAAGTGTGCTCATCACCTGGATAGTGTAAATGGCTTAGATTCAAGGAAAGGAACGTTTTAGAAATAGACAACTTTCTATTAATAACTGAAAAAAAAAAATTGCTGATGTTCAGAGTTAATTCTAAAGGCTGAATTCAGCAGTTTGGTTTTCTTACCATTTACCAAAACACACAGGCAAACATGCTGCCCATTCTGCTGATTTTACCATTAAACAAACAGAAGGTTTTACATATTTAATTACAAAGATCAATTCTGGCAGTCCAGAAGTGAACACCAATACTTATTTTGCTCTTGGTTGAGATCCAAGAATATCAATGTAAATAATTCTAGGACATTTTCCAGAAAATCTGAGAAAGGGGATACAATTTAAGACAATATGTAATTTGATATTTTACATATTTTTAAACAAAGGAAAATGGCTATTCTTTGAAGATATTCTATTTCAGGAAGGTTTTTAAATTTTTGGATAAATTTTTGTTCTCCACCTTCATTAGATTTCTATTAAGCTGACAAAGTAAGATTTGTGTGAGTTATAACGTGTACACGGTATCAAACTCAGCTATGAGATGAGAAAAATAGCTTTTATAAAACGGATTGAGGAGAACACAGATTTTCATAAGGATAACTCGTGGCTTGGGCTCCAGAAGCACTCTGAGATCCTAAGAGAAGCAGTTTTCCTGTATTAAAAGAGCAAGGGTTCTAGAACCTAAAGAGAGTTTGCAGGAGGAAGGGGTGTGTTTCACCAGAGCCCTGAGACTTCTTATCTGCCCAGAGTTGTCAGTAGCAAAAAATGAGGTTGAGAGTAACCAGACTTTGTATATCTCAAACAGTTTTCCCATTAAAGGAAAGATGAAAGGTTTTGGCTTGAAAGCTGTTTTTTAAAGTTACTCATGTGTCTGGAGTTTTCTTGGTTCAATAATGACATTCTTTGGTATTTTAAAGTGTTTTTATAAACTGTAAAAAGGAGTGTACTGTTCACATAATTAAGTCATGGAAAAGTCTGGCAAATAAATAAATAAATAAATTTTTTAAAAAATGAGAATTTATAACCAATGTAAAGAAGTGTTGGTTTCATTTTCTTTGTTTTGTATCTATTATTTTATTTCTTAAACCATTCAGACTCAATACCACACATTCAGGCTATTTAAAATATAATTAAACATTTCCTGAAGCCATACTGTAGCACAGAAAAATGCCAAGAAAAAAATCCTCTCTTATTAATGAATGGAAGCTTTTTACAATATCAGATTCAACCCTTACTCAGTTGAGCAAAATCAGGTAATTTATCCAAGAAATGACTGTAAAAGAAAGATGCCTTGAAGGAGTAAAACCATGAAGGTCTTCAATTTCACTAGAATACCCTGTGGGTATCAAGAGGAACCTGACAAGAATGAATGACTCTCAGACATAGGAGGAAAAAATAAAATCCAGTAAGCTTTTTCTGGCCTTACTAAGAATAAGGAATAGCTGTTCATGCCTACTTCAAGGGAAAAAATGCTTTCCAAATAATTTCAGAAGGAAATAAAAGTGCTGATGATCAACATTAATACATATTTACATATTGCATTTTTTGAGGGGTATGAATGAAACTCATCTGGATATCATAAAATGATTTTATTAAGAAATGTACATAAGGGTGGCACCTGTGGCTCAGTGAGTAGGGCACTGGCCCCATATACCGAGGGTGGCGGGTTCAAACCCAGCCCCGGCCAAACCACAACAAAAAAATAGCCGGGCGTTGTGGCCGGCGCCTGTAGTCCCAGCTACCCGGGAGGCTGAGGCAAGAGAATCGCGTAAGCCCAAGAGTTAGAGGTTGCTGTGAGCCGTGTGACACCACGGCACTCTACCTGAGGGCGGTATAGTGAGACTCTGTCTCTACAAAAAAAAAAAAAAAGAAAGAAATGTACATAAGTGCCTATTGATAAAATTACTTATGGATTTAATTAATGCATCCTAATATTTAGGGAGAAAATTTATTTTTATATTTGGGTCTCTATTAGCATTGTTCTATGTAAATATTACATTGAAATAGTATTATTTTATATTGAAAATTTACATAGAAATTTGATTCTGAATGCTCAAGCACTGCACATATTTTCACATCAAACTCTTCGTTTAAATTATTTATTCCCCCAAAAATAAATAAATTATTTATTCCCAGGTGTCAGGAAGCCTTATGTAGATTATGAAGATCCAAAAATAGACATTTGTCATAAACCTACTCGTTTTATTTAACTTCAAAAAAAATATTCTATGTCAATTTCCATTTACTTATTCACTCTTTTTTTTCTTTTCTTATATAAGGACAACTTTCCCAGACACGGGAAACATTTCTACTTATACGCACAATCAACACTACTCTCATTTAACCCAAAATATTGCCTAATCTATTATTATTCATCTAATATTATATAAGAAAAACTCTCTCTTTTACTTAATATATTCACAAAATATGTATAGAGCATGTATTTTCACCTACAGTCTGAAAATATTAAATGGAAAATTGCAGAATTAACCAGTTCAGAAGCTTAAATTGCGTACTGTTCTGAGTAGTGTGATGAAACCTCCCACCTTCTCATACCAGGGCCCTGAATCATCTTTGGTCCTTATACTGTTTATGCTCCCTGACCTGCAGTCACTTAGCAGCCATCTACGTTACCATGCTGAAGTTCACCTTACCTCAATGCTCGTGTTCAAGTCACCTATATTTCACTTCATAAAGGCCCTAAAGCCTAAGAGAAATGATGCTGGTGGTTCACATCTGCTAGAGATTGCTTCCTTCATGTAAAAAGGTAAAAGTTCTAGACGTAATGGGGAAAGAAATGGTCTATGAAACTAGTGTATGATGCCCCATGATCATATCAATGTGCACAGCTATGATTTAATAAAAAAAAAAAAAGAAAAAAAAGAAAGAAAAAATCACACACAGGTTGCTAAAATCTGTGTTAAGAAGAAATCTTCTATCTGTGAAACTGTGAAAAAGGGAAAAGAAATTGATGCTAGATTTGCTATTATACCTCAAGTTGCAAAAGTTAAGGTCACTGTGTGTGATAAGTTCTTAGTTAAGATGGAAAAGACATTTGTGGGTGGAAGACAGAAACATAAATTGCAACTGAAGCCAGTTGGGTTGGTACTATCAGTGGTTTCAGGAATCCATGGGGCCCTTGGAACCCTTAGATCCCTAGAATATAAGGGACAACTACTGGACTGTAGATGCTGGGAACAAAATGGAGGAAAACAGATACATTTCCTACCTCAGAGAGATTATATTTTGCACAGGGCTCCATATGAGGAAATAGAATTACTGGTAATGTGCTCTGACGGTTGACATAATGGATGTTGTGCTGTCCCAATTAAGTTGCACCCAACAAAGACTTGGTCATTCAAAGGAAGTACGCAGAGGAAAGATGACCCACCTAGGCCTGAAAATTGAGAAAAAATTCATCAAGTAAAGGGATAACTGAATTTGTATATAAAAAGATGTGGAGATGAGTAACAGCTTGAAATGTCTAAGAACCTGAAAGAAATTCAGTCTGGTTAGAGATGATAGGGGGAGAAGAAATAGACTGTTAGATGAAATCTGGAAATACAAGCAAAATCTGATTACCGAGAATCTTGCAGTGATTATAAGAAGAATTAATTTATAATAGCAGTTAGGAGGTCGAATAGTTTTAAGTAGGAAAGAAACATGTTTTCATTTTCATTTTAGAAAGATCACTTTAACTACAATATGAAGGGCAGATTAAATAAATCCAAAATAAGGAAAGGAAAACCTGTTGGAGTCATTTTGGTGACCTGACTAGGTCGTGAAAGTGAGAATGAAGAGACGTAAGTTCAAGATGGTGTCATGAAATGGATGTAAATGAAGAGAGGACAGAACATTAAGCTGGATGCCAGAGTTTTTGATGAATGGGCTGTCAACGGGCAGGGGGTGGTACCCGGCAGCTCAATTTGGGACATTTTCACTCTCTTAGAGATACACAAGTGGTGATGTGTACTTGACAGCTGAAGCAAGGATCAGAAGCTCAAGAGGGAAAGTATATCTAGAAAAGCTAATCTGTGTTATCAATAACATATGGAAAAAAATTAAATCTTAAGAATGAGACTGAATGAGTGACTATCAATGCTAAAGTTCTAGCAGAGGAGTTCTAATAGTTTCATTTACTAAAGGACAAAAGAACTAATAACCTTAAAAATAAAAGCAATGTCATTATGAAAACCTAGAAGAATAAAATATATATGGAAGTGATATAATCCTAGATAAGAGAAATGCTCTTAAATCCCTATATTTCTTGACAATGGTAATATTTAGCATTTTAAGTTGTTCTGTTTTTCAGATTCTTAACATTGTTTTTGACTCAAAATACTATTCTTATTCTAGTTTTTTTCTACTTCTAAGCTTCATAGCAGGCTCCTATTTCTTTGTCCATGCATTCTCTGAGTTTTGTCTTTCATTCTCTCCTCCTATCGTTTTTGGTTTTCTTCCTGGTAGGATTCCTCCTACCTCTGAATTTACCTATGACTCTGTGTAAAAGACTCAGAATCTTTCACACTACTCTCTGTTAAGTCAGAGCTTTACACTCTACCTGCCTACTGGAAATCTCAACGAAACATCTGACCAGAATGCCAATTCATTATGTCCTGCAAATCTGCCCTCTCTTTTTTTATTTCTCTATCAATGATCTCTACTTACCTGGTTCAGTTGAACAACTCTATCCTGATGCATAGTCTACAATCCTTATTTTCTCCCCTCTCTCTTATCCAGTTGTACAAGAATTTTTGCTGATTCCCCTGGGTCAAGTTTTTTTAAAGTCTACTATATTGCTTCATTAATCATCATAATGCTAACGTCTAGAGCAGGGATCCAAGGAGTGCTTTTTTTTTTTTTTTTTCTTTTAATGAAATAACATATTCCTCTTCTATCTGACCCAACTTGAGTTTATGTTCCCCATTACTCTTAGCTTACATAGTGGAATCCATTATCAAAAAGTCTCCCATTATAAATCATTTTTCTTCTTCCAACTCATCCTTTCAATTGAAGCCAGATTAATTTTTGTAAGTCTAAATTTAATTGTTTCAGTCACTTTCTTAAAATTGATTGATATCTCCCTAAGACAAATTATAAACTCCTTAGCATATTTATGGCTTTTTCTACTTTGACAGCCTTATTAACTGCTGTCTCAGTAAATCCACTTTATCTTTTCCTAGAACGAGAATTTCTTCTTTTCAGGCCATGAACTCCTCTATCTCCTTGGACTCCACTCAGTTTTTATCTTCCCTAAGGGACACCTGACCCAGCCAATCCACTCACCAGAGGGAGGTGCACACTTCCTGTTCTGTGCTTCTAGACCTGTCAATGGCTAGTTACCCTCACCATCTCCCACAGCTGCACTACGAATTTTATAAGGATAAAGATCTTCTGAAAAATTAATTTTCCTACATCCACATTTTGAAAAGGCACAAAATCATGGTAGTCACTCAACAAATGCTTCTTTAGTAAAATAGTAAATAGAAAAATCTCATAACTCAATTGTACTAACAATAATATATCAAAAAGTGAGACTTTGAAATACAGAACAGGTATCTTTAGGAATACCACACTAAAATAAGCGGGATCAATTTTAATTCAAGCTTGGAAAAGAGCTAATGCAAAGAATTCTATTGAAAGTTATAGGAGACAGTAATCCATTTGTGTTATGGCTTCCCACTAATATATTCTTCCTAAGAGCCATCTGAGAACTGTCATTAGAATGACTTTTCCTCGAGCTCCATCCATTAATAATGAGCTAATAATGTCAGAGAGCAAAAGCTTTTAAGGGCCATATTCTTTAACAAATGGGATAGATTACTTTGTAGAAATATTAGGAATTGCCAAGGGGACAAATCAAATCACTTTCTCTTTAAGGAAAATTAGTAGATTACAAAATATGACATAGAAAACTGAAGATTCGATCATATTAGTAGTTAATGTGTTAATATCGTCTTGGATAACTTGGAAGCACTCTTGATTATGTCTATTTTCTGTATGCACAATTTTTACATGTTTTTAAATTACTCGTTGTCCAAAATGTATTTAAGACTATGTAAGTAATACTGGATACTATTCTTTTTTTTTTTCTCTATACATATACATGTGTTTATTTGGGTTCTACTTTTTGCCTTCACAAAGTTAAGAAGGCTTAAAATTTAATAACAAAACAATGTTTAAGATAAGGACTAGAAACAAAAACCTTGTAAAGAACAAACGAAGATAAATACATTCAGAAAAGAAATAAGATGATTGCTGCAATGAAATATTGAGCAATAATAATAATAATGCAAAAAAGTAACATTCACATGTCAGATAAAAGTATGTCTATTATAGAATGCTTTGACTCTGAGGTTCAGTATGAAGTCATCAGTTAACTTCTTATTATTTTTCCAAAGTCTCAAAAAATAGACAACTAATATTTATAAATAAAAATAAAAGATAATTTCAAAAAACAGATCATGCCAAATCTTACAGACAACAGAAAAAGAAGAAATACTTCAAAATCATTCTACTTCATCTGGATACATCTGATGTTAAAATTGGAAAAAATATATTATTATAAAGGGAAATTACAAACATATTTCACTTATAAATGAGTATGCAATATCCTAAACAACATATTAACAAGTTGAATTCAAAATTAATGTTCAAGTAATGTACTTTGGTTAAAATTAAATCCAATTTATGTGAGAATTAGTCACTAGTGTAGGGACGCCCAGGTCCTTCTGAATACTATTCTTTAAATATAAATGTCCAGAACTTTATTTTTTAAAAAATGATAAGAATTTTATACGGAGAAGGAAAATAATCTTCATGTTTTTCTTGGTGTAAGGTTATTAGAAAGAATTTATAAATGTATGTGGTTCTAGTAAGTCAAGATGGGCATAATTGTTCTCCTTGAAAATCTCATGCCAGAATTTCAGACACTTTGCAAAGATGACAGTAGGTATTCAATTTAGAACAGAAAAATAAATGCTGAGATATACTTGTCGTTATTCACCTTGAGAATGAACCATATACGCTAATGTATTAACTTTAATTTCACTTAATAAAAATATGCTGTTAAAGTAGTCACATAACTTTTAGGTAGTATTGCCTATGTTCAACCCACAATTTTGAGAGAAGATTACATTGATAGCAAGATATGAAGAAACAAAAACTTGGGCAGAGTAGTGAGAGCAATTAAAACTGCTTTACCTTCTAGGATTATTTTTCTCTTCCTTTAAATGCCTCCTTCAAAGTTCGTTTCATAAAATATATTTTAGTAATATATATATATATAACATTTTTAGTAAATTTGCCCTTGTTTTTAAGAAATATGAATGCATAATTCTCAGTTGTCGGTTAATTTCTCTTAGCAATTTGATGATATCACTCTCCAGTCCTCTAGTTTTCTTTTCCATTATTGCTGCTGGGAAGTCAACTCTCAGTCTAAACATTGTCTTTCTTATAGGCAGTTTTTCTTTGTGTTCTGGATTTGCTTCTTAAAATCTGGATTTTAAGGTTTTTTCCCTGCCTTTACTGTTCTTCAATTTTACAACACCGTATCTTGCTGACCATCGATATTTTTTTTTTTAATTTCACACACCAGGGAACTAGCTCAATTTTTGTTTTTGTTATTGTTTTTGTTTTTGAAGCAGAGTCTCACTATGTCCTCCTCAGTCGAGGGCCGTGATGTGTGACAGCTCTCACAGCAACCTCAAACTCTTGGGCTTAAGCAATTCTCTTGCCTCAGCCTCCCACGTAGTTGGGACTACAGGCGCTACCACAATGTCTGGCTATTTTTTGTTGTAGTTGTTATTGTTGTTTAGCAGGCCTGGGCCAGGTTCAATCCCACCACCCTTGGTGTATGTGGTTGGTGGTATAACCACTGTGCTACAGGTGCCAAGCCCCAACTGTATTTTATAATATTTTATTACAAATAAAGAGCTGACAGGCCAAACATATAAATAAATAAAATTACTTTAAAATTGAGCTTCAAATTTTACTTTATTTTCTCATCCTCCAATACGAAAAGCCCTCAGAGAGCTCATCTTCTGTTCAGAGACAGTTAAAGCACATCTCATTTTGACTAATGGCTGGAACTTCTGCAAACAGCTCCAGTCAGCTGGGACATATGTCTTACCTGGGATAATACCTGGCAAAATGTGGTTAGGATTGGGCCGCGCCTGTGGCTCAGTCGGTAAGGCGCCGGCCCCATATACAGAGGGTGGCGGGTTCAAACCCGGCCCTGGCCAAATGGCAACCAAAAAATAGCCGGGCGTTGTGGCGGGCGCCTGTGGTCCCAGCTATTCGGGAGGCTGAGGCAAGAGAATCGCTTAAGTCCAGGAATTGGAGGTTGCTGTGAGCTGTGTGAGGCCACGGCACTCTACCGAGGGCCATAAAGCGAGACTCTGTCTCTAAAACAACAACAAAAAAAAATGTGGTTAGGATTCATTACAATTTATTCCTCGTACTTGAAAAACTTAGGATTCATACTGATAGGAAATCTGCCTCTATCAATTCAGAAAAGACAAAACGGATCTGAGAATTGCTTTAGCAAATTAGAAACAGGAAAATATGCTCTGGACTCATCTTCTCCAATGTTTCAAACTAAACTAAAACTACCAGAAAAGACTGGAAGAAGTGAGACATCAAGGATTCCTTCCAACGCTCTTTCCCCAAACAGTATCAACATTGTTTTGGTTGCTGTGACAAGTAGGCTGCCAATCATGTTTTGGCTCTTGGCTTACACTAGTACATATTTACTTAAGCGCAGACACACACACACACACACACACACATATGGTATGTACGCAGATAAATTCTTAAGATAATTTCAGAATGGCTCCATTTTCAAGCTGTTTCTTTTTTTTTTTTTTTTGGTTTTTGGCAGGGGCTAGGTTTGAACCCGCCACCTCCAGCATATGGGACCGGCGCCCTACTCCTTGAGCCTCAGGCACCGCCTTCAAGCTGTTTCTTATCTAGACTGTATTTTAAGAATTTTAACATTATTCTTGTAAAAAAAAATTACATTTGAAATAGCAGTAGTTTGAAGTAAGCCACAGTAATTTCCTCAGAAGCAGTTTGAGGATTCTACAAGTCTCCTAATACTGATCCCATTTTTAAACTCATATTAGAGTTCCTAAATCACGAGTCCTTTCACTCTATTTTGTTCCTTATTCAGAAACATAAGGAAAAAATGTATTGTGTTTAAGGTAATTCCCAAACATTGCTTGGGTTTCATTTATTCACAATATTCAAGATACAATATTTCTTATTTTAAAATATATCATTTTTCCGTTATTCCCCGAAGGACATAGAGTTCCTGGTATTGTAATCTATTCCATGAGGTCAAATGGTATTAATTATAAACCCACTGTCTAGCCTATGGCTAGTAAAACTCTGGAATTCCTTACTTATTCCTACAATCTTTACAACTATGGAAATAAAAAGTACGAACATTAATGGAATTCTATTTTTTGCAATAGTTGGTAATGAGTATAAACCAAATAGCATCGAGTGACAGAGATGACAATGATGGTCAGTATTACTTGAAGTGTCTCTGCGGGGAGGAAGTGCTTCTGAAAATGACCTGCGTGATTTTCTATTTTAGAACTATACACTACATCCATTTATCAATGCATCATTATTACTTGTAAAATAAAAGAGAGAACCATCCTAATTGGTCTCTATAATTAACCTTAGAGTATTTCAACATGGAAAAGCACAGGAATCTCAAAGCACGGTCATGTAAACCAATTAAACATCCAAGTCATGGCTGCTGAAGAGCTCGAATGTGAATACTTCTGTGTCTTTTAACAGTATTAGGAGTGGATTTGAAAGAATCACGTGAGATAAAATCATTTACATTTACAAAGGGGATAATTTTTTTTTGTTTATGTTAGGTATGCTCATTATAACTTGTAAAATTATAGAGGTACTATACCTTATCCTTGATAAGTCAGAATAACTTTGTACCTCGTTATATTTATCGAATGAGATGCAACATCAAAGAGAAGGTCATATACATTTTCATTATGGATAATAATTTTTATTAATAAGGAAGAGTCTATTTCAAAGTAAGTGTTAGAGAAAGTTACCAGTTATATCACACATATGTGCTTCTTTGAAAACCTTAGTTTCACTCTCAGTTGAAAATATTTTATTTATAACTCTATATGACAAATATTTTTATTCCAAATGTTGCTAATATTCATCAGAACCTTCCTTTTTAATGTTCAAAGCCACCTTCATTTAAAAATCAGTATAGACACTAGAAAACTGGTCTGATGTTTGAAAATATGGTAAATAGTTATTTGTTAGATTTAGAAATTTACCAGTAATAAGGAAATAAATGATTTAATATATCTAAAAAAAGTAGTACAAGAATCACTTTCTTTTGTACTGAAACATAGAGTGATTGTCCAATAGAACACATAAGGTTTAGATTGTTTTGGAAAGTATAGAGCAGTATATGGCTTGAACTTTATATTATTTAGTATAGGCTGGAATGTAAGCCTAGCACGGGTAGATGTTTCTGTTCCCTTCACTGATAGGATTTCCATTTGGAACTGTATATGGGAACTGTATGTGTGTATAGAAGATGCAGAGTAATATTTGTAGAATGAATGTTTTTGTTTTTTTAATTAAATCATAGCTGTGTACATTAATGCGATCACAGGGCACCATACACTAGTTTTATAGACCATTTGACACATTTTCATCACACTGGTTAACATAGCCTTCCTGAAATTTTCTTAGTTATTGTCTTAGGACATTTACATTCTACATTTATTAAGTTTCACATATAACCTTGTAAGATGCACCACAGGCGTAATCCCTCCAATCACCCTCCCTCCGCCAACCTCTCCCCTCGCCCTTCCCGCTTCCCCCTATTCTTAGGTTATAACTGGGTTATAGCTTTCATGTGAAAGCCATAAATTAGTTTCATAGTAGGGGTGAGTACATTGGATACTTTTACTTCCATTCTTGAGATACTTTACTAAGAAGAATATGTTCCAGCTCCATCCATGTAAACATGAAAGAGGTAAAGTCTCCACCTTTCTTTAAGGCTGCATACTATTCCATAGTGTACATACACCACAATTTATTAATCCATTTGTGGATCGATGGGCACTTGGGCTTTTTCCATGACTTAGCAATTATAAATTGGGCTGCAATAAACATTCTGGTACAAATATCTTTGTTATGATGTCATTTTTGGTCTTCTGGTTATATGCCTAGTAGAGGAATTATACAATTGAATGGCAGATCTATTTTTAGATCTCTAAGTGTTCTCAAACATCTTTCCAAAAGGAATGTATTAATTTGCATTCACACCAGCAGTGTAGAAGTGTTCCCTTTTCTCCACATCCACGCCAACATCTCTGGTCTTGGGATTTTGTGATATGGGCTAATCTTACTGGAGTTAGATGATATCTCAAAGTACTTTTGATTTGCATTTCTCTGATGATTAAGGATGATGAACATTGTTTCATAAGTCTGTAGGCCGTGCGCCTGTCTTCTTCAGAGAAGTTTCTCTTCAATTCCCTTGCCCAGCCTGCGATGGGATCACTTGTTCTTTTCTTGCTTATATGTTTGAGTTCTCTGTGGATTCTGGTTATTAAACCTTTGTCGGAGACATAACCTGCAAATATCTTTTCCCATTCTAAGGGCTGTTTGCTTGCTTTACTTACTGTGTTCTTGGCTGTGCAGAAGCTTTTTAGTTTGATCAGGTTCAAGTAATGTATTTTTGAAGCTGTTTCAATTGCCCGGGGGGTCCTCCTCATAAAATACTTGCCCAGACTGATTTCTTCAAGGGTTTTCTCTGCACTCTCTTCTAGTATTTTTATAGTTTCATGTCTTAAGTTTAAATCTTTAATCCAGTGAGAGTCTATCTTAGTTAATGGTGAAAGGTGTGGGTCCAGTTTCAGTCTTCTACAGGTTGCCAGCCAGTTCACCCAGCACCATTTGTTAAATAGGGAATCTTTTCCCCACTGAATGTTTTTAATTGGCTTGTCAAAGATCAAATAACAGTAAGTAGCTGGGTTCATCTCTTGGTTCTCTATTTTGTTCCAGACATCTATTTCTCTGTTTTTGTGCCAATACCATGCTGTTTTGATCACTATCGATTTACAGTATAGTCTGAGGTCTGGTAGCGTGATTCCTCCTGTTTTGTTTTTATTCCGGGAGTATACCCTATTATTGCCAAAAAAAGGCTGCTGCTCTGCGCCTCGGGGCACCACTGCTCCAGTGTGGTTCCCTCTCAGCCGACCATCCTCTCCTCACTCCCATGCCATAGAGTCTGCAATGACCAGTTGCAGTTTAGGCTCTGTCCACACCCCTCGAGAAATCACCCAAGAACCTGGACTCCTGTGGGACAGGCGTCCAGACCTCAGAGTGAGAGTAGAGGGGAGTGCTGGGAGCTCAGAGTTGCAGGTAGAGAATATATACAGTTTTATGCCTGGCAGGAGAATGCCGTCGTACCCCAGTAGGGGAGGTAGGTCCAGTTTTTAGAGAGTCTCTGCCGTGGAGTGTAGCGGGAGGACCTTTTAACTCTGCTCATTTGTTTGTGGGACACTCCGAGCCATTCTCATGGGGGAGGGGACGCCCGTCTGCTTGGTGATGGATTTTGTACCTTTTGTTTGTATCCTTGGGGTTGCAGCTCGCCTCAGCGGGGTTGATGTGCGTTCTTCAGCCTTCTCTCTTGGTGCAGCTCTAATCCACCAGGTTACTTGCTAAATTTCTGTCCTTTAACTCTCCTTCTGGACAGTAGCCTCTGTGGAAAGCTGGCTTCAGTCAGCCATCTTAAATGAATGTATTTTGACTCTGATTTTCTTTTCCATAAAGACAGGTATTATGCTATTGCTTTCAATGAAAATTTTTCTTCTTTTTCTCCAATATACTTCTTCCAAAATAATAGATGTTTAAAAATTAATAGCAAAATTTTAAAAAAGGGTAAAAATAGAGAGAAATAAGATAGAAGTTCCTCATTCATATAACGAAACAAAGGAAGTCAACTAAAAACACGTCATTAGACTCTGGGGCTACAATGGTGCCAATTTGTGCTCCAAGTTAAAGCAGGAGGCACATGTGTATATTTGTGTATTTGCATATATGTGTGTGAAATGCTGTCTATTAGAGATTTATTTAGCTTCATGAATATTATGGCTATAAGTGCAAGTAACTCTGAAGGTTAAAGAATTAATAAATTTCTTTATTAGATACTTAATACCTAAAACTTACATGCAATAGCTTAAATCTAATAGAGCAAAGGCTCTCTTCCAAATAAATATAAGTGATTTCAGAACAGCTAGGTAAAGGAGTCAGTCAGGAATATATATACAAGGCAATCTGAGCATGGTTAGATTTGGGGATTATAGACAATGCTTCCAGGAAATGGAATAAAGGTGTAAAGAGAGAAGTGGAATGATAAACTTTGCATTTTAGTAATTGCTCTAACCACCTCTTGCTCTCATCATTTTTTGGGTGGGGGATTGTAGGGGATATCCTTCTTGTTTTTTTCCCTAGTGCACTATTGGATGTCTACTTTCAGAGAGCATATGAAGTTCACAGAGTCTTCTTGGACCCCAGATTTCAGAAATGCACATGATTTCAACAGGTTCTGGTGGCTTAGCAACACCATTTTTGAAAGATGTATATTTGTATGGGAAGGACACTGTGCCATTATGTACCCTAGATCATTTCACACACACAAAAAGAAGCCATAACAGAGAGAGAAGTGACTTCTTATATCACACAGCTGGTTAGTGAAAAGGTAATCTTTCTCCAGACTGAATTCACCGCCCAACACAAGTTTCCATAATACTGTAAGGTTTCTGCTCTTTCTGTGGGAAAATGCGTTCTGAATTCCTCAGTGACTTACATTACAGTGTTACTTCAGGAACATCATTATTTCAGATGGCAGATGTCTGAATTGAAAAAGTAGCCAAATGCAATGTAATACAAGGTTTTGTAATTCATTTATAATGCAAATAAATTGGTACAGCTCAAGTAATCAAAATTCGGTAAATAAAATCCAAACATAAGATTGAATAAAATTGATTTAGCAAATGAGAATAAAAGGGACAGAGGTTTATAAACATAAATTATATGGAACACACAGATGAAGAGAAAGAAAGGCCAGGAAGGTAGATGAAAATATTTTTCAAAAAACAAAGTTTAATTCATTACAAAACTAAAATTATATGATAATGATTTGGTTTTGAACGTATTCCCTCCTAAGGAATACTGAGAGATAAACTATATTTAACAAGAGCATCACTAGTGTTGATGATGGAATCTTTCCAATCTCAAGGCATTGAAGAGTCAAAGCTTAGAAATATCTGAAAGACGAACCAGATCTGTCTTGCATAATATAATGTTTTCATTTTTTTCTCCTTCAAACGAGTCACATCCTAGACTGAAGGGTGCGTCTGTTATGAGTCACAGAAACCTGCTCTTCCCAACACAATGTGATGAATAAATTAAGATAAAATCATAAAAAACAAACAGCTAAGATACAGAAGTGCCATTTATGAATAAAAATATATTAGAAGCCAGTGTGAATAAAGAAAGATCAGTAACTTTAAAAACGTTTAAAGGGTGGCGCCTGTGGCTCAAGGAGTAGGGCGCCGGTCCCATATGCCAGAGGTGGCGGGTTCAAACCCAGCCCCAGCCAAAAAAAAAAAAAAAAGGTTAAAAATATCTAGAATCTGATGGTACTGCTACATGTCAAGTCTGGCGAAGATAATTGGAAATAAGAATAAAATCATTAAGTCTTATTGCCTGGCATACTTGTCACTATTCTCTTAGTTATTGTGATGGTAAATGGCATGTCTCAAGCTGGCGAAGCTACGGTGCCCAGCTTTTTAGTCAAATGCTAGTCTAGATGCTGTTACAAAGGTATTTTTTAGATGAGAGTAACATTTAAATCAGTAAACTTTGAATAAAGCAGTGCACCCTCCAAAAGTGGGTGGACCACATCCAATCAGTTGAAGGTCTTAACAGCAAATACTGAGGTTCTCCAAGAAGGAATTCTGCCCTAAGACTGCAACATAAAACCCTGCTGAGTTTCCGGCCTTCCTGCTACCCTGAAGAATTCAGACTATAAACTGCAACATCAATTCTTACCTGAGTTTCCAACCAATAAACCTGCACCTCAGACTTCAGACTTGCCCGCCCCCGCTGTAGAATGCTCCCAATTTTTTAAATTACTTTTTAAATTATTGAATAATTTTATTTAATAATTTTAAAATTATGTTAATATTTTTAATTATTTTAAAATATTATAATTATTTTTAATTATTAATTATATATAATATTTTAAGTTATTTAAAAATATAATTGTAAATTATATTTTAATTTTAAATTATTTAATAATTTTATTTATTAATTTTAAAATTATTTTTAAATTGTCCTATTGTAGAGCTTATATATGTATATTCTACTACTCTTAATTGTATAAAGATTTGGATACATAAATAAGATGCTTTGTAATAGAACTTTATTAATAAATGTGTATCTCTGCCCAAACAGCTAGAAAATCAAGGAGTTTTAAGTGTAGGAGCCTGTGGCTCTTAAGCTCCTTTATTTGGGGAATTTGTTTTTTGTCACTGCACTTATTACTACTTACTTCAAAACTCTCAGGAGATGAAGTAAAAATCAATGCAGATAAGTACATAATATGAGAATAAAAGATTCAAATGTACTTATTTGGTAGCTAATAAAACGGGTTCATGTTGAATGAGTTTGCCAGCTAGTTTAAGTTAGGGAGAAATTAATCAAATAACTTGATGATCAAGAAGATCAACTCTTTCTCAATGATTCACATGCCAGCCACTTGACATAGATAAATATATAAAATCATTGAATAATTACATAAGTAAGGAAAACAATAGCCATCTCAAATGGTGTTTCTTAGACTATGTTCTACAGTCTATACTATAAATGTCCTTGGTCTCACCTGAGCCTTACTAAATCAAATCTTTTGGAAGGTGTTCAGAAATTTATATGTTTAGCAAGCATCCCCAGGCATTCCTCTGACCCCTAAAGTTTGAAAACCACTGATCTATCATTTAATCTTTATAAATCTACTTGAAATTCCAATTTAAATCACAAGGAGGGAATTATTTACAAATGACTATTTAAAATTACCCTACTTTTTTGGCTATAAAATGTTTATATAATGACACATTATTTGCCTTTTTAATATAATGGTAGTTTTTTGTTGTGGATTATATTTTAGAAATAATCATGCACTACTTTGTCATTATGACACAATTGAAGGCCAAGTTTTCATTTATCTCTGTAATACATACCGACATTCTCTGAAATATTTTACATAAAAATTGTATGGGTTCAAGTATTCCTCTTTTTTATTTCAAAATATTAAGGGAATATAAATGTTTTTCTTACATGTATAGAAAACATTTTCTTACATGTTTTTCTTACATGTATAAATGTTTTTCTTACATGTATAATACTGACATCAGAAATTTCAGTGTGCCTATTACCGAGACAGTGTTCATTGTACTTGACAGGTGAAATTTTATTCTTCACTTCCCTCCCAGCTTCTCACCATTAGTCTGCAAATGTCCTTTACATCTCTTTGTACTCATGCGTACCCATCATTAAGCTATCACTTATTTGTAAGAACATGTGGTATTTATTTTTTCATCCCTGAGATACCTCACTTACGATAATGGTCTACAGTACCACAAAAAGAAATGAAATAAAAATGTCTTTTATGGCAACTCAGAAACATATAACGCTGATTAAAACACTTACATGTTTCGCTATGACCGTTTAGAACAAAAACAATGTCATCCAATCATTTGTACCCTTGTATTAATTGGAAACAAAAACAATAAAATAAATTTCAAATTATATATTAAAAAAGGACAAGTATCATTGTTTAGGTATCTACAAATAATTACATATCTTTAAATAATAATGTCTATTATGAGTAAAATATAAACAAGCAAACCTCAAGCTTTATTCCTGGTATACTTGAAGCTTTGCTAAAGAGTATGAGCTTTAAAATGATCTCTTAGTACACTTATCACACTATTGTACCTGGATCACCCCTTTTCAGATATCCTAATACACTGTCTTACATTCTATCTATACACACACACACACTCTTAATTTAATTTCAATCTTGTGAACTTCTATGCAGTAGGTTACCAAATAATATTTGTTGATTAACCAATACACTGATTAAAAAATGCCAGCAAATACAAGCATTAGCACAAATTTCATCTTCTGTGCATTATGAAAACACTGTCTTAGTCAATTAAACTAAATTGAGATGTCTCATGAAATACCTCGTGATGGTTTAATTATCTTGCTTTCTTCAAACTGTTCTCTTACTACATGCAATTTTATTCCATAAAAATGACCAGAAATGGAAATTCTGAATATCTGAATCCTAAACAATTTGAAATAAAATGTCATATAGAGATAGTTTTCTACTGGTATAAAACACAACCGTTTTGTCTAAAATATTGGTTTGGGGAAAGCATTAGTAGAAATATTGAAAAGTAATATTTTATTAAAATATAGTTCTATTTATTCATTTATTTCAGTGTTAATTTTCCTGTCCATGTACCCATTCAAAATACACATTTTTGGCACCAACCATATACCCAGAACTAAGGAAGCTAAGGCAAGGAAGATATGGAATCTTCACTAAAGGATTTTTCATTTGTAATGATGATAGCATTTGGTAATTAAAAGAGAATATTGATTTTTCTCCAAAAGCATAGTTGCAGCTGTCTGGAGGCTCACAATTCAGATACCATGAATGGAGAATTCAGTTCATACAGCTTCCTCAAGATACAGTTCTTTAGTCAGTCTTGGTGGAATTTGGGGATAAGAGATGAAGCAAAGAAGTGACAGATCTTCACGAGGAACTACAGAAAACTGATGCAAGATCATAGATGACACAAACACTTTGAAAAAAAAAAACATCCTATGTTCATGGATTGGAAGACTCAACATGGTAAAAATGACCATATCACTCAAAGTGATTGATGGATTAACATAGTCCTCATCAAAATGTTCACCAACATCATTTTTCAGAGCTCTAGAAAAAATAATTCTAAACTTCAACAGATGCAACCATAAAAGAGCCAAATAGCCAAAACAATTTTAAGAAAAAAGAACAAAGTTGTAGGCATCATGTTACCTAACTTCAAATTATCCTACAAGGCATGATACTAGTATAAAGGTATAGACATAGAACAATGGAACGGAATAGAGAACCAAGCAATAAAACCATATAGCTAGCATCAACTTTTTCTTTTTATTATTTCAGGTTAATTTGAAGGTATAAAGTATTAGGTTACAATGTTTGCATTCGTTAGGTAGAATCTCTCTTATAATTGTGTCCCACCCCCAAGAGGTGTGCCACATTCCCTATCATTGTGCCCAAAACTAATTTTTGACAAAGTAGACACAAAAATAAATGCTGGAGAAAGGACCTCATATTCTTGGATAGTCACATGCAGAAGGAAACAGGATTTCTATTACTTGCCATATATAAAAATGAACTCAAGATAGATTAAAGACCTAAATGTAACACTTCAAATCACAAAATTCGGGAAAAATCCATAGGAAAGTCTTTCCTAAACATCAGCCTAGGCAAAAACATTATGACTAAGGCCCCAAAGACAAAAAGCTCAGTAAGAAAAATAAATGGGGGTTAATTAAACTTAAAAGTATCTGCAGACCAAAGGGAATAATTAACAGAGTCAATAGACAACATCCAGATGGCAGAAAATAGTCACAAACTACCCATCCAACAAATAACTAATATCTAAAATCTATGAAGAACTCAGATGAATCAGTAAGAAAAATGAAATCATCCCATTATAAATTGGGCAAAATACATGAACAGAGGTTTTCCAAAAGAAGATATACAAAGGGCCAACAAACATGAAAAAATGCTCAATGTCACTGATAATCAAGGAAATGTGAATTACAACCATGCGATACCATTTTACTTCCATGAATGGTCATTAATATTATTATTATTTTTGGTTTCCAAAACTATTTTTCCCAAACTTTATTCAAATCAATACGAGGGTACAATATTTAGGTTACACTGTTCTCACTTCCAGGGTAAAGTTCCATTTGTAGAAGAGCCCCCCGGTGTTTTACACCCTCACAATGTGCACACTAGGTGAGATTTTCCTCCTGCCCTCCCTCCCTCTGCCATACGTCCTACCTCCTCCACCCTTGAACTTCCCTCTACCCTCAAACTGGACTATGTTAGTGTTTTATTGTTCTTAGGAACATGTAATTGTTTATATATTAATTTCATATTAGTATGGAGTACACTGGATATTCATCTTTCCATATGAATGGTCATTATTAAAAGAAATCACAGAACAATCAATGCTGGCACAGATGTGTAGAAAAAATGAAGGCTTATATACTATTTGTATGACTGTACATTAGTACAGTCTTTATGGCAAACAGTATGGAGATTCCTCAAAAACTAAAAGGAGACCTACCGTTTGATCCAGCAATCCCCATACTGGTTATCTACTCAATGGATAAGAAGTCATTCTATCTCAAGACCCCCATCCCAAATGTTTATAACAGCACAATTCACAATTGCAAAGATGAGTAACAACCTAAGCGCCCATCAATTCATGAGTGGACAAAGAAAATGTATATATACACACACACTCTCTTGGCCATAAGAAGGAATGAAATAAGGTCATTTGCAAAAACTTGAATGGAACTGAAGACCATTATCCTATGTGAAGCATCCCAAGAACGGAAAACTAAACACCACATTTTTACTAATAAATGGGTGCTAAATGGTTGGTGTGTCTAGCCCAAAGTGTTATAAATGGCACTGAAAACTAAGAATGGGGGAATTGGGGGTGGGGGGATAAATGCAGGGGTCCTCAAACTACGGCCCGCAGGCCACACGCGGCGGTGTGATTGTATTTGTTCCTGTTTTGTTTTTTAGTGTGCATAGGAATTTGTTCATAATTGATTTTTTAATCTATAGTTCAGCCCTCCAACAGTCTGAGGGACAGTGAACTGGCCCCCTGTTTAAAACTCAAGGGTTTTGAGGACCCTTGAGTGAAACTCACACTAAAAGGCCTGACTTCAGCGTTATACAATTCATCCACGCAACAAGAACGCTTGCATGCCCTAACATTTTGAAATAAAAATTATTAAAAAAGAAAGCAGAAGCCCATTTTACGTTACGACTTCTACTTTTACATGCCGAACCCCCTCCAATATCTCCCTTGAGCAGAAACATCTGAACTGTATTTTAAGAGCAAATGCTTTAAGAGACATGCGTTTGTTGATTAACAACGTAGCTCCCTGGAGAAATATATAGAAAAATGGGCCCACAATCCTTCAGCTTTTACCTACTCTTTCAGGACATGTATAACAATTAACTTACATTAACAACGATATTACTGCTGTAGATTTATTGCTATATCAGCATTGAGAAGAAAATAGACTTTATTACATAGCATAAAAGGACACACATTTAAAAATAAAATGTTACAAATGAAAAGATAAACATGTTTATCTATTCAGAAACCTAGATTATTTATATTTACAGCTGTCCATCAATCTCTACCTATATGTAATGTATACCCGTACAAATATATGTAGTCCATTTCTCTCTCTCATTATATATAATGTGTATATATATGATGTATATATTTATAATACTCAAGGCATGTTTGACTCCTGCAGTTACAAGAGGTATTTGACATGACTTGTGTTCCTGTTTTGTTGTCAGGCTATGCTGAATGTTACAATTTCAGCACAGTTTTTCTCCTTTTTTATAAGGTGTATTCATTTTTTGGCACCCTCTATAAATCAAGCCAGGCATATAATGACACAGTTGAAACCATTGTATTAGTGCTTCTCATGGGTTCTAGACATGGTTATGGAATGAAGAGTTTAAAAGCATATAAACCATTAAATGTGATTTGAACATAGTAGAATCAATTAGATCATTCATTCAAAATGTGTCATTCAAATATATAATTGTGGGGTAGTGACATCAAGATGCTTGTAGACAACAACTAAACTATTCTTTTCTTGAGTGTCATCATCGATAAGGTGATGATCTTGATCATCTTATAGTTTTATGACCCTTATGCCCAAATGGAAGTACAGCATTAAAACTATTCTGGATGTTTTCCTTCTTTCTGGAGAGAGGTGGTTCTGTTTAACCATGTGCCCTGCACCAGAAGCATGCGTGGAGCGGAGTCTGCATCTCAGAGCCCTTGAGGTCATCAGAGGCAGACTTCAGCCATCTCCTGGCAGAAGGATCTGACAGCGTGAGACCTCAAGGGGAAAGTGCTCCAGTCGCACAGAACTCCACCTCCTCTCAACTTAAAGCTGGTATACGGACAGTTGGGGACAACAATACTAGGCGAACTTTGAAAAAAGATCATCATAATTGAAAATAATCAAACATAATATTATGAAATTTAAAAATGATAGTGTTAATACTGTTGGCAACCAGGGTATCTTTGGCTAGATGATATAGATAGATGGATGACTGATAGGCAGAGACAGACAGGTGTCTTTTTCTTTATCTCAGATGTTTAATCCAGTGCTGTATATAAGGAACACACTATTTCTTCAAAATTAGAAAAGCCTTATTTACACAGAAAATGTCATTAAATATTTGATGGCTCTGGGTTATTTCTCTTTATTTGGAGCAAACCAGCCAAATATCATGAGGCCACATCCTTCTGAATCGTATTTGTAGTACATTGTGTTACGTTAAGACAAACGTATAATTAAAACCATCGAGTTCCAAACTGGGATACAGCAATAAATGAATTCCTCTTTAGCACTAGAATCCATTCATCAAAAGAAAGTGTTTTTTCACCCGTTATACATATATGTGTACATAATGTTTTCCATAAGTGAAGGAAATGATCAGAGAAACTCATCAATGATCATTTGTAAGAAAACGCCAGCAGTTCTCAACCTGTGGGTCACGACCCCTATGGATCATCGGAAAATACATTGTGCATGGCAGATAGGTATTAGATTGTCGTGAGGGGCATGCAACCTAGATCCCTTGGCTGTGTGGTTTACAGTAGGGTTTGACTTTATGTAAGAACCTGATGCTGCTGCTGATGTGACGGGAGTGGAGCTCAGGTGGTGACACCAGTCCAGGGGAGCAGCTGTGAATGCAGATGAAGTTTGCACCCTGGGCTCACAGCTCACCTCCTGCTGGGCAAACCAGTCATCACGACCAGGGGTTGGGCCTGCAGCTCTAGGCAATGGACCAGCTAAGCCACTTCAATGATAGTTCAAACTTCATTAAAAAAAAAAACATTAAAATCGGAACTCGAGAATAAAATTAAAGGTATTTCCACCTTTTAGTAGCAATTTCATATAGGTTTGTGTTTTTATTGCTGGAATATATTCTCAGAACAAGCCTTTGGGAAGAATATATTATGTCTTCATTACAATAATCAGAGCTTGTAAAAATTCTTCTCTGTACTCTCTTATTTCAAAAGTTCTGTACCTCTCCTCCTAGTAGCCATACCAACTATAATCCACACCAAAAGCAATACCAACTCCACCCATCCCACCATGGTTACTTGTAAGATTAGAAAAAATTGACCATTTCCTTACATTTTAAATAGATGTAACACAGGGGCATCAATATGAATATACTCCAAATATTCATTATTTATTCTGGGCAGAATCAATATCAATAACATATTATTGACAATTAAAATTATCTTTTGAGAAAGCAAAGAGAAAGGACTTAAAAAAAAAATGGAGGTAGCAATGCTTTTCTTTGTTGCAAAAATTTCTGAAACTCTCAGTGACAATCTCATGTCCCTTCCCTACTCTTCAATATGGCAAAGGAAATCATTAGCTAAATGGAAAATGTTTTTCCTACAAGTTGGACTATCAGTGACAAATAGTGTCTTCTATTATTTCTCCATTATATTTTTCTGCACTTAGACCAAGAGCCAATTCATGCTCGGAGCATATGTAATTTTTACAAACTGTAAAGATAGCACCAGCTAGCATGCATACATAACAGGAATTTAACATATTGTGGGCCAGGAATATTATGTAACATCCTTGATGGCACTTGGAAGGGAATCAGTGAATAAATATATTTCTCCTCAAACACATAATTAGTCTGTAAATAATCCTGACTTACTTTACAAGCTTCCCACCAAAAGTCCCATGTATACTTGTTTTTTGATGTTTGTTTTTTCCTCTTTTAGAAAGAAGTCACCCATTTTATTTCTTACTAGCAAGAATTTTCTATCTTATCCTTAAAAATTCTTTTTGGTATACCTAAAAGATGACTGTGGTATGTGTGAAAAATTTCTGAAAGTATCCCTCAATCCATGCCAGATTTTTGGTAAAGTTTTATGAAAGGTGTTATTCTAGAGACTCCTTAGGGGAAGGAATCACCAAACTAATCAAATCAAATTTTCAGCAATTATAAACCTCATCTCTATTCACAAGTTTAATTTTTATGCAAAGCCATCAGTAGACCTCAGATTCTGCCCCAGTGTTCTATATGTTTATTGGAGTACAGATCCTAACTAGATTTATAGAGTCACTCTCAGTTTTACTGTTTATGTTACTATTTTCTTCATTAATTCTGTACTTTGTCAAACCATTTTTGTTCCACCAAAGTGTTAATTTTATGGCACTGGGATATAAATCAACAGAATGGCAACAACAAAAATTCAAATGAAATCCACATAAATAATCCTATGCAAATGATGAAAATATTTAACCTGAGGTAAACTGTCCAATGTTCTCGAACCAAAGCACTGAATAGTGAAAGTCTTTAGAAGGTGTTTTGAATTCTAAAATAAAAGTCAAGGATAGCATCTATTGGATAATTTCAAATCACATGTTTTGTAAACCCTTTCAGCCACTACATCTTTCAAAAAATATACTCTCTAATGCTTAAGGAAAGTCAATGGATGTTCCCAAAGGGAATACTGGAAAAGTCCTTTCTGAGGATAGGGAAGAAGAAATATTAAATCATATAGTGTTAGTTACTTGTCAAAGATTGATTCTTTCTTCTTTTATTTTAATAGTACTTACATTTTTGAGTTAGAAAATAACTCAGTGTATGCAGAATCCTGGGAAACCAAGGGTATCCATGTCATGAATTCTTTGCTTTCTAGAAATAACCTGGGTGTTTGAGCATTACTTTCCTGACACTGGGTGTTTGAACATTACTTTCCTGATACTGGGTGTTTGAACATTACTTTCCTGACATTGGGTACCAACCCCTCCAGCTTTCACTTCCTCCTGCTTGGAATAGAGGTTTAATGCCTCAAACTGCAGCAGTTTGCTAAGAGGTACACCAAAAAATGGAAGAATAGGAAAATGGAAAGAGTTGGTCCCTGAGATATCGTCCCTGAGAAGGACATCAAACTTTGAACTATGTCCAGACTCACTGGATATGAAAATGTAAGCCTCTAAACTATTGAAAGCTCAGTTCTTTAGATTTTATCTTCCTGGAAAAGGAATACAAACCTAATTACGAGACATGTGGCTTTCCCACTCCACTTCTCATGATAATCGGTAACCAGCCTACCATTTGAACAACCACTGTGATGCTGGCTGGGGCTCCTATGGCAAAGTGAGGAAAGATGACCAGCACAGGAGCAAACTGTATCTCTACCCAAAGCAAAGTGTATCTCTACCCAAAGCAAAGGCAAAGGTATGTGGCTCAGGCAGGACAGATTGGGGGGGTCATCATGGTAGACCAGCTAGCCCAGAAATCCTTCACAAGAGCACTATGAGTTCACCATCACAGAGTGTTTATATACTTCAGGGATGCTGGAAGCAACAGGTGTATGGCAATTTGTCAGCAGTCAGAGAGTGTGACATTCTTTCTAGGAAATTGTACTTGATAATTCCTGGGCAAGGGAAGGTTTCTCAAAAAAAAAAAAAAAAAAAAAAAACTCAAAACACAAAGATAGTTTGACTAGGCATCCATCACCATGCCAACCACCCGACTCCATTTTTTGTTTATTTTATATTGTTTTCCTTAAATTCCTCAAAACCACTAAACTTAACATGACCCAGAGGTGGACAGAGAGAGCCAGAAGAAGCTGACCCCCAACTCTTCCTGCAGCAACCTTGGCTAGGACCAGGAAGTTGGTTCAGTGGGGATAAGATTAACTTTAATATTGGACTGGACGGGAGTTTTATACGCTGAAACCAAAGATAAAGCTTGTCTTTTTACCTGACAGGAATGAATAAAACTGTGAGATCTGGCTGGAATACTGCCAGGTTAAAAGAGATTTGTTGTAATAAGGAAGAAAGACAGCAATTTAAAGCACAAAGTCATTTACAGTTTGTGCCCTGCCTAGAACAGCTTGCTCATTATTGCAGTTTTATCAGTATTACAACAAATGTTAATGTTGTAAACTAGAAAGAGGAGAGCGCAACTATGCTTATGTCAATTATTAAATCATGTTATATAGATAAATGTTTGAGGTGAAACCTATTTACAAGACAGAGAATCTTAAGTCACTAAAAGCAGAATGTTACATCTTGAAATATAAACTATGAAACTTAGTCTATTTGATAAATGCGACTTGCCTATTGGTGACCATTATCTTTACCCCTAGGAAATATCATGAATCTGAATAACCAGCAGATATCAGTTCTTCCTAGCCCACTGTAATTATATATACACTTAAGAATATTATTACAATTAATATAATCCTGCTAAAGTTTACATTTATCTTTAAAGTATGTGTGAAGTGAACAAAATATCAGATATGAAAAAAATAATTTAGTACCAAAAATTTAATACTCCTTAAGACAGAACAGACAAACTGGAAGATAATATTTTGGGACAATATTTTTAACATATTTATCTTATTATTTAGAGTCATTTTAAAATTATATTTCACTGTTGGCAGAGTGGGAGTTGAATGTGAGCACCTCTTAAAAGACAGAAGGTTGAAGGAAATTTTAACTAATGATTTTCGTAAAATAATTTCTGATCAATGTTTCCCAAACAATAGACAGTGGCGTCATTACACCACAATATACAAGAGTTTGGGTTTTCATGCGTTGATAGACTGATCAATTACACTTTTTTGTTTTCAAAATCTTTTTACTCCACCTACTTACACCTATCTAGAAACTAGCTCATCATAAATTAGCACACCAGTTTGAATTATGCATCATCCATTTTTATGTACAAATTTTGTAGTATGATGATTTTCTTATTTTCCTCTTCTTGAGCCTCAAAATTAAATATTTTCAGATTCTCATCTTGTACATCTTCCTCTAAAACATTAAAGGTTATATAATCTATACTATGATAAAGACCTACCCAGTATTTCTCAAAACATGGCAAGAATAGTTTCTTGGAATGCTTACCTAAAATACATTTTCAGAAAATTCAGAGTCCCTACACTGTTCCAGGAAATAATATAAAGCATCTTTGAGGTGCAGATGAAAAGGCTCAATATAAAACCCACCATTCCCTGTTACCACCTCTGGCACAGGTAGAGAAGTAATTGAATTCACTATGGCTCAGTTTCCTCATCTCTATCATGAATCATATATGAAATATGAACTTCTGATCTCATAGATGAGAGGGGTTGATACTTAATGTATGATGAATTATCATAGGAGGAATAGATGAGCTCAAGCAGGAAAAAACCTGAAATAATGCCTATATACTCATAATAATCTTTGAAAAATACATATGGTGACAGTGATGCTCTTATCAGCTATTATGTATTTCCTATACCATGGGAATATTTCTTATAATATAATTGAATAATATATTGCATATTATATAGATATAATTGGAGCTATTGGAATAATGAACAAATTATATATATAAATATGCATAGCCACTTTTTATTCAATGAATTTTGAGAGCAAGAATTTAATCCAATAAACATATATATGAACACTCTGGTAAAGAATGTTTACACTTAGGAAATAATACATTTGACCTATTACAATCCAAAATTTGGTGCCATTTTGTCCATATCACAAATTTATTATAATTACAAATAAATTATAATTAACACTGGAATTAAATATGGAAGTTAGGACAATATGTTAAGATTTTTGGTAGGTTTATTATCATCAGAAATATGAACAAATTTACAATGACTACATTTGTAGAAGGTGCCTATTTAGAAACAGACAGAGTCTGGGATAAAGGTGGACAATGGTCTAAATGGAGTTTGAGTAGCCATTGAATAACATAACCACTCTCTCATTGGACTGCTCCTTAATTCCCATTATTTCCGATTGGAAATTTTCTGAATGATCTATCATTCAGAAATGTTGTGATCTATCATTCAGAAATGTTGTGATTGTAAATCATGTGCACACATGAAAGCACAGTCAAATGACCTCAAATTATATTAATCAGCATTAAAATTATGAAAGACCAGCAGTTTGACAGCAAAAAATGATAATCTCAAATTCATATTTTAGAATGTGGGATAAGTTCCCACATGTGTGCCATTGAGGCAGGGAAAGGCAAGTTGACGTGATTTTTGCTAACATAGTAGCTGGAAGCCAGCTGCTTTGGTCAGCATATAGGGCCTGCGTAATAGGAAGATAAAATTCCATTAGCAGTGACTTTATGGTGCGGTTAAGCCCAGATAAGGTCACAGGTTGAGAGCCTGCCTGCTGGAGATACAACGCAGAGGTTGACGATGTGAGAAAAACATTGTCTTAACAGCTGTATAGCTTCAAGCTCTGTGGATAAACAGAACCATAAAGCCTGTCTTGTTAAATCTCAATGGACACATGGAAATCCTGAGCATTATCCCCCCAAGTTTCTGATTTTTACAGATAGTTGAAGCATGTCCATAAATAATGTAAGATGGGATGTTTTGAATAGATATTGTTGATTTTGAGAATTGATGTCCTCAAGCAAAATTAAAATTAGCTAAGAATTATTAAGAAGGAAAATTCTTTCATTAGAGATTAATGGAGTGTATGTGACTACTTGACTACATAAGGTGGTCCCAAATAAAGCTCATTTGCTACATGCCAATCTGAGATGTAGCCTGTTTCTTGTTTTTTTTTTTTATTATTAATATTAAATCATAGCTATTTACATTAATGCGATCATGGGGCACCATACATTGGTTTTATAAACAGTTTGACACATTTTCATCACACTGGTTAACACAGCCTTCCTGGCATTTTCTTAGTTATTGTGTTAAGACAATTATATTCTACATTTACTAAGTTTCACATGTACCCTTGTAAGATGCACCGCAGGTGTAATCCCACCCATCACCCTCCCTCCACCCATCCTCCCCCCTCCCTCCCTTCCTCTCCCCCTCCCCCATATTCTTAGGTTATAACTGAGTTATAGCTTTCATATGAAAGCCAAAAATTAGTTTCATAGTAGGGCTGAGTACATTGGATACTTTTTCTTCCATTACACAAGCAAGCTTGCAGTCGCGGCAAAGCTGCTGTTCCCTAGCGTCCTGTCCTTCACCGCAACATAGAATATTATTCTGCCAGCCGACAGGGTTGTCCTCATTAGTCAGTAACTACTCAGTATCCGACCTCCTCTGCTTTCTCAGGCTCCTTTGCAGAGAGTTTAGGTCCATTGATTAATTCTGACCAAGACATATGCAAACACGTGACTTGTGTCAATTCCAGTTTGAGGGAATTACAACTAACCTGTTTCTTCCCCATTCTGTCTTCCCACCAGCAATGAACATGAACGTCATGAGCTCTATAGGATGCAGTTACCAAATTGATGAGAGAATTGATGGTAATGAGAGAAATGCTCATACCACATAGACTTTACATGAGTATCAATTATAGATTTATTATGCTTAGCCCTCATATTTTTTTTAGTTTCTCGGTTGCCACAAGATAGTTTAGCCTTTCTTTACGAATATATACAAGGTCTCAAAATCACTCAGGGGCTCTGTATTACAACTGTATTAGAAAGAAACTAAGACATCTTCATCTCAGAGTATCAAACATTTCAGCAAATACGTTCTGTATTCTGACACTATTCTCTAACAAAAGGGCATGAAACGCTCGTGTTCATTTGCAGAATCCTATCTTTGCTCTGGGTAGCCTTTCTTTATCTTGATTCTCACTGAACTGGTGATCCTCCTCTCTCCAAGGACCCCCAAACCAGCTTTCAAAGCCAAGGCCATTTTCAACACATGCTAGAAAATCTCTATCCAACATTAACAAAATTGAACACCTCAGTTTATCTCCAAAAACCTCGGTTATCTCAAAAATGTTAGATTTTCAGAAAAGCAAACTTTTAATAGACTCTTGTAACAACTGAGACAGTATTTCACACATTCAAGGCTAGATTTTTCTTTTTCTTGTTCAAAGTACAGATGACTGTCATCTGCCATGTTCATGGTCAATTGAATGTCTTCACTGGAACAATTTAGCCTAAGACATAATAAAGCATATTATATTTGCAAAAAAAAAAAAAAATACAAGTCAGTCATTGAAGTGAACAATAACTTTTATATACTACAAAGAATATTAGGATAAACTACAACTAAAATCCAAATACACCATGGCATTTATTCTTAAGTAAATAAATTTTAAAAAATATTTTTACATCTTTTAGGAAATTAGGAAAGTGCCAGCATGTAGTAAGCACTCAATAAATATTAGCTATTGGTGGTGCTGCTAGCACTACTTAGGCTAACATCCTTGATACTAATGCTACAACCACGTTAGGTATCAGATCAGGCATGTGTTACAGGAGATATTATACAATGTGTTCCGTTTGTCTCCAGAGAAATTTTAGATTCTTTCAAAACGTGTAAATGTGATAAATATATAGGTGTAGAATCATCTCAGCTTATTTGCTGAACAAATAATTATAGCTCCAACAGAAGGAAAAATGACATAATGTATATAGGTTGTGAACTGTTCATTATTCTTAACCAGTAGCCAAGAAATTTCTCAGTCTTTTAGTCATGATCTTTATCAAATTTGGACTGAGAATCTGTTCAAGATTTTATTACATAACTACTCATAGAATCTGGTTTTATGGTAAATATAAACTATTCAAGTATTTCATGAAAATAAAAATTCAGCGACAGCTTTCTGTTCCTATCCCCAATACTTTGAACATTCTTCTGATTTCCTGCATGACTCGAGGGCATCTTAAAGAAGCAACTTATTGCTACTTATAAGAATGGAAATTTTAATAAGACTTATTTTTGAAAGGTATTATGGGAAATCAACTTTAGTTAGAAGGTCAATTTTAAGTGTGTTTCTAAAGGTTTTTAATGAAACTATTTACTTTGCGATAATTAGAGAAACTCAAGTCGTTACAAGAAATGATAGAGATGCCGTTTCCCCTTTCCCCAGGTTTCCCCAAGGGAAGTGTTAGGGGTCGTCATGATTTCAGCCATTCTGATGAGTGGCTTAATTAAGATATTATGTATTAATATCTTCCTATAGTTTCAGTTTGCATTTCTCTAATGTGTAACGATGTTGAGTTCATCTTCAGATGCTGTCTGAAACTTTTCCGTCTTTCTGGGTTGCCTTCTCCCTTTCCATTTGTCTAGAAAGAGCAAAACTTTGTTGCAGCACTGTCTCTTTTCTTTTCTTAGTACATTGGCATTTCTGGGCTACTACCAATCTCAACATCAGTCTGGAACATACGAGATTTATGGAACCCATATCTCTGATACCTTTCCTGAAAGGCAAATGGTGAAAACTGAGGCTGTAAGTGACATTGAGGCCAGTAGAAAAATACGACTTTGCTGAAACTATTAAAAGGGGTCCTCCAAGTAAGTCTTAAGTCCTATATAAACAGATATTTCTACATTTTAAAATACTAGAAACTAAAACAAAAGTACAGTCAACCGACAAAAACACATGAGTTTTTATAAATATTATTTATTTCATGCATTTGAACCTGAAATTATGTGTGGCGTGCTGCTATTTCAGAAACTATTTGGGGTCATGTATTTTCAGTAATAAAGCAATGAAGTTTTAGAAGTTTACATATTTTTAAAAATTAGAGATTTTAAAGAATTTTCTTTTGTGTTCACTCTTGTTCCTCTACAGTCTAATTTCCTTACTTGAGTAAAATAAGAGAGTTAAGTTTGTCTCAGCACCTGTAGCTTAAGCAGCTAAGGCATCAACCACATACACCAGAGGTGGCGGGTTCAAATCCAGCCCAGGCCTGCCAAACAACAATGACAACTACAATCAAAAAATAGCCAGGCCTTGTGGCGGGTGCCTATAGTCCCAACTTCCTGGGAGGCTGAAGCAAGAGAGTCGCTTAAGCCCAAGAGTTTGAGGTTGCTGTGAACTGTGACGCCACTGCACTTTACTGAGGGCAACATTGTGAGACTCTGTCTCAAAAAAAAAATTCTCTTTTCAAATGGTAATACCCTTAGAGTTCTAATAGTGAAGTGTGAACCCACATCTGAACTTAGTGCATCAATAATTAGTCACCTCTTACTTCTTAAGAGGTTAATAAACCATAACACATCACAAGTCAGTTGCATTTCAGGACATCTGGCTAAGGAAAAGTTAGAATTCAGCAACCTCAGATGAAAACATAATGTCCTAGAATCTCTCCCAGGTAGTTGGATCAACTTAAGGGAGGGTGTAGGGACACATGAAGTATTGGTGGGAGAAGAAAATTAAAAGTTCTAATTCACAAGCTTATTTACCCATAATGATAACTTGTTAACTCAGTGACGTATAAATTCCAGAAATTAAGATAAGATGTTATATTAAACAATCTGTGCTTGCCTTGTCCCAAGAGCCTAGTGGGAATCTTGATTATTGATAAACATCGGGAAATATATAAGCATTTCAAATGATTGGTTTATTATTCTTTTGTTAGTAAAATCACTCAATGCATTTCCTTATATCAAAATATTTGCGAAAAATAACTAGTAACTGAATGGTATGAGGTGATAAAAAACCTTTTACATGTACCATAGTAACCTGGTTAAAAGACTCAACGTTGGACTCAAGACATTGAGAAACAGATGGTTCTTCCAATGCTACTCTCCCTCCCTTCCACTTTGCTTTCCCTGTTTCCGCCACATGCTATTATTGATCCTCATTCCAGGGTCTTTGCTCATTTAATTCCTACCTATATCTCAAGACTCAGTGTAAATCCTGAAGTTGAACAGATTTTTGGATTCAGGAAGATATTAGCTCCGTTTTTTGCTCTGCACCCATCGGGAGACGTGTGTGATCTCCAGAGAGTCATGGAGATCTAATACGTTATCCATATAGATGTTGTGCTTCTGATATGTTATCCATACAAATGGCATGAGAAGACAGAAAAAGTATCAGGTGCAATTCCTGGCATGTATGGGGCATTCAATGAATGTTAATGCCTTCCTCAGTTTTTTGAACTCTTACCTGTCAAATCAGAAATAACATAATAGACAGAACATGGACTCCAGAGTAAAGTAGGGTTTCAATAGAGTTTTACCAATCATTAGATGCGTTCCCTTCACTAAGACTGCCACTGTACCCCTGTGTTAGGCAAGATAATGGTTCTCCAAAGATGTTCATGTGCTAATCCCTGGAATCTATGAATTTTGTTTTATTATAGGACAGAAGGAGATTAAGCTTGCTGATAGAACTGAGGTTACACGTCAGCTGAATTGAGATGGGGAGATTAGCCTACATTATCCAGGTTGGCCGCAGGTAATCATAGTGTCCTTAAAAGTAGAAGGAGAGTCAGAAAACTGAGTCTGATAGAGGCAACATGAAAAGGTCTTGACTTGCTTTTCTGGCTTTGAATGTGGAGTAAGGGGCTCTGGGCCAAGGAATGTGCGGGTCCCTAGAAGATGGGGATGGATCTCAGCTGACACCGGCTGCAAAGAAAACTGGACTATCACTCCCATAAATCCTAAATAACTCAATCCTGCCACTAACCCAAATAAACCAGGAAACAGATCCTAGAAGCTTCAGAAACAAACACAGTTCTGCCAGCAACTTGATTTTAATACTGAAATTAAAACCTACAGAACTGTAAGATGACATTGCTTTCCTGAAGCCACTAAGTTTATGGTTAATTTATAACGGGCAATAGAAATGTAGTCTCCTAATTCTTGAATGGCGAAGATTACACCCACCCCGTTGTATCATTTTGAAACTTTAATTATATTAGGCTCACACAAATCCTGGCACATTTTAGCATCTCAATGATAAATGCTCCTTTGGGTGGCACCTGTGGCTCAATGGAGTAGGGCACCAGCCCCATATGCTTGGAGGTGGTGGGTTCAAACCCAGCCCTGGCCAAAAAGTGCAAATAATAATAATAATAATAATAAATGCTCCTTTTTTTATTTTCTTTTTTCTTTCATTTAACTCCACATTCCTATAAATGTATGTTGTCTGCAGATGTTTTTTGACAACTACTTATGAGTATATGCTGGTGCCATCTCTTCCAGTATTAGTTCGTATTATACTTTGAGATCTGTAATTTACTGGCTATGGTCTGCGGGCAAGTTGCATATTGTCTTCTGTTTATAAGCTTCCATCTGTCAATGGACATAGTAATAACCAATTGTGATGATTGAATGGAATGCTGCTTACAAAGCAGTTAGAACAGCACCTGGAAACTTCCATATGCTCATCAAAATGAGCTATGTTGGGTTTGTCCCCATAGGCTTATATTCCACGTCACTGGCTAAATCAAACGGTATGATCCGTGATGTTCTAATAGTACCTTGGTATAGTTCTTATCTCACATGAAACCTGAAAAGAAAATGTCTAAATGAAAGTAAACACTTAAAACCTATTTGTTGACCCAATTTTATGCCCTTTTATCTAGTAACATATTATTAGCATCTATATCCTTTTTTATCACCTTCCCAAGCCCTAAGGGGGAAAAAAAAAAAAAAACAACTTTCAATAAAAGGAGAAATGGAACCAACCAGTTACTCACAGTAACCAACCAGTTACTCACAGAACTGGTTGTCTGGAAACCAAGTTACAAAACAGGTTTTTTCCTGTATTTTGTCAGAAGAGAGAGCCTTAATGTAAAGTTCACACCTACTTTCACTTTCGCAAGAGCTAACTAAATACATTTTCGTACGTAGATAAACAATGAGGAAGGAAGACTAATGGGTCTCACATTATTTTTTCAAATTCTGAAACTCTAAAGTTATTATCTTTTGTGGCATAAAGCAGTGATCTTTTGAATAGAGTTTGAACTTAAACCTTTTTCCATCGCACTGGGCAGAGAAAGGCTAACTCAAGGACTGAAGTGGGGTGACAGGAGGCAGGCCTGCCTCACTGAGCCAGTTACAAACACTCCGCTGAGGCAGGTAAAAGGAATCTGTGTCTATCATTATGTTAGAGTGCTTGAAGCGAGGGATCATATTTTACTTGTCTTGTGCGTAGGACAGTGTGTCAAAAATGAGGGGAAATCCCAACATTTGTGTAATTGAATTGAATGAATTTAATGCTGTTTAGCAGAGTATATAGGAATAGAAATATATATGAGCCTTCCATGAGGAAATCAGGATGTTAGCAGAGAATGAAAAATACCATTCATATTTTCAAGAGGACATGAGCTTAAATCAGCAGCTCAGATGCTTCTCATTAGAAACCAAGATGTGACCAGCTGGTGGGAATACATTTTTTAAGTGTCTTCTTTAAGGACATTTCATTCTTTCAAGCGTTTCAGTTAGTGTACGTCACACAACTCACCTCATTAAAATGCTGATGTATTAAAATTAGGATCAACTATTGGTATTATTTGCATTCATGAATTTGGTCCTTATAAACAAAAATTATAAGGCATGATTTGCTCTGAAAAACCTATTCATAGAAAAGTCAATAGCACCTGCTCCTGTGTTGCTCCAAAGCTCTTTGACATATGGATTGTGGTGAGACGGTCATCTCCTTCCGGATCCCAGTGTTGACACTAGGTGATCCTGGTCAAGCTCTTTATAAAATAGCCTTTATATTTTAAAATAACTCTGATCATGTTACCTGCCATACCATAAATAGTCAATAAAATTAGCTATTTTACTTACTAGTTGTTTTTAAAAGCAATGTTTTCTGTGTGGCCTTGCATAAACTATCTTTACCTGGATTTTTTCACATCCTATTCATCATCGTTATAGAGTTTAATACAAGGAACCAAAAAAAAAAAAGAGTTGTTTGTATATTTTCCCATGCTTTAACGTCTATATAGAAATCTTTACCAGCTGTCGCTAAAGAATAACAAAAGTCCCATGATAATTCTGAAATTAAATAAAAGACATTCAAGAGTGAATTTATGTGTAGACTATTTGGATCGAAAAACTTTATGTTTTCACTTTCATTTTTAGTGATTTTTGAGCTTCAAAAATGCAAGTAATACCAATGAAAGGCTTTGAAGAAGAAATGGGCAGAGCCTTCCTCCCTGGGCAGCAGGTGCCAGCGGCAGCATTACGCCTGGCAAATGATCAAATATCTGTTTCCTTGTCAGCTTTTAAGTATTCTCTCTGTATATCTAAAATGATCACGTGGTTTCTCATCATTCTGCAAAGTAAACACTTCCCTTTCAAATGTCCTAACAGATACTTTGGTAACATCCAAAACCCATGAAGCGTCTTCTTATTGAAATGTTTGTAGGGCATAAAAGAAAGGCTGCCAGGGTGTGAAGTAACAAGTGCCTTCCCTGTTGTTAGTAATTTCCACAATGCTGTTTCCATCAATTTCCCACAATCAAAGGCTTGTGGTATGGCAAAACTCACTTGCAAGCTCTCTCAAAATCTGCCTTACAAGTGAATTAATGTTTTTCATTTTATGACCGTAATTGGTGACCAGCTGCAGGAAATTGCAAAAATGTTAGTGTCCCTTTCAACCTAACACACTTTTGTCTGCTTAACAAACAGCAGGTTAAAAGCCATAAAAGCGAATCAGAAATAATATGGCAATTATATCTTATCAGCACCATTATTTTCCTGGCTTATTCGCTAGATAAACCAAAACATATTTATCAGTGTTTGGAATTGAGAAGGAAAGCATAAGTTATTTTCTCAATACTCTGACAGAAAGACAAAGACATATTTTTTTTCCTTCTGGATTTACAAAAAAAAAAAAAAAAAAGATTTAAAGTATAAGTTTCTGAGGAAAAAGGTAACAAAACTAGGGCATATTTAACTATTCTTTTATCCTGTTTGAGAAAAATAAAATCTGTTGGTATCTACAAGTGTTAAAGGGTTGGGATGTAACTCTTAAGCCTCATTATTTTTAAAGAACTACTCTATTTCCCTCTAAGCAAATATTAAACTATTGTATAAGAATAAGCTCTACAGAATCCAAGAGATCAAGAACTATAGTAATGTCTCAGGGTATAAAATCAATGTCCACAAATCAATAATTCTGTCTATGCCAAGAACAGCCAACTTGAAAAACTAATGAGTGGCACAATTCCCTTGACAGCAGCTACCAATAAAATTAAATGCCGAGGAATATATCTAACAAAAAAAGGTGAAGGACCTCTACAAAAGGAATTATGAAACCCCAAGAAAACAAATAGCAGAAGACACTAACAAATGTAAGAGCAAACAATGCTCCTGGCTGGGAAGAATCAACATTGTTAAAATGTCTATTATACCAAAGCAATCTGCAGATTCAATGCAATCCCTGTTTACACACCAACATCATACTTTCAAGGTTTGGAAAAAATAGTTCTTCATTTCCTATAGAATCAGGAAAAAAACCTGTATATAGCCAAGGAAATTTGTAGAAATAAAAACAAAGCCACAGCATCACCTTCCCAGACATTAGGCTATATTGTAACTCCATAGTGATCAAAACAGCATGGAATTGGCCAAAAAACAAACAAAAAAAAAGAAAGAAAGAGAGACATAGACATATGGAACTGAAAAGGAAACCAAGAGATAAAACCAATCTCTTATAGCCATGTGATTTTTGATAAAACCAACAAAAGCATGCAGTGGGGAAAAGAATCCTTATTCAATAAATGGGACTGGGAGAACTGAGTAACCTCATGTAAAAGAATGAACTGTGACCAACACCTTCCACCACGTACAGAAATTGATTCAAGGTGGATAAAAGATATAAATCTAAGGCGGGAAATGATAAAGAATCCTGCAAGAAAATATGGGAAAAACTCTTTAAAATGTCAGACTCAGGCAAGAATTTATGAAGAAGCCAACAGTGGCAATTGGAACAACAACAAAAATGGGACTTAATTAAATTTAAAATGTTCTGCACAAGTAAGGACACAAAAATAAAAGCAAATAGACAACCTTCCAAATGGGAAAAGAGATTTGCATATTACAAATCTGACAAAGGCCTGATAACTAGGATCTTTAGAGAACTCAAATGAATCAACAACAACAACAAAAGAGCTAACAAGCCCATCCATCACTGGGCAAGAGACATGAACGGAACTTTCTCTGAGGAAGAGAGATGAATGTCTAACAAAGATACAAATAAAATGCTCATCATCCCTGATCATCAGAGAAATGCAAATCAAAACCACTGTGAGATATCCCAGTAAGATTAGCCCAATCACAAAATTCCAAAGTTGCAGATGCTGGCATGGATGGGGAGAGAGAGGAACACTTTTACACTGCTGGTGGGACTGCAAACTAATATAGCCTCTTTAGAAAGAAATACGAAGAATCCTCAAAGAACTCAAATTAGACCTCCAATCGGACCCTGCAATCCCACTACGAGGCATCTACCCAGAAGACAAAAAAATCATTGTATCGTAGGGACATATGTACACGTTTATCACAGCTTAATTTACAATCACCAAGATGTGGAAACAACCTAAATGCCCATCATCTCAGGAATGAATGAACAAACTGTGATATATGTATACCATGGACTACTATTCAGCCATAAAAATGGTGACTTTACATGTTTTGTATTGCCCAGGAAGAGTTGAAACACATTCTTCTTAGTAAAGTACCACAAGAATGGAAAAGCAAATATCCAATGTTCTCAGTACTAATATGAAGCCAGTAGACAATCTAAATCACACCCACATAGGAGAAAAACTCATTTCAATTCAAGTGGGAGTGAGAGAGAAAAAAGGGAGGGGGTAGAAAGGAAGAGGGGTCTGGGGTGTTCCCACTGTATGGGCACAAAGTATGGGGTATATGTCACACCTTTTGGGTGCAGGACATAACTATAACAGGACCTAAAAATTTCAAATATTGTGCCTTAGTTGTTTGTATCCTCACATGAACCTGAAATAAAAAAAAGCTCTAAAACGTATGTGTATTTATACATATGTTCTAGTGTTATAGTTCTGTATTTAATATTTGCATTGCCCAAATCACATATGATATTAGTAGAAACTTGAAATACTTCAAGAAATATTTTGGAACTTTCTCAGAATAGAAGAAGAGGAGAGAGTAATGTAAAATATTTGGAAAGGGTACTCATTCTTAAGGTAATGATTCACAATTATGCCAGCATATATAATTCGTAAAGAAACCAATTACACTAACTTACTCAAGAGACTAAAAGTAGACCTACCATTCAATCCTGCAATTCCTTTACTAGGTATATACCCAGATGATCAAAAATCATTATACAACAAAGACATTTGCACCAGAAGGTTTACTGCCACCCAATTCATAATTGCCAAGACACGGAAACAGCCTAAGCGCCCATTGACCCATGACTGGATTAACAAATGGTGGTATATGTACACCATGGAATACTACGTAGCCATAAAAGAGATAGAGACATCACATTTTTTTGTGTTTACCTGGATGGAGCTGGAACATATTCTTCTTAGTAAAGTATCTCAAGAATGGAAGAAAATGTATCCAATGTACTAAGTTCTACTATGAAACCAATATATAATCACCCACACTTCCATATAGAAGTTATAACACACTTATAGCCCAAGATGAAGTGGGGAAGATGAGGGGAGGGCAGGGAAGTGGAGAAGATGGGGAGGGAGGGTAATCGGTGGGACCACACTTAAGGTGCATTTTCCAAGGGTACATACATGTCAAATCTATTAAGCACAGAGTATAATATCTTAACACAATAATTAAGAAAGCGAGGTGAAAGCTGTGTTAACCAGTTTGATGTAAGCCTTCCACATTGTATATAAAACCAGCACATTGTACTCCATAAATGTATTAATGTACACAGATACGATTTAATAATAATAATAAAAAAAAGAAACTGGGTCACTAGGGAGAGCCAAGAAAGGGAAGGAGGGTGGGGGTGGGGGACAAGGGGTGTGGTACACCTTTTATCGTGGGACAAAATAATGAAGAGGGCTGTTATCTAACAAAAGCAATAAATGTAACATGGTTCTGTGTACCCTCAATGAATCCCCAACAATAAAAAAAAAAAGAAAAATCTTTAAGCCACTAGAGATGTGAATGAATAAATTAGACTCATGGGGGTATTTTCATGAAATACTTCTCAAAGCTTCATCTCATGATGCATCACTTGATGCATTAAAAATCAAATGTAAACAATGTGGAAGATCATAGCAATTATGGAATATGGCCTTATGTTGTGCTGAAATTATTATTACCATCAAATAAAATTCATAGAAATATATTTGAACAGTAATTTCTAAAAGAATTTTTACTAATAAAATATCTGTAGCCTACTTTTTGAAGTATCAAACAATAACAGAAACATACAACTATCCCTTCTGACACCAAATTGAATAGTAGATATTCATGTTCTGTTTATACCACAAATATGTCCAAGAATCTAAAATCATTCTAGACTGGTAAAATCTCAATTTTTTAATTATTGTCATTATTGAACATTTGCAGATTTTTATTATGCTAAGGACATTGTTCTCATTTTGGAGTGAATAGAACACAGTCCCTTTAATCAAAGAGATGGTGTTCGAGACATGTTATAAAAATTTAAAAAACTGAATGAAAATAATTAGATTATTATAAAAATAATAATTTTTCTCAGATATCTTGAATATATCTAAAAATAGACTTTACATATACTTCAAGGAAAATTTCAACTGTTATCTACTAAATGACCTGGATTATTTTCAAATAAATTAAATCCATGCTTATAGGCACAAATGATTTTTCAGTGTAATCATAACCCTGACTCTATATACTTGGTTTGATTGCTCTAAAAAATAAGACCTAGGGTTGTTTGAATCTCTGAAGTTAGGAAAAGAAAAAATATGGAATGATATATTGGGCTGGTGCCTTTCTAAATGATATTTGAAACCTGAAATTCTATCCAAATTTATAATCAGGTCCTAGCTCTGTTTGGAACTCCATAACTTATTTCAAAATACAAGTTTTAACTTCTCTTTCCTCTATATATCTTATAAGAAATAGCCTTTGTCCAAAACCTATAAATCCTGATGTGACCCTAGGCTGAAGTTTGAGGAAATATGAAGGCATTATATTGTCATAGAACAGCAAAGGGGCTGACCTAAAATGATTTATATGATGGGATTGAGTGAAAATGCCAACGTCACCCAAGTTCATTACCATTGCATTTTTCTCTATTTTTTAAATTAATAACATTTGACAATTAAGCATTGTATCTACATAAGGTGTAAAGTTTGATGATCTAATATACCTGGTGAAATAATCACCACGATCAATCTCAATAATATATTCATTACCTCAGATAGTTAGCATTTTCTTTGTGTGTGTGTTGTGAGAATGTTAAGATCTACTTTCTTAGTAAATTCGAGTGTACAATAAAATATTTTTAACTATAGTTTCATTGCTATAAATTAGACGCGCAGAATAAACTCATCTTGAACAACTGAAATTTCGTACCCCTTACCCAATAACTATCTATTTTCCTTTCCCCCCACTTTCTGGTAACAACCATTCTGCTCTCTGCTTCTGAGGTCAACTATTTTAGATTCCACATATGAGTAAGTTTATACAGTATTTGTCTTTTTACTTCGGAATTATTTCACATAGAATAATGTCCTTAAGTTTCATGCATGCTATTGCAAATAGCAGGATTTGCTTCTTTCTCATGGCCGAATAATATTTCATGGCATATATTTATATATGTATGATTTTCTTTATCCATTATCAACACACACTTGGTATGTGTCCATGACTTGGCTATTGTAAATAATGTTGAAGTGAACATGGGACTGCTGTTATCTCTATGAGATCCTGATTTCATTTCCCTTGATTTATATCCAGAATTGTAATCTCTGGATACAATGATAGCTCCATCTTCTCCACACAGAAACCACACCAACACTGCATAGAAGATCCACTTTGTGTTACAGAATCTGCCTCTAGTTACTCATTAAAAAACATATATAAATTTACTGTAATATTCTGGAAATAATAACTAAGTTTATGTCTTTGTTAAAACAAGTCAAATCCATCCTTAGATTCAACTCTAGCAGGAATTTAAAAAGTTGGTCGACAATTTTAATAAAGTAATCAAATTGTGTTTATATATCTTTAAAAACTATGCCAGTTTACATTCCAGGTTTTAGAATTAGTGAAATAAGAGGTTGAGTTTCTAAACACTGATAATATAGTTTTATGTTACAGCTATAATGCATCCACTATAATTGGTCATTTATATATTAATTTGTAGCATAAATACTTATTTATAATTCCCCAAATCAGAGTAAAATATTCAACATTATATTTAAAAATGTCTCAGTTGTATTGTACGCTATTATTATCAGTTTATTGTGACTCCCCCGTATTGATATTTTTCAAGGACCCTAGAAAAGTAAGAGATGATGCTTACAACACAGAGTTAAAGTATTGTCATGTGTTTTTAATTTTTCTACCACACTGTAAATTCCTAGTGAGGACACAAACAATCAGTTAGATTAGTTTGACACCAGTGGAATATCAGCAGCTCAATCATACTTAAATTACATGTACCTGATGAAAATTACACAACGAATGCATATAAAGTTTGACATACCCCATGCAACAATAACAACAAAATTGGTGCTGTCAGTGTTCCAAGTCTCGTTCTAAGTTATTCACATCATCTGACTCATTGAATCTTCAAAACAACCATTAGGTAGAAACAATTCTTGTTCCTCATTCTAAAGATGAGGAAACTGAGGCCCAAAGAGTTTGATTACTTGTCCAAGTTTACGCAAACAGCAAGCACCCAGGGTGACCTTTATTTTAAAACCAGGCTATCTGCCTGCATAATTCCACGGTCTTAATCCATTATATTGTAGTAATAAAGCACATGTTGGAGACAGAAACAACTAACTATCTCTGGAGAGAAAGAACAGATTTGTGCATAAAGGAACCGCGCTTGTTATCCTCAGGTTTCCTTGCTGTGCCTGGGCATGGACTGAGGACCGGAAAGCAGTAGTCCTGTTTATTAGATTCTTCTGGCATAAGTCATAATTCATTTGTCCTTCAGGTTCCATACCATGAAGGATGAAATCACCCATTTATAGAACTGATTTCTTTTGTGACTTCCTGAAATATTTGCAGATGTTACAGAGGAGGGAGTCTGATGGTGCTTGCAATGGTGCCACATGACAGTGGGATCTCTTATACCCTCTCTGCCTGTCTCTGCTCGGGCGTTTCATAACTGGCCTTCAACCTCAGAGACCTAATTCACTTAATTGGAGTTCCCTATCGGGTACTAAAACAAAAACCCATTTGTTAATAGATGGAATGACATTTCTGGATTGTACTTTTTATCAAGGAAAAGAAAACTTCAAGTTCAAAATGTATTATATATTTAATGCTACTCTTTTTTTAAACAAAGTACTATGGAATTCATGAAAATGACTTATTATGGGCTAGTACAAACACAATTAACTTCTTCAATATGGATTGCTTTTGCAACTTTTTATGACAAACTTTACTTGATGGTACCCGGTAAGGACACTTCTACTAGACTGTTTATTGCAGCTCAATTTACAATCGCCAAAATGTGGAAACAGCCTAAATGCCCACCAACCCAGGAATGGATTAACAAGCTGTGGTATATGTATACCATGGAATACTATTCAGCCATTAAAAAAAAATGGAGACTTTACATCCTTCGTATTAACCTGGATAGAAGTGGAAGACATTATTCTTAGTAAAGCATCACAAGAATGGAGAAGCATGAATCCTATGTACTCAATTTTGATATGAGGACAATTAATGACAATTAAGGTCATGGGGGAGGGGAGCAGAGAGAGGGAAGGAGGGAGGGGGTGGGCCTTGGTGTGTGTCACACCTTCTGGGGGCAAGACATGATTGCAAGAGGGACTTTACCTAACAATTGTAATCAGTGTAACCTGGCTTATTGTACCCTCAATGAATCCCCAACAATAATAAAAAAAAAAAAAGAAAGAAAGAAAAAATAAAACCCATAAACTAAGTGTGAGTCATTTATATTCTTAAACTCAAATCCCAAATTTTCATGTCCAAGCCATATTACTTATAATAAATATTTACATGTAATAGTAAAAGTAATAATATTAATTGGGAGCTATTCGGTGGGTATACACAGGTACAGGAGATGTAAAGATCATTGGAATACAAGAAGGGAGAGGGAGGGAGGGCAGGAAGGGTAGAAGCTTACTTGTTACGTGCAATCAACACTTGTTGGGTGATGAGAACATCAAAATCCCTGACTTACAGATGATATGAGGTATCCATGTAACAAAAGCATCTGTGCTCCCTTAATATTTTGAAACACAAAAGAAATAATAATATGAGTAGTATCAAAAATAAATCATAAGCACAGGAAAGGAAAAAACCTCTCAAACACTTTAATTCTCTATTAATTATAAATATACATCAGAGACTTTGATCTCCCGCATGTCTTATTCTGAAATAAGACTTCCTTGTATAAATATATCAATGTAGTGAATTATTAATTATGATAATTTGATTTTCCAGCATGTCTTCATCTTCTCATTAAGTAGCATTTCAAAAACCTGAAGACAGAGCTACCTTGAAAAAAACAAAAGACTATTTCCCAATTTTAGAATAAATATTGCAAATCTTACCTACAATTGTAGATGGTATTTTGACACCTTCCCTTTTGGAAATAAGGTACAAGCAGGGGGAACAGACAATGAAAGATTTTTAGAAAGGGCTCCTGGAATTCTCTCTGGCTTCTAAATCCCTTGAATAGGAAATATAATAACTTTTAGATTTATTTTGCTGTTAATTTAATCTCATTTTGGGGAGATGTTTTATTTTGCTATTTAAAATATGCAGCTATTAAACACTGCAGTAGATAGGTTATTAATAATGTGTTATTTCCCAAGCTTCGAATCCCCGGTGTGTAATATTCTATACTTTCTAGGCCAGCTGTAAATATTTGTTGATTGTTCAGATATGCTATTTTAAGAATACTCTTGTGGGCGGTGCCTGTGGCTCAATCGGTAAGGCGCTAGCCCCATATACTGAGGGTGGCGGGTTCAAACCCAGCCCCGGCCAAACTGCAACCAAAAAATAGCCGGGCGTTGTGGTGGGCGCCTGTAGTCCCAGCTACTTGGGAGGCTGAGACAGGAGAATCGCTTAAGCCCATGAGTTGGAGGTTGCTGTGAGCTGTGTGAGGCCACGGCACTCTACCGAGGGCCATAAAGTGAGACTCTGTCTCTACAAAAAAAAAAAAAAAAAAAAAGAATACTCTTGCAAGAAACTTTATTTAGCTTTTGAATTACAGGAATGAAACTAGTAGTTATTTTGAAAATTCATCCCTGTATATATTCAGCTGTCCTCCCTGAAGTCTACTATTCATCTGTGAATCCAAGAAAGATCCCTGGATGAGTAAGGATCCTACTTGATCTTAACGTGTGCACAATTACCTATGACAGGTACTGTGATAAAGGTAAACACAAAGATTGGATCAGGAAGTGACTGCCCTGGTGGGGAAGACACAAGACAAGCTTTCCTGAAGACACAAGACTTGCTTGAAGACATTGGTTGTAATTAGGACAAACCTCCATCCCTGGGAGTTGCACGTTCTTTCTGTCACATCAGACAAATGTGAAACTCTAGTACTCTCTTAACTTGATTCTGTTGTCTTACCTAGTACATCCAAGAGCTCTTCATTTTCACTAATAAATTGTATAAATGAATGGTCTACATCAAGGATCAGCAATCTTTATCATTCACTTACTATTTTTTGGTAAAGGCCAAATAATAAATGCTTTTCACTTCTGGGCCCCCTCGTCTCTGTAGCAGCTACTCATCTCTGCTGTCACATAGAGAAAGGAACCAGACAAAAGGGAAAGACGTCAATTTATAAAAAAGGTAGCAGGTGAGATGTGGCCTGCAGGCTCCAGTTTGCCAACTTCTGGTTTAGAAGACCCCGGTGAGATGTCCTGCCAGAGCCTCTGCCATGCTCCCACGGTGCTCCACCCATCATCTCCTCATTATCACCCATGGTACTTTAATAACATCACTAACGTATGACCTGCCTTTCCTACCACATGGCAAGTGTATAGACATCAGGAATGACTCCGAGTATTCCATATGTTTTGAATGAACAAACCAAGAAGTTTACAAAGCATACAAGTCAAAAATTGAACAAAAATAAAAGCATAGAACAAAGGACACTCTGGTGCCCAAGGCAGGTGCTACTTAAGTATTCTAGTGCTTAAGACTTATATGAATGGAAAAAAAATATAAGTACAACATTCTTAAAAATACACGATTTATAATATAAAAATATATTCATTTTTTTCTAAATTCCATTAATAAAAAGTTAAAGAGAGAAAGGTATAAGCATTGAAATATCTTTGTTTTTGAACACACACTCACTTTCAGACACTTTCAAGGAAACATAGGCACAAAGGCAAATCTATAATTTTCTGATAAAGTTCTATAGCTAAATTTATAAACTTTATTTATTTAGGAAATATATTTAAAAGTTTAACTTGGGATAAAAATATAACCTGAAATAAAATACAAATAAATAGTTAACTGTTCGCATTTTGTTGTTGTTGTTGTTGTTGTTGTTTTTTTTTTGGCCGGGGCTAGGTTTGAACCCACCACCTCCGGCATATGGGACCACGGCGCCACCTAACTGTTTGCATTTTAACAAATCATTTTTAAAAAATGAATCACTTTTTCTTGATTTTTTTCCAAATCTGAAATCACTACCTTTACCTGTATTCAAAATGCAAATGTAAAACTTTCATTTAAGTTGATTCAAGGGAGTTCTTTTCTTTTATATTTAAAAAATAGAAAAGTAAAGGGGTGATGAAAATTACTAATGTCCAAACTAATCAAGACAGGTCATTTTTAAGATTAAATTCATAAGAAAGAAAGAAAAAGCCTTCCATAGCTAAATGAAGTAAGTTGGTTGAACTCTCCCATTTGCTAAAATACTACAGCTATAGAATTGTTGAAAATAAAAGGCTTAGTTCACAATAAACCTATGTTGCCTATTTTCTTCATTCTATAATTTTAGTATTCTATAATAATGCATGATACTAGAATAAAATATATTTCTCTCTTTGGAATATGTAATATTTATTATTTCAGAAAGGTCCATCTTTGAGTTAGGTGATTCATACATTAAATACAGAGAAGAAATTAAATAATATTAACCTCAGACATTAAAATCATATTTTAGACTATTTATTTACCTCTGCACATACATTCCATTAAAATTCTATTTTATATTGACATATAGAGTTCCCTGTGTTCATGTGAGAAAACATATTATTAAATCATTCAACACATACACATTGAGCTCCTAATGTGTGCCAAGCACTTGGAAAAACTCTGGAAAGGATATAGAGCAAAAACCTGAGAGAGAGAGAGACAGTCACTCCTGTCTCAGATTTGCTATCTTGCCTTAAACACCTGCAACTCCCAATAAAATATATAAAATATTACCTATTCAGAGAAAAAGGCAATAAAGAACAGTGATATCTAAGATAAGAAATGCAACTGAGGTGAGCTCTGTGAGGGCTCTTGCTCAATGCCTGAAGAGAATTTCCAGACTTTTTCACAGCATTGGGAGACCCAAACAAAGATCATTACTCTTGCTGAGTGAGGAGACGTGTTTCAAAGTTCAGGGAGGCCAAGATGACTTGAAGTTTGAGACACAGTAGCAGAGAGGTGGAAGTTAAACAGAAATGCCTCTGTATATATATGCACAGTGATTTTTTTACAGACCTTTGGCTGTACTGATCTCTGCAAGGATTTGGGAAAACTACTGAGACTAGAGAAGTAACACAGACTGAGAAAGAAGTGGGTAGAATAGTCACCAGGGCTCGACCTGTAAGGAATAGTATGTATTCTGGTCAGACAGAATAAAGTCCACCCAACATGTGAGTCAATGCCGGACCTATGGGTCTTGTGGCTGTAGTCAAAAAGAGCCTCCAAATTATTTGCAGTGATTTGACATCATTATGTAAAAATGTCCAGCACCATTTAAAGAAACAACAAAGCAAAACAACAAAAAACCTATGGCACAATAATGCAAATCATGATGTCTGTCAGTAAATAAAAATTACAGGCCAGGTGTCAGGGCTCACACCTGTAATCCTAGCACTCTGGGCAGCCAAGGCAGGTAGACTGCCTGAGCTAACAGTTCAAGACCAGCCTGAGCTAGAGCGAGACCCCATCTCTAAAAATAGCTGAGTGTTATGGAGGACACCCGTAATTCCAGCTACTCGGGAGGCTGAGGCAAGAGGATCACTTGAGCCCAGGAGTTTGAGGTTGCTGTGAGCCATGATGCCATGGCTTTCTATACCAAGGGTGACAAAGTGAGACTCTGTCTCAAAAGAAAAAAAAAAAATACATACATACATATATATACACATATATATATAAAAACTTTATATATATATATAAAAACTTTATATATATATATATATATATATATATATATATAAAAGCTTTGCAAAGAACTAGGAAAGGATGACCCTTAATGTAGGATAATATTTAGAAATAAACATATCCTACATCAAACACATAAAGTGAATTCAGTGTGAGTTTAAAATGACTTGCTTTTCTTCCAGAGGCTTAAGAGACCTGGACCCCCCTGGGCTACAAGTAGAGTTGACTTCCCTGGAGTTATTCCATAAGCCATTTCTCTGAAGTTGTACACCCCATGAAACCTGAGATCAAAGGGCTTGCCACCCTTCCTCAGAGATATGGGCCAGAGAGTTGACTATGTTAACAACATATTGTCAGAGGTCTATAGGTACTCTGCCCTGACGGAAAGACACAGTCATTACTTCATACTGAGTAAACTGAGTGAATGCTTGAAGATATTCTTCCATTAACTCTGTTCCCCTGTGGCTACTTTCTTCTTTATGATTTTGTTTACACACCTGCCCAGAGATTAGTCAGTGTTTAGAAGAAGATGTTTACTGTAAAATTGATTGTGTTGATGTGGTAACAGGATATTTCCTTTTTAGTTGATTTCAGATAGGTAAATTGAGGTAATGGTGAAACTAATGGATAATAGATTAAGTGTGTACGTCACTAGAAAGGTATAAAATCAAACCCCTAAATAAAGATCTTCACTGCACACCATCTCATCTTGTGTAGTCTGTTTCTTGACTTAATAATTACAGGAGTGAGTTTACACCCACGGCAAAGCTGTGGTTCATTCATGTCTCAGGTCACGCAACACTTAAGGACAGTAAAATCAACTAATGAAACACTATCTGAACATATCAATAGATGCCAAAAGGCATCTGATAAAATGCCTTCATTGGCAAGTGATGCCGGACTCGCTGACATTCTCCAAAGGCAAAGCTATAGACATAGGAAGGGTATCTGTGGTTGCCGGGATTCACAGTGTCAAGGAAGATAAATAGGCAGAACATGGTAGATTTTTATTATAAGGCAATGAACCTGCTTTGTATAATACTATAATGAAATTATATGTACTAGTTACATCACTGCAAACATATCAAATCCCATAGAATGTACAACACCAAGAATGAAACCTAAGGTAAACTATGAACTTCAATGACAAGGATGTGTCAAGTTGGGATCATCAACTGAAACAAACATCCCACTCTGGTGGGGAGATATTTACAACGGGGAGACTATGAAAACTTAAGACTTTTCTAAAAAGTAAATTCTACTAAAAATGAAGGGAAACAAAATCAACTAACAGAAATAGAGCCAGAAACACAGACATAATTAGCAAAAAAGGACGTTAAAAGACATTATAAATATATGACATATATTCCAGAGTTAAATAACTGATGCATATGGCGAGGATAGACACAGGTTGTACATGAAAAAAGACCCAGATTAAACTTCAAAAGATGCAATACAATAGTTAAGAAAAAGTATATATGGAACAGAATTAACAGCACATTAGACGCTCTGAAGAAAAGGTTAATAACCCGAATACATGGCAACTTAAACTATCCAAATGAAAAATACAGGAAAAAAAAAAAAAGACTGGAAAGAGAAATAGAATCTTGTAGAATTCTGTTTCAATATCAGGGAACCTAACATACTTGTTGTGGAAATCCTGAAAGAGAGAGATGAGGTAGAGACAATAAATATTTAATGAGATAATGGCAAGAAAAAAAAAAACTCACAACCACTATATACCAAAAGATACAAGAAATTCAAAGAATTCTGGGTCAAAGGCACATAAAGTAAATAACACCAAGATACATCATAATTTCTGAAAAGTAGTGACTAAGAGTTGAAATCAGACTGATGAAGGAAAAAGTCTTACTAAGTACTAAGGAACAAAACTAGAAATTATTGTAGATTGCTAATCAGAAACAACCTAGGCCAAAAGACAATGAGGTGACATAATTAATGCATTAAAGGGGGAGAAATTGTCTCCCTAGAATTCCATACCCAACAAAAGTATTTTTCAAAAATAAAAGAGAAATAAAGACTTTGTCAAATATAATCTACACCATCACATTTTGACATTTTCAATTGTAACAAGTTTTCCTCTGTGGTTCAGGTGTTTAAGGGATATTGATATTTTCCATCTGTCTTGATCACAGTGCTCAGACCTCTGTGTAAAGAAATATAAGGAAAAATTATACCGTCTGAGAAGGGGAAGCTGAAGCTATATTATCTGAGACGTGCTGCATTTACAAAATTAATAGAAAATGCATACTCATACCCCTAAGATATTAGATCTAAAAATGAACAAATATGACTCAGATATGAAATGATTGAGCTCCTGATTATAACTTCCACAATACAGCAGCTATTTTAATCACTCTTCTTTTTAAGGACTGAATATCTTAGAGAGCCCTAATGTTTTTAAAAGTTCACTTGTTTCGTTAGAGGAAGTCCGGTTAGCCACTGAGACAGGAAGAACCCCCCACGGAGCACTGAAGATGGTCTTTGGATGGTACAAGAGATGTCAACAGACATTCCGGGGGGAAATAGTTCAACTGATAAATGGGCAGGACTACAGCTAATGTCTGTTAAGTACATTCTTGCTCGGGGTACTTTAATATTAATAAAATAATAACCCTTAATGTTATAATAATAGAGAAAAAAATCTGGGAAAATATTTCCCTGGGAAAATAAGACATCTGTCCACAGATAGTAAAGTGTTAAATACAAACTTCAATCCTAGGCTGTCTTATTTCAGGTTGACTGTTATTTAAGCCATTATACACTGATGCTTCAAGTATTAACTAAAAGGTAGGAAAGAGTCAGGGAAAAGATGATACATTTTTTGACTAAAGTAATGCTCAAAAATACAAGAGGAAATATAGAAAACTGTAATAGGAATGTAAAAGAGGCTAGGGTTATACTATGGGGAAATTTTCATTCTAAAATGTAAGCTCATGCTTAATTTGTTTAGACATAGAGAACCATTAAAAGGTGCCTCCTACCCTCAGCCCCAGATGGTGATTATAACAGCTATTTATTTAAAGGTCTAGACAACTTTGTATATATTGAACTTTATTAAAAATAAATACACACATATTATATAATGAAACCTGCAATTAAAACTTGAAAAAATGACACATTCTTTCAAGATAAAGATGTATTTTAGCATGCATACTCTTTCATCTTAAACACTCCATTTTTACATTTAGATAAACCAATTGAATTTCAGTGCCTAAATCCTAACTGATTGATTCAAAAATAAAATAGGCCAGGTTCAGTATTGCCTAACATTTTATCCATAACTGTGTAGATGACATCAGCTGGCAGATGGTGAAGGTCAACACCTCTGAATATGTTTGGAATTCATAATTATCATAGCACAATAGAGGACTATGACAAAAAATGCAATTTAATTCAATAGGACTCATGGGCAAATAATTCTATATGATTGAAAATACGCAAGTTGTTTTTTGGGGGGCAAGACACAATTACAAGAGGGACTTCAACAAATGCAGTCAGTATAACCTGGTATCTTATACCCTCAATGAATTCCCAGCAATAAAAAAAAAATAAAAAGAAAAAGAAACAACAGAGACGAGGAAAAAAAAGGAAATAAGTAAGTGGTGCTAACACATGATGATAAATGACTGTGTATTTGAGGCTCTGACAAGAACAAATTAAGGGTGTTAGAAAATCAGAAACCAAATGGCTCAAGAAGGTACTAGCATATAAAATGTGTTTAAATACCACAAAGAAAACTTCAGATAAAAGCCTAATTTCTAGGGCAGTGCCTGTAGCTCAGTGGGTAAGGTGCTGGTCACATATACCCAGGTTAGTGGGTTCTAACCCAGCCTAGGCCAGCTAAACAGCAATGACAACTGTAATAAGAATAACAACAAAAATAAATAGCCAGGCATTGTGGTGGGCACCTGTAGTCCCAGCTACTTGGGAGGCTGAGGCAAGAGAATTGCTTGAGCCCAAGAGTTTGAGGTTACTGTGAGCTGTGACGCCATGATGCTCTACAGGGGATGACATAGTGAGACTCTGTCTCAAAAAAAAAGCCTAATTTCTAATGATAATAAAAATGGTTACGATTACCTTCTAATACTTGATGTATACCAAGAGTTAATAACAAGAAACTAACGATGATGTTTAGGGTTGCTGATCATTCAAATAGCACTTAGATAACCTTAAAATTTCAGAACTTTGAGAGGGTTTAGAAATGAGATTATATAAAAGGAATTTACAAATTTGAAAGACAAATAAAATTCTTTATTCTAAAATGATCACTAACTCTGAAAATGGAAAAAAAAATAACTTTATTACTATTAGCTTGAAAAAGAAAATGTAAATAACTTCTCAAATCAGGTACATCATGTTGACCATTAAGAAAAAACTTACATAAGTTCTGATCAAGATTACATTTCCAAAACAACAAGAAGTTTGATTTCTTCTAAGTTATGAAGTTATTTACATCAGATAAGTACACTAAAATAAAATAGCATAGTTCAAGTGCATAACTCTTTCCTTAAATTTCTTTTGGTTATTTCTTTCTATCTTCATAGAGTTTTGTAGGGAAGTATCATCATCTTTCTTGTACAAAACCATGATAACTTACAGCTCAGAAAAAATAAGGGATGTTTCTCATTTAAAGATTAATTAGCTGGAGAAGTTGAGAAAAAAAATTAATTAGCTGATCTGGAACTAGAAATCAATTCCTCTGACACATACTTCAGTGTCATCAGCGATAGGATTTTATTAAATCTGAGATGTACATTTTCACATTGTAACATGTTTACAATCTGACGACATCTCACCTCATAGTCTGTGGTATGCTATAGTGCTCTAAGTTGTGATTTTCTTTGCTTATTTTATATATATATATATACACACACACACACAAACAAATGGATTATGGTCTGAAGTTTCAAAGATAATGAACATACTACTTCCAAATGGATAAATTATGTACTTTTCAGATGATAAGAATGTGCACTAAATTACTTCTTAAAGTTTTCAAAATGATCATTTCTAATTAAAAGAAAATCTAAATGTGCTCCCTCCCTTCATAATATAATTTTTACTCAATCTGATGGCTTCTTAAATGATGCTTGGGCTCAGTTTCCTATAATTTTCTCTAAGGAGTTGGTTACTTGAGTACTACATACGAACCAAATTCTATAAGGGAAATGGGATCATTTCCCATTGAACTGTCAAGGCAACACATTTGTGTACAGACATATTTTGGTTTGCTACTTCACACTTCATTCAACTGATAAAAATTTCACTAATATTTTTGTCTTTTCTTTGGCTATAAGAGTTTTGGGACTTTATAGTAGTTGGCTGGTCTGGTAGGTTTTACTAACCAAACACCTCCCAAGCAAAACACACTGCAAAGATGGGGATATTTCTGTAGTGACTGAATAAAGTCTTCCAGGATAAAAACAAGAACATGATTTATGTCTCTTTCTTTAAGTTACTTGAAAAGGGTAGTCTGCAAAATTCTGTAGTGACTGAATAAAGTCTTCCAGGATAAAAACAAGAAGATGATTTATGTCTCTTTCTTTAAATTACTGGAAAAGGGTAGTCTACAAAATTCTTATGGGAAGATTTTTAAATATTCTATTTCGGAGGTTGTTCACAATTGCAAAGATTTTCTTCTAATAAAATCTCATTTTATGCTACATTGAACTTGGTGCCCATTATTGCATTTACATCTCAACTTGCTAGCAACAAAAATGTCTTTTACTTCAAAATCAACCCATGGATTTCCTGAGCTTCATTAGTTGATTGAGACTGTCCTATGAAGTGTCTTTATAAAAGAGGAAGGATACTTCAGTCCCTTCTTAAATTAGCTCCACGAATTAATGCAGTCATTTTAATAGATTAAAAGTTATTAAAATTCACACGTTTTGCTATGTCATGCACGCTTTACAGGCTCCGTCCCGGCTAGCTCCCCATCTTATCCTTCTTCCGTCTTCTCCACCCCCATTCCTCTGTCATAACTTGTCCCTACTGATTCCTGAAAATCCCCAACCCTCCTTATCTCAATGCCTTCTTGATCTTTCTTTCTTTTTTTTTTTTTTTTTGTGGTTTTTGGCCGGGGCTGGGTTTGAACCCGCCACCTCCGGCACATGGGACCAGCGCCCTACTCCTTGAGCCGCAGGAGCCGCCCACCTTCTTGATCTTTCATTGGTAGGTTCTGTCATCAGATAGACTCATGCAAGACACTCTTCTTCTCATTCTATTTTATTTTATTAATTAATTAATTAATTTTTGATTGTTGGGGATTCATTGAGGGTATACAAACACAAGTTATATTGTTTGCATTTGTTAGGTAAGTCCCTCTTATAATTATGTCCCACCCCCAAAATGTGTGTCACACACCATGACCCCTTCTTCCCTCTCTGTTCTCCCCTTCCCACAACCTCCACCACACCCTAGATGATCAAATATGAGGATTGAGTGCATAGGATTCTTGCTTCTCCATTCTTGTGATGCTTTACTAAGAATAAAATGTTCCACTTCCATCCATGTTAATACAGAAGATGTAAAGTCTCCATCTTTTTAATGGCTGACTAGTATTCCATGGTGTACGTATACCACAGCTCGTTAATCCATTCCTGGGTTGGTGGGCATTTAGGCTGTTTCTTCCTCTCATTCTTAAACCTTTCCCAGTAATTCTACATCACGGAAGCTTTGTCTATCAACCCTATTTAAAATATAACCTTTTCTTTCTCCTTTCTTTTTCCTCCTACCCTACTTATGTTTTTCTTCATAGCATTCATTATTAACTGAATTTGTACCCATTGTTTATTTGTGATCTGTCTCTACCACACAAAGTAACTCTATAAGAGTGAGGATTTGGCCATTTTAATCAACATCCTCCACGCCTAGAAGACCAGTGTCCAGTCTATGGAAGGTGCTCACGCATTATTTGTATATTTTATTGAGTGACTATGGGAATATGTCTGACTGAAAAGTGTTATCTTCTTCCATTACACTTTGGGTTTGTCCAACTTTAAGGTAACCAAATATAAAAGTCATGGGTGTGAATTCTCTCCCTCATTAATATCCTTTAACAAACAGATAGTTTATTTGCTACTAAGCAATATTTTTATTCTAGTACATACATAATGCTTCTGCATTATTTTCTGAAGAAAGATATTCTATCTCAACATTTTTTTACGAATAAAAATATTTTGTTCTAAAGCTAGATAATAGATATTACTTTCAATAAATGTGCCTATTTTATATAATTTCAATAGCAGCTTGAATATTCTTAAATTATCTTAAATAATACATTCTTAAATGGATCAGTTACAGAAAAATTATTAACAATATATTTTTATCATTTTATCAATTCCTGTATTGGTGAATGTCTTATTACATAAACAGTTTTACAGTTATTTAAATGTGCATTTTCATCTCTAATTTTTATAACTTAGTAGCGGACTGACAGATCTTTCTTATTTGAACAACACACTTTTATTTTTGTTTGTTTGGTTTTTTTGCAGTTTTTGGCCGGGACTGGGTTTGAACCCACCGCCTCTGGCATATGGGGCTGGCATCCTAACCCTTTGAGCCACAGGCGCCGCCCACAACACACTTTTCTTCTGGTAAGTTAAAAATATTCACAAAACTCTCAAGCAAATAACAATGTAAACATTTTAAAATAGCTTTAACATTTAAGTGAACAATGTATCTACTTCTCAAGTGGAAAATTTTGGGACTTTTTTGTAAAGCAATTTAGCAGAAATCACATCATATATGAACTTGTTACAAAGATGTCTTTTCTTTAAAAGGAAAAATATATATATAATGCTTTATACTCTGTTGGCAGTTGTACCTGGTCATTCCAAATAGCCAGCACAGCCTTCACTGGAACATACGTGTGGAGGAGGGAGGTCTGTTATCTGTGCAGGCTGTAATTCCTGGTCATCTGTTTAAACATGCAGCAGCATTTCTAATTATATTGAAAATGTAATTAAATTTCTGATTGTATATCTAAACTTTATATATGCATTGGAAAGTATAATGATTATGATTTATAACTGTTAAAAACTCTTTATTTGAAATCTGGGAGTCACTTCTTTAACATCTTGACTATACCCCAAGATTCATGCTTTCAGAAGCTATTTAACCCATATAAATTTAAGATTAAATATTCTAAAATCAATACCCATGGAGGAGTAAAACTGAATTTTCAAGTTACATTTGTCTTAGGCTATTTTTATATTCCATGATAGAGCAGTTATTTGCATCCAGAACATTAAAATAATAAAGGTACACATATATAAATAAAGTCAAAGTTTCTAATTGCTACATGGCATTTTGGACCAAAATTTCCAATTTTAGAGTAAGAAGGATTAAAACCATTTCTTAATTACTATTGAGAATTGGACACATTTGAAAAATTTAGCGTGGCTATTAAGGCTTGTTGAAAATATATCTGACAATTGACAAGACAGGTTTTTTTCTAAATCAACAATTTATAACCTTTTCAGTCATATAGCTTATGATATTCAAGGAAAGCTGTCATATGACAATCAGAATTTACAATACTCTTTGTTTAATCCATATCTATACCTACCATTGGGAATTGCTGAAATTCTCTATTAAGTCCATGCCAATTTTAAAGGCTAACTCTATCTATGGGGCTTTGGCATTTTCTACTTAATCACTTCATGTGAGTTGTTAAATATTTTAGGAACTCTTTATCTCTATACTGTATTCATTTAAATACTGATATCTCTTACAATTAAAGGTAGCTTATGCAAATTTCAACTGATGATTTAGAGAAAATTCTATTTAAATGTTATACATTGTCCAACAGCTTAAAAAAAAAAATCTGTTCAATAGCTGGGCGTTGTGGCGGGCGCCTGTAGTCCCAGCTACTCGGGAGGCTGAGGCAAGAGAATCGCTTAAGCCCAGGAGTTGGAGGTTGCTGTGAGCTGTGTGATGCCACGGCACTCTACCGAGGGCCATAAAGTGAGACTCTGTCTCTACAAAAAAAAAAAAATCCATCTGAAGTAACAAAACAATACTTTCAATAAATATTTATTAAACAGAAAGAGAACATTCTTTAAAGCAGTGATTTTCAACTAGTGTTCCATGGCACACTGGTGTGCTATAAGAAGATCATAGGTGTGCCCCCAAATTTGTAAGAACAACTAATGAATTATTTTTTGAAAGAAGTTCAAAGCCCAGTAAGTATATTCTTTTTTTTTTTTAACTCTTTTTTTTGTTTGTTTGTTTTTGGTTCAACATCATTTAATGTTGAAGCAAAATGTTGTGCTGCAGAAATGCAACTATAGGTTCATGTGTGCCATGAGATAAAAAAATAACTGGAAAACATTGCTTTGAAGTAAAAGGCATTCACCCAGTTTATTGCCCCAAACCAATATACTAGAATTCATAGAGGCAAGCCTTAGGTTCATCTGTTACGCTAATAAACCTGGCAGATATTCAGGCATAATATCATGGTCTAGAATAGAAATTACAGAAGCCCATTTTTACTAATGAATGAGTAACTAATTACTTCTAGTAAACTGGATCTTTCTTCTCAAATGGAACTTGAATCTTAACATCTAACTTGTCTCTTGCAGGGAGAATGGGACTGAAGACCCCATTCCAGACAAGAAGAAACACCCTCAGAGAAAGGGAAAAACAGAGAAATAGGCTGAACACGGTGGAATGAAAACAGCTTAGCAAGCTTACTTTTAAACTAACAGTTAAATTACATATTTGAACAGTTCCTGCTTTTGCTAGAAGCCTGACCTGTAAGCTTGCAAACACCCCTGCTGGGTCTGTAGACACTCTGAAGAGAATGGTTGTAGAGGGGCTAGTGCAAGGCCTGGGAGGGGACATTAACCAGGCTGTACTCTGCCCTGACAATGGTCAAAGCAAATACCCATTGTGGGGATTTATACTATGGTCAGGGCAGAGATCAAGGGAACAAATTGAGCCCTGAAATATGGGCAGGGGGGCTTCTACCCCTTATTACAGAGAAAAATGCCTCTGGGTGGAGATCAGAGGAAAATTCTTCTGTTCCACTGATTCTTCAGAGGAGCCTGACGCCATCAGGGTGTCTGCTCCACAGTGAAAAAGAGAGATTAACCTCCCCCAGGGAATCTGTGTGTGAGACCATAGACAGGAGGCTGCCCCTACACAAGGCTCAGGTTTCAGATTTCTCAAGGCTGCTCAGACCCTTAAAGTTAATGATTATAGAGAGAATAAAAATTAACATGCTTACTCAGAGAAACTGCTGACATGTTTGTTCCCTTCCTCAGCTTACCCTCTGGGCTAAATGAGATAATAGCCTTCAATAAAAGGTGACTGGAACAGCCACTCAGGGCCCCTTGCTGGAACCCCACAAGCCAGCGGTGGTCCCCTGCGGTACCACCCTTGAAAACTCTATTCTGCATGTCCCGTCTGTTCATCTCTTGCTGCTTTTAACTTTATTTTTTTTTTTATTAAATCATAACTGTATACAATGATATGATTATATTTCTTCAAATGGCTGCCAGTTCCACAGGTCTTACAGGACCCTTCACCCAGGGCAGGACCCCAGCACTCTCTGACCAGGTACTCCACGTAAAATCTCCTCTGAGTAACTAATACAGAGAACGATTCTTACCCTCCTACCACTTCATTGAGTGTTGTTTGATGCTGTGTATCTGTTTAGAATTTATAAGAAGTCTCAGCTCCACCCTTCATTTCAGTCCATAGAAAAGATGTGTAAACAAATAATTAACATGGTACATTCTAAGTCCTAAGTTAGTGGCAGGTACAATGTCCAGTAGTATAACAACAAATAAAGGAAAAAATCAACTCTGGAGAATTAAAGAAAATGTGTGTAAGGGAAAAACAGGAATTATAAGACTTGAAAAAGAGAGAGAACAATTAAGAGGGTGTTGTCATATTTCGGGGGAGAGATACTGAGATCCAAACTAAACCAAAAACAACAGAGTTAGAGAGAAGGTGGCTGATAGGACAGGTGTCACTAAGGGGGAATTAATAAAAGGAGGTCACTAACAGAGTTTTTAAGGAAACACAAACGTTTTAGGGAAAAGTACACACAAAACTAAGGGAATTGGAGAAAACACACAAACAGTTCAAAATATTTTAATGCAGTTCATTATTAGGCAACCAATAGAACAAAATGAAAAAAATGTTAGATTTTCAATAAAAGTCAATTTCATGCCATGAATTTCTACAGGCTGAATGGAAAAATCAGTTGATTTTCTGAATCTTACTTTAATGAAACACTGAAACAATTTGCGTTTCGCTAAATGAAATTCTAGAAGGTCTTAATGGAATCCTGTAAGGTATCATTCTTCAGTATCCATATTAACATGCCTCTCAGCTTTTCAAAACACTGGAAATCTCCAAATGTAATAAGATACAAACAAGGCAATTTCAACAGAGAAATGAATAAATTAAACCTTATCCTCTAGAGGGGGGAGGATAAAAAATTATGAATGCTGTAAAAAATGTAAAATATAAAAAATTACTGTAAAAAATTATGAATGCTCCTAGTTAATAAACACATGTTATAATTCAGTAAGTGAAAATATTTATACTTAGCCACACGTTCATTTTCAAACCATCATCAATTTACAAAAACGGAACATGATTTTTTAAACTTTAGAATATTCCACTTTTATTAGATCCTGAAAGATCTGAAATGGAACATTTCTTGGAAATATCCAAATATTTGTTTCACTCTGCATCTTTCATGTGCACAAATAAAGGCATTATTTAAAAATGTAAATTATATGCTAACGTTAAAATAATTATTTTTATTTCTCTTTTCATTAACACTAACCAATACACATAACCCCCAGAAGCAGGACTGTGAGAGATCATTTACATTTCTGCTCCATCAGGAACATTTCTAATAACAATTCATTTGTTTTATAGTCGTTATTTTGATAGAAGGGGCTGATATATTGGGGAATTTTTTATCACACTAAGGGCTTTTGTTATTGCTAGCATAATTAAATTTTAGATTTAGTGAATTATATTATATAGAAAAGTACACCTCCTTACCGGCGGGAGTAATTTGCCCTACAGAATTCTGTTATAATATTTAAATGAAATTGTTAATCAGGGACTATTTACAGCTGCACCTGCTCTTGTAGCATGAAAATGTGTAATCACTGTCAGTTCTAGACCAAGGCAGTGGATAACCATTAATACAAGAGAAGCATAATTAAAGAGAAGATCTGTCTGCTCTATCCTACTGGCTTTGTTAGAGTGAGAAGCTTGGGTACAGATAACACCAAGGAGAACATTGTTGACAATGTCACTTATTTTCTATACAGAAACTGAAGGAATGACCCAAGAAAGTTCGCTGATAAACTAATAAAGAGTAAGGTTTTTTAAAGGGTTAATGAATGAGACCATGGTGGATCTTCTACTTTTAAAGAAAGATTTTAGAATAGGAAAACTGAGATTGAGACAAATTCACCACGGACATTTCTAAATATATTTGAATATCATCCTTTTAAAAAAATTACCAATGGGCTGCTTAAAAGTCTATTTTGACCACCTGTTGTGTGCATAAGATATTAGAGGAAGCAATTTTTAGAGACAGGGTTATACATATAATGGTCTGAAAATTATTCATGTATCTTCCCAAGTAAGTAATTTCTCCTCCCTTTTTAGATAGTCCTTTTTCTTTCTTTTTTTTTTTTTTTTAATAGTCTCCCTCTGTCACCCCGGTAGAACACCCTCGTGTCATAACATACAGCATCCTCAAACTCTTGAGCTCAAGGGATCATCTTGCCTCAGCTTTCCTAGTAGCTGGGTCTATAGGCACCCACTACTACACCTGGCTAGTTTCTCTATTTTTAGTGGAGATGGGAGTCTCACTCTCACTCAGTCTGGTTTTAAACTGCTGAGCTCAGGCAATCCACCCAGTTCAGCCTCCCAGAGTGCTAGAATCACTGTAATCTGTGTGTTAGTATACACAACATAGAGATTTATCCATTCGTGATAAAGTTTATATGTGTTAACGATAGGAAGGATACAGTTACAGATATGACGACACACTGCCTTCCAAGTATTTCGGATTATGAAACAATTATAAACAACATATCTAGGTGAACATAAGCTTGGAATTCAACCTGAATTGAATGAAAGAAACATTTGAAAGAATCAAAAAGTAAACGTGAGTATTATATGTATTGCTTTTAAAATATACTTTAAACTTATCATGCGTATTGATAAATGTAAATTTACCAAAATGTAAATTCCTAGGAGACAAGATGTTTTCTCCTTCAAGGACAGAGGAAAACAATCTAGCTGGATAAAAAATACTTGGATGAAGCCCCTAGGATGTGCTGGATGAATGAGGGACTGAGTGTGATCTGAAAAATACAGAATAAACAAATATTCGTGTTGTTGTTTGAATTTTTACATAGAACTTTGGAGTATTTATTTTAGTTTAGTTTAGTTCAAACAGGTGAAAAGCTTCATAAGCAAATTTAGGTGTAGGAGAGTCTCCAAAATACAGACAACAACCAGTGTATGACCAAACAAGCCACAAAAGAAAAACAATGAAACACAAAAGGAAGACAACAAGTAATACGTTCGTTTTAGAAAGATATTTGGAGAATACTTAGGGATCTAAAAATAGACCTGCCATTCGATCCTACAATTCCTCTACTAGGTATACATCCAGAAGACCAAAAATCACATTATAACAAAGGTATTTGTACCAGAATGTTTATTGCAGCCCAATTCATAATTGCTATGTCATGGAAGAAGCCCAAGTGCCCATCAACCCACGAATGGATCAATAAATTGAGGTACATGTACACCATGGAATATTATGCAGCCTTAAAGAAAGATGGAGACTTCATCTCTTTCATGTTTACATGCATGGAGCTGGAACATATTCTTCTTAGTAAAGTATCTCAAGAATGGAAGAAAAAGTATCCAATGTACTCAGCCCTACTATGAAACCAATTTATAGCTTTCATATGAAAGCTATAACCCAAGCTATAACCTAAGAACAGGGGGAAGGGGAAGAGGGAGGGGAGGGAGGGGGGAGGATGGGCGGAGGGCAGGTAATTGTTGGGACCACACCTATGGTGTATCGTACAAGGGCACATGTGAAATTTACTAAATGTAGAATATAAATATCTTAACACAACAACTAGGAGGGTGCAGTGAAGGTTATGTTAACCAGTTTGATGAAAATATTTCAGATTGTAATATAAAACCAGTACATTGTACCCCGTGATTGCATTAATGTACAAAGCTATGATTTAATAAAAAAAAAAAAATATATATATATATATATATAGGATGACACAGCTGAGACATATGGAAGGATTGCTTAATCTCATGTTTTAATAACTCAACTTACACACTTGCAGAAGACTGGAAAATCCAAATAGGACCCAAATATTAATTCAATATAGGCACAAGTGTCACTTGGAAAGGAAGAACTAATCTTAAAAGCTACTGGTATGAATAATGACGATTAAAAAAAGTAATTTTTGACTTATCTAGTGCAACAATTCTATAGATAACAAGCAGCATATGTAACCATATGATATATGTCTATAAGATATAAACATTATTTTCACAAATCAAGTGTCCACATACAGAAGGGCAAAATAGTAATAGACAAATAAAAATACGGTTAATAATAATAATAAATTCAAGTTAATATAAGAAAACAAACAAAAATTTTATCCTAAGGTATACCTTTATAATTATTATTGTGCGGGCAGCACCTATGGCTCAGAGGGTAGGGTGCCAGCCTAATATACTGAGGGTGGCGGGTTTGAACTTGACCCCAGCCAGCTAAAATAGCAGTGGCAACTGCAATAAAAATAGCTGGGCCTTTGTGGCAGGCGCCTGTAGTCGTGTGTTGTGGCAGGTGCCTATACTCACAGTTACAAGGGAGGCTGAGATAAGAGAATTGCTTAAGTCCAAGAGTTGAAGATTGCTGTGAGCTATTACGCCACAGGACTGTACCGAGGGCTACAGAGTGAGACTCTGTCTCAAAAAAAAACAACAACTATTTTTGTGAGAAAGTAAATCACAGATTTGTTCCTACGTGTATTTGTGAATTTTCGTGTTTTGAAAATGAAGATTCTTGTTTAATATATTTTTATAATTTATCCAGGGTGGCCATAAAGTTTATATACAATTTAAAATAGTGGGAAATTTATAAGGACTTTACAGGTACCTTGTACATAAATATTAGTGAAATAGCTCATTTACAATTTTTATCAATATTCAATCTTATTGAATATTTAAATCTTTAAAAAATGTCAACAACATATTCCATTATTTTTACTCAGGAATCTCTTGTGACAAAGTACAATGAAGAAAAAATGAAATCCTGGCTACATCGACTACTGATTTTTTTAATATTTCAATTGCATAGCTAAACTGATGTTATATTTGAATGATTAATACTATGAATTTTAAGGACTTAAATAATTAAGATTAATGATATAACTCAGAATAAAGCCAAAGACAGGAAATTATCAAATGATCTATGAAAGACGTATAATTACAGATATTACTTAGGAAGTAGCCATGGGGAAAGATGATTTGCTATTACCATATCTGATAAGATGGCCCCATTGATATGATCAGAACTATTATCAGACAAATTTATTTGTACACACATATCCATACTTACATACACAGTAATAGTAGTTATATAGTTTTTTTAATTTAATATTAAAATTTTTCTTGTCACACACATGCAGTTCAGGCATAATTTCCTCTGATCCTTATCACGTGTAGCATTTATGAAAAGCTAAGCGCTTGCGGGGGGGGCATATATGTTGTTATCTAAAATAAAGAAATTGAACTTTTTATATTGCCATTTTGGATAAATTGAATGTAGTTTGTTGAAAAGCTATACCAATATTACTGGAATCATTTTTATATCTATCTTGAAAAAACACCGAGATTATTATATTTTTGGTTATATTATTTAACATAATTACGGATATGTATGTAATTGTATTTATTATATACATATTATATACATATATGCAATGTATTTTATATATGTTTCGCCATAATTACTAACCAAGCAATTCTCTTGCCTCAGCCTCCCTAATAGCTGGAACTACAGGTGCCTGCCACTATGCCCAGCTATTTTTATTTGTTTGTTTTGTTTTGGACAGGTTTGAACCCACCAGCCCCAGTGCATGTGGCCAGCGCCCTGACCACTAAGCTAAGGGCGCCGAGCCATCTTGGTATTTTGAATAATATATGGATACTGTATATGATTATATAGTGGGGTATTTCTTAAATATTCATTCTCTATATATAGATAGTGCTTAGGAAGCAGCCATGAAAAAAAGTGACTTACTATTATTAACAAGTGAAAGACAAGATAAAGGATGATCAACCACTGAGAATTTGAGCAGCAAGTCTAAAACCCCAACCTTAACGTAACCCGACCTTAACTTAACCTTAACCGTTGCTTAACTTCCTTAAGCAACAGGCGTAAGGAAGTTGTTCATTATAGCAGAGATAGCTCTAGGCCAGTCCTTCCTAACTTTGAGCATCTTAGGAAAGTTCAGACTCCATCATCTCTTCATAAAATAGCACATGGGCCCATATGTGCAAAGTTTTCCTTCCATTTTAAGAGGTTTCATGCACTTCCCAATAGTCCTAGTTGAAATTCCGACTCTGAGCCACGCGAGGCTGCATATCACGTTAAGCTGTGAGGTGTTTCTTCCTTTCTCAGACATCACCAATTACAATACACATTATTTTATGTTTCACTAAGAAAGCAAAAATGCAGCCACTTAATGCCTTCTTACATAATAGCTTTAAATATGTATTATTTTATATTTATTGAAAGGGCTCTTTAAGACAAACTTTATCTTTTTTTTTTTTTTTTTGCAGTTTTTGGCCAGGGCTGTGTTTGAACCCGCCACCTCCGGCATAGGGGGCCGGTGCCCTACTCCTTTGAGCCACAGGCCCCGCCCAAGACAAACTTTATTCTATCATGCAGTTCCTTTCTCTTCGTATCTATATAATGTTTTTATTTGTTGTAATGTTAGAGTATAATCATTTTTAGAGTATTCTGAATAGCAATTAATTTCCAGTCACACAGTACTATCAACACCCATCATGTAATTGAGCAGTTATAACCAAATTTGCACATTTGCAGGCAAAGACGACTATATTTTGACTAGTGCCTGCCTGACAGCAATTACATGATGCTGCTTATTACAAAATGCAGCACAAATCCTCCTATATTAATATAGGGGAAAATCATATCTGAAAATTAATTAAATATGCTACATATAAAAAGCAGTGGGTGAATCTGACCCATCACACACATTAAGCACAGTCTGGGCAAAGGGGATCTTCCCAACATAAATTACTTTGGTTTCACTGGCAAACCTCGCTCAGGATATCTGTTTTCAACTGAAAATTTATTGTAAAGCGGCGTACATTAATTTTTCTCTTATTCTGTGCTTACAAAATTAGTCTTTGAAATGTTGACTGCCCTTTAATATAGTCAGAGAATCTATTTGTGAGAGACAGCTTACATTTTTAGAGTCTCCTTAAAATTAATTCTAATTGTAAAATTAATTACCATTCTGGAGTTGACTTTAGCCTGCTCAGTACTGTTGTTATGAATCAGCCCTTCAGGGCTCATCACCCCTAAGTGACAGAAAGTATAGGTTGTTACAACAGAAAATCTCACGCTAGAACTCAACAGACTAGTTGAAGATTTGCCTAAATGCAGTCTGCTCTGGCAAATTCTAATTTTTATGGGAACAGAAACTATGCCTTTCTTATTCACATTCAATACTGCAGCATATAACAGACTGCCAAGTGCAATAAATTTTAGCTGAGAAAAGAAATAACCCTATTGCCATTTTAATATATCATTTCTTACAAAACCATATTTATTTAAAAAAAAATCTCAAATTGATTCATCCATATTTTTTTTTTCTTTTTGCATTAGCAACATATTTGTTCAGTAATTCCCCAGTGTGGTGGGGTGGGGCGGGGGGAATCAGTACTTTGCACTTTTCAAAAGTAATCCCAAACTTTAATTCAAAAGGCAACGTTGTATGTAAAATGAAAAGAAAAAGTGATTTCAAAAGAGTTACCTCTCTGAAGTGCTTTATTATACTTGTCTCTGTGAACCAGGGCAAGGGATAGAAGAGCTGGGACTTGCCATGCCTTGGAAAACAAATTACTTGTCTGGCCTGAAAAACAAAGTGACTGTGTCTAAGGAAAATCGATGTCTGTAGAAAGTTTCGGAAAATAGAACAGTCAATGCGAATTGGTTTGTACGTTAAACTAAAATCAGAGCCACAGACTAGAAATATTTTTATAGCTATAGTGATGGCGTTAATCATGTTTTACCATCAGGAATTAAGTATACCTCCCACAAAGGCTTTCCTCATAAAGTAATAATCTAGAACCATAAAGAGAGCTATAACATAAATGTTTGAAGGGATGCACAATTATTTTGTTACATAGTCATCACAACTATGTAAAACAGTAGAAGTGACATTGAGTACATATCACGTAAGTGCCATGAGCAATATTCCAAAGATTGTATTTCACATGTCAGAGAGTGGTATGTCAGAGGATACACAAAATTTTTTTTTTTTTTTTTTTTGGCCGGGGCTAGGTTTGAACCCGCCACCTCCGGCATATGGGACAGGCACCCTACTCCTTGAGCCACAGGCGCCGCCTCACAAAATTTTTTTTTGTAGCAAAATGATGTATGATGCAACTTGAATGTTATTACCTGGAGAGTAAACAAATAAAACAGGGAGCCTCATCGGATGGCATCCCAGGAAGAGGTCAGACTTTTAATAATCTAATGTATAACAACGTGCATAGATATATATATAATTTTTATTTTATTTATTTATTTATTTATAGAGACAGAGTCTCACTTTATCACCTGTGTAGAGCGCCGTGGCGTCACACAGCCCACAACAGCGTCCAACTCCTGGGCCTAGGCGATTCTCTTGCCTCAGCCTCCCAAGTAGCTGGGACTATAGGCGCCTGCCACAACATCCACCTATATTTTTGTTGCAGTTTGGCCAGAGCCGGGTTTAAACTACCACCCTTTGTATATGGGGCCAGCGCCCTACCCACTGAGCCACAGGTGCCACCCATGGGTAAACATTTTAATGAATGTCAGAGAATAAAGAAACTATGAAGTGTACATGCTACAATATAATAAACGTCTACAGAAATTGGGGCGGCACCTGTGGCTCAAAGGAGTAGAGCGCTGGCCCCATATGCCAGAGGTGGTGGGTTCGAACCCAGCTCTGGCCAAAAAAAAAAAAAAAAAAAAGCTGCAAAAAAAAAAATGTCTACACAAATTTAAACACACGTACACACACAAACCAATGTTATATATAATAGTTTTAAAGATGCAAGACAATTTAATGACCCAATTAAATTCCTTGTCACGTTTACAGGCGAAGGTGATAGGGAAGGGAGGGGCTAGAAATGATAATGGACATACAATGAAACAAGACAAAGGCATTGCCAAAAATTAAGAAAATAAATAATGAACTGAGCAGCATGCATACTTCGCATTTGTTCAACAAAAATTAAAATAAAAATAAAATAAAAGCTGAAACCTTCCAATTTGCTTCCTACAACAATTTCCAAATCAGATGAATTTTACCAGATAAAGGTTACCTGATTTGGTTCACCTTAAATCTTCTGGGAGCTCATGTGACAACTGATATGGCTTTATAGAAAGCTAATTCCTCTAGTTGTATTTTGTTCCTTTTCTCAAATATAGAAAATTGCATTTTCCTAAGAGGGTAAAGCTTTTGTTGTATATGAGTGGACATTACATCACATTTGCAAAAGTGAACCAGACATTTAATGTTCCTTTAATCTAAAACCCCTCTAAACTGTATGATTTAATTAGCAGATAATTAAATACTAAATATGAGAACTTTAGGGACCAACACATGGAAGCTGTATCAGGATGAAAGATGTTTACTCTTAACACAAAGATTCTCCCCTGGCTGGAGCTGGGAATTGTAAGCAAGGCAGAGGGAGAGCCAGCTGATAACAGGCTGTTCATTAAAGCATTAGCTCCCTGAGCTGAAAGAATGTCAAACTTCTTCTTCTCACACATCCAAGGAAAAATAATTGCAGAGCAAAAAGAATGCTCCTTTGCATTTGTAATAAGACGCAAAATATTACAGTATATTAGATTCAAAATTATTCATTCTTAGATGGTCTTTGGGATGGTCTTTTATTTTCAAGATTTATTATCATGACCATTTCATTATCCTATATCTATGCTACTTGTCTTTCTTATTTTACATTGTGAATTTACTTTTTAAAAAAAAGCAGAATATGTTGGGGTACATGTGTTTTGTTTACATACTTTATTTCACAAGTTGACTCAAGGTGATAAGTATGTTTCTCAACTCAGTGTGCACCATATACAATAGATGTGAAGTTATTTTTTTTTTTTTTAGTTGTTTTGCTGGTCCATTTTCTTGCATATTCTATGTTGGCTTTAACATAAATAACACATAGAATTCACAGGTGTATGTTTGACAAAAGGAGGACACAGCCTGGAAGATACCGTTAAAGTGAAGAGAGTAAGAACAAGGGGGGAAAAAGTTATCTCAAATAGTGATAGTGGAAAATAATTGGGTAATTTAATATTGATAAAGTAAAAAAAAAAAAAAAAAAAAAAAGGATGTTTGTTAGAAATGACCTTAACATAGTCATACATTAGGTAGGGAGGAGAAAAAGACCCATAGGATTTAGGAGAACTGACCAGAAAAGTACCACCTACTTCCCATCTTTCTAACATAACAGAGCATTACATACTAAGGATAAATTAGTAGTCAACACACCACACTCAATTTTTAGGGTGGCCAGCGTATGTGTGCTTAGGAGACAAGGCCCAGGAGTCTCAATGCTTTGATTCAAATTCTGGCTTTACTCCACACTGGAAATGCCTCCTGGAAGATCACGCTGAGCCTCAGTTTCCATAGTTGTAAAAAGGCAAAAATAATCCTACCACTCATAGGATTATTTAGAGGATGAAGCAGAAAAATAATACAAAACAAACGGCACAGTCTCAGGCACACAGCAATACTTTTATTTGCTATTTTAACTTAAAATCCCTTACCTAAAAATCTATTAATTCCTTCATTCACCAAATATTTGAATACCAATCACCACGTAAACTTGAACATACATGTAAACTGCAATACCCGAGGTTGAGAAGTGTGTGTATAACTGGTCCATATTGATTCTTTAGTGAATTCAATAATTACTGCATATATTTTCTTTCACTCTGACCCATGTGCAATAATATACTTATTAATTTCCAAATTCACACCAGTAAACCTTTTTGAAACATGGTTGAGAGCTTCTTTACCTTCTAACTTTCAATAATCTTCATTTTCCCATAAGACATCAACTGAAAATCTAACGATCTGGATATCACAATCTCTTAAGTAGCTTTAGCCTCAGGACTGAAACTCTAAAATCTTACTATAAAGATTTTATATCTTACTATAAGATATATTTTATAATCTATATTTTATAATATAGATATAAGATATATTTTATAATCTATATTTTATAATCTTACTGTAAGATCTCCCTTACACCTCAAAATGTGCTCTTTTTCACCAGTGACTTTCGAATTTTGATTGTTTTTATTTTTTGCCCATTGTCAACTTTCCCTAGCTGTATATTATAATTTTATAGCCAGAAATTCCAAACATTTGTTTCAAACACTCCAATATCTGTTTAATATTTAGTCTGCTTCAGGGAATTATTTCCATTTCAAACGGCCAATATTTCAGATTTTGCCATTTAAACTTTTAGAACAAATAGCTATGGGGCCTGAAAGGGTCTCTTTCTAATTAATAACACCTCATCATTCAAATAATCGCCTTTCTAGAGGTCAAACAAAATATATATGTGTTCTTTTTCCTACAAGAATGAAGTTTTACAGTGTTTTTTAGCACCTAATAACCTAAAGAAATTTTTCTTAGATGAAAGTATTACTGAAGACCCTGAAAAAGTACACCATAGTTCTCAGTATACTGACCCCATTACCTGGTCAAGAAACTGAAAAAATATAGTTTGCTAGACAGGAATATCTCTGGTTCATAACATTGCTATAATTTAAATTCAAATTAAATTTTTAAATTTAACTAGTCATTAAATAAAGACCTACAGACACATGAAAAAATGCTCATAATCTTTAATCATCAGAGAAATGCAAATTAAAACCACTTCGAGATATCACCTAACTCCAAAAAGAGTGGCTCACATAACAAAATCCCAAAACTACAGATGTTGACATGGATGTGGAGAAAAGGGAATACTTCTGCACTGCTGGTGGGAGTGCAAGCTAATACATCCTTTTTGGAAAGAAATATGGAGAATACTCAGGGATCTAAAAGTAGACCTGCCCTTTGATCCTGTAATTCCTGTACTAGGTGTATATCCAAAAGACCAAAAATCACTTTATAACAAAGATATTTGCACCATATTGTTCATTGCAGCTCAATTCATAATAGCCAAGTCATGGAAGAAGCCCAAGTGCCCATCGACCCATGAATGGATTAATAAATGATGGCATACGTATACCACATAATATTATGCAGCCTAAAAAAGATGGAGACTTTACCTCTTGTATGTTTACATGGATGGAGCTGGAACATATCCTACTTAGTAAAGTATCTCAAGAATGGAAGAAAAAATATCCAGTGTAGTCAGTACTATTATGAAACCAATTTACAATCACTCACACTAACATAGGAAGAACAGATCACAACTATGGCCCAGGATGAAGGAGGGAGGAGGAGGTGGGAGGGAAGGGGGGAGGTCAGATAGAGGGGGGTGAATGGGATCACACCTATGGTGCATAATGCAAGGGTACATGTCAGCTCTATTAGTATAGAGTATAAATGTCTTAACACAATACTTAAGTAAATGAGAAGAGGTACATATTAACCAGTGTGATGTAAGCGTTCCTAATTCTATATGAAATCAGCACATTGTACCCCATAAATGCATTAATGTACACATGATCTATGTGTTTATGATTTAATAAAAATGAATAAATAAAAAGACTAAAGGATAATAAAAATAGAATTTATAAATTTTATTAAAGTTCACTACATAAAATATGTTAAATACACAAGCATAATTTCTAATTATAACCCAAATCCTACAATTATAAAAATTTAGCACTAGATACAATGTTTCCAGAAAAATAACAAATTGCAGAGCTAGCTTGTTATTTACCAATTGTGTAACATAGCATATGTGTTAATGACCATGTGTATATATGTATACAATATCACACAGATGACCACTTACTGAATTACACCTTTTTTCTTAATCTCTAAAGAGAGCAATATAAACCTCAGCTTCAGAGACCACCTGTTCTGAATCAGCATGAGTATGTTATGTACACAGACTGAGTCAGCACAGACTAAATCCAGGGGTCCTCAAACTATGGCCCGTGGGCCACATGAGGCAGTGTGATTGTATTTGTTCCCGTTTTGTTTTTTTTACTTCAAAATAAGATATGTGCAATGTGCATAGGAATTTGTTCATCTTTTTTTTTTTTTTTTAAACTATGGTCCGGCCTTCCAACAGTCTGGGGACAGTGAACTGGGACCCTGTTTAAAAAGTTTGAGGATCTCTGATCCAGACAGTTGATTCTGTATGTGAAGAAAAGGAGAAGCCAAAAAACAATTGAAATTACACTTCTAGAAATGCAAGTAGGTTTTGGCATAGTGGCTCATGCCTGTAATGCAGCATTTGGAAAGCTGAGGCAGGAGGATCACTACAGGCCAGTCTGGGCAACACAGGTAGACCCTCTCTCTACGAAAGTTTAAAAAAATAAATAAAAATAGAAGTAGTATCAGTCACCAACCTTTTCCCTAGATGCATATATAAAATGTTTGCTTGCTAAATGGTACCTGTGGTGCTACTACATTCTGGACTCTTTGGCTCAGCTTTACAAACACCTTGAAAGGATGCAACTCTTTTATGTAATGATGAGGTCAAACTTTGTTGACTGGTGGTTTCCTGTGGGTTTTAAACTTAACCTCTGCTCCCTGATCCATTCATGCTCCCTAGTAATCATTTCCTGCCCCTCTACAGAATTATCCGCATTCCCCATTTCCCTCTCCCCCGTGAAATAAGCAATGAGAATGTGACTACCATTAAAATCAATACTTTTCCTAACAGCTTTGTTTTCTTTATGTACTGATCCACAATCAACTCTCAGCCCTGTATCAACAGTCTTCCCAGAACCTACTTCACCCGTGAATGTGGAGAGATGGAAACGACCAGTGATCACGGCTTTAAAATGAGCACCATAAACTGCACATGGCTTTGGGGCTGCCTGGTAACCCTACCACATTGTCTTTATCAAGGAACTTCCCTAACACGAATCCAAAAATTCTCCCCATTCTTCTAATTTCCTCTTCCTTTCTTCCCCTGCTCCTTATTCCACTGAGAAAGCAGGCCCAACCTTAAGAGAATGTCTTCCTCTCACTACCACCCGATCTCACACCTCCTGCCATGTTCCTGCGAACAATGCCTCCCTCCCACTAACAGTATAACCTCTGTCTCTCCTTCCAAGCAAAAGCCCCTTCAGCAGTGCACTGCATGCCACCCATTCTCATCTACTCATCCGCTCAGCTCCTCATTAAACCCCTGCCTGTCTTTCTTTATTAACTTTCTTCCTCTTTACTTGATCAATCTCATTCACTTAAAAATAAGTGGAAATATTTCTCATCTTGAACACAAATAATCCTCCCTTGACCTACATCTGCCTCTAAGTGATTTCCTAATTACATCCCGTCTTAATGGCCACACTCTTTCAACATTCTTATACTCACTGCCTCCACTTTCTCTACCCTCATTCCCTCTTAAATCTCGACCATCAGGCTCTTAGCTTCCCCCAGTCAACCAATCTGTTCCTGACAAAGTCACCAATCATTTTCCCGTTGTCAAACTCAGTGATCAATTGTTAGCCTTTATGTTACCCAATCAATGTCTACTTCTTCTCTTTGTGATTTTCCTCTACTGATACTTTTTGATTCCTAAGATTTAATAGTAGAATGCTCAGGGGCTCAGCTTTCTATCTATACACTCTCCTCAGGTGACCCAATTTGTCCCAATGTCCTCTGTAGTATAATGCACAGATTTTATCTACTGTTACTGTGAAGCACGTCCTTCCAGCCCCAGCCCTGTTCCTCCCGTTGTCTCCATATTGGCTCATGCATGTAGATTCCTACATGACATTTCCACATGAATAAATTACAGCCATTCTAATTTATGTCAAAAGTACAAAATGATTGATCCAAACCCTCATACCCAATCCCCATTTCAGTGTTCTGCATCTTAATAAAGGACACTGCTATTTGCTCAATTGTTCAAGTCAAACACCTGTGGCATCACCGATAACTTTATTTCAAATATCATTTTATACATCAGTAAATTCTTCTGGCTTGACGATAGACAATAGACAGACAGGTAGATGATATACAGATATGCCTCTTTATCCTGAACAATTCTCATTTCCTCCACCACTCCTATCCTGAAGGAAGCTTCCATCATTTTAATCCTGACTGATGTAATAGCTTTATGACTTGTTTCCAAAAGCACATTTTAGAAGCATCAATGTATTCCTTTACAGCTAACTCAGATCATGTTCCCACCCTAATCCTGATCAGCCTAACATTCCATTTCTTCTCATCACCATCAAAACTCTATTTAGGATACTTACTTTGGTCCTTGAAGTGACCTGACTGCTGTGGTTATTTTTTGACTACCATTGGCCCCTTTGCTCACTCTCATTGGCCATGATGGTCTTCTGTTCTTTGCAAACCCAAGATATATTTCCCTTAGGTCATTTGCATTTGCTCCTTGCTTTGTCTAGGTGGTATGATTCCAGAAGTTTGCATTACTTATTCTTCATCAGGATTTCTGCTCAAATATCATGTCACATGTGAGGTTTCTCTGTTTGTGCCAACAAAGAGGCATCTTCAACACACCCCATTGCCTCATATTGCATTATATTTTTCTTCCTAATACTGGAAGCAAGCTTATATAGCTCCATGAGAACAGAGTCTGTTCTCGTTTGATATTTACTAACTATTTAAAAATATTACATTCAAGAAAATCAATAAATGATATGATTTTACTTAAAGCTATACATTCATATATATTAATATTAATATATTTCTAAAACCTTCATGAACAGCAGTTGAAAAACAATGTTTCCTGAAACACTGAGTATCACTTGATTATATAAAACAGTTTTAGTTGCTGCAAACTCTTAATAGCACTAAGTTTGATTGAACAGTCATGTCAAGCAATTTAGGCTGTTAGTTATTAATCTGAAAACTGAGAATAAAAGAGAAGTTGATGAATCATGCCAGTTATAGAAAATTGCTAATTTAATAAGCCAGTCATTAGAATTTGCTATGGTGGCTCTGAAGTTTAATGAGCAGAAATTTTTCCTCTAATTTTTCTGAAGCAGTAAGATGTCAGTGAACTGAATTGATGCTTTAATAATAGTAATTTTTTCTCCACTTTCTTCTTCGTGAGAAATTAGCCCACATATCCTCTTATTCTCAACCCTGTGGAAACTCAGAAATTCTGTCAACTATCGCTGAAATAGAATAGTTAAAATATGTTACACAGCTTATATTTCAATGCCTTGATCTTAATTCTGTGGTAACCAGCTCACGATTATACTGTTATGCATATTCACAGATTTTTATAATGTATTGTCTAAAACAGCAAGCTAACAATAATAGCAGTAACTGTTGCCAAGACCTATGTCGAGCATTTAAAATACATTCTAATTCTCTTTAACATAGTTCTTTTGTACTGTCATCTAGAAAGATAAAACCCAATGCAATTTTAACCCTTTTTTGAAATTATAACTAATTCACACGTTTGTTCATTTCATAATGCTCATTTAAAATCATGCTACTTTTATAGATCTACCAAATTAAGATTAAGCTACCAAATTAGATCTTAATAGGGTGTTACAAGATTTTTCTCTCTTTTCTATCTGGTCAAATCTCAAAGATAGTTGAAGGAAGTCACCTTAATGATAATGATGGCTGAGAAAAGTATGTTTCTCTAAATCATGTACTTCAAAGTCAGAGAGAACTGAATTTAATACCAGGTCCTTCAGTTAGTAGCTGTCTGTGACTTGAGCAGTTAGCATAATCTCTCAAAGGCTTAATTGAGTTTCCCTGTCTTAAAATGTAGGTAAGTCTTTTACAGAGAATTACTGTGGGGGTCAACTGCATACACTTACATATAGCTTTTTCTATTTTTAGTACAGAAGCTTGCTATTGCTGAAGCTTGTCTCTGAACTCCTGAGCTCAGGATATCCACCCTCCTTGTCCTCCAAGAGTGCTTGTATTACAAGTGTGAGCCACTGCACACAGCCTGTCTACAATAATTTTTAAATGACAAAGCAGAATGATAAGCCACAAAGCAGACTATTTCAGCAAAATATCAACACATTAAAATTCTTTAGTTATATGTTTGTGACTTTTTCACAGAATATTAATTTCTTTAACAGAATTTCTTGAAGTATTAAATATCATCAGTCTCATCAAAATATTTGACATATACAAAGAGATTTAGTCATTTAAATCAGCCATAGATGAATATATTAAAAATAAGCAGTGTTATTCCAAATGTTCCATCTGCTTCGTGTCATTTGGAAATTTGTGCACTGTCACAGACATAAACATTTAAATAACAGAGATTTACATTTATTGTTGATCACTCTGTGTGTAAGCATGTGAGATTTCTTACATGTCTAGCCAACTTGGAAAGTGTATTTGAAAACCAACATACAGAGTTTTGCCTGTGGCTCAAGGAGTAGGGTGCCAGCCCCATGTAGCAGAGGTGGTGGGTTCAAACCCAGCCCTGGCCAAAAACTGTAAAAAAATAAAGCCAACATAAAATTTGATGTTTTATCAATGTGTCTACTAGAAAAACACATATCACACGACATCTTACATCCAAGTTTTTACAAATATTTTACATCTTAGAAAATGCATTAATTTCTATCATAATAGAATATGGGGTATTTAAATAAAACAGAATGAGATCCCATAAGATCTGACTTCAATAAGGATAAACTCAGAATTCTTTTTCATAGATATATAAATATATTCATTTTTATAACCCTAGTATTGATATATGTTTCTAATATACGATTCTCATATTTATTTTGTCTGAGGCCTTGTGACTGCTTAAACAATAACCTGTTATACAAATGTGTAAGGAAAGAACTTTGATACCCAGAATTTTATGAGTCTTGCCCTAATTTATAAGTCCTTAATTATGGCTGAAGTCTCTAATTCAGCAGCTTTCAAGGCCAAATATTAAAATCAAATTGTGATTAACTATACAGAAGAATAAAACGTTGAATCCTATCCTTTAATCCTCCTTTTGTGCTCTTATCATATAATGCAAATTTTTGTCATGATCTAGAAGCATCTTATTCAATAGAATATGGATCTATTATCAGCGGCAGACATTATCTGTACAGTAGCTTGAACTGAACTAGCCTCTATCAAACTCTCAGATAAAAAATTTGTTCTTCATGAAATGGTGACTATCTTGAGGATTCATGATCTGTCCCTCCAATCAACTGACACTTATATACCACACCACATTACTTTAAATACTTAGCTATCAGTAAAAATAAAATGCATATTATTTCTATGTAATGTCATAATAACATGCACTTTTGTCATTTACCAAAAGTTCAGTTATTCTTAAGGTATAAATAGAAGAAGAAAGAAATGGAAATACATCACTTTTAAAACAAGCTCTGCCAATTCATAATTGCCAAGTTGTGGAAGCAGCCCAAATACCCATCAACTCATGAACGGCTAACAGATTATAGTATATGTATACCACGGAATACTACATAATCATGAAAAGATGGAGTTGTTTTGGGTGGCACATGTGGCTCTGTGGGTAGGGCGCTGGCAGGTTCGAACCAGGCCTTGGCCAAACTGCAACAAAATAAATAGCGGTGCATTGTGGCAGGGGCCTGTAGTCCCAGCTACTCAGGAGGCAGAGGTAAGAGAATCACCTAAGCCCAGGAGCTGGAGGTTGCTGTGAGCTGTGATGCCACAGCACTCTACTGAGGGCGATAAAGTGAGACTCTGTCTCTAAAAAAAAAGATGGAGATTTTTAATCTTTTATGTTTGCCTGGATGGAGTTGGAACATATTCTTCTTAGTTAAGTATCTCAAGAATGGAAAAACATATATATCCAGTGTACTCAATATTATTATAAAATCAATATATAATCACTTACATGTTCATACAAATGATAAAACACAAATATACCCCCAGAAAGAAGCAGGGAATGGGAGAGGGGAGGTTGAGGGGAGGCAGGAGGGGTATTGAGTGGGATTTCACCTAATGTGCACATTGCAAGGGTACATTTCAAAACAACTAAGAGTACGTTATAAATGTCTTACCACAAGAAATAAGTAAGTGAGGTGATGGCTAGGTTAATCAGTCGATCTAAGCATTCCACATTGTATATCAAATCATCACACCATACCCCATAATTATATACAGTTATTATTTAATAAAAATGAAATAAAAATAGCCAAATATTTTAAACTGCAAAAAGAAAAAAAAAAACCTGCTCTTTGAGGAAATATACCCTTCTCAATTTTGTAGACTTCAGTAAAGAGTTTTGCTAACTCATTGTTTTACTACATAAGCAGCAATGCAAAATCAAAACATTCTTAAAGCAAATCTTTCTAAGTGATTTAAAAATTTAATTCCTGGGCGGCACCTATGGCTCAAAGGAGTAGGGTGCCAGCCCCATATGCTGGAGGTGGTGGGTTCAAACCCAGCCCCAGCCAGAAACTGCAAAAAAAAAAAAAAAAAAAATTAATTCCCAATTATATAGAAGACAATTTCACAAACCCAGACCCAGGATTTCAAACAGAAAAACAAAAGACATACTGTTTGGAACTAACTGTCAAGTTAAAATGGCAATGCTAGGATGATCTATATTGGTAGACCAAAGATGAGGATGTTGGACTGTATTCAAATACCTCTAACATTTACTGGTGACCTGTTATGTGTGGAACTTCCCTATGGGTATCTGATGTAACCCATGCTAGCCTTTTATGAATTATATACTGTCCCTATTCTATATTTGGACAAGTTATTTTTATAGTTTATAGAAAAATAATAGAAGAAATAGTATTCAATCAAGCTCAATATGGACTCCAGAAAGGAGTTCAGCACCCTTTTATCATAATCTAGTGTCTAATTCTGAAACCTGAGGAAATGTCTTAAAAACAAATCAAAGTCTGTATACTCAGAGTAGATGTTAGAATTCAGTAAGAATTTACACTTTAAGAAAATCTGAAAAAAAAAAAAAAAGCAAAAGGAAAGATAATCTCTAAGTGATGTTGATTCAATAAACTTTTGGTCTATGATGAAATAATTAAGAAATTGCAATCTTTACAAAGTTTTCACTGGCTTAATAAGCTGATAAGATTATTTTCCGTTAGTCCCTTAATTGTATGTTCTACCTTACATGTGCATTTATTTATTGGTGTAGAAATATCTTTCATCCAAGAAAACATAATAAAGCATCTTAGGAATATGTAGTTTCCATCAGAAAAACAAAGATGAACATTTAAAAAAATTTTTAAGTCAATCTACTTCCACACAAAAAGAACAAGAATACTAATTAGGAAAAATTTTTACTTAATGTTAAACATGAAATATTGCTTCTATCCAACAATGTACCATTTTAAAAAATCAATTAATTTTCTAGTTCTTAAAAAGGTCATTCAGAATTTTTATGAATTCAGAGATGATTGTTAAAATACACTCAAAATAAAGGCCCAATATTCATTTAAAATGAGTTCATGAAATAAGTAATAGTCATAATAATTTTAGAAGAAAGTTTCTATAAGAGGAGAACTAAAGATATCTTAAATTGCATTGTTTTCATAGGAAATATGATGTATGTAAATGCTGGAATTAAGGAACATGAAAAAGTGTATGCATATTTATAAATCCTCAATTACATCTTGAGTGTGCCTTCACAACACCAAAAATAGAATGCTTACTAACCATGTAATTGGAAACATAATAAATGCATATTAAAATAATAAAATTATGTATAAATATAGCATGATTGTGGAAAATAGTTTCTCTTGAAATCAATTTTCCATCTTGATTTCAACATGTTGTAGTCATTAACATTGTACATATGTCATCTGTACTCTGGAAACAATCTGGTGGTCAAGAGTAAGGATGTGTATAAGAAGTAATATTTACCAAGCAGGGTTCCTGTTAATGAGCCTTTGTCAGGCTGACTTCATTTACTGTATCAATAACCCATATGCAGTAACACTAATATATTTTCTTTGGTGTATTGTGTTAGGAGATGGACACAGAAGTAGACATTTATTGAACACATGACTGTTGCTAAAATAAAAAGAACAAACATCTTCGTTGGAGGTTACCAGACTGAGGCAGCTCCAGAACCCTGGTCCCTCCATAAGCAAACTGGAGCCCAACCCAGTGTCGACGTGTATATCCTAGAAAAACAAAACTAAAGCTTAACTGCAACTAATTGGGACAGGAAGGCCATTGTTCCACTTTAATCAGATATTTTCATTGCCTTGCTTTCAAGAACACTTTATGGAAGTCTTCCCTTCTCACCCCGTCAGTGTTGTGCTGAGCCCCCTGTAATCTGACGCTGTCCCATTCATGAGTCACTCTCAAATAAATTTTTCAGAATTTTAATGTGCCTAGACACAATACCACTTAAATCTCACAGCAGTCATTTTTACCACAGCACCATTACAGCCATTAGTTCCTTTCACGCTGTTTGTAAAGGTATTTAAGTCTGAAGCACGTGACGCTATTCAGGACTGTGTACTGGGAGCCTATGTATAGAATTTAAAAGTACCTCATTGGGGCAAAAAAGATTAGAAGAAAAAAATTTTAGTAGAGGAGACAAATGGCATCTCTGAGATGGACATGATTCTTCATGACTTGACAAGGGAATCATCTCCTGGATTCTAGCCCAAGTCACCCCCTTCCCATGGCTGCTTTTGGAGCAACGCGCCATCGTGCAACTGTATCATACAGTTTTAAAGACAGTGTTATTTATCTGGTTATTTATTTCATTATTAAATTCAGACTCAATGGTTGTTCCTGCAAACTCTATTAACCCTATTTATATTTGACCCTTTCAATAGCCGGGCATTGTGGCGGGCGCCTGTAGTCCCAGCTGCTCGGGAGGCTGAGGCAAGAGAATCGCTTAAGCCCAAGAGTTAGAGGTTGCTGTGAGCTGTGTGATGCCACGGCACTCTACCCGAGGGCGATACAGTGAGACTCTGTCTCTGCAAAAAATAAATAAATAAATAAATAAATAAATTTGACCCTTTCTTTTTTCATTATTAATAGAAATGGGTCATTGGATTTTCTATTGCATTGCCAACAGAACATGCATGTATAAGAACAGCAATTCCAAACTGTGATCTGGTTCTTTAAAAATAAACCAGTTAGGACAATGACCAGCATCGCCAAGGCACAAAACACTTTCTCCTCAAAACTGGGACGTTCAGGTGACAAATGTATTAATTTGGTGTAATATGGTGTGGGCCCCTAGTTGCTCATCTTTATTAAAAAGTAATTAACTAAGCATAATAGTTCCAAGCCTATTAAGAACGTTTCTTCGGAATTTAAATAAATTAGCTATGATGAGGAATAATGAAATCACTAAGAGTACCAAGTTTAACTCCAAAAGTTGTTCTGATAATATACCTAATAATTTTTGTAAGGACTATGAAGGAAATTAATGTCCAATTGTATCAAAGTCAGACACATTAAAATTCCAAAAACTTCATTGTAAATTGACATAGATTTTCAGGTATTTTTAGCTTTTATTTAAAATAAAATATTACAGGACTACACAATTATCACTGTTACTGTAATTTGAGGAGAAGTTGCAGATAAAAGAAATAAGGAAAGAAGTATGAAATCAAACAGAAGAAAATGGATTATTGAGTAAGGACACTCAAAATGTCAAAACACTGGCAAAACGTTAACCAACCAACCCAACACTCTAAAGTACATGTGTTGTCTAAATCAAAATGAGAACTAAACTAATCAGGTGCCATGATTTTTTTTATATATATATAATTATTGTGATTATTGCGGTGCTTGTGGCTCAAAAGAGTAGGGTGCCGGCCCCATATGCCAGAGGTGGTGGGTTCAAGCCCAGCCCCAGCCAAAAACTGCAAAAAAAAAAAAAAAAAATTATTGTGATCATTAATACAAAGAACTATGATTAGCCATTTCTGATCAGTGACATAGAGAATAGAATTGCTAGGAAATAAAATAAGGAAAATACTCCAGTATTTGAAAGTAGTAATAATCCCCCCTCTAATAAAAAACAAAAGAACACTACAATAAACTCAGAAATTTCAGACCTCCCATTTAATACAGTAATGTTACTTACGATAATTTGTTATTCTTACTAGCCTTTTTTGTATAATTTTCAGGAGTCTTCAGGGAAATATACAGATGTTTCCAACTTATAATTTTTTGACTGTAAGATGAATTTATAAGGAGATACCCTTACTACTGTAGGATATCAGGATCATCTGTCATCTCTACTCGTAATTGGTGCAACTGGTTTGTAGTGAATGTCTTTTTCTATGCATAAGCAAATTGACTGAAATATTCTTTACTGTCTATACCTAATACATGCATTTCATCCTATTTATTTTTTATCTTGTCCTGCCCCTATTTAATAAGATATATGAGGGTAGATATATCATTTGTAACTATTGTCAATTCCAGCACTCAGAACATACTTTGATAAGTAGAAAAAACACAATAAGCATTTCTGTATAGGAAATATTGTCTTCGTTAGGAAAATTAAGAAATCATTTTCATGGCAGGTACAGTGGTGCACATCTGTAATCTCAGAACATCTGGAGGTCAAGGCAGGAGAATTGCTTAAGGCCAGGAGTTCAAGACCAGAGTGAGCAACACAGCAAGACCCTGTCTCTATAAAATTAGGTGGGCATGGTGATGCTTTTTTTTTTGAAAAAAAAGTTAGTAAATAAGATTTCATCGTCACAAATAATAATTAAATATTTCAGGAATTTTGCCAATACATTGAAATGCTATTATACATACAATATATGAATTTAAGTGTATATATTCTATAGGTTTGATTTTCCTCACTAAAATGGGAAGATATGTATATGTGCTCATATGTATGTGTTTTACTACGTGTGTATATATATATTTATGTATGTACACATGTATTTATGTATGTAAAATGAGAATTAAATGAGAATTAAATGTGTTGCATTTCCGCGATGGTTTATATTGAACAAGATGATGCTTTAATCCAATACCAGTTCAATAGAAAGCAAAACCAGAATTCAAACCCAAGTGACTTAAGTCCAGTTTGAAGCTCCACCCCTTTATTCTAATGTCTGTTTCTACTGTGTATGTCCATGAAGCCAGGTGGGATCAGAAAAAAACAGATAAATGTTAGGTCAAAAATAAGTTATAATCACCAGAATGAGGCACAGTTTCTATGAAAATATATGTTCACATCATTTATTTTGTTTTAAATCATTTAAGTCCAAGCTAACATAATAAAAATGGCAAATCTTATTGATTCTCTTGGGTCATGTCTTCATTTTACCTGAAAAGTGTGTGAAAATGAAAAAAATAAATAGTAGAGGAAAACAGAGAGAGAGAGCTTGAGAGAGGGAGGGAAAGAGGGAGAGGAATTCCTTAAGCTTCTGTTCCTTTCCATTCTAAAATTGCATCTGTAGAATTGTGTGTCACGTTCTCAAACACCTACTCTACTGGGGACCAAGTTAATGATGTAATGATGGGTGATAAGATAATTGGCAGCATGAAGATGTAACCGTTTTGGTCATTGTTGTGGAATAATGACAGCAGGTGACTCAGCTGATACAGGTGTTAAAAAACCAGGTGATCCCACTTCTTCTAATTGAATGTGTTTGCAAAGAACTTGACTGTAATTGCGAAAACAGAGATAAAACTACTAATTAATCTTCTGAGTCAACAAAACATTTTCTTAATCCCAATTAAAGCAAGACATAAAACTAGAAAGTAAAACCCAGATATTCATTTCATTGAAATATGGAAAATAACTTAGGATGAGAAACAAGTTTACAACACTAAAAATTTTCTTTATATAGATAGATGTCCAGTACATATATATACAGATGCATATGTGCATCGATATGTATTTATATCACATGCGTATTTTATATACATTCAATATGTATGTAATTTACTATGTGTGTATATGTATATTTATGTATGTACACATGTATTTATTATGTAAAATAAGAATTAAATGTGTTGCATTTCCACAATGGTTTACATTGAACAAAGGATGCTTTCATCTCTGAATAATCCAATACCAGTTCAATGAAAAGCAAAACCAGAATTCAAATCCAATTTTAAGCTCCTCCCATTTATTCTATTGTTTATTTCTACTATTTATGTCCATGAGGCCAGATGGGTTCAGAAAAATTCGATGAATGAATGGCATATTATGTATATGTAATATTTAATTTTCTAATTAAAAAAAATATTCAGAATAAAGACTCTCCAAACTGTCTATTAATGGAATAGTGATTTCTTCCCATTATTTTGCCTTCATAGCATACTGATGGATTCTGACTGTATTAATGGCCTAAGACTTAAGAAAAATGAATAGCCTAGTGCAATGAGTATTTTATTCATACTCTTGATGTTAAAGAACAATTGCTTGAAGTCAATGAAATCTCAAAAGAACTATATAGCATCTACAGTATAATATGAAATAAGAATTTGAGAAAAATGTATTTCATCTTTAATACTCATTCTAGGGCTAACTGTATGGACACCAAAGACTTCCCAATGTTTGACTCTGAAGAATTTGTCTTGCTATTGTTTAGAGAAAAAGTCTTAAATGATACTACAAAGAAAACAAGGAGATTTAAATTTAAGCCACAAAATTATAAAAATACTAGAAAAGTGTGCAGGGAATATGCTTGAAGACATCAGCCCGGGAGAATATTTTATGAAGAGGACCCCCTGAGCAATTGAATCAACACCAAAAATATATTACTGGGATCTGATCAAACTAAAAAGCTTCTTCATAGCCAAGAGCACAGTAAGTAAAGCAAACAAAAAGCCTTCTGAATGGGAGAAGATTTTTGCAGGTTAGATTTCCGATAAAGAATCCACAGAGAACTCAAACTAATCAATAAGAAAAGAATAAATAACCCCATTTCTATGTGAGCAAGAGACTTGAACAGAAACTTCTCTGATGAAGACAGGTGCATGGCCTACAAACACATGAAGAATGCTCATCATCTTTAATCATCAGAAAACTACAAATCAAAACCACTTTGAGATATCATCCAACTTCAGTAAGATTAGCCTACATAAAATAAATCCCAAAACTACAGATTTTAGCGTGGATACGGAGAGAAGGAAATGCTTCTACACTGCTGGAGGGAATGAAAGCAACATGGCCTTTTTGGAAAGAAGTTTGAAGAACACTCAAGGAACTAAAACTAGATCTACTGTTCAATCCTGTAATTCCTCTGCTAGATATATACCCAGATGATCAAAAATAATTTTACAACAAAGACATTTGCACAAGAATGTTTACTGCAGCCCAATTCATAATTGCCAAGACATGGAAACAGCCAAAGGGCCCACTGACCCATGAATGGATTAACAAACGGTGGTATACATACGACATGGAATACTATGCAGCCATAAAAGAGATGGAGACATCACATTTTTTATGTTGACCTGGATGGAGCTGGGAACATATTCTTTTTAGTAAAGTATCTGAAGAATGGGAAAAAAAGTATCCAATGTACTCAATACTACTATAAAATCAATATATAATCACCTATACATTCATACAAGTGGTAAAACATAACTATAGTCCAAAAAGTAGAAGGGAAGAGGAGAGAGAGGGGAGGTGACGGGGAGGACAGGAGGAGGGAGGGTATTTGGGGGGACCTCACCTAATGTGCATAACGCAATGGTGCATTTCAAAACTATTAAAAAAAGAGTATAATTGTCTTACCACAACAAATAAGCGAGGTGATGGATGTGTTAATCAGTTTGATGTAAGCATTTCACATTGTACATCAAATAAGTACACTGTACCCCATAAATGCATCAATGTACACAGTTATGATTTAATAAAGAAAAAAAAATAAAGAAATCAAGTGGTTAACAGATGAACACTCCCAGCTGGGTGCCTGTAGCTCAGTGCTTGGAGTGCCAGCCACATGATCTGGGGGCTGGTGAATTTGAACCTGGCCCTAGCCTGCTAAACAACAATGACAATAACAAAATAGCCATGTGTTGTGGCAGGTACCTATAGTCCCAGCTACTAGGGAAGTTGAGGCAAGAGAATCACTTGAGCCCAAAAGTTTAAGGTTGCTGTGAGCTATAACCCCATAGCACTCTACCAAGGGTGACAAAGTGAGACTCTGTCTCAATTAAAAACAAACAAACAAACAAACAAACAAAAAAAAACAGATGATCTCACTCCTGTTCTACTTCTGAGATTTATTATTTAAGACATGTAGAGAGCTTAACATCAACATTATTATAGCTTAAGAAACCACCTCACTGCTGCAACCAAAGCGTTGTAGATAAGAACGAAATGTTTCATAAGAGTAGGCAAGAGTGATTTTCTTTGTCTGACTTACCCAGATAATTGCCTTGATTACCCAATGGTATTATAGATCTATCCATAATAATATAAAAATTTAAATCCCCAGAAATTTCTCTTTTCTATAAATAGCTGATTAATTATGAGGAAATAACTAGTTATTATGATCTAATTCAAGGCACTGACAGGGAAGACACCACACTGAGGACTGGAAGGCTTTGAAAGTAGCATCTTTTTTAAAAAAGTACCTACAGTTTTATTCTTTTTTTTTTTTTTTTTTTTTTGAGATAGAGTCTTACTCTATCACCCTGGGTGGAGTGCTGTGTCAGGGTGGCTCATGGAAACTTAGAACTCTTGTCCTTGAGCAGTCCTCCTGCCTCGGCCTCCCCAGTAGCAGAGTTTTATTCTTATGTTAACCATCGAGACTCTGTTTTGAGGACAGATACAGCTTTATATTCAAGGATACATGCCTTACCAACACTGTTACATTTATTTCCCCATAATTGTTTCTTTAGCACAATGAGATGTTATAGTTTAAAATGATTAATCTTTATCTCCTTCTTTGAATACCTTTATATTGTCTCAAAAGAACAAAAAGTGATACAGTATGAACTGTCCATATAGAACATGAACCTTAGAATAAGTGATGTGGGCCATGTGCAGTGGTCACTCCTGTAATCCCAGCACTCTGGGAAGTTGGGGAGGCTACTGCTTGAGCTCAGGAGCTCAGGAGTTTGAGACCAGCCTGAGCAAGAGTGAGACGCCGTTTCTACTAAAAATTGAAAAATTACTCTGGTGTAGTAATTTGGTATGGTACCACTGTGCTCTGGCTTAGGCAGCAGAGTAAGACTCTGTCTCGGAAAACACACACACACACACAAAAAAAAAAAAACATGAAAGAATAGGTGATGATGTGCTACACATTTATCCTTCCTTTTCTTTTTCTTTCCCCATTCACACATATCAGTTAATTTGGTTTATCTACCCATGTCAAGTAATAAAGTTTTGTTTATATTTAAAAGAAAGCAAGGGGTGGCGCCTGTGGCTCAAGGAGTAGGGCGTCGGCCCAATATACCGGAGGTGCCAGGTTCAAACCAGCCAAAAAACTGCAAAACAGAAAAAAATAAATAAATAAAAGAAAGCAAGGTGGAAAAATATATACATGCATTCAAATTATATTTTCCATTTTATAGTATAAAATCTTTTAAATATAAAAATTCAGAGAGAAGATAACTTTTATTGAGTGTTCCTGGTATGTCACACAAAATCCTAATAAAGGCTATCACACTGCCGTATTTACTTATTTTTAATAACTGAAGCATAACATAGGAGATTCATATTTTGATTCTCAAAAAAGATCATTTATCTTCTTATGTCTGAGAGGCAACTGCCATTCTGAAATTGCTTCTATTGGTGTTTTCAAACTTCTTATTTCAGGACACACTTGTCCCTACAATTAAACTTCCACGGCGCCCGTAAATTATTTAGATTAAAAAAAAAAGAGTAAAAATAAGAATATACTTACTATGGTTTGAACTTCTTTCAAAAATAATTTAATTAATGATCTCTAAAATTTTTCACAGCACACCTAACATCCTCTCACGGTAACCCGGTGTGTCACAGCAGACCAGCTGAAAATCACTGGCTCATGTCTTAATCTAAGTAAATTCAGAGTGAGGTCACAATGACAGTAACAGTTTCTTTTCCAACTATAGATTATATGTGAATTACGATCAAGTGAATTTTTAATATTTCTTAAATTCAATTTTTGCATTTTGTAGAGACATAAAAGTACATGAGGTATATGTGATAATCTGCTGCAATTGTACAATGTATAATGATCAAATGAGAGTGACAGTGATGTTGAGAATGGCCCACCACACAAAATCTCAACGCTGCAGAAGCTGGCATGGACGGTGAGAGAAGGGAACACTTTTACACTGCTGGTGGGACTGCAAACTAATACAACCTTTTTGGAAGGAAGTATGGAGAACCCTCAAAGAACTCAAGCTAGACCTCCCATTTGATCCTGCAATCCCATTACTGGGCATCTACCCAGAAGAAAAAAAGAAAAAAAAAAAAAACCTTTTATCATAAGGACATTTTTACTAAACTGTTTATTGCAGCTCAATTTACAATTGCCAAAATGTGGCAACAGCCTAAATGCCCACCAACCCAGAAATGGATTAACAAGCTGTGGTACATGTATACTATGGAATATTATTCAGCCATTAAAAAGAATGGAGACTTTACATCCTTCGTATTAACCTAGATGGAAGTGGAACTATTCTTAATAAAGCATCACAAGAATGGAGAAGCATGAATTCTATGTAGTCAATTTTGATATGAGGAAAATTAAAAACCTAGTACGTGGTGGGGGTGGGGAAAGGGGAGAGCAGAAAGAGGATGGGGGGAGGTAGGGAAGGATGAGCAGAGAGAGGGAAGGACGGAGGGTTTGGGTCTCGGTATGAGCCACACCTTTTGGGGGGCAGAACACAGTTGTAAGAGGGCCTTTACCTAACAAACACAATCAGTGTAACCTGGTTTCTTGTACCCTCAATGAATCCCCAATAAAAAAAGAAGAAAGAAAAGAAAAGAAAAAAGAAGGGGAATAACAGTGATATCCATCACATTTTACCATTTCTATTTTTAGGAAGATTTCAATTCCACTCTTCTAGTTATTTTGAAGTATACAATAAATTATCGTTAACTATAGTTACAAGTGCTACCAAATGCTAGACCTTAGTCCTTCTATCTAACTGTATTTTTGTGCCCATTAACCAAACCCTATTTATTTTCACTTCCCTATTTCCCATCCCAGCTTCCTGTAACCATCAATCTACTCTCTCCCTTTATGTGATTTTTTTTTTAGCTTCCACAATGAGCAAGAATGGGTGATATCTGTTTTATTCTCTTAACATAATGTCCTCCAGTTCCATCCATGTTCTGTTGCCATTGACAGGATTTCATTCTTTTTATGGCTAAATAATATTCCATTGTGTGTATGCACCACATTTCCTTTATTCATCTGATGGACACACAGGTTGATTCCATATTTTTGCTATTGTAAATAGTGCTTCAATAAACATGAAGTGCAGATATCCCTACAAAATATTTGATACATTTTCTTTCAGATACCTTCCCAGCAGTGAGATTGCTGGGTCATATGGTTGTTACATGACTATCTCCCTATTGTTTTCCATAGTGGCCATATTTCTTCACACTCCCCGTAAGGTGCATGAGTGTTCCTCTCTTACCATGTTCTCATCTATATTTATTATGATTTGTCTTTCTCATAAAATCCATTTTAACGAGAATGGAGACTCAAGAAGCATTGGGACACATAAATTTGTAAAAATATGAAGCAAATATATATTTTCTGAAATCAATGTTAATAATATCTATTTCTATATTAAATAAAATGTGGATTTTGGACAATAATTTCAAGGGAAATAGAGAAGGAGGGTTTTATGGGCAATTAGTGGGAGCACAGAACACTTATGGAACAACACTCCCTGTCATACTTAAAAGGAAGGTTGACTATTCAATAGATACAGACTTTATTAGAATAATTATGGTCATGTAATTAATTAATTAAAGATAAAATGCCAAGTGCTGAAAAATTGGAAATGTCATGAATGGCACGAGTACTTTGGAAAATTGATAGTGTCTTTGTAATATTACAAATTCAGCTATCTTATAAGCTAGCTAGGAATTTCACTCCTGGGTATTTTACAAGAGAAATGAAAGCATATATTTAAAAAAGACTTACCACGAGAATGTTTTATTTAGCTTTATACATAATGATCCATAACTGGAAATATTTGCATTCTACAAACAGCGAAATAAACAATTTGTGATATATCAATAGATGAACTATTACTCAGCAATGAAAATGAATAAACTATAGATTCATGCAGCAAAACAGGTGAATGCCAAAAATATGGTGTTGAAAGGAGCCTGATGACCCACTAGAGGACTCCAGCTATATGAAACCCAAGAACACGCAAAACTAAATGATGGTGATAGAGATTTAAAGTTGTTACTTCTGTAGAAGGTGGTAGTGTCTGGAAAGAGGCACGATGGAACTTTCTGGGGAGATAAACAGGCCCAGTACCTTGTATTTGCAGGTTATATACAATTGTCAAAACTTTTTAACTAAACACTTGTCTTTTATTTTATGACAGTTTTTGCTAAAAAGTTCTATCATTATGTATCCAATAAAAAACATGAAACGTACAACCTCAATATATTTATTCTAAGGAAGAACAACAACAACAACAAAAAAAACACTAAGAGTTGAGCATCCACCTCAAAATACAAGAAAAAATTAGCAGGGGAGTAGAACTAAGATAATGGGAAAATCATAGTAAAGACAAAAGCCAAAATTAATGACGTAAAAAAGCAAACAGAAAACATTTAGCCATAGTCACCAGCTAAAGACATGATTTTAAAGGACTTATTTACCAGGAAAAAACATAAGAAACATTATTAGAGAAAAACGAAGGGCATTCTGGTGGATATTTGATATAGTCTCTTGTACAAAAATAATAAAATAAACAAGTCTGAATTTTTTAATTTGTAATTTGACACTCTGACAAAGAGAAATTTTTGGAAAACATGTCTGATAGTGACGCGAAGAATTAAAAATCATATAATTAACTCAGTCTGTATCAAAAATCCTTTGATAGATGCAACAATCCTATATTTCCTATACTGTCTGAAAGAGTTGCCTGAAAGAGATAAACTATAAGATATTAAATGGTCACCAGATACCCTAGACAGAACTCGGGTGAATTATTGTGGTAAGTGTGCTGTATTTGCTCAAGCTGAATAAACATGTGGTTTATCTATATAATAAAATAGTATTCATCAATCAAAATAAACATTCATGCAACATACAACAAAATAGGCAAATGTCAATAATATGTTGTCATTTGTTACATGGTATTCATATGTTATATGTTACTCGATACGTAAGCAAATACATACCAAGTTCTAAAGCAACAGGGCTTGCTTCAGCTTTCTAAAGCTTCTAAAGTACAGGGCGTGCTCAACAGGATAATTTTTAGAAATAATTTTATACAAAATATTTGAATGGGAGATGCTATCATGTAAATCTGCTCAATCAGTTAATTCATGCTAAGTTAACTGCACTAAGTAATCTAGTATAGGTACCCAATTTTAAAATTATCCTATGTAATTGGGTCATGAGGAAAATCAAGTCTTCTTGGAAGAAACCCAATATTTAAAATTCGTATTATGATCTGACACGTTCATCTACTGTAAGAAGCTCATCCTATCAAATTGTTTGTTTAATAAAAACTAAAATGAGATGTGTAGTTGCTTGGACACCAAGACCAAATCAGCATTCTTCTTCTAAAGTTTCATTTTTGATCAGTATTCCCACTGCATGAAGTGGTCACACCCAGACGCGAGAAAGCCTGTGACTGTGTAGCAAAGCCCGGGCTTCCACACACACAGATCAGATGAGTGGAACTTCAGCATTTAGTCTTTAATTTGCACGATGCTATTGTGGACTGAAATCTATAACCCAAAATTCATATGTTGAAGCCTTAACACCCACTGTAACTATGCTTAGAGACAGGACAATTAAAGAAGGAACAGATATTAAATGAAGTCATAAAACGCCTCCTTGCCTACTTAATCTGACAAGGGTGGCCCGTTCACTGTCTATGACAAATGTACTCTGCTTTGTAAGCCTTCTTACTCTTTGATCCTATCTTTTGGTTCCTCAATAAGCTTTGCTTTAGTTTGCCTTACCAAAAAATTAAAACAAGAAATCATAAAGGTAGGACTAAGCCATTAAGACTGGTATCTTTAAAGAAAAGTATGAGCACAGGGAAAATGCCGTGTGAGGGCACAAGAAGGGAGTCCTCTCCAGAAATCAACCCACTGGAACCTTGATTTTGGAACTTCAGCCTCCAGAAATTAAAAAAAAAAAAAAAAAAAAGTCTGTTTAAGCAACATAGTCTCTCATAATTTGTTACAGCAGCTCTTGCAAATGAATATATTTATATGCAAAACAGGGCAACAAAACCTGGCATCTGGTTAAAATAGTGTCTTTTTTAAGCTTTTCAGGCAAATTTGGAGCTTTGAGCATCCTCCCCTGAAGAAAATCTTCCCTGACATCATTACTGGGTGAGGCATCTTCGGCAGGGCTGCAGAAAGCTTTATGCCCTGAAATATCATTACATTTGTTTAACACATTATTGTGCGCTCGTTTGCAAAAATAAAATAGATACAGAGATAAAGACATAGAAAGAAATAAAATAAAGCTAGACTGAGAAGACAATCTAACCCTAAATGATAGAAACAAAATTTTGCCCCCCAAAAGTGACATATATCAGTTTGTATACACATTGGAGTAAAGTGAGGAGACAGAACAGATAAGGAAAAGTAAATATTAATGAAGTCAATTAGAATAATAAGATACAATTTGTTGGGGTGTGTTTGGCTTTTTCTCATACTGAATGTTATTTAATTATACTTCCCACCCAATCTCTAGTATCCTTTCTTTTCCTAAAATAATTACCCAGTCTAAGGGCTTCTTTTTCAAAGGTGTTCTCTTCTGCCAGGTGGTCTCTTAGGGATTTCTCCTCAACAAACCCAGAAGATTTCTGACCCTCTGTTAGGTTAATAACTTTACAAATCTATCCTACGAAATCTCATGACTCTTGCTACTATCAGTATGGAACATGATCGTCAGACACAGTACACTTGTTTATGGAAACCAAGACTTAAGATGAATTTCAAACACAGCTGACATTGAAGCAGAAGTAGTTGAGCCTTTTCTTTAGATGCAAAATATTGCTTCTGATCTCAGCCTCCATACTGAATAGTCAGAGTATCCCTAACCAAGGTGTAACCTGTTAGTTAGGTAATAAAAGAATCTAGGTACTTTCTTCTTGGCCCTCTCACTCTCTATAACCCCCTCCTCACATCCTTGAAGCTCATCCTTTCCTGCAGCTCTGACACGATTCAAGGGAAGGCAGGAGACAGCCGGCCCTGCAGAGGAGGGATAATCATCTGAGTACAGACTCCCTGCTCCCCAGCGCCTTCTCAGCTCCAGCTGCATTGTTCATTCATTCCTCTCTCAGGATGGCAGCTAAAAAGAAAAACAAAAATACAGCAAAACAGATGACAGATCCTGGGTAAACGAGCTGAAAGAGTAGTGAGAAAATGATTCCAAAACATGTTCTCACCTTCTCTAAGCCATCTGCATGATGGAGAAGCTGGGAAATCTCAGTGATGCTTATTGCTACCAAAACAACGCTAAGGCCCCCACCCCACCGTGGATGTAAACAGTGAGATTTAGAAGCATAGACTGGATTCTATTGCCCTTTAATGACATAGTGATACTGACAAGTTTTTATCCTCTTTAAATGTGGCTTTTTCTCTCTAAAATGGTGAAAGGCTACGTGTACAAGAATGTGGGAAAGACAGACAAAACACTTTATGCAAAAGAACTTTAAAAACTATAACTCACTCAAAACTGTAATTAAAAGTCTTTTTTTATAGTTCAGACATAAGCTATGCCTCACATAATCTTTTATACCATCGGGATAATTAATAGGCTTGCACTGATGTCTTGGACATCGTGTTCACAAACACAATTTTAAAATATCACCTACAAATAATATCTGTGTTGATTGTACGTGGGTTTACCATGAAAGAAATATATTAGCCATATGTGTCTGATGCTTTGCCATCTTGAGCCGTGCTGACCCTTGGAGAGGCTGCCCCATCCAGGATTCTCCAGTTTCTAGAGATGGTAAATGACTCACCTGTGTACATGACTTTGGTATATGAATCAATCCATCCAGAGCGCAAGCTTCAAACTGTCCCATCTCTCAAAGGACCCTAAAGCTTTGGGATGTTATCCCCCTGCCCTAATCACCCCAAGGCCAGACATCCGCCATCCGAGTACAGTCTCTACAACCCAGAACCCACAAAAACGATTCAAACTAGTATCCAACATACTCAATACTAACAGGAAACCAATATATAAACAACTACATGCCCACACGGAAGGAAACACAAGTATATTCTAGTGAGAGGGCGAGGAGAGGAGGGAATGGGGAAGGGGAGGAGGGGGAGGGATTGACGGGGGAAGGGCTCAACTACAATTTGAACTTCACCTCAGAAACAAAAACAATATCACCTGAACATTTGTACCCTAATAATCTGAAATTCAAAAAGAAAATATTCCAACCTTCCACCTCTAAGCCTGCTTCCCCGGCTTACCTCCTTCCACCCATCCATCCTCTAGAAATCACAGTAAAGGCTGCTCTCTGGGTCTCTCACTCTTTCTGCCCAGGCCAAGCCTGGTGCATCCTGTGTGGCCTGTATAACATCTTATACCTCCAGGTTCTAGAAATCTGCATGTATAAAAATTTCCTCTTTTCTGATTGTCAAGTCCACATCCCGGTGTCTTCTTACACCCGATTAAAACAAATTCAAGGTACCCTTAAAATTAAGGGAAAAAAAGTCCAGTACTATGAATTATAGTGAATAATTATTCTGCTCGAACATTTTCTTGTCAAACCTTTTCTTGTGTTCTGAGAAGTTATCTCCTAAAATAGGCTGCTTTCATCATTTCGCTTCCAATTAAAACTTGTTTACAAAAATACTGTTAATAATGCATTAAATGAAAGCAGACACACATACATGATGAGAAGGAGAATTTAAATAATAATCACCCCTTTAAAATGGTTCAGGAGAAGCCACAGACCTCCAGGTTAATTTTAACCTAGTTGTAAAAGCTTGCTGCAGAACAGAATTAATTAAAAGCAATTTTAGGCTCTGGAACCATGTTTGTTAATCATATATACCCACGCATATCTTATTTTTCTCTTCCTTTGACTACACACTTGTCTGGATAGTGAATCAAAGCAAAGAATCCACCACAATTGAAAGCTGTTTTATCCTCTGCTATCTTCAGTCCATAAATCAGTTAATGGAGAAGCTGAACTAGTTTTCTAAACCATTGTGTCTAGCATTTATGTTCCCTGAAAAGGCTTTGACATAATCACAGAAGCAGCAATCATGGAAGCTGTTACATCCAGAAGTCAGAGGAGAGAATTGCAGGGCCCTGACATACATTTTGGAATGAAACAGCAAATGTCAAAACGCAGTGTGACTACAGTAGGCAGCCTAACAAAGGGGAGGACAAGGTTACGTTGTGTTATCAAGATTAGATTCCTAAAAAAATGTAAGAAGAAGAGGATAGGAACAGAAGACAAGGTATTGGCTCAAATAGCATAAGAAGAATAAATCACTGAATAATAAAAGGTAGGAAAACACCACCACCAACAATCAGAATCGTTGAATCACTAGATTTTACAGAAGTTCAGAGAAATGATCTAACAAGAACGCATGCATTTTTTTGCCTGAAACTTTTTTACCAAAGTGTTATTTTTTTTTTACACTTTCAAAAAGGCACAATAAGGGAGGGGTAACCCAAGGCAACTGTTGCTACAGTCCATCAATATTTACTTCACTTTCTTTTCTTTTAATGCCTTATAGATGGATAGAAGATAAAAGGAATAGTTGAAGGAACGATGGACACTGTTATTTACACTAAGATGTAAGGTAAAGAGATGATTAAAATGACTTGTATATAAATCATCACCTTCTCCAAGCTTCTCTCCTCACAATATAAACTACCTCTACATATTTAGTATTAACTAAGAAAAGCTGCCCATATTCTATTTAATAAGTAGTTCTACCCAAAGGATAGCATTTCCTCATCATTCACTGTTATACCAAAAAATTGCATGTAGTGTGTATTTACCACAAGTTCAAGAATTTCAAAAACCTATAGATAAAGTGTACATAAAGTCACCTTTCTCCTTTTCCATTTGGTATGACAATGGGTATTCTGATTAATCAAGTAGCTGATTACTAACAGCTTATGATAGATGTGGTTGAATATCCCCTTCAGAGTAGTAAGGCTACAATAAATAAACATCTTCCTTTTAAAATAAGATGCATCAGATGTATAGAGAGAGCAGAGATATCATTTCATTCCCTGGAAGAGCTCAAAAAAGGCCAGGCCCAAAACTTATAGACAGACAGAAAGAATAATATTTGATAGCACACAGAGTGCCTGGAGTCAGGAAAAAGTTAGGGCATTCTCTAAAATACCTTAAAGTGTGGAACTGAAATGTTCCTAGCACAAATGATCAATTCTTGAGGTGATGGGAACTCCAATTGCCATGATTTGTATTAAAGGATAGTAAATTCCACTTCCTATCACATTACTTTCAAGAAATAAATGATATCAGCTACTCAGCTATACCCACGTAAAGTATATTTTTCTTTCTTTTTCTTCCCAAGTGAAGCTCAGATCATTTAACTAACAGCCCTGTTAGAGTTCATCAGAAACAGCGTACCATATTCATAAAATTTCCTCTGCACTTACTAGTTTAATAAGACATCACTCTTTAGTTTTCCTCTGACATCTCTTATGATTCACAGAGAGTTGACACAACCCTCTAAAGCCTATTTGTGTTCAACAGACTGAGAATATTTTATTCATTAAGGTTCCTTCCGTGGACAGCCCCAGTGGGGAGATGTCACGGTATCCCAACAGGATACAAAGGTAAGTTTCCAAAGTTGGCTGCTTAATGGATTTCAAAAGAGGATAACTGTACTGCCCCAAACTCCTGCACTTTGCTGCTATAAGTTTGAAAATGAGAGAGAGAATAGGGGCCAGGTAGAAATTAGAACAGACTGAACTGCTTTGACTACTGTAGATAAAACATCCCGCCAAGTAGAGAGGAAGAACCTTGAATTGTAAATATTGACATCAATGACAGCCACAAACTTAAGCAGCTAGAAGCCTGACAGAGACGCTGAAGAATTTGCAGCTATTATCAGGGCTTTTACATTTTTTAGCTGTGGGGTACAGAACGTACCCTATCTTTACCTGCTTCCCTGAAAACTCTTTAATAGCTAATATGCCTGATTTTGCATTATAATCACTTGGTTTATTGGAATGCACTACTGTAATATGAAAAGAATCACTGCATCTGCTATAATTTTTTTTCCTACTAAAATAGACTTGTTTAAAAAAAAATGCTGCATACCAAGCTACTAGGGAGGCTGAGGCAAGAGAATCGTTTGAGCCCTGGTGTTTGAGGTTGCTGTGAGCTAGGATGCTATGGCACTCTACCAAGGGTGACAAAGTGAGACTCTGTCTCAATTAAAAAAAAAACAAAAAAAAAACGCTACATATACCCACCTATATGTTGCTCACTGCTGGTTTGCGCATGTGTGAGTGGATTCTTTCAGAAAATACAAAAAGACTCTGATTTCTAAATCCAGAAGGGAAATTGTGTTTAAGGGCCATGATGATTGTGGTTCAGTTATATCTAAACATAGAATCTTCAAATAGAAAAAAATACAATGTAAAATGAACACATAAAAATGAGATTTCTAGAGCACCATCTAATGATTTATGAAATCATTAATTGCACTTATTCATAGTCAATGTTTTCTACATAAATCAATAAAATTGGAGTCCATGAATTATCCAGAGATTTGACATGATTTAAAAGCATCTTTAGATTACACACACACACACACACACACACACATACACCCTAACAGGCTTTCAGATTAATTATTCATATTATGTACACTGTTTCTCTCTGTGAAACAGAAAAAGTATCCAAAAGCTAGATATTATATACCATAGACCTCTACCATGAAAGTATTTTCTCTCTAAAACTGATCAGTGCTATTTATTTTTATATACATTTTTTCCATATGTTAGTTTTCCTTTTAGAAAATATTCCATTTCTATACAACCATGGACATAAAGAATAAGAGAAATCCTTAAGGATAATAGTGATTATATTATTTACAGTTAATCTCCTTTTAAAAGTCACATCATAAAGAAGGAAACAGGAAAAGACACACTCTGATATAAACACTATGCATATTTCAGAAGAAATATTTATCATACTAGTTAATGGGACTTCCCTTTTTATACGGTAAAAGTGCTATCACAATTCACATGTAATTTGCTACAACGTAACATTTCTGCACTACCCACCAAATAGGCAAGGAATACCTTTGTTCACATAAACAGACAATATCTGCCTATGGAAATCCTTTCCTCTCTAGCTCCTTCTACAAACACGTCTGCAGGCCCCATTGCAAAGTAAACACTGTCTTTATTCCATGTTGATGAGATTAAAATAATGGAAGAACATACAATAAAAAGGATAAGCAATTGTAGCTATCAGGCGCTACACAACTTTTGGTGGCTGCTTTCTGCCTCCGCCTCTTTCTCATTGACTTCAAAACATCGCCTGGAAGATGCTATAAAATCATTCTAAATCAACGATTTGGGTGTATAAAGTACTTACCTTTTCTAAGCAAGATAGTTAGAATTCTTCCAATAGCTAATTCCAGGGACGGGTCCTCATGTGACTGAACCTTGAATTGAGTCACTGCATCAGGACAGGTCACCAACCATCAGGGAGCCATCTGTAGGGAGGTGTGTACATTTTCCCCTCCCCTTCCTTTATAACCTCACCACTGTGTCCAAAGTTGGACTTCGCAGACGTCCACAGGAACTTAGAAATTGCTGTCTTTTTTAAGTAGGACTCTGTGGATGGCTCATAAAAGGACATTTGGTAGGTTGGCAAAATACTGTCCTATGAATGGCCGCTGATGGTGCCCCATTGTTTTACATCTTCTTCTCAGTGTGGAGCTGCACTAATTAAGAGCTGACACAAGCACAACTCAGTTTCCTGAGGTGCCACACTGTTCATATTAGTCAATGTGGCGCTTTCTCAGAGCGCTTACACCATACTCTGGATCACATACGGGAATGCAATTATATATTTCATGGGAGCATTCATAACCTCGTCCTTTGCCCTGAGTAGATCTGAGCTCTTTCTCCATAGAAATTCTTTGGAAAAATTATCTTCACAAAGGTAACAGGTAGATGTAGAGAGCATATGCCAATTATGTTTTGAAACCTGAGTGTTTCATTTGCCAATACTCTTTAGATGGCACGGACAACTCATCAGGTTATAACATGATGACATGGATACTCAACATTTATCATCCACCAGTAAAATCTGTCACTAAAAATAACTGGCGCTTTCAATTATGTACTTAAGAGTTCATATTTAAACCATTTTACCTTATAAACAGATGAGAAAACAAAAGTTTGTCTTGATAAATGACAGTAAGCAAAAGAAGAGAAATTAAAACCCTGACTGTAAACGCACCCAGCCTGTGTGTTCAACTGTGAAGCAACACTGGCTCAGAATTGCTTCCTTGGTTTCCAGGGAGAAGTTGGGGCATCCTTACTCTGTCCCTGCACTTCCTTTGACTCACACTGTATTTTGGAAAATCACCAGTGTTACATAACTGACATCTAATAAAATGAAGTACAACTTTTTGACTGTTAACCAAGAAAGAAGAGAACGTTTTTACTGTTTGCCTTTATAGTAAATCCTCACAAAGGAAGCATTTAAAGTTGTTGCATGTATTGTTTCATTCAATTATCCCTTCTAAATATATAATTTAATTCTTACATTTAATCATAGATGAGTATTACTATTTTCCAAATATTTATAAGCATTTTAGCTTCTTTAATTAATATAATATTTATGGTAATATTTAGCTTCTTTAACATTAATATAACATTTATGGTAATAGCTAATAAACATTTACATTAAAAATATTAACAAGCTATAATTTTACAGGAACTGCTAAACATATAATATAAAAAAATCGTAACTTAAATAAATGCTTCGTATAATATTGTCAAAATTGTCTGGCAATAAATCATTCTAGCAGAATTTTTGCAAAAATGTAAAGTATATTTTCCTAAATTGCTTTTCCACAAGCATGAATTAAAGGACAATTAAATGTAGCCTTTGAACATCATGAATCATTAAATAAATTTAAAGTCTTGCAAGAGATATAGAAGATTTAATTATGTTGGTAAGGTTTAATTAAATGACTGAGTTGTAAGGAAAAAAGTCAATATCAACTTCTCTTTTAACAACTCACTTTCAACACAAAAGTTTTTCTGGATCTGTTCCAACTCCTACATGCACTAAATGCAGTATAATTTAAACAAGTTAAATGTTTCCACCTGCATAAACTTACAGATGGAGAATGGATACAACATAATTATTTATTGGATTCTGATTGCAATGATATTAAAAGGATAACTGGAGTACAATACTGTATTTAGAGGGAAGAATTAGATTTTACTCCATAAATATGCATATACTCCAGAGGAGAAACATGGGCCTAAAGTTTGTACAAAACACAAACAACCCAAACTTGCAATTCAAATAAACCATCTGCAGTCCGCCTGATGATCCATCTGGGCTGATATTCAAACACTGACAACACAGGTGAACAGGTGCAATAAATCTCTCGAACCAAAATCCATGAAAGTTGTGTACGTGAGTGCATACACCCTCCAGCAGCTGACATTAGTAAAATTTCCAGCTTTCGAACTCAGCAACAATTTAGATATTTTTTTATTAAGTCATAGTCATTTACACCTAGATCATGAATACACTTACGCATAAGTGCAATACAATGTGTTGATTTTTTTATACGATCTGACGTGCTTACGTCAAACCAATCAACATAGCTTTCGCCTCATTTACTTGATTATTGTGTTAAGACATTTATGTTCTACACTTGACAGATTTGACTTGTAGCCTTGCAATAGGCTGCATAGGTGTGGTCCTGTCATTCAGCCTCCCTCTATCAAACCTCCTCCCTCCCCTCCTTTAAGGGAACATGTCTGCACGGCTGGTGGGAATGCAAACTAATACGTCCCTTTTGGAAAGAAGTTTGGAGAACAGTCAGGGATCTAAAAGTTGACCTACCCTTGGATCCAACAATTTAGTTTTATTGCATTGTTGCCTTTCCTTAATCTTGACCATGTTTTTAAATAGGAAAATGTTACCACCTATGTCACACACTTAGGGAACAAAGACAATCCAGAAAAACTGATTCACACCTCCTAATAACACTATAGGAAATTCAGGGCATGAAGAATAGACAAGCTGAATTATCTCCTCCATTTACTTGAATCTCCATTTGAATAGTATTCCGCATATTATAGCGATACATACATACTCCAGATAATTTAATTCATCCTTGGCAAAAATTATAGCCCATGCATTTCTGGTGTATTTAATGACAATGAAGGTGTTTACCGACATGATATAACTGAGAACAGAAAGAAGTAATATGCCATTATCTTTAGTGCACACAGACAAGGAAGAGGTCTGAAATGTTTACATTTCAGTTACCAAACAATGTAAGTTAATGGTAGATTTAATTTTTACCTTTATCACAAGATTCAATTTCTGCCTAAGCACGCATACGAATGAGAATGATTACGTACAGGTTATTTTTGAAGTACCAATGTCCTAAAATCTTGAGACTTTTAATAGGAACCTGAATTTTCTATGTTTGTGCCATCCATATTTGAATTTACTCAGAAATCTATTAACCATGACCTCCCTGATCTGCTTAACAAATTTAAATATCATTAAAGACTCTGTGGATTTTTGTAGATTTAGAAAATATATATGCTATTGACATTTTTTTCTTTAAAAGTATATTTTCCCAAATAAAATAGTGATTACTAATAAAATATATTAGTTTTAATTAAAACCCTACAATTCAGGTGGGGCACTGTGGATCACACCTGTAATCCTAGGACTTGGGAGGCTTAGGTGAGTGGATCACTTGAGCTCAGGAGTTTGAGACCAGCCTGAGAGTGAGACCCCTGTCTCTACCAAAAATAGAAAAAGTAGCCAGGTGTGGTGGTGCACAGCTATAGTCTCAGCTACTCAGGAGGCTGAGGCAAGATGATCACTCAAGCCCAAGGGTTTGAGGTTCCTGTGAACTACGATGCCACGGCACTCTCCCAAGGATGACAGAGTGAGACTCTGTCTCAAAAGAAAAACAAAAACAAAACAAAACAAACAAAACTTTACCATGCTCCATAGAAGAATTCTTAGTTTATAGACAGTATCAAATATTATCCCTTGGAACGTTCCCATTAAATATAATTTAGTAATATTAATTTGTGATAATATTTGTGTAATATTTAATTTAATATTAAATATTATAATTTGTGACTTCACTAAACATGAAAGATATTTTCACATTTTATTTACAAATATTCATATTTAGATTTCTCTTTAGTTTATATTTTGCAATTCAAATTCCTAATGAAATACTGTTTATGTATTAAATAGCTTTTCATATATTGTGCACCATTAAAAACAAAAAAAGAACTAAATTTATTTCTTTTGTCTTTTACTTGAGAATTATGTAGTAAGTTTTTACGCTTTTATTTTGTGAAACTAATGATAGAGTATGAAGGATAATGAAATACCTAAGTTCAGGATCTATTATAGAGGTACAATATTTGCATGAAATAAAATTGAAAATGTTATCAAAAAAGAGGAAATACGTTCCCTTAACGTATCCTGTTTTTATTCTACACCCACCAGGTTTATTCAGCCATAACTTGGGGAAATCTTATTCTTTTTCCTTTTTTCAAAAAAAAAAAAAAAAAAAACTAAACAGCAAGAGTCCTCGAGAAGGGAAAAGGATAATCCAAAAGTGTCTTGCTGTGATTTAAAAACCGATCATTACCAAGGTGGGGGATAAGGATCTGATGACATTCAGGGATGGATTAAATCCAGCCGAGAACCCCCCGTGTATCATGTGCCTGGGGATCAAGAGGGACAGCTTTCCTTTGCCCATTGTTTCATAAGCTTTTCCTCCAGCAAATGTTGCCTCTTACATTCTCGCCTACGGGTTTTGCGTGTCTGGAGAAGAGGCTGAGCCCACAGTCACAGCCTGCTGAACCGGGTTGGCAAGGGTTTCATCCTTTTTAAGTCTCTTCAAAAACAAAACAAAAAAATAATTCTTGAAAACCACCACAGGGAACATAGCAAAATGGAAAGGAGTGCGTGCATACACAGAGAGAGAGACAGAGGCAGAGAAAGAGAGAGAGAAATGCTTTCCTGTCCACCAACCCTGCAGAGCTACGAGCACTGTCTACTGGTGTTGGTGCTGCTTCTGTTGAAAATGCCTAATGCGTCTACATCATTATAAAGAGTGTAGTCTCTCTGCCTGTTTTTGCCAACAGGTCTATAGACCCAAAGACATTCCAAAGCTTTTCCCCTGCGCCTGTCTGTCCAAACGCAGATGATGTCTTCTCTTGGTAGGACATGGTCTGCCTTCGTGGCCCTCTCACAGGGAAATTCATCCATACCCAAATTTACCCTGGACCCATCTCCAATTCCTTTTTTACTTGGAGCAGTAACTGGATTTATTTGGAAATAAAATCAGTATCTCTAGTGGAAAGCCTATTTAGTAGGAAAAACTGAGTACTGGGACTCTGTATTTTATAGAGGTATAGTCTGTTTATGTTTGTTGGGCAAGAAAGAGATTTTTACTTTTAACCTACTGGTTCAGGGAAGGCCTAATAATACCTGAAGAATAACCTAATAAAGGGAATATATTATTCTTTCACTGGTCAAAGTGTTGAGTGAGGGATTATTGATGAAGAAGATCTTTCATTATTCATTTATCCATTCAGTATGGCAATGATATATCAGCATATGGTGCTCCAGCAGGATCTAGGAAATAGGAGCAATTGAAAGGTCCTCTTTGGACCCTTTCATCTTCTCTTCTTGACATGGCTGTTCTTTTTATAATAGCATTTATCAAATTGCATTACCAAATTTTGTTCATACCTTTCAATCTCACCAGACTGAAATCTCCTCGAAGGCAGTGTTTTTCTTTGTCATCGTGGTGAGCCTAACACTCAATTCTAACCCAACAATTTTCAAGACTGGATGCTTACTCTGTATGTAGGCAGTGGATGGTTGCATCAACAAGCTTGCCTCCCTCCCTTCCATTTTTCCCTGATGACAATCATCAGTTGCACTGAGGCTCTCTCTGCCTGCAGTCACCTATTTCCACTGTGCAAAATCCTTCTATCTCACGTTGATGATTTTGACACTAGTCTGTGTGGTTGCTTGTACATGTGTTTGTGTATAATCAGAAATACATTTTTCAGCCCCGGCCCCATCCTAACCCACATACTGTGAAATATGTCTACAGATGTAAAATGCACGAAAGTCACTAGGCAGGAGTTAGTGGGTCGACTTAGAACTCTGGGGAAGTGAGATCTGTAGAGTAGATATTGGGTCTGTTGCCAGGAGTCTTGGGGAGGTTCCACAGAGGTGCTATGAGATCAAACTGTTTTCTTTGTATGACATAATCCAAAGAGTGAACAGAAAGTCAAAGGTTAGTCCCTGGGTAGTGTGAAAATTTTGCCTAAGTAATGAGAGGAGGTTGAGACATTAATAAATTCAAGAAGGAAATTTCTTATTTTTTTATGTAACAAAAGGTAGTTTTCCAAATATGCAAAAATCTCAAAACTTCTTTAGGAAGTAATATAACCAGGATTTGTTGTTGTTGTTCTTTGTTTGTTCGTTTTTGAGACAGATCCTCAAGCTGTTACCCTGGGTAGAGTGCTGGGGCATCATAGCTCACAGCAACCTCCAACTCCTAAGCTCAAGGAATTCTCCTGCCTCCGCCTCCCAAGTATCTGGGACTACAAGCGCCCACCACAATGCCAGGTGATTTTTTGGTTGCAGCCGTCATTGTTGTTTGGTGGGCCCGGGCTGGATTTGAACCCACCAGCTCAGGTGTATGTGGCTGGCACCTTAGCTGCTTGAGATGCTGAGCCATAACCAGGTTTTTAAAAAAAAAATCCTTATTCCTAGATTTTTTATTTTCATCAGTTTCAGTTATTTCCTACAGTCATAATTCATAAATATGCCAAATATCTGTTGTTTTCTGTTAAACGATAGAAGGAATTTATAAGGAACCATTATTAAATATTTACAAATTATTTGTGTTTGAATATGCTTAAAATTTTTTGTACAATATTTTTATAAGAATAGTCATAAGCATCAGCTCCTCAAATTCCATTAGTATAATAGACATTAAATATAATGAGGCATTCCGATATAGTGATTAAATATGATGGAAATTCAATATTAGTGAAATTTGTAAAAACTACTTTATATTCTCATTTTTGTTTTATACTTGAGAAATTTTAGGCAACATTTTTCAAGTCACATATTAAGTTTTTACCTTTTTCTTAAAAATGCCTTTTATTGAAACTTTTATAATACAAATAAAATCAGAAAGAGCTGAATACACTTAACATAAACAAGTCTAGTATTGCATTTATTGGAGAATAACAAAACAACATTTCACTATCAAATTGAAATTGCATAGTACCCATATTATAAATTGGGGCAAAATCAACATTTATATTCATAATCTCATGTTTGTTCTCTCCCCACCTTCCCCCATCTCATCCATATTCTTTATATATATGTATAAATAGGATACATAAACTCAGCATTAAAAATAGAAGTAGGAAGTATAAAAACACTTCTAGTATAAAGTACAGAAATTCATTTTATTATATAGTAAAAACAATGGTAATTACACTTGCCAAAGAAATCCAGTTTTAACTTTAACTGAAGTTATCACCATTATATGGTAAATCCTAAGTAAAGTCTCTAAACACAGCCCTTTAAGCGTAAAATAGCATGCAGCTTTTACTACATGTCAAGTAGTAATTTTTAAAAGATACGCAGTCTCTTTTAAATGAAGATAAATGTATCAAAACATAATTTTTTTCAATGTAAGTATCGTTCAACTGATCTTCCTACTTTACTGATTCTAATATTCAGCTGTGATTTAGTCATGAAAATTTGTATGAAATAAGTGGAAAGATTTAAGGCATTCACAACTGATACGATTGATTCTCTCCAGGGCTAAGTTGTTTTCCTGCAAACTAATTATGTGCTGAATTATATGTTCATTTTTACTTTTGGTATGTTTCTTGTATGAGTGCTGTTTCAATAAGGGTAAGAAATATATTTTGTTTCTTTTTTATAGTGAAGAGGATTTTCTTTTCATCTGAAGATATTTCATCTGAGAACTCTCTTTCCCTGCCCCACAGGGCTATTTAAACACCCCATGAGGCCCACGTACAGTTGTTGCTAATTTCTGTATTGAACACCCTTCTCTTGTCCCTAATGTTTCAGCATGGGACCAAAGAACACAACTTCACCCACCCTGATTACAGATTTTTGAGGCCTCGGCTATATTTTCTGCCATGGTGACATGCAACAGGATAGGCGACAATGCCAGTGTCTACAGGGCAGCAAAATCACACAAAGAACTCTAACAACTAGATCCATATCCCTGCACCTTCCATTATCATTTTTATTATTAAATCACAGCTGTGTACATTAATGCAGTCATGGGCTACAATGTGCTGGTTTTATATACAATTTGAAATATTTTCATCACACTGGTTAACACAGCCTTCCTGGCATTTTCTTAGTTCTTGTGTTAAGACATTTATATTCTACATTTAGTAAGTTTCACATGTACCCTTGTAAAATGCACCGTAGGTGTAATCCCACCAATCACCCTCCCTCCACATTTCCTCCCCCCTACTCTCCCCTCCCTATCCCCTGTCCCCGTATTCTTAGGTACCATTATTTGATCTTTGACAAGCCAATTAAAAACATTCAGTGGAGAAAAGATTCCCTATTTAACAAATGGTGCTGGGTGAACTGGCGGGCAACCTGCAGAAGACTGAAACTGGACCCACACCTTTCACCATTAACTAAGATAGACTCTCACTGGATTAAAGATTTAAACTTAAGACATGAAACTATAAAAATATTAGAGGAGAGTGCAGGGAAAACCCTTGAAGAAATCGGTCTGGGCGAGTATTTTATGAGGAGGACCCCTGGGGCAATTGAAGCAGCATCAAAAATCCATTACCATTTTTGAACGTACATAGAAACTTTAATGATGATCAGCCAGAAAAATCCAATTTTAAAATATTTTTGAATGAAAGTATTTGTTATAAATTCTCTCAGATAAAAAAATATCAAAAACATGTTCTTAGTCATCTGGCACATCAACGGTCCCCCACCTTTTGGGCACGTGGGACCAGTTTCATGGTAACAATTTTTCCACAAATGGGTAAAGGTGAGGGGTTTGGGGACTTATGGGACAAGAGGAGGAGCTCAGGAGGTGACCCTGTGTGGCCGGCTTCCTAACCTAGCACCATCCATGATCCCGGCTTCCTAACCTAGCACTATCCATGATCCAGGACCACAGTTGTACATGTCATGGTGAGATGATGTATGGTAATTTTTGATGTTTAAATATGCATATTATAATCATGTTTCAAAGATGGAAACGAATGGCAAACACTTCCCAAGATTTTGGCCTCCAAGCATGGCATGGCATGTAAAAATTTCATACATTTCTCAAGCACTTCCATATGCCCAAGCTTCCTGTATACTAAGGCATATGTAGAGCCTGTGAAGCTCTTATAACACAGAATTGTGCTAAAGCCTTTAAATATATTAATGTAGTCCCCACAACTTTTTGAGTATCATTTTTATCTTATAGTTGAAGAATTTGAATTTATAGTGGGAGAGGCAGAGGAAGAGTTCAATTTTTTTTTTTTTTTTTTTTTTTTTTGCAGTTTTTGGCCAGGGCCAGGTTTGAACCTGCCACCTCTGGTATATGGGACTGGCACCTTACTCCTTGAACCACAGGCACTGCCCGGAAGAGTTCAATTTTAAGTTTGACTAAGTCACTGTGGATCCTTTTGTTTAAACTGATATTATGCAGTCTCTTTTATCTAGTGAGGCAATCTGGCTGTATGAATGGACAAGCAAACAAATGTGGAGTTTCATCCTTTAGTTTGTAATAAGTTGGTCCAAAAGCTTTAAATGTCAGACATAGATTTTTAACCCAGGTAGGCCCCATGAATATTCACTGTGATACCAAGGACTCCTTTAAGATAATATCCCTCACCTTTTTCACTACAGCCCAACAATACATTACAATATTTGTGTGTTTGTTTACCTGGAGACCGTCAAAAAGATATTTTTTGCCAAAGTAAAAGGGAGCGAGGGAAGACTGTTTCAGAGAAGAAATCATCTATGAAAAGAAACATGAAAAACTTGAGAGGCTATATTTCAAAATGTTGAGTTTACCTCTAGAAATAAAATAAGTTATAATATTTACTATTTGCTAAGCAATGATGATTCTGTTTCTGACACGCTTTGATTTATGGAAGGCTTACAGCAGCTTATGTGGGAGGTAGTGTTATTTTTCCCATTTTACAAATAATTGAATAGTGGGTAGGGCAGTTTAAATAATTTCTCTGAGTTTAGAAAACATATAATCAGATTCATACGGATATATTTTGTTTCATATATTTGAAACATTTGGGTGAGCTTTTTACGTAATGATTAGGTATATTTATTTTCTTTGAATTTCCATTCGATGTATTCTAATAATTTAGCTCATAAAATGAATTAATCTTATACTTAAAATGTTAATTTCCATTTAGCAACATCCTATAAAATGGTTATATTTATAATTACAAAATAACCAAGGTAAACCTCGACTGATTTATTGTTATATGATTTACTGTATCACTGAACTGGTGTCGTTGAAAGCAAAATACCCCACGCTGTATCAGGCTAGAATGATTGCCATTCTCCCTGCCCTGTTTCCCTGTCAATAAATGCCCAATAAAATAAAAATCTTTTACTATTCTTAGGTATTAATCTTCTTCCTGTGTTCTTAATGAGAGCAGAAACATTTATCAGACAAAGGAAATGAATGTTTTATGTATATGTTATCTTTAGGAAAAAACAATAATATTATAATGTTGCTACTGCCATTATAACTTCTAACACATTGTCAAACATCAAAATATGTCATTTTTTAAACTACAAATGGAAATACTCCTAAATTAAATACTTCAGAATGGGGACTCCATTTATGGGCGTGCATGTACCTTTTGTTCAAGGTACATAATGTAATGTAACAAATTTAAGGATTCTTTTTAACAAAGAACTACCAAAGTGGCAATATTTCATTTGGAATTCAGGTTGTTTTTTATTGTAGTACCAACTATATGTTAATTTTGTGATGACAGTGGTCTATCATAGGGCCTTGTTCAAAGGCAATGTCCAAGTATAAATAACTTACTAGATAAAAGACTTACATAGAATTGTTACCAAAGCAAAGAAACATACACAATGAAAATAACTCAAATAGGGTGGCACCTATGGCTTAAGGAGTAGGGCACCGACCCTATAATACCAGGGGTGGCAGGTTCAAGCCCAGCCCTGGGCCAAAAAACTGCAAAAAAAAAAAAGAAAGAAAGAAAAGAAAAGAACTCAAATAAATCAAGTGTTTAGAGTAAATAAAACTGAAATTGTTAGTTTTCCCAAAGTCTGTCCTCCTACCTCCACTGGAAGAAATAATTCCTTAGCTATTACCTAAACCCATTTTTATAGTTGAAACCTCAACATAAGCAGCACTATTTAAATCCAGAATGGCAAACTAAAAATAGAACATCAAGCATGAAAATTCAGAGACATCCTGCACTGTTGAATCAATGAAACTGTGAAATTTATACATGATAAAAGATGTTATAAAAGTTTATCATTCAAATTATCAGACAGGAAGTAGTTCAAACTAATAAAAAGGTAGAAATATCAGATGAAGCCGGGCATGGTGGCTCACGCCTATAATTCTAGTACTTCAGGAGGCTAAGGCAGGAGGATTGCTTGAACTCAAGAGTGCGAGGCCAGCCTGAGAAAGAGTGAGACCCCATCTCTACTAATAGAAAAACTAGTCAGGCATTGTGGGTTGTGCAGTCTCAGCTACTTAGAAGGCCGAGACAAGGGGCCCTCTTGAGCACAAGAGTCTGAGGTTGTTGTGAGCTATGACACCAGGGTACTCTTCCCAGGGCAACAGAGTGAGACTCTGCCTCAAAAATAAATAAATTAATAAATACCGTATGAAACCAGGGAACTTTAAGATTGTTAAAATTACTAATCCTATTGGAGTAAATGGAGATACATAAAGCCTTTCAATTCCAGGTAAAGGTGAACATTTCACATTGAGGAACAGAAGCATAATCAGATATAAACAAGGTCGGCTAAAGATTGGGCACAAGCAGTGTTGCTTTTAGGCTAAATTAAAATAAAAAGTTATATTTAATATAAATGTAAAAATATATAACATATAATATTAAACAATATATATTATAATATATTATATAATACATATTAATTTTATAATTGATATTATATTTAATATTATGATGTCATCTAAATATTTTTACATATTAAAAATTCACAACAAGTTTTATTTCATGAAGAAAGAATACCAAAAAAATGTGATTTGGAATCTAGTAGAGAAGGAGAACCGAGTAAGTAGGTAGACAATTTTCCTCCCATTTCCACCCTGATAGATCAAAAATCTAAGAGCTTTCTAAGTGAAGAAGGAGACCGTTGCCTTTATTTCTCATTCTTAATATTATGGAAGACCTCAGGCATTCATTTTCTTACCATAAGATAATACTTCTAATACATGTGGCTTTCAAAATATCACAGATGTTTTTTAATAAAAGTAATAAAAGCTCTTAAAATGCATTCCACATGATAAAAGACAGGCAACCTGAATAAAAGCCGATCAGATGTAAACTAGAATAAAGCATTGTAAAGATGGTATCTCTGGACACACACCTTCAATCAAGTTGGCTACATTCATTTAAATCTAGAAAATCACTGCCATACAAAGTGAAATAGCTTTTTAAAGGGTATGTTACTGTAAGTTGTAAGTGCCTATTCAAGTTCATGATTTGATAACTAGATTCTCCTCTCTTTCACTTCCCTTTGTATGAATAGAACAGATTGTGGCTAATTGAAAACTACAATCAGAAAGCAATCAGGCTGGCGTGGTTAATAACAGGCCTTTCTGTTGAAGCACTGTTTATGAACCAAATTAAAGTTATATTTTTTGCTAACCATAAAATCTGCTGTTGTTATCACATGTGCAATTCTTTTTAAATTGGATGCAAAAAATAAGAAAAATCACAAACTTTAAGACACTTTTCTTTGGTATGAGCCTATCTTTAAGAAAATACATTTCCAATTTATTATTCTTAATATATTTTTATATCTTATTGTAAATCAGGAACATAACATTTAAACAGATCAGTAATAAAGAGGGCTATTCTTTCTGTCTCTGAGAAATGTAAATAAGCAGCAAATGATACACTCTCAGAAAAGTTGGAGTCAGTGACTTCCGAATGCAGGCACTGAACACTTAAAAGAATGGAATCAATAGTAAGATCCATTAGACAAAGAAAACTATGGACCCATTCCTTAGTGGGATCTGGAGTATTTTTCTTGTGTGACATCTACCTTCTGGTCAAAAAAGAGCCCTAGATACTCATATTAATGGTAATGCTTCTCCCTTACTCTTTGTACTTTGTTTATCTAATTTGAAAGGGGCTGAACGAGCTCCTTTCTCCCCAACATTCTGGACTCACGAATTCTCTGCTGTCATGTAACGCACTTCCTGGCATTCAGGACCCTCATCCCTGCCCTGCTTGGTCCAAATCCACATGTACAATAATATGTTTAGGAGAAGATGCACAAATTTGTATAGAACTATCTTCTATTAGTTCAAGATTTACTTATTTATTTTTATTTTACTTTATTTATTTATTTTTTTTGAGACAGAGCCTAACTCTGTCTCTGTTGGTAGAGTGCCCTGGCTTCACAACTCACAGCAACCTCCAAATCTTGGGCTTAAGTGATTCCCTTGCCTCAGCCTCCCAAGTAGCTGGGACTACAAGCACCCACCACACACCTGGCTATTTTGTTGTTGTTGTTGTTGTTGTGGTTGTCATTGTTGTTTTAGCTGGCCCGGGCCAGGATAGAACCCGCCAGCATCCATGTATGTGGTGGGCACCCCACCCACTGAGCTACAGGCACTGCCTAGTTCAAGTTTAATTAACAACAAGATAAAAATAATGTAAAGAGACTTCTCTGTAAGAGACATGATGCTATAGTATCTAATATGAAAAGTTTACGAAAATGCATAATCAGCATTCATTGTTGGTGTAATATTTTCTCACTTCTTGAGCCTTTTTTTTTTTTTTTCTTTTGGCCAGGGCTGGGTTTGAACCTGCCACCTCCAGCATATGGGACTGGCGCCCTACTCCTTGAGCCACAGGCGCCACCCTATTTTCTCACTTCTTAAGGAGGACTTCCCTTGTCCGTTCCCAGAATAAGTGAGATTCATCTGTATGACACTCCATTCTCTAGAGATATTGTAGTCTAGACCATGAGGGCACACAATATCAGACTGAGATGCAAAACTTGTTAGAGGAACCCCAGGATGAGGACATTCTAATGTCTCCGTTAGCGTGACCTATAGTGGTCAAGTAGAGAGGACTCATCCTCTGTCATCTCCCTTCTCTCTTTTGTCCCTGTGTGACAACCACGTCAGGGACTATTATGCTGAATGGACAGGCCCAAGGTGAACAACTTCCTCCAGCTGCAATGGGGCCAACCACCTGCCACAGTGCTCATGCTGTTGTGACTTCACCGCCTTTACATACAAAAATGCAGCTCAAAGATTCCATTTAGTTGTCACAACAGACACAGATGAAGTAAAACTTACCTATTATTTGATTCAGGGCTGCCTAACAGAAGAAAGTGTTAAGATCAGCCTATGTTAATAGAGTTCCTCAATGAGTTTGGGGGCAAAGTCCTAGAAGATTTTATTTGCATTTTGTCCTTGATGTTTGCATGTATCTCAGGTCCTCAGAGAGAGGAGTTGTTGAGATGGATATCTAAATCTGATTATTCTTACATTTCCTGGGAAAATATATTTCCTTAACATCAACCTCATGTTCTTCTAATATTTGAAAACAATAGGCATCACAGAAGCCTACAAATATTATCCTACTTAGAATTGCATTCTTCCTTTCTCACCACTGTCATTCCTCATCCTTTTAATTTTCTCTACATTTATTTCCTTTTTTTGCACAATAGGTACTACATCCTAACATGCTGTGTAATAGGCATGCATTTACACACATATATACGTGGCATATAATATGTACTGCTTATTAAAATTGTTTGTCTATTAATATCCACCGCCACCACCACCCCCATTAAATTTGAGCTGTATTGCAAGAACTTGGACTTCTGTTTCATTGACAGATTTCTTTCAGTTTGGACTATTTCTGCCACATTATTGGTGCCCAACAAATAGTTACAGAAGAAACTGTTGGACAATAGTTTTTAAGCTACATTTCTGCAGTTGCAGAATAAATAATAGTAGCATTTAAGAAATCTCCATTTATGAACCTCAACAACATGTTGGATCTTACGATGACTGTAAATGTTTCAATGCTTTCTTCATGTGTTTATTCAAAATGCATTTGTAAAAATGCTGACTTCCTCTCATTTTTAAATTTTGCCTCATTTGTGTTAACTGTTGACCACTTTTTTTAAGAAAAAAATCTTTCTTCGAATGTATTCAAAGAATCCAAATGGATTTAGTGTAACAGAATTCAAACCCTCATTTGAATTGATTTTTTTTATTAAATGACGTTAGTTTGCTGTTTCTTTGTGGGTGTGGTCTTGTTGATATATCTCTACTGAGTATTGATTTTCACATTCAACTGCATTTTCTATTTGTTGTTATTGAAAACATTAGCAAACAAACTGACTTAGAGGGGCATAAATCCAAGTGAACAATTAAGTAGCTCTAGTAATTGGCTTTTTTAAGTGTTAGCTTCTTTCTCCATAAAACTCTGGGGAAGAAGACTGCCTGGTCTCCTTGTAACAGGAAGTATAAAGGAGAAGTATTTTATAATCACCCGTGATAGTCTTGTTTTAATAAGCTCCTAACAACAATTTTTAAGCCTTCAATTTCTGTGACTAATGACTCTTAATAAGTCTTTATTCATAAGTGATATTACCATGCTGAAAAATATATACAAAGAGATAATCTAGTATAGAATGGAGTGAATTTACTTGAACTGCTGTGTTGGGTCCATGATCTTTTTTGGTCAATATCACCCCAAACAAAGGCTGTGCCCAGGGCTCTGATTGTTCATAACTGTGATAAACACTTCACTAATAAAATTGCGGACACAGCCCATGTCCTTTACTGACCTTCATGTAAAACAGATAAGATGAAAATTATAGGACTTGGATAACAGAGAAATAAGGAAATGAAAAATGTTTTTAGAATGAAATCAAATTAACTCCACTTTAGTGCATTAAGACCAGGTTCAAGATAAATGCCTATGCACACAGTTCAAAGGAAATCATCGTATAGATTCTAAGATATTTTATGAAGAAGAGCTAAAAAATAACTGAAGCCTGGCCACCTAGACGTTTCCTATAGTCAGATTTCAACACATAAGGACAAAGTTCTGGCAAGGTAGTGACAGGCTTTTGGACTGGACTAGAAGTACTTTCAGTAGAGGAACCAATTTTTAGAGGAGTTCCACAGATCACTTCTGCTTTCTTCTTTCCAGGATACTCTGCCTAGGACTCTCCCATACTGTGTCAATCATATCATCATTATATGTTTGCATTTCTAGCTCCTGTGCCAGAATACTGGCTCCTCAGAGATAAAGGGCGCGTGTCAGACTCTGCCCAACTCTTCATCTGTATCTACCAGGTGATCAAAAGAAACATTTTTGGTATTAAAAAATAAAACATTTGACTTAAATAAGGGAAGGTGTAATTAATATACTGGGTCAAACACGCAGGAAATACATCATGGGTTGCTCTAATGTTAATACCATTTCATGAAATGTCACAGTAAAGAGAACACAATGGGAAGTATGCTCCTCCATCAAATGCAAGAACCGAGCATGCCATTAAAACTTTGCAACATGGCAAAGATTTGCTTTACTTGTTTGAGATCATATTGCAATCACTTCAGGAAACATCCCCATGTTCTAATCACATCTGTAATTTTCTCTCCTGCTGCACTATCTCACCAGCTCAGCCACGATGTCAACTGGCTTGTCCACTTTAGCTCTGTCTCTACCCAGGGCCCACCACTGTTCGGGGCTGCCTCGCTCTCTGAGTTAGGGGTCCTGATAGAAGCAGTACAGATGCCCTTCTGTCTTCTCCACCTAAACCTGAGAATTCATTGATTATAAACCTAAACAATCATTGCCTGTTACATAAAAAGGAGGCAGAGGGCAGTGCCTGTGGCTCAAAGGAGTAGGGCGCTGGCCCCATATGCCGGAGGTAGCGGGTTCAATCAAACCCATCCCCGGCCAAAAAACTGCAAAAAAAAAAAAAGGAGGCAGAAATAATTTGCCTGCCCAACCAGTTTTGAGTACAGAGTCTCAAGACTGAAGAAAGAACCCTTTCAGTTCCGTATCAATAGTAGGCAGACACATGATAAAGAATCATTCTTCCACATAAACGTTACGTTGTTAATAAACCTTAAGCTTCCCAAGGTGTGATTACACATTTTATTATTTTACGTAAATAGGTGCTCATATTTTTATGATCAACTGAGTAGTAACTACAATGGAAACCATGATTTGGGAAGCTATTTAGCAACTTAAATTCATTTATACTAATTTACTTAAATGCATTAAATAACGTAATCTTTATTTTCCCAAGAATCCTGAGAGATACGTATAAGAATGTTTCACATAGGGCGGCCCCTGCGGCTCAAAAGAGTGGAGTGCCGGCCCCATATGCCGGAGATGGCAGGTTCAAACCCAGCCCCGGCCAAAAAAAAAAAAAAAAGAATGTTTCATATATAAATACATAAATCTATTTTTAATGTATGAATATGCAAAACATTGTGCTCATCTCCAGTAGCTTTTTAATTTTTTCTACATGATTTATGGTAGCTATATTTTGACTCACATAGCAATAAAACACAATGGTGTTTATCTCCCTATGTACATATTCAGATATACAAGCTATTCAGAAACACAGACAGTCATTCACTGGCTTACAAATTGAGTGCATAGACTTCATATCATAATCGCCTACTCAGATCTGCCTGCAGGGTACATCCAAATGCAGGAGGAACACTCAAGTTATTTTACCTCTAGAATTATTTGCCTTGAACTTTAGGAATGCAGATATTTTTCAATTCTGATGTTAATGATGAAATTTCTTTTTTAGCCAAGTCAGCTCTTTTCTGCTCAATTCATAATTTCATCATTCTCCCCCATCCTCCAATAATTTCATAGCGTGGGACAATTACTGTTAGAGACAGAAGCTACAGAGAAATATTCTCAACTGGTGTCTAACCAGAAGTTTAATCATTCCTGAGAAATCTGTGACATAAATCAAAGTGTGAAACTTCATATTAAAAATTCAGTGCCTTGGAAATGGTACATGCTGCCGTAGGTGTTAAAGTTATGCCGTGCATAGGAAAATATGTGATTGGTGCAGAGTCAAATAATATTTTAAATAATTAACATCAAAATTAAATCATTTATTTCTCATTTCTTAGAAAATTCTTTATGGTCAAAATTTAATTAATACTTAAATAAGCAAAGTGCACCCCTATAGGAAATATTCTGCAGCTGTTAGAATTAAATATGTTTATAAATACTGACAGCCCCCGGAAGCTACCAAAAAGTATACTCATATTCATATAAAAAATACAAAACTTTATTTGCATGTATGTGTGTATATTACTCCATATGTAAATGAATAGTATACATTATGGAGAGTTTTTATACCAGTGACATTAGGTTACCTCTGGTAAGAAAATTGGAGACAAGTAAAAGTAAACATTCACATTTTACTTCTTTTTTTTAACTGTTTCAACCTTTACAAAAACGTGTTAAAAAAGAAACTAGTAAAAAGTTACATTTTTTTTTTTTTTAACGTTGTGAGCTTTTTAAATTTTTTTTAATTTTTACAGTTTCTGACCAGGGCTGGGCTTGAACCTGCCACCTCTGGTATATGGGGCTGGCGCCCTACCCCTTTGAGCCACAGGCACCACCCCACATTTTTTTTATTTTACTTTTATTTTTCCGTTTGAGGTTGTTTTCTCAAGCTGTAATTCTTAAAGCTTCATTTGCCTTTGTGGGCAATTCCAAAACTTACCCACAACACATTTGATATTCCAGTTCAGTTTTGGAAACAAAGTTTTCTCCACAAAATATCAAAGGATCTTTCACTAAAAGTCCAGACTATACTCTTCCACATGACACGGAGTAAACAGCCCTTAAGGATTTCTTGCTTAGATAAGCTATTAACATTCATAGAGCGTCTATTACTGAACTTGATTGGCTTGTGTGTCAAAGTGACAGATCTACAGCCTCTATAACAATATTTCAGCTCATAAGCATCTATGGCCAATTAATCCCTTACGAATTGGACTATAGTTAGCCAGTTGTCACAGCGTTGGAACTGTGACAGTTCTCCTTGCTAAAGGACACCTCAGTATGTAAACTTGCATCAGTACATATCTCCAAAGGTATAGACGCACGACTACTTTAGGGCTACTTCACCAAGAAGAGAGTTTAGAACTTCACAATGTGGCTCAGATCCCAGGATCAATAGAGCAGAGCTTGTAGGCTCTGGGAGAAATTTCTTTTCTACTTTAAAATTAATAATTATAAACATCCTTCTAAGAGAATTCTTTGCAAAGAAGTAGTAAGTATATTCTGAATGCTCAAGGCACTGAATCAAACTTCTCTCTATGATAAACGCAACTCATCTCAAAGGACTGCAAAGTTTCACATTTGCATATGCAAATAAATGACTCTTATGCCCAGAAATCATGAATTGCCTGTGACTCTTTTACTTTTAGCAAATAACCAAAGCACAATGTGAACTAAGGTAACCCCTGCATATTTTTAACACCTAGTAAATAAATAAATAAATAAGCAAAACAACACTAATAAATAATTTGTGTTGTCAGTCAATAATATGATAGAAGAACTGCTGTTTGGTGAAGATTTGTCAGAATTCAAATTGTCAATTAAAATCGTGAAATGTCCACTTTTCTTTTAAAATCAGATGGAGGAAAATATTGTATATATCCTTGAATTGATTGATCTGCCTTAACAAACAGGAACACTGAGTTCAAATATTATTTAACACAAATTCTGTGCTTGTAAAATACTTTATTACCAACAATTGGTGTATAACCACATTTAACTTTTGTAGTATATAATTGGTAACTAAGTTTTTACAGTTTAAAGTGAAACAGTAAAAATTTACCTATGTTACTAATTCAAATTTCAGTAAAATTCTGGCAACTCTTTCTATATTCTATGGGTAGAACACTAGTTTTGTATCCTATAAAAAGGCATACCTCACTTAAAGTTATTTAGTATATTTTCTTTTTTTTTTTTTTCTTTTGCAGTTTTTGGCTGGGGCTGGGTTTGAACCTGCCACCTCCATCATATGGGGCTAGCGCCCTACTCCATTGAGGCATAGGCACCACCCCCATTTAGTATATTTCTTTAAAGGAATCATCACTAGTGTTGCAATATTTGGGACCTACTTATGCTAACAAGTTTACTCATCATTCATCTGAAAGTCAAATTAACTGAGAGTCTTGTTTTCTTATTTGCTAGATAAGGCAACCAGAATCACATTAGTTAATTGGGAAAAGTTTTAGAAACTCAGGGCCTATTTGGGGGAATGTAGGTTCAAAGTTTTCTTAAACTATTGGATGTCAAATGTAGGTCAGAAGGGGTGGAAGCTCTGTGAAGATCAGTTTCAAGACACTCCAATCATTAATATAAAGCTATTATTTTCACAGACTAATGTCCTAATGGTTAATTGTTATCCATTAATGTAATTAGTATAATTAAAGATAATTACTGTGTCACAGTGCTTGCATGGTCTTCACTAATTCAAATATATAATTGCATCAATTTTGGTCAGCTGAAAATAAATTGTAAGAATTCACAAAAAAATCACTCTAACAAAGCTAATTTTTGAAAATTATATATGTAAGATCCTTAGATATCATGGTAAAATTCTCCCAGTTACAGACCATATTGGTATTTAAAAATGATGCTTGCTTGCTCCTCACAGACACTTAAATATTTACTAAACTCCATATAACAAATGTTTTTGGTGACAAATAAAACAGTTCTTGCAAAACACCAGTAGAATGCTATTATGTCTTATTTTTGTCTACCCATAAACAGTCTTACGATGAATCTTAGATGTTTCTAATCTAGTGACATTTCTAACTCACAAGGGCTAGAATGCCCATCAGTAGGTTGCCCTAATGAAATTTCCTTTCCATCTGCATAGAGTCATAACTGTGTCAATTTCTCGAACCTGTTTTAGGAATCTCATCCGAATGCATTTTTCAGTAGACTGACTGCCATAATGGAAAGTTTCTCCCAGGTTGAAAGCTGATGATGTGAGTAAATGCAAAATTTGTGTGGATGCCATTCTAAACACCCCCACCCCAGGACGGAAGGAGATTGCACAGCCATTGACACATGTCGAATGTTGGGTTCTTTTGATTATTGGAAATACCTGTGATAAAGTCTAGGAAGGAAATTTATTAAGTAGGAATGAAATTTATTAACTGTGAGAAGGCAAAAATGAATCTCCACGAACCTTATTTTCTTCCTCTATAAATTAGAATCATGATAACCAATGACATCATTTGCTATTTCCCCCTAGATGTGATGTATACGTTAGAAGCAATTATACTTTATTGTTAGTTCATTCTCAAACAATAAAACAATGGTAGCAAAGAGCGGATGTATTGATTGGAAGATGAGTCTCTGTAGATTCTCACTCTCTGCTTCTTTTGTGAGCCGAGACATTCATGTCCTTTGTTGTGTATTTTGTATTCAAAGAGGTTTGTATAGTATAGCAAACAGCCTTGGAAGACAAAGGTAGTAGTCTCTCTCTCTAAGGCAGGAATTTTTTTACTAGTATAATAACATGTTCCCCCCTGAGAAGGTGGTTTGCAGTTCCTTACAAAGTATTATGTTTCTTAAGCTCAGGGTTTCTCAAGAGTGGTGTAAATTCATGGTGTAAACAGCATCCCCCAGGACCTGTTTTGATCTCTCTCCTGAGGGTCTCTTGTGAGATTGGGAGGAAAAGGGAAAAGAATTGAATATGATGGTGATGTTCTTGCTGTACATGAATAACAAAGCACTTTGTCTCCAACCCAGGAGACTTGATCTTCTGGCGGCATGTAGAAATGATAGCAGGCTAACATTTTAGCTTGCAAGAGGGAGAAAATATCACATTTTCCATAATTCTTAGTAGGGCACTTATCATGACAATTTTAACATGTTTATGATAAATATTGTCAGAGCTGGCCGGGCATGGTGGCCCATGCCTGTAATCCTGGCACTCCGCAAGGCCAAGGCAGGTGGACGGCTTGAACTCAGGAGTTTGAGACCAGCCTAGGCATAGCAAGACCTCATCAATACTAAAAGTGAAAAAATAGCTGGGCATTGTGGTGAGTGTCTTAGTCTCAGCTACTGGGAAGTCTCAGGGAGGAGGATCTCTTGAGTCCCAAAGTCTGAGGTTGCTATGAAGTATAATGACACTACAGAGTTCTACCCAGAATAAAAGAGTGGGACTCTTTCAAAAAAAAAAAAAGAAGAAGAAGAAGAAAAGAAATATTGTCAAATCTGATCAATGTATTCCAAAGTTTTAGATCCTCAAAATAATAGTGTTTTCCTTAACTAATGTAAATAATTTAAAATAAATAATCTTTCTTAAAGATCAGATTGTATAATTTCCTTCTTGAGTCATTACTATATAACGTAGAACACTGTATTCCCAGCCCCACTCGAGGTCTGCATCATGTGTGTTGAAGCCCTGAATTTCTTGTTTATAGCTAAGTGCTGTACAATGCACAATGCAAGTTCAGTGAGACCAGGGGTTTTATCTGCTTTCTTAGAGTATCACTGGGCTAAAGTAGACATATTATAAATATTTATCCACACAGCAGTGAGTGACCAGCTAGTAGAGTAATACGTGACAAACTCATAGCTCTTTCAAAAACTATTATCCAGAAATAAAAAGGAATATTTCTGCATAATTTTATTTTTCTAAATTAATTACCCTAATATGTTGATTCAGATCACACTTAAGAGTAAATATTTGAAAATAAGTAATTAAAAGTAATTAATTTAAAAAATACTTTCACATTTTAAATGATAGCAATTTTTAAAAATTGGGCGGCGCCTGTGGCTCAGTGAGTAGGGCGCCGGCCCCATATGCCGAGGGTGCCGGGTTCAAACCCAGCCCCGGCCAAACTGCAACCAAAAAACAGCCGGGCGTTGTGGCGGGCGCCTGTAGTCCCAGCTGCTCGGGAAGCTGAGGCAAGAGAATCGCGTAAGCCCAAGACTTAGAGGTTGCTGTGAGCCGTGTGACGCCACGGCACTCTACCAAGGGCGGTACAGTGAGACTCTGTCTCTACAAAAAAATAAAAAAAAAATAAATAAATAAAAAAAAAAAATTGGATCCACCAAAAACGATACAATCTGCAGAGGTGGCCAGTATAAAATATGATATAAAGAGGATCAGATCCTTATATTGCTACCTAGTAGTAAGATGCTTTTGGCAGGTCATTCAATCACACTAAGCCTTAGTTTCCTCCCATATAAAATGGAAATAATAATTTCCACCGTACAAATTTGCTGTATGGTAAATGAATTCATTTATGAAAAGTAATGCCAGGAAGGCTATGTGAAAGTGTGTCAAACGCTCTGTGAAGCTAGTGAATGATGCCCCATGATCATATCAATGTACACATCTATGATTTAATTAAAAAAAATAAAAAAATAAATGAAAAGTAATAAGCACGGTATCCAATATATAGCAAGTACTAAAGGAATAAGAAAGTATATTATATAAAATCTCTGAAAGTTATCTTAATTTAAAACAACTAAAATCAGGTTCTATAACTACCTTTTGATCTCATGACAAATTCAAAACAAAACTAAAACATGAAAATAATATTCAGGCATAGGTGGCCACAGTGGCTCACACCTGTATTTCCAGCATTTTGAGAGGCCAAGGAGGCAGGATCACTTGAGGCCCAGGGATTGAGACCCACCAGCCGGAGCAGCATAGAGGTAAGCCATTTGTACAAAAATGTTTAAGACTATCCAGGCATGGTGATGCAGGCCCAGTTACTTGGGAGGCTGAGGGAGGAGGATCCCTTGAGCTCAGGAGTGGGAGGTTACACTGAGGTACTGTTACACCACTGCACTCCAGTCTCTCTGACACACACCTACACAAAACCACAGGGATGTCCTACCCCATGATTCGTTGAGCTCTGTGTTTGCTCTATTTCCTAATGTGCGTTATGCTCATTTGCTGAACAAAGAGGTCATCATGTCACTATTATTTTTATAAATCCATATATGAATAAGTCATCATTAGGCAAGTAAAGTGGGCTCTACACAGGGACATCTTTTTCTTCAAAAGAAGTTAGTGAAGCATGGTAGAGAGACCATAGGGGTTGGAGTTACATAATTTTAAATTCCATCCTTATGAATTTTACAAAATTTGATGGACCTTTCTGAACTTCAATATTCTTATTTATAAAGCAACTCAGTTGGCCCCTATCTATCATGGGTATGGTGTAGCCACACTGAACTACCCTGGTTTCCCAAGCACACCCTTCTCCAGGTCTTCATGACTTTTTGTCTGCTGGTGCTCTTCCTCCCAGAGTTCACTGGGTGTATTACAGCTCTCTAGACCAGAGGTCAACAAAACTTTCCTATAAAGGGCTAGATAGTGAATATTTGAGGCATTGCAGACCATGTGATTTCTGCTGCAAATACTAAGCTGTGTTGTTGCAACAGGAAGGCAGCCACAGTCTACAGACAAACAATGTTTGTTCCAATAAAACTTTATTTATGGACACTAAAATTTAAACTTCACATAGTTCATGTTTTGAAAAATATCATCTTCCCTTTTGTTTTTCTAATACCCATTTGAAAATGCAAAAAAAAAATAATAATAATCTTAGATAGTAGGCAGTTACAAAAACAGGACAGATGTGATGGCCCATGGGCCATAGATTTCTGATCCCCTTATGTGAACAAGTATCATTGCTTTGTGAAATTTTCCATATTATATTCCATAGTCAGGCAGCCCTTTGTCTTCTTTCTTAGTACTTTGTTAATAATATGTCATTGCTTATGTTATTTGTCTCCAGATTTACCATTTCTTCCAAACTGTAAACTATTAAGAACATTATCTACTACAAATATGTTGTGATCAAGAGCATAGACTCTGAAACTAGACTGCCTAGATTTGAACCTCAATTCCAACATTGATTGTATTTAAGCTCTTTGTATCCCAATTATTTTCATTTGGTGAAATTAAAAGGAGTTAATTATAGTCCATATAACACAGAACTATTTTTGAAGCATGCATTACAAAAAAAAAAAAAATGGTTTAAACACTCCATGTTGCTAACCTAGATTTCATGAGTTCTGACAAATTAATAGTGACAAAGGAAAACTTTCTGAAAAATTATACTAGGCAGGTGATGCCTGTGGCTCAGGGGAGTGGGGTGCCGGCCCCATATGCCAGAGGTGACGGGTTCAAACCCAGCCCCGACCAAAAACTGCAAAAAAAAAAAAAAAAAAAAAAAATTATACTAGGCAAATTTTATTCTTGCATATGTATATAAGGAAACATGTAGAATACGGTCTGCAGGAATAGAATTAACAACAACAAAAAAAAAAAAAAACCTGAATAAAACTGAAGTGTAAATGTTCAGTAATATCCAGCTCCTAAGATGGCCCCATGATCTTTGCCTCTTGGTCTCCGTGGCTTTGGGAAGTCGTTCACTTGTTAAATCACCATCACCCATATAATCAAGAGATGATGGCTGATGTGATTAACCATGACTTCCAAAACTAAGATATTAAAAACACTGTAACTGGTATGTTGGTCTCTTAGGTAGCTGGCTCTGGTGAAAATCAACTGCCATATTATAAGAAGACTAAAGCATCTCCATCTCTAAGAAGGGTTGAGTTTCCAACACCAACTTACCAAACATGTGATTGAGCCACTTTAAAAGTGGATTTTTAAAACCTGACAAGCCTGCAGGTGATCATAATTCAATTGGCATTTAATTCTAATCTCATGAGAGACCCTAGGCCTAGATTTCTGACTGGGATGCTTCCAATTTCTTCATTCTTAAAAACCTGAAAGTTAAAAAATGATTTCTTTAAGCAATTTAGTTTCAGAGTTACTAAACATAGACATTCATTGCAGGATAAATGATGGCAAATTTTATAAAATTCAAAATCAACTGAACAGAAATAAAATATTAGTTAGCATATATACATATTCTACAAAACTGTTTTAAAAGCAAGGGATTGAGCCTTGTGATATTAAAGATAGGGTTTCCTTTGTAGGGGCAAAGAGCTCAGAAGAAGATTAACGTTACTAGCAATGATCCAATGCTTGGGTTGGATAGTGTTTTCATAGGTAATCATAAGATCATCAATACTTTTACTTATTAAAATTTATTTTATTGACATAATCTCACTCTGTCAACTTGTCTAGAGTGCCAGGGTATCAGGCTAGCTCATAGCAACTTCAAACTCATGGGCTGAAGCGATCCTCCTCCTTCAGCCTCCTAAATGGCTAGGACTACAGCCACTCACTACAACACTTGGCTGATTTATTTGCTAAACTTATAAAAGATAACATATTTGTAATATGGACCAATTTTGATCTAGGAAATATGATTAATAACATTGTTTAACTCTAAGATCTATTGAGACTTCCCATCATCCAGAGGAAAACCATTGCTCTGAAACCAGAATACCTTTCCAACTTCCATAAAATACCATCTGTCAGAGGTTGACTATTGAAGAAGAGAAAGAAAACATAGAATTATATGACCCGAGATAAAACATATTGATTCTTAAGAAGTTGGGATAACCCATGCTTTGGCCTCTATTGTTAATCCTTCTCTAATAGATTTAAGGTGTTTTTTAAAAATAATCTCTGAATATAGGCTAGCAGGATTGAGTTTTTTAACCTCAAATTCACTGTCCTTAACATTTTCATCCTCTGTTTTCTTATTGAAATCAATAGTATTTTTTGTAAATTATTATTTGATAGATGGAATTTTTTCTTTTGGAAATTAAGAATTCTTAACACACTTGGAAAAAGAAACACTAAAAACAACCCCAGCAAATTCCTGAAATTAAAGTAAATGAGTAAGCAAATTTTCACTTCAAAAAGATACAGAGAATAAGGGAAATTAGGACATCATCTTGAAACTAAGACTTAAAGATTTAGTCTAAACCAGCACCATTTCTTCATCATGCTATAAATATACAGTATGAAACTAAATTAGTATATTTGCCTGAAGGATTCAATCAACACTGTGACACAATGTTATCATAACATTATGTACTAATTGAAAAAAAAAAAAAAAGCCTCCGTGAATTTATCTCATCACTTTCCACGTTCTATTCTAACAAAATACATGACACAGGTAGGTATTGCTTCTTCATTAAAACTGTTGGGATTTTAATTCTTCCAAAATTTCCTTCAATGATTATCTATTAATAATTTTTATTTGGTTTATAATTCCTCATTCATTCATTTTTAGAGACAGAGTCTTGCTCTGTCATCTAGGTAGGAATGCAGTGGTGCAATCATAGCACAGTGTAACCTCGAGATTCTTAGCTCAAGGGATGTTTCTGCCTTAGCTTCCCAATTATTTTTTGTAAAGAAAGCATCTTGTGATATTATCCAGGTTGGTCTCAATATCTTGGACTCAAACAATGCCCTCATCTTGTCCTCCCAAAACACTGAGAGTACAGATATGAGTTACCATGCCCGGCCTCATTCATTTTAATATATATAGCAACTACTTGATATATACAGATGCTACTAGATTCATGAGGGGACTATATGTTGATAAACCTTGTAAATTTAAAATATTGTTAAGAAAAGGTGTGTTTACATGTAATTTACAAATCATCATAGTCTAGCTTAGCCTACTTTAAAGGTTCTCAAACACATTATCCTACAGTTGAGTGAAATCATTTAACAAAAGGTATTTTTTATAATGAATTGCTGAATATCTCATTTATTAAAAAAAAGTCCACCATTGAAAAATGGAATGGATGGCTGTATAGGTCCTCAAGTATGGTTTCTACTGAATATGGATTGTTTTGTATTATACAAATGAAAAACTCTTATGTTGAACATGTAAACCAGGAACCATCCGTACTCCACTGATTGCTGAGAAACTTGGGTAACAAGTGTTAGCAGTGTCACTGCAACAGCCATGTATGCAGCAAATAACTTCATTCATTCAAGCTTAGTTTTCTTATGTATAAAACAAAGTAGTTGACTTAAAAAATTCAGAATGCCATTGGAAACTAAGTTTAGGAAAGTATTAAGCACTTTCTTAATATCATATAAAATAATACGATAGAAATATTGGAGTAAAAACTCTGCCATTTTAATAAAGAAAATCAGATCTCATTAAGATGGGCTTTATGTGCAGAAAATGCAAATTGCTACCACGTGTCTCCCTATGAGCAGGCGGAATCATAACAGTGAATCTCTGAAATATTTTTGTTTTGTTGTGTTTTTTCTTTGTATATGTTTGTTTTGGGGTTTAGTATCCCTGTAAAGTCTAATGTTTGTTTCCTTCACATTTCAGTATTCAAACTCAAAAAAAAAAAAAAAAAAACTTTTTATAGAACAGTCACAACATTTTGCAAATATAAAAGAATTAACCATCTGGAACCACCTAAACAAGAATCATTCCAGCACTAACAATCTGCTATAAACATGAATAAAAAATCCAATTGTGGCCCACATTGAGAGAAGATAGGGTTTTCAGATGAATTACTGAGATAGTTATAGAAGAAAATTATTTGCAAAAGCAATTAACAATGAGCAGAAATAAACAAGAAATCTTTCAATCTGAGGGTAATACCCATGATTCAATATTCACTAGTATTTATTATGAAGTTAATACGATGCATCTCTTAGACACAGGTATATTGCAGATCTGAGAGTCTATGCGATGGATCACATCAACCATACATTCAACAACCAAATGGCATCCTGTCTAGTTTAGAAATAAGATGAGCAGAATACTTTTTTAGAGCATGCTATCTGAATGCTTATAATGTAGATAAATGTATACGATAAACTTAAATATTCTACAAAACAGTGTATTTATTCGAGGTTTTATAACTTCAAATCTAAATGTTTTATAAACGCATTCTTAGTACATGAAATCTGGGGGGCTTGCAATCACAGAAAAATTGCAAATCAAACAAATAAATGAGTTCAAACTGATAGTAAGTATAGTTCAGAAGAAAAACAACAGTAAAAAGTAGAGACACAGATCTATGGAATAGGATAGAGAATCTAGAGATGAACCCAGACACATATCATCATTTGATCTTTGATAAGCCTAACAAAAACACACAATGGGGAAAAGAATCCTCATTTAACAAATGGTGCTGGGAGAACTGGTTGTCCACATGCAGAAGACAGAAACTGGACCCACACCTCTCACCATAGACAAAAATTGATTCTTGTTGGATAAAAGACTTAAATTTAAGACATGAAACAATAAAAATTCTAGAAGAGAGTGCAGGGAACACACTTGAAGATACTGGCCTGGGAAAAGACTACATGAGGAAGACCCCCTAACAATTGTAGCAAAACCCAAAATAAATAACTGGATCAAGCTAAAAAGCTTTTGCACAGCTAAGAGTACCACAAACAGAGCAAAATAGACAGCCCTCAGGCAGGGGAGATGGTTGCATGTTATGAATCTGACAAAGGCCTGATAACTAGAATTTACACAGAACTCAAATTAATACTAAGAAAAGTACAAACAACCCTCTCTATAAGTGGGCAAGAGATTTGAACAGAAACTTCCCTAAGGATGACAAACGAATGGCCAGGAAACACATGAAAAAAAATGTTGATCGTCTTTAATCATCAGAGAAATGCAAATCAAAACCACTCTAAGATACCACCTAACACCAGCAAGATTAGCCCACATAACAAAGTCACAAAACACCAGATACTGGTGTGGATGTGGAGAGAAGGGGACATTTCAACACTGCTGGTTTGCGAAGACTGCTCTTCTTTCATATCAACGAGTTTGTGATTGAATTTATTCTGACACTGACCACCACACACAGCAGGTGCACACTGAGTGAACTAGAAGGCTCCATTATGCCCACCATATTGGAAATAGTGTCCTCAGAAGCCATCCCGGGAAGCAAGTGGCCAGCTATTAAGTAGATTTCTATAACAAATGCAGCTTACACAGGACAACTTGAAATTCAGATCTCCCTGTGGTTAGTCACTTAAAAACATCTACCAAACAGGAGTTTCTGCAGTTGTATTATCCATAACCCATCTTCCAAATCTCAACCTCATTTTTTAGTTTACAACATAACCAACAGTATGGCTCAAGGCAAACTTTCTGTGTTTAGATAAAGCTGCACAGAAGTGCAACCTTTGCCATTCACAGCAACCCAGGAGAATAGTAAATGCATTATTGCTTTGCAGTTTGGGTCCAATCCTCAGTAATTCCTAAAGCAACAGCACTGGGTTTCAATGAGCAGTTCCAAACAACTTACAAATTAAACAACTTCAGAGCTTTCAGTTTTTAAAATTAGTGTTCCTGCTTTCTATTACAATGATGCAGAAGGGTTCCCTAAATCAATTCTACCCACACCGTTACAATGCAAAGCACAGCTTCAAGCTTATTATTTTGAAAAGAGAAGTAAAATGATAGAATGTAAGTAATGAGGTAATCTGTTTGAAAACAAGTAATGAGGCAGTGTAGTATGTGCTCAATAGTGTTATAAAAACAGTTGCCAGTAACTCAGAAACGTTCCACTAAGCCAGGATTTCAGAGATTGTATTTTTCCACCTATCGTCTTAAAAGTAGCAACAATGCATAGAAATACACAACAAATTACTTTTTAATTTAATGCTACATTCTCCATGAATTGTTATACCATATAACATACGCTCACATGCTTATATGCATGTTCATACACATACACACACACACTTTTTTTTTTTTTAATAGAGACACAGTCTCACTTTGTTGCCCTCAGTAGAGTGCTGTGGCATCAGAGCTCACAGCAACCTCCAGCTCCTAGGCTCAGGCAATTCTCTTGCCTCAGCCTCCAGAATAGCTGTGACTACAGGTGCCTGCACAATGCCTGGCTATTTTTTTTGTTGCAGTTTGGCCAGGGCCGGGTTTGAACCCGCCACCCTCCGTATATGGGGCCAGTGCCCTACTCACTGAGCCACAGGCGCTGCCCATAAACATATATTTCGTAACCATGTCACAGTGGCTGTTAACTCTTTATCCACCAATTTCTTTTTTTTTTTTTATTAAATCATAGCTGTGTACATTGATATGATCATGGGGCATCATTCACTTGCTTCCCAGACCGTCTGACACACTTTCATCACACTGGTTAACATAGCCTTCCTGGCATTCTCCCAGTTACTGTGTCAAGACACTTACATTCCACATTTACCAATTTTCACATATACCCTTGTAAGATGCACCACTGTTGTAATCCCACCCTTCCCTTTTCCCCTTCCCCCTATTCTTAAGTTGTAACTGGGTTATAGCTTTCATGTGAAAACCCTAAATTAGTTTCATAGTAGGGCTGAGTACATTAGGTACTTTTTCTTCCATTCTTGAGATACTTTATTAAGAAGAATATGTTTCAGCTCCATCATGTAAACATGAAAGAGGGAAAGTCTCCATCTTTCTTTAAGGCTGCATAATATTCCATGGTGTACATATACCACAATTTATTAATCCATTCGTGGAACGATGGGCACTTGGGATTTTTCCATGACTTAGCAATTATGAATTGGGCTGCAATAAACATTCTGGTACAAATATCTTTGTTATGATGTGATTTTTGGTCTTCTGGGCATATGCCCAGTAGAGGGATTGGGAGAAGACATTTGCAGGTTATGTCTCCAACAAAGGTTTAATAACCAGAATCCACAGAGAACTCAAACGCATTAGCAAGAATAGAACAAGGGCTCCCATCGCAGGCTGGGCAAGGGATTTGAAGAGAAACTTCTCTGAAGAAGACAGGCGCACGGCCTTCAGACATATGAAAAAATGCTCATCATCTTTAATCATCAGAGAAATGCAAATCAAAACTACTTTGAGATATCATCTAACTCCAGTGAGACTAGCCTATATCACAGAATCCCAAGACCAGAGATGTTGGCGCGGATGTGGAGAAAAGGGAACACTTTTGCACTGCTGGTGGGAATGCAAATTAATACATTCCTTTGGAAAGAGATATGGAGAACACTGGGAGATCTAAAAATAGATCTGCCATTCAATCCTATCCACCACTTTCACTGACACATCATACTCTTTTGCCCTGACTGCTAACACAGCCTTGGGACAGCTGCCCCCGCTTCCACACTTATCCCTTTACAGTCCAATATCATAGACCGACGGATGTTAATTTATGAAAACGCGATCCCGGAACTCCTGCACTAAGATGGTATGTTGAATGGATACTTCTAATTTTGCTTTCTTTGGAAAAAGCACAAAAATTATAGCAAATAAACTTCATTTAAAAATGAGTAACAATGGATAAGAGAGAACAGGAGAGGCGATACAAGTCACAGGTTGGAAACGTGAACGCCAGTGGACAGAACATTTGAGAAAGCTGCTTCCTTAACTGATGGCGAGTAAAGTTAGAGAACAAATTCCTTAAAAGGCCTGACAACTGGCATCCAGAAACTTTAGTAACTTGGGCTAAAAGCTGTAACAAATGAGTAGGCATGGCTGAAACTCTTTGAGAAGCAATTAAATTAGTAGAGGCCAGAACCCCTCCAAGCCACTGGCCGACTACCTCTATTTCACACTGGCAGAAGTCTGGAGACTTTCTGTTTGGAGAAGGTGGAACAGGGCCTTGGAAGACTGGGGATGTCATCTCAAAATAGGAGACGTAATGGATGTCTGTTTCAGGAATGAAAAATTCTGGAATCTTCAGTCCAATTCTCACACTTGACTTTTAAAACTGTTCCAACCAGATTTTATCCTCTGGGAAAAAGATTGAAATAATCCATTTTGGGTAATAAAAAAGAAGATCCTGTCCCATAAGTTTATAGGTGGCACATGTAAAGGTGGAAAGGAGCATTTTTCCGTTTTGCGGTACTATGGATCCCATTAGTTATTAGACTCCGCATTTACAAATTCTAAGGATGGAGGTGGAATGCTAAGTTTACTCATCTACCAGTATCGTCAAAAGAAGACAGTAACCAGCGTGCTCTGCCCTCTGCTCATCTTAGTCTATAAACACCAAGAGATATCAACAGTAATGTGAATGAGGTCCAAATGCCAGCTTCAACTTTTTTCAGAGAACTATAATTTTAATTATAAATATCTCTGAATAAAATTGAATGACTGATTAAGTTAGAAGGTGAGAGAAGAAAAGTAGCTATTCCCTCCGGCCAATCTTTAGAAGATCTGTACTATTGAAAAAATGGAGAACTTAGAGGTCATGGGTATGTAAGTGGGTGTATATGTATATACGTGCATATGTGAGCTCAGTGTGTTGAAATAGTGATAAAAAGAATTTGAGTTGGCCCCTACACCAGGGAATATATATGTATACTACTTTTATCTCATTTACTTATTTTTTTTTACAAAGGAAACATATTGTATTATTTTACACAAGCAAAAATTTCTGTGAAGTATGGTAAGTATTATACTTACTTTAGGATATTTGCAAGGAAAATCACAAATTGAGAGGTTGGTGTTAAACATGAAACATAAATTTTCCTTTTAATCTGCAATGCTTAGTTTCTCCTAAATTTTAAAGAACTGATTTGAAAAATGTTCATCTTCATCTCTCTGCTTGCAGAGAGAGAACAGATGAAGGAAGAAATGAACAAGTTAAAAAGAACAAAAAAAAATTTCAGGAAATTATTTTTGAACTGTATTCAGAGTTGAAGAAAAATAATGGAAAAGCTAAATAATAGCTATTGGTAGAAAGTTGTGCTAATTTGCAGTCACACCAAGAGTGTAAGTCTTGTCTGCTTCCTTTTTATCTTTTTATTAAGGGACATTCTAATACGGGTTAGATGGTATCTCATTGTAGTTTTAATTTGCATTTCCCTAATGATTAGTAAATGTTGAGCATTTTTCATACACTTGTAGGCCATTTATCTTCTTTTGATAAACCTTTGTTAATGTCTTTCGTCCAATTTTTTGTGGAGTTGTTTTTTCCTTGCTAATTTGTTTGAGTTCTTTGTAGATTCTGGATATTAGTCCTTTGTTGGATGTAGTTTATGAGTATTATCTTCAATTTTGTAGGTTGTCTATTCACTCTTATTCCCTTTGATGTACATAATTCTTTTTAATTTATTTATTTTTATTAAGTCATAGCTGTGTACATTAGTGCAATCAAGGGGTACATTGTGCGGGTTTCATATACAATCTGGTCTTATTTATTTTTGTTGCTGCTATGTATGTCTTCAGAATCTTAGTCATTTTCCATACATTTTCCATAAATTTTCTTCAAAAATTATTATATTCATGCCTTAAATTTAAGTATTTTATACAGGGTTCCTCTAACTGTGGCCCATAGGCCACATGAGGCAATGTGATTGTATTTGTTCTCGTCTTGTTTTTTTTTACTTCAAAATAAGATATGTGCAGTGTGCACAGGAATTTGTTCATAGTTTTTTTTTTGTTTGTTTTGTTTTGTTTTTAACTGTAGTCCGGCCCTCCAATGGTCTGAAGGACAGTGAATTGGCGCCCCGTTTAAAAAGTTTGAGGACGCCTGATCTAGAATGTGGGTATGGCAAAAGATAGGGGTCCTGATTCACTATTATACATGTGACTATTCAATTTTTCCAGCACCCATTTGACTAGGGTGTCCTTTACAGCAATGTATATTATTGTTTGGTTTGTCAAAGATCTGCTGGTAATAGCTCTATGGTTTTATTTCCATGCTCTCTATTCAGTTCCATTTATTTTTCTCTATTTTATATCAGTACTATGCAGTTCTAGTTACCATAGCTTTGGAGTATAATTTGAAATCAGGTAATATGATGCCTCCACGTTTCTTCTCTTTGCTTAGTATTACTTTCGATATTCAGGGCCTTTTTTGGTTCTAGATAAAGTTTAGGATTACTTTTTCTAAGGCTATAAAATAAGACATTGGCATTTTTATGGGAATCACATTGAATTTATGAAACACTTGGGCAGAATGGACAATGTAATGATGTTGATTTAACCAATACAGTGGATTTTTTTTCCATTTGTTTATGGCATCTGAGATTTCCTGCATCAGTGTCTTATACTTCTCCTTGTAGAGATTTCACCTTCCTGGTTAAGTATATTCCAGATATTTTATTTTCATTGTAGCTATTATTAATGATAATGAGTCCTTTATTTGACTCTCAGCTCGATTGTTATTAGTACATAGAAATGCTATTGATTTGTGTACAGTGATGTGTACACTAACACATTGAAAAATTTATTTATCGATTCTAGGAGTCTTTAGGAATTTCTAGATACAAGACCATATTGTCAGAAAACAACAATAGTTTTACCCCCTCTTTCCTGATTTATATGCCTTTTATTTCCTTCTCTGGCCTGATATCTCTGGTTAGAACAGAGTACTATGTTGTATAAAACTAGTGATAGTGGGCACACTTGTTTTTTTCCAATTCTTAGGTGGGATGCTTTCAACTTTTCCCTACTCATTATGATACAGGTTGTGAGTCTGTCATATATGACTGTTATAATTTTGAGGTATGTTACTCCCATACAGAGTTTGTAGAGGGGTCTTATCAAGAAAGGTTGATAGACTGTACTGAACATTTCAGCAATTTCTCAAAGAAATAAATGTAGACCTACCATTTGATCCAGCAATTCTACTGGGGGTTATCTGCTCAACAGAAAATAAGTCATTTTATATATATAAAACATACTGTACTCAAATATTTATCACAGGACAATTCCCAAGTGTGAAGATGTGGAATGAATGGAAATACATATCAACTCGCAAATGGATACACCATAGATTACTATTCAGCCATAGAAAGGGGTGAAATCATGTTTTTTTGGAGCATCTTGAATGGAACTGGAAACCCTTATTGTACATGAAGTATCTACATGGAAAACCAAACACTACGAGTAATAAGTAAGAGCTAAACATTGGGTACACAAGGGCACCAAGAAATATAAAGGTCATTGGAAATCAAGCAGGGCAAGGGGAGAAAGGAGCAAGAATGATAAGGACTTACTCTTTGTGGAAAGGCAAATAGCCTGACTTAGCATTATACAAGACGTCCATTAACAAAAACACTTAACTCCCTTCATAGTTTGAAATAAAATAAAAATTTAAAAAGAACTATTGATAGAAGGATGAAGATAACTGAGCTGATTCTCTGACAGAACATAAAAATGTTTCCTAAGGACAGAAAGCACTGGATTTTTATGTTTCAAAAATAAACAAGAGGAAGCGAATAAAGATAGACCATAATATGGGGAAGTTTATAAAGGCAGACTAAAATATGGCAAATTATATATTCAAACAAGGAACTGAATGGCTGGAGACAAAATTCCAATCAGAGCATGTTAAAAACAGTCCAAATATGACAGAATTTATATTCTCTTGCAAAGTTCATTCCTAGGCCAGACCTGTTTTGTTTTTGTTTTTTGTTTTTATTATTATTATTGGGGAATCATTGAGGGTACAAAGAGCCAGGTTACACTGCTAGCATTTGTAGGTAAAGTCCTTCTTATAATTGTGTCCTGTCCCCAGGGCCAGACTTATTTCAAGAATATGGAAAAGAAATTATGAAAGGGAATGATATTGGAATAAGAATAAACCTTCCCTTGCAAGAAAATAAAGTGTTGGAAATGGTGTTCTGGTGACATACGCGTTAGCCGGAAGTTTGAAGATCTTGAGTTAATTTTGACCTCAGGCATCAGCATTCTGGAAGGGTAAAGGGAAAACCTTGGAAACAGCTACCTACATACCCTCTTCTGTGATTCACAAGCAGAAAAACAAAAAGGCAAATGTTTAACCACTGAAGATATATTTAGATGATGGTCCTAGGGTAATAAATTACCAAGCTGCAATGCCTCAATTGGGATTAATAAAATAATTAAAATTAAAAAATATTTCTGCTAAAATAAGGAATACCACCAGATAACTGGTTAAGTCTACTGTTATATGACATTACTCTTTAATTAAACAACTTAAAAACTAATTTTAAGGAGTAACGCCTCACAGATACCCATATTCAAGACATAATCTCATGAAAGTATCAACATTTTATGAGCCCCTTAAATAGTCAAGTCCAAGGTTTGAAAACATCTATTTAACTAAAGTCGGTAGTGAACATTTGCTGTGCTCTTTTCTATATGTAAGATAATCTGCATTATATGTGTGCATATTTTTTCCCCACTATCAGTGATATTTTACTCTATTTCCTCCTAAAAGGGTGATATACCAAATATCAGTCCTTAAAATTAGTATATTTTGAGATATTTTAGGGTATATGTTAAAGAGGTGCTTCTTTGATAAATACATAAAATGCTGTATATGAGTTATTTATTTTTAGAAAATTTGAAACTTTAAATTACCTTCCAAAGGACAAACTGTTTAGAAAGAAGAAATGTATAAAAGCGCATAATGAACATACGTGTGCCAGAATTAAGAAGATGAAATGAAAAGATGTTATTCTAGATCCAAATGATTCTTTAATTAATGCTGAATATACTGATAAAAACAATATGAAATAGAGTTTATGTTATATCAAAAACACAGGTTACCTAAAGACAAATCTAGGAGAACATGTTTGGTAATAGAGACCACTTTCTATTGTAACGGAAATCACCAATTCTCAATTTCTTTTTTTTTAACATAATAAAGTTTTGACAATGTTCCAGTGCTTGCTATCAAATTATAACATCATCCTGAGGTAGAATACAGCAGAATATAAATATCAGACACTCCGTTCTCTGAGGATTAAAATGAATGGCTTCAGTGTTAGTAAAAGACTCATGCAAAAAATTTAAATCTGAAAATGGAAATGCACAGCAAGGTAAGTGACTCCAACACGTATAATAAAGAATCAACTCTCTCAGGAAGAAACTCTCTCGATCCTATGCCACTCATGACGCAACCAAAATGTTAACATTAGCAAGACACTACAAAAGTATAACTAATTTTGTTGTTAAAAATACAAGCCCCCAAAATGTTTTAATTATTCAAAGGCTCAGATTTGAGGTGTTTTTATAATCAATTTAGTGGATATTTAGAAGTTCATAATCTCTTTGCTTAGCTACTTTTTCTGTCTGCTTACTCTATGTATATAATACATATTAAACTCTTTCAGGCATAAGAAAACAGATAAATACAAATATAAATACAGACATGCAAATCAAAAGAAATACAAAAACAAATATATTTGTTTTTAACATTACTTGAGAACATTCCAGAAAAAAATGTGACTGTTAGTGCTAAAGGGACAAAAGAAATCCATGAAGAATGCAGGAGCAGTTATTAAAAATGAGTTTGTATCAGATGGTATGTTGCACAGATAAACACTAACTGTTAGAAGGATGATTATTCAATGCAGCAAATTGTGAATGTAATTTTCAGTTATTGTTAATCAAGACGGCAAGAAGTTCAGGATTTCACTTTTACTTAAATCACATATTATATGCCAGCCTAAAGCAAGGTACTGCTATAAATATTTGAAGTGATGAGAAAGCTCATATTTTATTTTCCCAATAAATACATTCATACTAACATTACTTAAATATAGGTGCGTCCGTGGGCATATTTTGCTAATGTTTAAATAAGCCAGCACTTTTAGTCATAGGATTTCCACACATTTTCCATACATTTTCTTCAAGAATTGTTATGTTTCATGCCTTAAATTTAAGTTATATTTAAGAATCGTTATGTTTCATGCCTTAAATAAGCCACCACTTTTGGTCATAAGGTAATCGTGACACTTACAAAAGGTAATGATGTTTTAGGAATGAGATTGCTGACTTGTTTATATTAAAATTTAAATTTCTTCGTTTTGAAATCTATCTTTAAGGTCATACAGAAATTCGAGGTATTTAAGATGTTTTAAATCATAAACTTAAACAATATAAATTCAATTATGACATGCAGGAGCCCCCACCTAGAATCGGCATAGGATAGCTGATGTAGTTTTTGTACTTTCTGTTTCAATGATTTCCTGTAGTTACAGCTATGCTAGAATTTTTTATATCTCAGAAACTGGCAAGCAGTACAAATACAGGCTACCTTTATTTACTTTTTTGCCAACACTCTACTGACTATAATATATTTTAAATTATTTTCTGTATAACAGGGAGAATGAATCCTGCTTTAAAATTCTATTAGTAACTCCCTTCACTTAGAAAATTTTTAAAAGAAATGTGGGCAGTTTATACATATTGTTAGCTATTAAACTTGGACCTCAAAACGTCTTACTGCTATTTTACAAATGTTTATGCTAGTTTGATGACCGTATCCTAAAACTAAAAGCCATGCTTTAAAAAAATATAATATTTAAGAAAGTGGCAGGATTTTCTGCAACCAAAATAGAACACAAAAATAAATTCTACTCTAAATTTAATAGTCTGTTCAAAACATAACCTTAGATTTTAAATTTTTTGCTTTCATTAAAATGAGTTCAGTGTTTCATGAAGTATCTTTGCAATTACTATTATGAATTTGAAATAAGAAAAATTTATCTGAATAAAGGAATCATACAGTTTTAGTTAGTTTAAAAAGTATTCATTTAAACCAATGGCTTTGCTTATAGATTAAAAATAAAACACATTAATAAAAAACTATATACCAGAAATATGACGTGACTTGCCTATGACAAGACTATCACTGATAGACACAATGTTGTGACTTTTATTTTATTTTTTCCTGTAACACAGTCAAGTCTGTTTGTTATAGTTCTTCTAGACGGGGCCAGAATAGGAGAAACTTTTGCTTCAATAAATTTTTTTTCCCACATACATTGCCAGGGAGAGATTAGGAAAAAGCAAGTGTAATCACACATTATTTCCTTTTTCCAAAATCACAGCTCGTGACTTTTGAGCCCTGGCCATGATCAAAAAGAAGCCATTGGAGACATGAGGACCAACATAGGAAGCTAGCCACTGAGTCATTTTCAAAATTTGCAGTTCTCTGTCAGGTGAAATAGAACCCCAGAAAACAAATGTTTTTAGGAGAACCATGAAGATTGCATGCCTTGTTTTTTAATAGTATATAAGCATCCAAAATGTAAGCAATTATAATTATTTTCAACATTCATCAAATGACTTGACTGGAATAATGGTAACATAGCCATTAGTCAGATCTACATTCAAATACTGATATGGCTTCCTCTTCTTAATTGTTTTTTACTCTGCTTTATCTCCAAAAGATTTAAGGAAGATAATGTTGTGGGAATGTTTTCTTTGGTTTGTTGGTTTTTAAGGCATGTACTCCTAAGTTAATGCTTTAATTCTTCAGAATTGGAGTCCTCATCTATATCATGAGAATCATATGTACCTTGGGAATGGTTACAGCAATGAATTGAGAAAGTGGTTATAAGGATAAAATATTGCCAGGTCCATGGTAAAGGATAAGTTAAATATTATTATTATTTTTTTTTTTTTTTTTTTGCAGTTTTTGGCCCCGGGGCTGGGTATAAACCTGCCACCTCCGGTATATGGGGCTAGTGCCCTACTCCTTTGAGCCACAGGTGCCGTCCAGTTAACTACTACTTTTCTCAAACCCAACTGAAACCAAATTTAAAGTAATTTGTATTTTTCTTCATAATTTTTAATACTGAAATATTAAATGCTAAATTCTGATATGAATATTGTATACTAAATTATTACATAAATATTTTTGTAAAGCAACTGTGATGTGAAAAAAATTGTTTAAATCAATTTCATTTTGCCAAATGGATACACATTCAACTGTTAATTTGTGTTGAGAAGTCTGGCTGTGCCCTGCAAAATCTAAGAAGAATATAAATTGTTGGCAATACATTTACAATTCAAATGTCTGTGCATCGTTACATAAATCCTGCAGTTGCTTCAGATCTTTTGAATATATTTAGTACAGTGTAATTTTAGTGCAAGGTAAAAGAGAGGCCTGAATATGACCCCATGGAATGACTCAGGGAAGTACCACACTTGAATTTTTAAGACTCCCCAAAGGTTTGGTCCGTTTAAATTCATCCCACCATTTGAGACTGAATATTTTGTTTTGATAATGTCATCATGTAAGTGGATTCCAAATACCCATATAATATGTAAACTATGTAAGTGAGCTGCACGTGATCCGTGTACATTACAATCAATAGCTAAATTGATTCTGGCGACAATTAGGCAGTTTAAATGATTATTCTGCATGCACTCTCCTTTTCTGTACTTCTTCTAGAAGTTTTAATTTAACAGCATTTTTATAGTTATGACTGTGAGGCTCATATATTAATGAATTATCTTCCACAACCATCCAGCACGCTTATTGAAATTTGAATGGAGTGTTGCCTTTTCCAAGTCCTCTGATACTGGCACTGAGAAATCTCCTCTTTTGAGGTTATTCCCTAATGTTCTTGAATAATATCTCAGACCTGTATCATTATATAACTGAGGAAATAGCTTCCCAAGGCCTCAAATGCAATGATGTCTCAGATAATCTGAAGATGGCCTAAAATAAATTAGACTAATTTGAATGTTAAAAATATTTAGACAAGGGTGGCACCTGTGGCTCAGTCGGTAAGGCGCCAGCCCCATATACCGAGGGTGGCGGGTTCAAACCCGGCCCCGGCCAAACTGCAACCAAAAAAAAAAAAAAAAATAGCCGGGCGTTGTGGCGGGCACCTGTAGTCCCAGCTACTCGGGAGGCTGAGGCAAGAGAATCGCTTAAGCCCAGGAGTTGGAGGTTGCTGTGAGCTGTGTGACGCCATGGCATTCTACCGAGGGCCATAAAGTGAGACTCTGTCTCTACAAAAAAAAAAAAATATTTAGACAAAATAGAAAGAGTGGTTTTTGGTGATGGAAAACTGATGCACCAGAGATAATGGAAAAGCTAAGAGTTCAAATATGATGAAGATTTGTTTTAATGCATAAAATTATCCTCATATATTGAAGATCCATCAGCCATTAATGGAAGAGTTTCTCCATTTAATGCACACGGTATTCACTTCATTTAAAATTTCATCATCTCTAGTTTAAGAGCGAGGAAGTTAATTCTAAATCTTAATTTATCTCTTTACTGGTGAAAGACAATGCAGAAAATACAGGCAACATCATATAGAAGTCAGTGTGGGCAGATTAACCTTGAATAGCCAGGGATGAAATTCCTGAAATTTAGTTGCAAAACTCTTCCTTGCTTGTTTAAGGGAGAGAGATATATTTTGTTTAATGATAATGAAATCAAGTAAGATTGAATAAAAGGGGAATTGTACCATTATAACAAACAGCTCTAGATTGAGAGAGCTTTGCTCTAAAATTTCAGCATCACAGTATTCTGAGGTAGCAAGTCCCTTCAACTTTTTGGATCACCATTACCTAACCTATAAACTTAATAACACTGGCTATCCACAGGTACTGTGAAGGATAATTAATGTCTGTGGAGCCCTCACCCAGTATCTATTGCTTAATTACAAGATGTGTCTTTTGTGATCCATGTGTTAAATAACTCAAAACATTTGGCAGTAAGAGCAGAATAGAAAAAGTATAATTTCACTCTGAGACTGAAATAGACAATAACTTATTAAAGAGACAGAGTTTAAAAAGAAAATAACCAGTGTTAACATCTCATCCAAACAAAGAAGCTACATTTGCTTTATTTTTAAGAGTCTTAATGGACTTGATCACCCAGGACTTGCTCAAGTGGCAAACCTAAAAGGTGGGGTGTGGAAGAGATGAAAGCTCTAAAAGGGGGACCCTGCGTAAGCTTCTCCTGAGAATGGTGGGAATGCAAATTAATACATTCCTTTTGGAAAGATGTTTGGAGAACACTTAGAGATCTAAAAATAGATCTGCCATTCAATCCTATAATTCCTCTCCTAGGCATATACCCAGAAGACCAAAAATCACATCACAACAAAGATATTTGTACCAGAATGTTTATTGCAGGCCTATTCATAATTGCTAAGTCATGGAAAAAGCCCAAGTGCCCATTGATCCACGAATGGATTAACAAATTGTGGTACATGTACACCATGGAATATTATGCAGCCTTAAAGAAAGATGGAGACTTTACCTCTTTCATGTTTACATGGATGGAGCTGGAACATATTCTTCTTAGTAAAGTATCTCAAGAATGGAAGAAAAAGTATCCAATTACTCAGGCCTACTATGAAACTAATTTAGGGTTTTCACATGAAAGCTATAACCCAGTTATAACCTAAGAATAGGGGGAAAGGGGAAAGGGAGGGAAGGGGGGGGAGCATAGGGAGGGTGATTGGTGGGATTACACCTGCGGTGCATCTTACAAGGGTATATGTGAAACTTAGTAAATGTGGAATGTAAATGTCTTGGCACAATAACTGGGAAAATGCCAGGAAGGCTATGTTGACCAGTGTGATGAAAATGTGTCAAACGGTCTATGAAACTAGTGTATGGTGCCCTATGATCGCATTAATGTACACAGCTATGATTTAATAAAAAAAAAAAGTTATCAAATAAAATAGTATTTAAAAAAAGAGAGAATTGGGAAGAGGTAGAAGATGGAAAGATTTAAAGAGCTACATCCATGTTCGCACAGACCTGGGGAGGGAGAAAGAGCTGTGACCATGTAGCGGGTAATAGGTGAAGGAAACTCAAGCAGGACCCTCTCAGAGCCTTCCGAAACACCCCAGGAATTGAAGGCAGGTGCAGCATCTTGTACCCAAATAGTTGACCTGCTACATAAGTACAGGCTTCTTGTAAGATAACAGTACAGAGAAGTTACTTCGCCCTGTTATCTTACAAGAAGAGAGGAGGACATAGCTGGGGCTGCAAGATTGTATTAGAAAAATAGAGAAATTTGTTGTATGTTTATGCTTGTGTACACAGCTATTCACAACCACTAGAGCAATACAGCATGCTGGATATGAAGAATGCTGCAGGGAGATGCTAGCTCCCTGAGAATGAAGAATGGAAGTTTCCAAAAGAGAAAAAAAACAGTCTTGAAAAGATGGGTCTGTTATCTTTTATTCAAAAGTATCTACCTCACCGTATTGCCCGGGGTAACTCTCTCTCACCACCAAACCTCATCACTGCCTTGTTGTGAAGGCAATGAAGATTACATTTGTTTCCATCCAAGCAAGGTATTATGCCTGGAAATAGCACTTTTCACCAAACCATGGCAATTCTCTACATACAGCAATGGGTAAGTATAATACATTAGGAATATTTATAATTTTACTGTAAAACTATAGCTATTTCATCATAATTAAAGTGTATTGTTTCCTTAATAATTCACTTTTCAAAAACTAGGTTCTAAACTTGGTTATTTCCTCATGTTCTCTTTTTCCTTGTTTCTGATGGGTGTGATGTGAAAGCTCAGATTCTCTGATATGTAGTAATTTCTTTACTAAGTGAAGCAATTTGTCCCAACATGACATCCCATCAAAAGCCAGTTCTGTTTATGTGTCACCTACTCAGTGGACTTTGAGAAGTGGATACTTCAATATCTTTGGAGACTGCTGGGATCTTTCTGCAGAATCTTTCACTTACTTGAGTAGATAAGCTCAGTTTACTTTTTTTCAGAATTTTGTTTAAATTTATTATTTATTTATTTGCACTGTTGGGGATTCCTTGAGGGTACAAAGATCCGGGTCACATGAATTGCATTTGTCAGGCAAAGTCCCTCTCATAAATGTCTTCCTCCCCCAAGAGGTGGGCCAAATCGTAGAAACAAATACAGGAATAAAATGGGGGGGGGGGACATTTTCAATAACACTGTCTTTCGTGTAAAATGGCAAAACTAAAATTCATTCTTATATTTGCCAATTCTTCAAGAAAATGTATTTGGTGCATGCTATTCACAGCTACCTACTTTAAAACAAAATACAGGATTAGACACATCCAGAGATGAGGAGTGAGAGGACTTTAGTGAAGAAAATAATCTCTCTGGCAGAGCATACCCTAGAAATAAAACACTGCGAATTCTGCAGATGTTGTTGCACACACAAACCCATACTTCATGCTCAAAATGTCACAGCATTATTGACCTCCAACAAAGCATTCCTTATAGTTTGGGCAATAGCCATCACAAGCACCCCAGCAGAGTATTTACAGGAATCTCCAGCATCTGTTCCTATTCAAGTTATTATTTCAGTACGAAGGTATCCCATTCAGCATGAGGCTTCCAGACAAATGCGGGAGACAGAAAAGTGAACAAGGGTTACAACAGGAGGGCTACCTATGACATGTGACAGTATATGACATTAGAGAAGAAAATTGGTGTTATGGGCCAGTGCCATAGTTCACGCCCATAATCTAGCATTCTGGGAGGCTGAGGCAGGTGGATTGCCTGAGCTCACGGGTTTGAGACCAGCGTGAGCAAGAGCGAGACTTTGTCTCTAAAAATAGCCAGGCCTTGTGGCAGGCGCTTGCAGTCCCAGTTACTCGGTCCCAGGCTGAGGCAAGAGAATTGCTTGAGCTCAAGAGTTTCAGGTTGCTATGAGCTATGACACCACACCCACTTTACCAAGCGTGATAATTGAGACTCTGTCTCAAAAAAAAAAAATCGGTGTTACATGTACACGAGCACAGACAATTCTTAAAACTTAATTTAGAATCTCAAGATATACCTATCAAAGGAAAGGACACTAGCTACTTAATGTATTTGATGTTGGTCCACCCTTTCTAGAATCATCATTCAATGAGAATGAGACATGCCTTTCTTGATGAGTTTATGTTTTCTAAACACATTAAAAATGAGGCATTAATGTACACAGCTATGATTTAATATTAATAAAAAAATAACCTACAAAAAAAAAAAATGAGAGCGGTGCCTGTGGCTCAAAGAGTAGGGCACCGGCTACTGGGGATGGCAGGTTCTAGCCCAGCCCTGGCCAAAACTGCAAAAATAAAAACATTAAGAATGAGAAGAAACCAGTGAAATTAATCCTAAAATTATGTTACATTTAACATAATATGCCAAACATATTTCAACCGTGTAATCAGCATTTTCAAAATTGAATCATTTTGCATGCCTTTGTTTAAACTTTGGATTCTTGAAAATGTGGTGTGAATTGTACACTTTCAGCGTGTCTCAATTCAGTCTAACCACTTTTCAAACCCTCAACATCCACATGTCACCAGTGACTATGAACTTGGACGGCACAACTCCATAGCTTCTGTTCAATATATCCCTGCCTAATATAACTCTGGTGAGGCTAAAGTCCCTTTCACCAGCCTGCACTGTATGAACAACTTTTAAAACACTGATACTTATTTAAAATTGTGTGCTATAAGTGCCTAATATATAATGTGCCAAACTTTAGTGATTTAGTCAGAAAGACTGATGGTGTAAGCAATGGTTTAAGTTTGTCTATTTTCTGTTTTATCAGTAGACATACAGAAAATTGTGAAACTCAACACTTTGTTCATCAATACAATTAAATATATAAATAATATATCATGAAAAGCATACAATGGAATGAAATTGGATTGGAAAGTCTTTCAAAATTTATTAATTTATCAGCCCTGCTATGTTATTCTAATTCTGTTAACAGCTGTTAGGCCCTGAGGTGAATATAAGAAATATAATAAACTAACCATATAAAAAAATCACTGAAAAGTTTAGTAATACTGAAGTCGCCAACAGAGGGAGTCTACTGATAAAAGACTTGTAAGCTTCCTACAGCCTCCTTTACATATTTTTTTATAGTCTTCTTTAATTAGTATATGTATTGGTTAAAAGGCAAATGCGTCTTCCAAAAGGGTAAAAACTAATAGATAGTTCTCCAAGTCAGTATTTGTTAATTTCAGTCCTAACAAAACAAAATACAAGTATCACAGGTTTTTTTTAATATGACTATGCCTAAACAGGTTTTTTTTAATATGACTATGCCTAAACTCACAATTGATAGTGAATTTCATATAAAAACTGAAGGTCAGGTTATACCATCTTTCCTCAAATCCATGTTAAAAATTTAAACTATGATGTTAACCAGTGTGATGAAAATGTGTCAAAACGGTCTATAAAACCAGTGTGTGGTGCCCCATGATCGCATTAATGTACACGGCTATGATTTAATAAAAATAAATTTAAAAAATTTAAACTATGATATACCATGGAATACTATTCAGCCATAAAGAAAGATGGAGACTTTACAACTGTTCTGTATTAACCTGAATGCAGGTGGACAATATCCTCCTAAGTAAGTATCAGAGGAATGGAAAAGCAAGCACCCAGTGTGCTCAGTACTAATATGAAACTAGTAGATGAACAACTACAGACCCACACAAGAAAAAAAAAAAATTAAATTAAATTCAAGCTGGCGGGGAGGGGAAGGAGGGATGGGGTAGGGGTTGGGGTTTAGTAAACTTTCACCTAACAGGTGCATGTAGAGGTACATGGCACTCCTTCTGGGTGAAAGGCTCCACTACAACTTGGACGTGACCCAACAAACGCAAACAATGTAACCTAATCATCTGTCCCCCATATATTAATTTGAATTTTTTTTAATATTATCCATTTCATGACCGAAAATGCTAGCTCCTTCCACACTACGTTGATTTCCTCTACCCTTCCAAACAATCACAACAACCCTTCATTGCACTTTGAACATTCAACACCTTTCTGTGCTTTAGGGGATATTGCCTCATGCTACATACACTACCCCACCCTTATCCCAATCCTTATCTACTCTCAGAAAGGATATTCATTCCCGCAGGGTCTGCATTTTTAAGGCTCGGGAAATACGCTAGTTCTTCTTGTTCCTCAAGGCCATTTATAATACTTAATCCATCTTTGATGTTTTTATGTTACTGTATTTAGCTGTTCCTCTCTTCATTTTGTTCATCTACTGATCTTGTGGTTTTCCCCAACCATTACTAAGACGTGTGGTGCCTCAGTTCTGCTTTCTTAGGTTGTATAATTAACCTGAGTGGCCTCAAAATTACTGTGAACGTTTCACTGAGCGCTAACAAATCCTCAGACTTTTAACTTTCTTAAGATGAACAATCCTTATGTTGGTAACATCCACAAGATGGCTCACTAGAGTTACTTGGCTCTTGTCCTTCCCCCCCTGAGCACAATAAAGCAATTAAAACAATGACTAAACAAACTATATTTCCACTGCAGTGACTGAAGAAAAGGTACTGGACAGCACAGAAGAAAAGCCAACCCCCTGTGGCTTACAGAAGCCCAAGAGAGCATTACACAGAAGGAAGTCGGGCAGCCTGTCTCTGCTGAAGTGTCGCACCTGCCAAGACCAGCTCAGAGTCAGGGGGCTTCTTCTGACAAGGGTAAAGTAAGCTGGACATTTGTAGCTGTCTTCATTGCCACCATGGACACCAGCAATCCTTCTAGAGCAGAGCCGCCCAGTCCTCACAGGACCTGACTCCAGTTTGGAGAGTAGCCAAGAGTCTGTGCACAGCCACGTTACTGCAAAATAGAAGCACAGCCGAGCATTCCCTTCCCCGCAGACCTCAACTGCTACAGCACAGAACCATCACGAAACAGATGAGAGAGACAATCCTACTCCAGGGAGTTACACTTCACTCTCTCCAACCCTGGGACACCACTGTCATTATACCATGTTCACAAGGGTCGCCATAACCTGATGCTGCAGCCTGAGTCAGAAAAAATGACCCAGATCACAGAGCACAAACCCACGTGGAACCCACATGGACCTGCACAGTTGAGACACCACTGAACACTGACACCACACAGTGCACAGAAAGCCGCCCCAACCTGCACACACCTTTCAGCCAGCTTAACAATCAGCCCCGCTGTCTTCTTCCCACCCATAGACATAACCACACAGAGCCACCTGACCCCATGATGCCTGTACACGCCCATACCCCGCAGGGTAACCAGTCCTGCAGCAGTGCTGTATTCCCTAACAGATTGCTACAGAGCCACCAGCCTACATGTGCCTGTGGGAACCCAGCTCACCTCAATGGCCTGTCTAGTGGCAACCCTATATTCCCAAACTGACCTATATTCCCGCCCCACTGCATCTAAGACCCGCCATGCATTGCCAGACAAGATGTATCTACCTTCATGGAGAGACAGACACTCAGGACCCAGCTAAGACCCACTGGTATCTGAGCCCAGCTCAACGGCTGCCCTGAAAGCAGCCACTGCCTTCTTGGTGAAGCCCTCAGACCACCTACCACCCAAATTGCACTCATACACACCTATTTTGTGGTTGACCACAAACTTTACATGTATTTCTGATGAATTCTTTCTGACTGATCTTCTATGTTAAGTGGTTAGCCTAAAAATGAGTTCAAGGACACTCTTGAATTGACACAAAAGTCTAGGTGGGGGCGGTGCCTGTAGCTCAGTGAGTAGGGCGCCAGCCCCATATGCCGAGGGTGGCGGGTTCAAACCCAGCCCCGGCAAAACTGCAACGAAAAAATAGCCGGGCGTTGTGGCGGGCGCCTGTAGTCCCAGCTGCTTGGGAGGCTGAGGCAAGAGAATCGTGTAAGCCCAAGAGTTAGAGGTTGCTGTGAGCCGTGTGACGCCACGGCACTCTACTGAGGGCGGTACAGTGAGACTCTGTCTCTACAAAAAAAAAAAAAAAAAAAAAAACAAAAGTCTAGGTGGTCCAAGACCAGGAAGAGCAAGGAGCTGACAAGACATGAATATGGGAATGAACAAACGCTTTCCCACACTGTATCTAAGAGCTAGCATTTTTCATAGAGGATGAATCTTTTCCTTCTATGTATCTGTATTACTATATAGGAAAATCTAATATAAGCTATGTAGAATTCAAACAAATGATTATTTCATTTTAAAATGCACAGAGGATGCAAAGGGGATAGTCAGAGGTTCTGGTAATATTCTTTCTTATCAAGGCCAAGACTGTGTGGGTGTGTTGATTTTGGGAAAATTCAGAAAGGGATACATTTATGATTTGTGTACTTACTATGCTCATTAGACTTCAGTAAAATACTACATTGTAAATTACAGAGACATAAATAATTCATTAATCCAACCTTGTAATACAAAGTTTTTCTAATAAACATGTTACCTAAAATGTAGTTCTTTTTCAGCCCTAAAATCTTATAAAAGGACATAATTTCTGTATATACATAATTTAAAAATAGTGAATCTTAAAGTATTTTCTATATTGTTTTTCTTAAATAATTTGACTATCCTGTCTATTTTCTTATACTGAGATGCTTAATCTGTCTTGTTCAGCTGATCTTTTTGTATCTGAAAACACGGCAGAATCTAAAACATAAATTATTGATAAATAAATATGAGCTTATTCATGTAAAGATCACAATTTTTTCATTAGAGAAGTAGCACCATTAAGGTATTCAAGTTTTGGAAGTGAATTAAAATAACAATGTATCCATGAGCTTATACAATGGATCACTGAATAAAAATGAAGCAGTGTGCATTAGGCAGAGATAACAAATTCAAATATTCACAGGGAGGCGCATATGGATAATATAGCTACAGGGAGGTTGACATCTCACAGCTGTTATCAAGGGTAGAAGAAAAACCCCATCTAAAGGCATTCAAATTCAGAAAGGGCCAAACAATACAGATCTGTGACTATACCTTTTCTGGGGGTGCTATTACAGGATGTAGTTTGGGTGAACTATTCCAATCTGTTATGTCCCAGGAAACATACAGTTGAACTATGTCAGCACGTCCATGAATTGGCATCCTTGCCCAGACTGATCTTTCTTCATATTTTAATATATGACTTGATTTGAAATGGAGAATACCTTCACTTCCTCAACTTTTCAGTTAATTCTCAGTTAATGTTAACTAAGTGCAAAGAGTGAACAAGCTTGTTAATGCGGAAGAAGGTAGATGGTGTGCTGAGGCAGCTGCATGCCACGCTTCTGAAATAGAAGAAAGAACCAAAGGGGCTGAGGAAGTGGTGAGCACTTAAAAGAGGGAAGGTGAGTAGGTGCCTTAAAGTCTAGGATGGAAGTAAGAAGATCTAATAGAGCTTGGGATCATGATGCAGAAAAAAGTCCTATATCAATTGAAGACAGGTGGATTATCTGTAAGCATGACTATAAAAAAATTAAAGATCAATAATACTTTGGGTAAATTAAGATGATAAAGAAAGTATGTCCTTGGCCTCACGTAAAATACTGTGAAGTCTAATATGAAAATGAACAGAGCCTCATTTGATAATTCCAAATAGAGTAGCATGGTGCCCTATTTGGAAAAAGGACGAATGAAAGGAACTACCACAGTATTGTAATAGGCTGAAAATATAAATTTACAAAAAGCTTTATATATTTTCATGACTCATGACTCTCAATACATTATTGTAAATCGGTATTTTGTGGTTGATTTGCTACGGAACAACTAATTCCTTCCTTAAAGAAATCCTTGACGCCAATAAATTAATCTTTACCTGAATCAATTCCATAGACATGCGTTGCGTAAAATGGTTAGAAGTATTGAGCTCAGCCATTTTATCTATATTGTTAAGGACTGTTTTACTTCCTGCTTTGTGAAAAATTATTTTAGTTACTCATTTTGCATCAGTCAAGATGGGCTCGATAATACAGTACTAGCAAATCAATTTCCAGACCCCACAAAAGTTTATTTTTGTTTCATGCTACATGTTAATCACAGATTGAATGGGGTCTGCACTACCCAAAGTTGCTCATGAATTTAGGCTATAAAAAAACTCCTATCTAGAATGATACAATTTCTAGGAGCAAGGAAAAGACAGACAATGAAGATTATTGGTTGTATTTTCCACGACCTCACGTTGGAAGTGAGGTATGTCATTTCTGTTCAAATTTCACCAGGCCAACTTTGTCATCTGGTTCCAACTAATTATGAAAATGTCAAGAGACACAGGAAAGCAGATGGAATGTTTGGAGGGTCTACCTTCCATGGTAGAGAGGAAGCAGCATGGAACGTGGAGCCAGGCACAAATACCCTGGGCACGCCACTTGCTTCCCAAGAAGCCTCCCTTTCACCACCTGCAAAAAAAAAGTTGTCTTCCTGTCCTTGATTTTTAGCACCATCTGCAGCAGAAGTACAATAACGAAACAGATACAAATAACTTGTCCTCTTTAACCTGTCCCTCCAATTGCCCTGAATGACATCTGAGACCCTCAACAGGTAGCTCTGAGAAAACTGTTTTCTAAAATTAATGTAAAGTGAAAGACTAAAACTGATGTCATTTCCTTCTAAATAATTAGATCTCCAACTCTATTGAAAGCCACGAGTGTGCTCAAGATATCACCCATAAAATTAGCTTTTCTTAGTGCACACCAACTCTTTCCTTTGAATGGGTTACAGGACTAGAAAGATGTTTAGCAGCCCCTTCAGTGCTTGAGCACCTGGAAAAAGCCTGGGACACCTGAAACATTTTAATCTGTCTTTTATCACTAAGCTGACCCATCCGCTTACACTTGTGGTGCATGTGGGAGTACTTAAGGCAAGAGTCCTATCTTGATGTGCTTGCACTGCTAGTAATAATGATTTAATAAGCTTAAAAGCAATACTCAAGTGTTAGTTATAAGTTAAGAATTGAATAAAGAAGGTGATTTCAGAGGATGGGCAAAGGAAAACAGAAACAGGAGAGAAATGGATTCAGGAGAACCCTGAAGCCAGTGCAAAACTTGCTGCTGGAGGCCGGGTGCCTTTAAAACTCCAGAAGTGTCTTGCTGAACTTTCACTCCTCTCCCAGGGTGACTCCACAGCCTCTGAGGTCTCTAAACAGGTGAAACTCACCCAGACGGGCAGGACTACTCATTCTGAGAGAGGGACTGCTTTCATAAAGTTAAGAGTATGCAGACTGTTTAAACCTTGTTACACACAGCAGGATTTACTCCAGATCAGATAAGGGGATAAAATATCTCTTTGCCTCTGTCACCTTGGTATGACCAGAAGCGTCTGTCTCTCTGAGCAACAAGCTTCTTGAGTATTAAAGGTCACTGCTGTGATTTGTATGCTGGTCTAATTTGGGTCTTCTCTGATGTCCTTCTCTTGGACTGTTTTCACTGTCCCTCATTCTGTTTGTGTTAAAGATCAGAAATACCTTAGAGCAATAAAAGTAAAAACTAAATCCATGCAATTAGCGTAGTTAGTTAAAAAATAGTTTAGTCAGAGGGCAGCATCTGTGGCTCAAAGGATGAGGGTGCTGGTCCCAGATGCCAGAGGTGGCAGGTTCAAACCCAGCCCCAGTCAAAAATTGCAAAAAAAAAGAAAAAAGAAAAAAAATAGTTTAGTAAGGAAAATGCAAGCTTAGCAAGAACTGTATCAGAATTGTTTGCATTTCCCTCATGAGATTTTTCATTAAAACATGGTGTATAAAATAAAAATAGAACAAGCCTGGGACAAGGTGCTGCCTGTGTGCTGATCCTCACAAGGAAAAGCATGCAGCTTCCTGGCCCAGCCAAACTCTTAAACTTTCTCTTTGTCTCCTGTGTTTTCATTTTCTAGGTCCTCTCATTTTGACCAAGCCACTGGGAGAAAACCCATAGCATAACTGGGGCTGGTACCTGACATATACACTGAGGTTTCAAACAATACTATCATTTCTCTATGGTCATGTATTAAAAAGTTGAAACACATGAATCCAAAGGATGATCTGTATATCTTTTTACTTCCTTCCCATTTATAGATATCTAATTAGAGTTGTAAACTACATTATTGTTCTGTCCCCATTCACTTGAAAATAATATTTTGGAATTCAGGATTGATTGTGTCTGCACGTTTTTGCTTTTCCCTCTGGTTTGTACAACACCTCTCCAAGCTTGACGCACTGTTCACCTGCTTTTCCAGATCATTAATGAGAGTGTTGAATAAGGCTGGGCCCAGAACCAACCCTTGCGGCACCCTGCTAGACACCTGTTCTAATTTGATATTCCACCATTTATCATTACTTATGTTCGCTGTGCTTCAGCCAACCTGTTATTGGCCTTGCAACAGAAACACAGTGATTCTTGATAAAGCTGGCTGAGTTAATGCATTTACCTTCTGGAAGCCAAACACCACTGATTCTCAGCCCAGTGGAGGATGTCTTTATGTCAGTTGCTGGGAGAAGTTTTCAGTAGAAATATTAATCACAAAATCTTAAAACTAACAATTTGCAAAAATAAGAACTGTGGAATAAAGCCTTCTAAGTATTTGGCATCTATAAATTAGTACTTGAAATTAAATTTCCTGTGATTTACTGCACTTTAATATAAACTAAGTTGCTCAGCAATGGAGAGCTAAAACAAAGCAGCTGAAACCATCACTACCTTCCTGGGAAGATCCACACTTCCTCCATGGCCTTTATTGTTATTAAAGCCACTGAGTGTCATTCACTTGCCACCGTCAATTCCACTGCCTCCCCCACACTTAGGATCCTACCTTACCGTCAACTGACAGCCTTCCTGATCTCAAGCAATTTCATCGCTTGCTATGATAGCCTAAAACTAAAAATTCAATCTGTAGACAGAAATATCTATTAGGGCTGAGTGCTACTATAATCTTAAACAAGTTACTTATGCTGAAATTCAATTTTCTCATCTATAAAATTAAAGGGAAATAATGCTTATATCATAAAATTATTGGGAGAATATTTTAAGATACAGACCTTGATTGAATCCTCAATACTCTGCCTCAAACATTTAGGTGCTACATTACATTTTACTTTCCCTTCCCCTATAATACCCTGGTATAATACCCTCTGCATTAACAAAGCACACCTAATTATCCTTTGTTTTTTTTTTTTTTGTGGGTTTTTTGGCCGGGGCTGGGTTTGAACCCGCCACCTCTGGCATATGGGACTGGCGCCCTACCACTTTGAGCCACAGGCGCCGCCCCTAATTATCCTTTGGAAATGTCAAAATAAAATTTTGTCATTACCTACTTCAAAATATTTTATGACTACTATTTTCATAGAAAATAATATCTCAAATGGCATCTTAGATGAATCTACATATAAAGTTTGAGATAAGAATTTCCTTCTCCGGGCTGCGCTTGTGGCTCAGTGAGTAGGGCGCCGGTCCCATATGCGGGAGGTGGCAGGTTCAAACCCAGCCCCGGCCAAAAAACCACACAAAAAAAAAAGAATTTCCTTCTCCATTTCCCAAGACTATACCAACCCTTACCCACATGCTCTAAGAATTTATACTTTCTTTTTACCTAGAAATATTCATTCTATTATTAATTTTCAAAACTCTAAATTTAAATATTTATAGCTCTTACAATTTGGGATGCTGTTTTTAGCACTTGTAATACAGCGGGAAATAAAACAGTCCATCAGTACAATCACAAAGTTGCCTTTCTGAGGAAGACAGAGGAAAAAAACAGTAAATATGTTGCAGGACACAGGTTAAAACAATAATTTTCAGCTGGTGTGCTACGGTACACTGGTGTGTTGTGAGAGGATCTTAGGTATGCCATGAAAATTTTTAAAGATTATTAATTATTTTTGAAAGAAGTTCAAAGCACAGTTTTTAATCAACATAATTTAAGTGTGCTGCAGGAGCTTAACCATAGGTTCATATGTGCTGTGAGATAAAAAAAAAAAAAGGTTGAAAAACACTTGGGTAGAGTCAGATGCTATTAAGACAATATGGGAAGTCAGGAATGCTGCTTTGAACAGGTGATGTTTGAACAAAGACCAGAATGAAGTGAAGAAATGAGCCATAAAGAGGTCTGAGAAAAGTGTTCCAGGCAAAAGAATATCAAGTGAAATACCCAATGAGGGAGCAGTCTTATATTTCCAAGGAGTGTAGGCTAACGAGGCATAGAGAGTTCCCCCTTCCAGAGTGGGGACCTGTTTCAGGGAATTGGCTGCCCACCCAGGGTCTGCATTCTCCAGCCTCTCTTATATCAGGTGTGTCCATGTGACTTGTTCTTGAATGTGAGATGTAAGCAACATTGGTAAGCGACATTTCCAGGCCAAAGTGGTGAAGAGTAGAGTGCACACTCTACCCTCAATTACCTTGTTTGGATGTAGAAGATTCTATATTCCTGTAGTGTGTGTATATATGTAGGTGTGTATATTTAAATTTTCTGTGTACTATAATATTGTGACATCTTAAAAAAACAGAATAATAGAACAAGGAGGTGGGGAGAGGCTTTCCTCCTGGAGCTGGCCCATTCTTAGAGACAGAGAAAGGATCAGCCTGGAGCCAATGATATGCAGACTAACCACTCCTCCTTCCTTTGGAGCCACACTTCCTCCTATCTGTCCCTACTGTGCAGGAGACAATATTCCTCTGCCTGAATCATCCCAGGGGCAGGCTCCAGTCAACTAGGTCGGAGCACCCATATAGTTTAGAGCCTGTCATAATTATTCCTGAATTTCAGAATAAACTCAGCCCATCTGAAACTGTTTCCCCTGCTCTGCTTGGCATAACCCTTGGATTTCCCACTAAAGTTTATAGCCCCACTGTCCCCTTGTGGACATCTTCTACCAAATGACTAAAATGTGGCACTTTCTCTGTGACTCTGCTTAGCATACCATGATGCCTCTCTAAGACCTACTCATATAATAATCTTTCTTTTCTTGTGTGTCTTCTATGTTTCCTCTTAGGGCTGCACCTGACTGACCATCACATAAAAGAACACAAAGCAGTGTCTAAGGATTGGTGCCAGACATTGCACTAATTAGTAGAGTTACTATAGCTGGGAGGGAGGGAGCAAAGGGGTTAGAGGTAAGAGACTCAGAAAGGTGGCCCAGAGCAGACAGGTGAGGTAAGGCCACAGCGGATAACGTAGGACTTCAGGTGATACCTTTAGTATAAAAGAAAGACCCTGGAGGCTTTTAATAAAAATAATGTAAGCACCTGACTTAGATTTAAAAGAATAATCCTAGACAGAATAGAGTGCCAATTGGTCAGAGGATGATTTAATCCAGGAAGATAAAATAGGCTAACACAACACTCCAGCTGACTGTTGACAGTGGCTGAGACTAGCACGGTGATGGTATAGAGAAGAAAAATTCTGGTTTTGCTTTAAAAGTAGAGATATGAATATTTGATATGTGTTGAGAGAGGGAGAGAGATAATTCCAAGAGGTCATGATAATTCCATGTTTTTATACAAGAGTAACTGTGTAAAGGGAGGTGTGGTCACTGAAATGGTGAACTTGACAGAGTGCCCATTTGTAGGGGCACAAGCAGAATTCCTGCCTTGTTGGGAAATAATAGTTTTTAAATGTCTGTTAGATGCAAGTAGATGCTGTAGATGCAATTAGGCAGTGGATATAAGCCTGGAGTTCAGGAGATAAGTTACATAGAGGCATACATTTGAGCAACATCTATATTTACAGCCATAGAACTTACATTGGTTTTATAAAAATCTTCTATATCATACATAGTAAAGAGTAAGCAGTGAACACCGTTCTTTTTCCATCCTCCCATGTTACAATGAAAACATTATCCTGAGGACCCACTCACCCAGAGATACTCTAGTTTCTACCCTGCTTAAGACCTTATGTGTTAATTTCCTTTGATATTTTGAGATTACTCAGTAATATTTCAAAAGTTACGTTTTGACTAATACTATTTCAATTTTGTATCTATTCCTTGTAAATAAAAAGAATCTTGATTAAGACAACAGCATTTATGCTTTTATAGACCTATTAATCAATCTAGCTTGTTTATTTACTTGCATTCATCCACTTGGCAAGGACTGAAGAAGATCAATGTGTGTGAAGCATCAGTGTCTGGACAGATCTGAGGATGAGGTTAATAGATTACAGTTTCTATTGCTCATTTATAGCTTGATAATTGCAGTTCCCCATAAGCTTTAACCAAGGCTTTGTTATAGCCATAAACCTAGAATTTATTTCTGGTTTTAATGAAAGCCTTAATTTGGGTGGCATAAACGTAACCACCAAAATTCTTAACTTGTTACTAGCAAAGCTTTATTTTTCCAAATCAGCTTCTCATTCCATTCTGCAACCCTGGAGTGAGCTGTTCTCCTTACCTGCTCTCTCCAAAGTTGGTAGTACGGAAAAAGAACAGCTATGGTTAACCACGTATAGAAATAGCACTCACTAAACTAAATAATGATACTTCTATAAAGCATAAAATACAAAAGTGAGAAACAAGTGAAGAAACAAGTTTGTAATACTACAAACTAGCTTCTACAGTCCGTCCCCAAGTTACAAACATCAAACTTAGGTACAATGTGCACTTAGAACAGAACCTATTCTAGCAAGTCCCTGAGTTACAAACATCTGACTGATGAGTGGCTCACACTTACAGAGGCTATTATAATAGGTAAATGTGCCTGTTCCAATTTACATACACATCTAACTTAAGAACAAGCCTACAGAACTTATCTCATTCACGATGGAGGGACTTCCTATATCTTACAAGATAAACATAGAAACATCCCACTATAAAATGACTTGTCTAGTTACACCACTGTTATACTTGGGTCAGGAAGGGTTCATAATCTTACCTTGTGCCAGTCACCTCCCAAGTGCCTTCATCAGTCTAGACTGCGATAATTTTACCCTTTTTTTCACTTATCTCAACACCCATTTCATTCACAACATGCTTTCAAAATTGACACTTACCCTGTTCCTTATTCTTTCTCTACTTCTCACAGTGTTTCGTGACAACCTCACAAAGAAGTTTCCCAGCCAAGCGCTCTAATTAACCATCCTTCTCTTTTTTTGAGACTTTTTTTGTCTGCCATCTTGTCATTGGCAGCTAGCCTGATTTTCCCTTTCTTTTCAAACTCATCCTATAGCAACCTCCAATATTATAATATTCTTGAAAAGCCCTCCTTATGTTGTAGTTAGTGCCAGGAATACTCTGACTATCTATCTGTCTTCTTCCTGCTCCAGGGCTCAAGGCTGGTAACTCATCAGGGAGTCCTGATTACTTTAGTGGAAAATAGGATAAAGTCCCTGTTAGTGCTAAAAGGAAGCAGCTTATTTCCCCGTCCCATTGACTTTCTCACTGAATCAGCGCCAAGCAATCTGCCACTGGTGAGTGAGAACTCCCAAAGCAAAGGGTTTGGAGTGATGGCTTGGATTCTTCATATTGGAAGATGCATATGTTCTATACTGCACCAGCAATGCAAAGAAACCAAAAGCATACTTTATCCCTGGGTTGCTGGCATTTATGAAAGACTTGAATTAATGAAACACATCATCACAGATGGGAAAGGCTTAAGTAAACTCTATATTCCATCAAATATCGTATGCTTTCAATATAATTGTCTGTTGAAACTGAAAGAAAGGCTATTTAATGCTTAAAGGAATTGAAACAAAAAAGAAATGAGTATTGATCAGAATGATTAGTAAAGTTTCTTTACCGACTATAACACTATAAAGGATAGGTAGTGAACAGAGCAAGTATATTAATATTCAAGCAACTGTTTATTCACATGCAATGACAAATACCTTGTTTGAAGGTGAATTAATCACATTTCAGTTGTAATAATTATGCAGTTTTGAGGAAAACACTGTATTCATACCCTATGGCCAATAAAAGCCATGATACACAATACTCTATAAAATTCTAAAACATATAATTTCTGTTCTTACCCATTAAAATTCTGTACTCCGGTAATTAGTATAAATGGAGAGGTAATGAGAAACAATGTCAAAGCAACCCAGTCTCAGTTGTCTAAAATGAGCTGTCTCAGGCTGTAGGAACTATCTTCAGGTCACTTAGAGCATGGCATATTAATTGGAGAGAACTGAATAACTTTATCTTTTTAGGAACTATCTTTTTCTATGTGCCATTTATTCTCACAGAACTTAGTTTTACCTGTGAAAAGAATGAATTTGATTAGAAAGCACCAATTTTTTTAAATTCAGATTAATATGAGGGTACAAATGTTTAGGTTAGATTGTTTTCATTTCTAAAGTAAAGTTCAAGTTGCAGTTGAGTCCTTCACTCGGGGTGTGCTGAACACCCTCACACCGCACATATTAGGTGAGATCCTGCCATCATAAGTATAAGTTTATTTTATATTTTAGTAGGAGAGAGAGGGACTGGGAGAAGAGAAGAGAGTGGGAAAAGGAACCAAGAGCAGATGACAGGGTCTGTCATCCCAAAGAATGAAAGAAAGAAAGGCAGAATGCCTGGCTTGTCTGATTTTTTTTCTTAACTTTAGTCTTATGAGGACTCACAAAATGTCAGATTTGATATTGTATCACTTGTGTTTGTTTTTGTAGCAAAACAAAGTCCAATAATAATGATTATTGTATGTTGGTAATCTACGGTGGTTTAGGTATTATATCAAAGATGTTGTCTTAAACTTACCATCATGTTATGAAGTTAACTATTTTCCTCTGATAGGTGAAAAAAAATTATTGCGTGATATAAATGTTTTGCTTGAAGACTAATAGCAAAAAAAAAAAAAAAAAAAAAATAGGGAAGTAAAGCCCTTCTACCAAGAATAAGGGTGTGAAAAGAACCAAAAAGAAAACCAGGTGGCAAAATTAGAGTCTTTAAGACTAAACGTGTGTGTCTGAAACATTTAACCAAATAGACGTTAAAGACAGACTAAATGTGGTGCAACAGCTCAGTCATCAAATGTGAATGCGAGAGTCATGCAACTGTTTTCTTCTCTTCTGCTGCATCTACAAGCTCAGTCTCTAAGAAGCCCACAGGCTAAGCTAATGACAGAGACAAGTAGGCACTTTAACAGGCCATTATCTTAAATTTCATCCATTGTATTTTACCTTGCATTCAGGGAAATGTTGACTGGGAGGGTTCATATTCCTGTTATTTAAAGACCTAAATGCTATTGTTTCTTCTAAGAATCCTACTCTTCACACAATTACATGATTGGTTAGTGGGAAGTATCAGACACAAGAGCAAGAAATATAATATCTTAGGAGAATTTTAAATAGTAACTTTCCAGTAGGGAATAAAAAAAAAAAAAGCATTTTATATTAGTGGAGTGATTTCTTTCAGCTTTAAGAAATCCTTAGAATTTTATTTTGCCAATGGTTAAGACTTGCTAGTGCCATTAAAAGCGACAATTTCATGCTCAATAGAATTATTGTCAGAAGGCACAGCCAATCAACACGTCAATATGTAAAACTGAAATAAAATCACAGAACATTAAGGGACTGCAGAATCATTTTTACCTACGTTGTCAACTGACAAGTGAAAGACTAAGATCTGAAAAAATTTTCTTTATCAAGTTAAACCATGATGTTAAAGAGAATACAAGAGCTAAGGTCTCATGACACATAGCCCGCTGCTATTTGTATTAATCTGATTTCTACATGAGAGTTCCCATCCCAGAGAAGTCCTTCATTCAAGGACTGAATTATGTAGGTACAGGTGTGTACAGACTTTTTATTCATTTAGAAAACAAGCACAAGTGTCATTTTTTTAGACCCTATGTTTGACTCCAGTAAGTCAATGAGAAGATGAAAGTGATCTCATGTCTGATTCCACGAAACTCTAGCCAGTGGATACACAATCATACATCAGAATGCAAGTTCGTAAGTAAATGGAAATCCAAGGTGCAACAAGAGAGAAGTGAATAGGAAATGATTACCTGAGCTTGTGACAATTCAGCTGACATCTGAAGAATAAGTAAAAGAAAATTAATCAAAGGGGAGGAAGAATTTCAAAGGACAAAAAATAAGCAAATGTCATAGGCAGGTGAAATAAAGGAAGGAAGGCTGGCTTATCTCTTCATGGGCCCCCAATTCAGAGTAAATCATGCCCGTGAACCATCCCTGCATCTCCTTTCAGATCACCAAAGAATCTCACCAAACCACCTAAGAAGAGAGAAGCCTGGAGGCAGCCAAGTCAGGGGAACCCCAACATGACCATCCCTGCATGGGGGATAGCAGAACAGGCTGGTTGAGACCTTTGGACTCCTGACCAACAGTTTAAATTGGAGAAATTATAATATCTGCCCTGCAGGGATGAAACCTGCTCCCTGCCCCTTTTCTCAATATACATTATCAGATCATTTCAGACATTCCTTTATCCCATGTTCCTGATTACCCCACCTTCCTGGGATCTAAAGTTTCCCTCTAATTCTATTTTTTGAGCACAATAAAAGACTCCTGAGGGAGTGGATGGATGCTGCACTGCCTCAATCTGCCACTCGGTGCACAAGACAGTGTATGCCTCTCCATTCTTCCCAGACTTTATGCATTAAGTTTCTGGGAATTCTCCTTCTTCCTTCAGTTCCATCTTCCTTGTTGGGCCCCAGCCCAGGTTGGGGTCCTCCTGGAACGCTAACAAAGGAAAAAAGGGAAGGAAGGAAGGAGAAAGACAGAAAAAAAAAAAAAGGAAGGAAGAAGAAGTAGGGAATAAGAAAATAAAAAGGAAAGATGACAAAAAGAAAAAGACAAGGAAGGAAGGAGAAAAGCAAAGAAGGAATGCAAAAGGGAAGGAGAGAATGAAAAGAAGTCTATTGAGCAAGGAGAACTAGAACACAGGACAGAGTCAGTCACAGGACATGAAGAAGCGAGCCAGGCAAGGGCTATGACACACAGTGCTTATAAGCCTATTTAAGAATTATTTTTTTATCTTTATGTAAAGAGTAATGAGAAATTTTTCAAATGCTTTAAGCCCTGTAGGTTACATGATAAAACTGTATTTTGTAAAGTTTGACAAAGATTGCTATGCTTGCAAATTGGACAGCTGATTTTAAAAAACCCAAACTGGATAAGTGGATACGATCAGCAGCTTTTGAAGCATTACAAAAAGGACATTCCAGGGAAATTTTTGAAATTTGTCTGGGGCCATACATTTTTCTTGTCTGCCAGTGATATTTATTTTCTTCCTAGTTATCAGAATACTACTTTGCTGTGCACGCAGACATTGGTAATGAGAAACAGAGTTCAAGTTGTTCTTGTTTTAATCTGAGGATTTAAAACATGATCTGTAAGTTCATTCTCAAACCTTTTTCTGAATGTTTCTGGTTTACCATCTTAAAAATAATGAAATGAAAATAGCGATTCGATTTTAAGTATCTGTTATGTAAAAATAACATACCGTTAGTGTCTATGAGTGCACTATACGGAGTATCTGGCACACGGTTGATTAAGGGCTTCCTAAACGCCCGTCCATCATCACCTGTCCTTTTATTCATGATAAACAAGCAATTAATTAAATATTCTGGTTTACTCTAGGATAGAATAATCATATTAGAAAAATGAAAATACATATTATGTATATAAGTAATAATTTGAGCTCAGAGAAAAATAGAGACACTCGATTTACAGACATAAATAGTACATCCATATATGGGATATGATCTGGAAAAAGATAACACTAAAATCAAATGCTAAAATGATGAATAAATGCATTATTTAGAAAAACACTGTCAAAAATTTCAGGAACAGTCATAGATAGCACACTTACTGCATCAGTTTGCCTTATTAAGTTTTAGGCCTAATCAATAATAAACATTATTTGAACTCCCATTCTAACCTTACTTTTAAGAAGGCTGCCTAAATATTATTTGTCTCTCCCTGAACTATATACTGATTACTTTGTACTATGCCCAAAATAAGACAAATTTTAGGAAGGGAATAAAGTTTGCTATTATTAGGGAGGTTTATTTTGTTTTTGTCCCAGGAAATATGCATTTATATATCAGATAATAATATGCATTATTTATATTTTTAAAATAATATTTACATTTTATACACACACACACACACACACCTGTCTCTTGTTTTCTATGATTGATGGGTTCTAGAACCTCTGTAAATACTATACCAAAATCCACAATGGTCCGGCGCATTAAGTAAAGTGGCATAGTATTTCCATGTAACCTATGTACATCCTCTGGTATGCTTAAAATGATCTCTACATTCCTTGTAACTTCTAAGGCACTGCCAACACATCACTTCATTCCTGTGTATCAACATAGTTCTCAATGCATATTAAAAGTTTTGCTTGTGCGGCACCTGTGGCTCAAAGGAGTAGGGTGCCGGCCCCATATGCCAGAGGTTGCAGGTTCAAACTCAGCCCTGGCCAAAAACTGCAAAAAAAAAGTTGTGCTTTTTGGAACTCTGCAGAATTTTCTTGTTGGATATCCTTGATCTACTGTTGGCTCATCTATGGACGCAGAACTCACAGGTATGGAGGGCCATCTGCATATATATAATTTACAAGTTTAAAAAATATTTAGAATGAGTAAAATAACACAGAAAAAAACTGTAATGACAAGAGCAAATAAGGGTCAGGTACTTACTTTGTGCTAAATACTAATTGTTTCAAATACATTAACTCCTACATTACTTACATTAACTCCATGAGGCAGGGGTGGTTATTATTTCTTAACACATATGAGAGAAAGGCCTCAGAGAAGTTGAATGACATCCTTAAATTGTCTCAGCTTGCAGGTAAAAGAATAAGGATTCAATCCCAGCAGTCCGGCTGCAGAGCCAGGGGCTCTCCCAACCTTTCTGGACTAAGGATTCAATCCCAGCAGTCCGGCTGCAGAGCCAGGGGCTCTCCCAACCTTTCTGGACTAAGTCAAGACTGCAGCTGAGTTTTAACACACACACTTATTTTAAACTACATATCAATAGAAAGGCTAATAAATTTTTATGTAACATATGTTTCTATCTTATTCCATTTTGTTCAGATAATTTTTAAAGGGTTTCTATGAAAGAGATAAATCTGTATGAAAAGAGTATTTGAAATACTATTTCCATTGTAAGCATTTAAAATGATGTACAGAAAAACAAGCCTATTGTTATTACTGTTATTTTTCTTCTAATAGATTTTTAGAGAGGGGACACAGGAGTAGATATTTTATTGTTCCTAATTATTCATTTTTCCCTTCCCTGTGAGAGAATGAGATAGCCTTTCCCATTGCTGTGTGTTTTGAAATGCCTCCGTAGGGATTCTGATTCTTTCTATTGGAACCAATTTCCCTATGGAAAATAACAATGTGACATCATTGATTTTTTTTTTTTTTTTTTTGTAGAGACAGAGTCTCACTTTATGGCCCTCGGTAGAGTGCCGTGGCCTCACACAGCTCACAGCAACCTCCAACTCCTGGGCTTAAGCGATTCTCTTGCCTCAGCCTCCCGAGCAGCTGGGAGATTTTTTTATTTTTTTGAGACAGAGTTTCAGGCTGTGCCCTGAGTAGAGTGCTGTGGTGTCATAGTTCATAGCAACCTTGAACTCTTGGGCACACAAGATCCTCTTGCCTCAGCCTCTCAAATAGGTGGGACTACAGGCACGCACTACAACCCCAGACTATTTTTTTAGTTGACAAAAAGATCTTTGCTCTTGCTCTGGCTGGTCTAGAACCCCTGGGATCAGGTGATTCATCCATCCTGACCTCGCAAAGTTCTAGGATTACATACGTGAGCCACTGCACTTGGCTTATGTCACTGATATTCTAATAAATACCACAGTGAAAGTCAATAACATAGGAAACAAAAAATCTGTAGAGGAAATTTAAAAAATAAAAGCTGGATTTCTGAGAAGATGAATAAATTAACATATGTTAGGTAGACTGATCAGGAATAGAAAGAAAAAAAGATATAAATTATCAATGTTAGGAATGTGAAACTCCACATCAATAAAGAATCATGAAATAGTAAAAGGAAAATTATGAACAACTTTATGTCAGGAAGTCTGACAATCTAGACCTAGAAGAAATGGGCATCTTTCTTAAAATATACAAACTACTAAAAATCACACTGGTATAAATAGAAAACTCCTGCATTTATTTCAAAAATTGAATGTGCGCTGAAACCTTGTCTATAACAAAGAAATTTCAGGCCCATGTGTCTTCACTGGTGAATTCTAAGATACAATTAATGAATAAAAAATATCAGTTCTACACAAACCCTTCCAGAAATAAAAATAAGGATGTGCTACTTTCCAATTCATTTCATAAACCAATATTGCCCTGATTCCAAAACTTCATAAAGGCGTTACAATAAAAGATTATCCCTCATGAATATAGATAAAGAACCTCTAAATTTATTTTTAGCAAAGCCAGGCCATCCAATAACATATAAAGTGAATAATAATACATATGCCCAAGTTAAGTTCATTGCAAGAATGCAAGGGTGACTTAAAATTCTCAAATGAGTCTATGTAATTCTCCATGTTAACAAAATAAAAAAAAGGAAAAATAAGATTATTTCAGTACATACAAATGATGCATTTAATCATGTCAAATGTCTTTTCCTATTAAAAACTGTCAGAAAACTAGGAAAGGAAGGTAAATTACTCTTCCTGATAAAGGGCATTTATTGAAAGCAAACAAACAAACAATCAAAAGAAAACTAGAGCTAACATAATGGTATCAAAATTCAATGGTAAAGACTGAATCAGTGAAGGATGTCTGCTCTCAACATTTCCCTTCAACGTTGTACTCAGGTACCAGGCAGTGAAATCAGGCAACACAAACAAATAGCACCCAGATGGAAAAAAAGTCAAGATGTCTTTATTCACATCTAACATGATCATCCATGTAAAAAATCAAATGGAATGTACAAAAAAGCTGCTAGAAATAGTAAGTGAATTTAGACTATAAGATAAAATATCAGTATGAAATCAATTGTATCTTTGTAAATGGCCCGCAAACAAATGAAAATAAAAATTTCAAAATACCCCATATGCTAGCAAAAAAATTATAAAAGATTAGAATAAATATGATGAAAAATGTCAGACACTAAAAACTGTAAACCATTGCCCAGAGAAATGGAAGAGGACAAAAATAAACCAACCTGTATCCTGTGTTAATTGGTTAGGGGACCTTGGTACTGATAAGACATAAATCCTCCCGAAAGGAGTCTATAGGGTCCTAATAATAATGCAGTGCAAACCCATTAGACCTTCCTATAGAAATTGAAAGAATCATTTAAATTCCTATTTAATGCAAAAGGCCTCAACTAGCCAAACAACATTGTAAATTAGAGAACTAACACTATTTCATTTCAACACATATTACAAAGTTATAATGGTAAAGACACTGTTGTGTTGGAAAGAAAAATAGAAACGTTGATGAAACAGACTGGAGTGATTATAAATAAACCCACACACACATGAAAATATCTGGCAAAGCAAAAGGAAAAAGAAGCAAAGGCATTTCCAAGGACGGAATATATATATATATATATATATATATATATATATATATATATATTTTTTTTTTTTTTTTTTTTTTTTTTTGAGACAGAGTCTCATTGTATCGCCCTCAGTAGAGTGTCCTGGCGTCACAGCTGACAGCAACCTCCAACTCCTGGGCTCAAGCCATTCTCCTGCCTCAGCCTCCCAAGCAACTGGGACTACAGGCACCCACCACAACACCCAGCTATTTTTTATTGCAGTTGTTGTTTAGCTGGCCCTGGCTAGATTCAAACCTGCCACCCTCGGTGATGTGGCTGGCTCCATAACCACTGTACTATAGGCATCAGGCCAGAATATAATATTTTTAATAAATAGTGTGCAACAATTGCATAGTCATAGTCAAGAAAATAAACGTTGATCTTCTGTCCTACTATATGGAAACTTTATTATAGCTTTTAGGCCTAAATGTAAATCCTAAAACTATAAAAATTCTAAGTGAATCATAGGATAAAACTTTGTCACCTTGGATTAGGCAAAGATTCTTTAAGTACCATAGCAAAAGCACAATCAAAAAAAGAACAGACGGAGAAAATGAACATAAGCAAAATTTAAAACTTCTGCTCTTAGAAGGATACTGCTAAAAAGAAAAAAAAAAAATACGGAGACAAACCAGAGTAGAAAAAGTGTTTGTAAATCATATCACATAAAGAATTTGTATCAGAATATTTAAAGTACTGTTAAAACTCAGTAAGAAAAGTAATAATCCAATGAAAAATTTAAACAGATTATTCACTGAAGAGGTTTATGCATGGTAAATAAGCAGAAGGAAGGAAAGATACTCAAAACATTGTATGTTAAAAAATAAAATTTAAAACCAAAAGTAGACATCACTGCTCACATACTGGAATATCTAAAGTCAAAGAGAGTTATTGTTATGAGTTATTCAACCGGTGTCAAATATGTGGAGGACCTCACACACTACTGTTGGAGATGTAAAATAAATCCTCCTTGGGTATAATCTGTAAAATTATTTTCTCTATTTTTCTTTTCTCTTTTTTCTTTTTTCTTTTTTTGAGACAGGGTCTTCCTTTATCACCTGGGCTTGCATATAATGGCATCATCATAGTTCATTGCAACCTCAAACTTTTGAACTCAAGAGGTCCTCCTGCCTCAGCCTTCCAAGAAGCTGGGACTACAGACATGTGCCACTATGTCCAGATAACTTTTCTATTTTTTTGTGCAGAGGAATCTTGCTCATGCTGAGGCTGGTCTCTAACGTCTGGCCTCAAGTCATCTTCCCACCTTGGCCTCCCAAAATGCTAGGATTACAGGTGTGACCTAGTGTGCCCAGCCAAAATTCTTAAAAATGTTAAGTACTATATACACCAGTCATAACATCTATTATACTCCTAGATATTTACTCAAGAAAACACAAATGTATGTGTGCATTAAAATAGTTTCACACTTATTTCAATAAATAAGTGGCATTTATTTATAATGACCCAAAGGTAAAAATGACAGGTGAATAGATTCCCACAATGGAATACCCACTCATTCATTAAAAAAAAAAAAAAAGAATTATCTATTGATACAATGTGAATTAATCTCAACATAATTATTCTAAGTGAAAGAAGCCAGACAATAACAAGGACATATTGTAGGATTCCTATTCTATAAAATTGTGGAAAATATAAACCCATCTATTGTGACAGGAAATAGATCAGCAATTACCCCGTATTCATAGTATAGACAGAGACAGCAAAGTAGTTCTAAAGGGGCATAAGGCGTCTTTGTGAATGATTGAAAAGTTCACTTATTTTACAGTGATGATTATTTCATAAAAGCATACTAATTTCTAACCATCTCAATCGGTACATTTCAAATATGTGAAATGATGCTTCAATAACTTTGTTCAAAGGAAAAAGAGCAAGGTTCAAATTAGAAATTACATAGCTCCTGGCACCATATAGGAGAAAAACATTGTAAAATTAAGCCACATTTTATAAAGCAAAATGTCTCATTGACTCCTTTATCTTTTTCCAAATCACTTTAGCACAGAAAATTAAAGCTATTTTGGCTTCTGTGCATACAGCTTGTCGCACCTCAAATCATTTCCTATCACTGTTAAATTCCATTATATAATATGAAAGCATTTCGTTCAAGTCTTCATCCAAAAATAATTTACTGAAGAACTAAAATTGCAGGGATGGTGTTGGGTCCTGCAGTGACAATCATGAAAATGATATGGTCCTTGTTTCCAAGAAGTCTGAGTCTTTTCAAGGAGAAAGATCAATAAATATATAATCAACCTACATTGCTACACACATACTAATTAAGAAATGGAAAGGTATAATTGAGAGAAATAAAAAGAAGAGAGTGAGCTCTGGCTGATGGAGGATAGCGAGTGAGAGGGCTACTTTTCAGGGAAGTCTCCAAATAAGATCCAGATGAGCTTTGAAGAATGAGTAAAAGTTAATGGTGCAAAGAGGAGGAAAGGATATTATATGTAGGACACGAAGCTACTGCAAATAACTGGAACAAAAATAGCTAAGTGAAAAAGAACATGATGATAATGGCTGATGTGTAGTATCGCAATGCTACAGAGAGCCTGGTATTCATGCTGCAAGTAGAAGAAAGCGTTTAAAGAATTTATGCAAAGTGGTGATATGATCATGAGGAAGGAGATATAAATCGTATCCTTCTTAATGATCCTAAAAAAGCAGCAGGCAGCTGCAGCAGAACCCCTCCTCCAAAGATAAGAACAAATTTTACACTGTGCTAGAATAACCTTGAAAAGCAAAAAAAAAAAAAAAGACTCTATAGCTAATAACGACATCCTGGTTTCTAACATCTGTAGCCATAACTATGTAGCTGATATTGAACTGAAGAAAAAAAGGTATAAAAGAGTTTGGAAAGAACTGTTCCCCAGAACTCAGCATTGTACGCCTTTAGACACCTGGGTTCTCGCTGGCAGTTAAAGCTTCCTTCCTCTATATTCATGGTGTTAAGTGTCAGTTTTAATTGCCATTTTCCTGCAACAATCACATCTTTGGAGAGAAGAAATGAACATGTTGATGCTTAACCTGGGCCTCTTGCACGATAGCAGCTCCTCGACCAAAAGAATATCAAAGGCTTACTAATGTCTTGAAGAAATTTGTTGATGGTGTTAAAAGGCCAGAGGCTTTCGTCATGCTGTTTATCACTGTGCCAAAACAATTACCAGGTAAAGAGATGGGTGTGACATTTTACGAAGGAAATACAGTCTAACGCTCTGTGTATGTTACAAGTACTCCATGTGTAGAACATGGTTTCCCACGATATCGACCCTCTGCGTCCTTATTATCTTAGTCTAATGCAGGGCACTTCGGACTGTACAAGGAATACTTTTTGGGAATCTAAGTTGGTGGAGAAAGGAGTCGGGTCTCATCTTCTCTCATTTCATGCCAATTCTTTTCCCCCAAGAGTGAAAGCAGGGTTATGAGAAGATACCCAGTTTTATTAAAGGCAAGTGACGATAGCCAAGATCCTCGAAAACACACAGCTGAAAAGTATTTGACATTAGAAAGCTTATTAGATCTATCTCTGACATCTTCTCTTTCAAGGAAATAAACTTCAGCCATCTACCTGTCCCCTCAGGTTAAAGGTTCTTTTGTTTTAGCTTTTTAAGTTAGAGCACTGTTGAGTCCTAAACTTCCATGATCAGATTATTAAAAGGGGCAATACCTTAAAACTTCTCCTGCCAAGTCATCTCTGGAAATAAAATCACCAAAACTCAAGTGCAATATTTTTCTAAGTTGTACACAATAATAGCTCCACATATTTGGAGCAGGCAGAGCATAGCCTTAAGCTTCAAGTCTGAAAATCATAGTCCCGATTGATAGAATGTTAAATACTCAAAGACATATCCATTGGTAAATGCCTGTGGAAGATTCCGATTTTTCTAACTATTAAGAAACTAGTAAACTGTCATTGAGGTGAAGCTCTAATTTGTGACATGTGATTGAGTAAAAGTCAAATCGAAATAGAAACTTGACTCAACAAAAGTCGCAATTGGGTACGCACAGACCTAATGGAACAAGTACCTTGCCCACAATTGCCTGAAAACATCCTAGAATTATTTTTCTTCTCAATTGAGTATTTTATTGACTTTTTCCCCCCTTCATACCGGATGTCTTTAGTCTTTCTTACAAAACATCTTGTCTTTTCCATTTTTGTTTATGTTTAATTTTTGGCAACTGCAGCTTATATAATTATATCATGTTGGAGCAGGACCAAATTAGGAAAACATTGCAAAGTACAAAAATTTTTCCTTGGCCCACCTCCCATCGCTGGTGTTTCATGGAGTACTAGCATTTTTCTGCATCAAAGTCTGTCCAAGATTCCTGTGTATAATTCCCAGATTCTCCTTGACTAAACTCCACCGAAATGTTAGCTCCTAGACACATACATTAGTATTTCTATGGGGCCTTTCCTTTATCAGTAATGGGATAATGCTAATTTCCTAGTAATGCTAAGAAAATCAGGATACACACTGCTCAGGAGGCAGCTACACTCACCAGCAAGAGGCGAGCTCAACTTCAGAGTGTACAGAAAGTGTACTCCAGTAACAGCCTTCACATTCATGAATTAAACCAGCATTCGTGTTTGAAGGGAGACAAATAAAGCATGCATATATAAACTTGTGCTATTTGCAGTTTGAAAATTTTGTCCATGAATATATAACGCCTGCATGTAATCGCACATGATCTTGTTATAGTATAAAATTTTAAGGAGTGTGAAAGACACAGTTAACCGTAAAAGTGCTCATCTGATGAAACAACTGGGTGTTTTATGAGAAAGAGAAGCTTCCAGACGCAAGATGAACTTTTCATCTCACCTGAAGTCTGCTGGCCACTCCGGTCCCCCAAAGGCAGTTCCCGTGGGCCCTGCGCTGAGGGACAGACAAGGTCTCAGGAGGTAACAGGCGAGGACACTTGCTCTTTCTGACCAGGCAGTGCTGTGGCTCATTAACATGCTCCCAAAGCCACAATCACCCTCTGATCTGAGGAGCAGGTGACGTGGAGATTCTGAAGTCTCTTGATAAATTATGCAAACATGTCAAAAAATACACATAGAAGGTTAAAAAAAAAACTCAGTAGAAAGGTTTGCTTTGTCCTTTTAAGAACATAATCTAAATAACTCATCATCAATCACTGGCAGCTCACAGAACAACAATGCTTAAAAATCATCATCACGTGGCTACCATAGAACAGCTATATTCTTTCCTAGTGAAATGTTTAGAAAAGGAGAAAGGAAGGGAGAAAAAATGACAAGGTGCTTTTAAAATATCATTTAAATTTTACTTTCTCCATTCTTCTGATGAACCAGAAGACCAATTTATTCCCCATAACCAATGCTTTCCCATTACTCCAACTTATCCTAAGCCTTCCTTCCTCCTTGTCAATACAAAATACACCACCATTCAAACGTCTTTCAAGGTCTATATCAAAAATTAAAGGTTGCCTGCACCAAAGTCATTTATTTTTTAACCACTACAATCCCCAAGCATTCTTCTGACCATTTTATTATTATATACTGTCTAAACCTACAGTACAGTCAGAAAATACAATTGAAATGCATTATTTTTATTTTGCTTTTTGTTTGCACCTAATCTCCCTCATTAATAAGCAATCCTCTCAAGCCTTTCCTATGTTGGGGTTTTAAGAGTTGGCGTTTACAAAATTATATGAAAATTGACTCACCTTAGTACTTCACTCACAATTTATAAAACAGAAAGTCAATTTGTATTACAGAAAATAAGTTAATACAAGAACATTTAAAAATAGATATGTAGTTTATTTAGACCCCCACATTATTGCACAAAGAATCCAACCAAAGGACAGAAAACATAAAAATATACACTTTCATTTTGGCAATTACGAATCATAAATTACCAAGTAAATAAGGAGGCATTTCTAAAACAAATATACTCAATTTCAAAGTCTTTTAGCTTTGTTCTCATAATGGGAAACCAATTGTTTTCATTGTTTTCCCCACAGTCTTCCCAGATACGATGAAAATTAATGTGAAATATCTTAAACTTACAGAGTATTGGTTATGTTGACAAGTGGAGAGTGGAAGAATTTGCTAGTCCTTCTGATACGATTTTATGTTTTTATTGAATTAACGCAGGACTTTTGTTTACTTGTATTACTTTTTTCATAAGAAAGGAAGAAGAGAAGTCAAATGGCTTTGGATTCTGTGGCTGGGTACATCAGCTCTGCAGAGTGTGGTGCTTTTTGGTCTCTGTTACTGCAGCCATCAAAGGTCCCGCCACCACTATTGGTATATGGAATGTTCCTGGGAGCTAGAATAGTCCTTCAGGGGACCACCCTGTGACCTCTCTTGGGAAATCTCTTTCTCGTCTTTACCTGTATTGCCCTCAAGCCCCTGACAAGATCCAGCATCCATGGAATTCCCCGGGAACCCCATTCTTGATCTGGATATCAAGTCTCCATACTTTGTGTTATTGTTACACGTCGGCCCACCCTATGTAAAAACAGATCCCCATTTTATTCTCAACAGTGCCCTGACTGAAGGATAGATTACAGTCATGGCGTTCAGCTTTTTTTTTTTTTTTATTATTCGCAGTTTTTTGGCTGGGGCTGGGTTTGAACCTGCCACCTCCGACATATGGGGCTGGCGCCGTACTCCTTTGAGCCACAGGCATTGCCCGGGGGTTCAGCTTAAAATTAGTTTTGACTGACAGGTCAATTCCTAGCCTGTTTTCTCATTTTTCTCACTGCATCCTGCCAGCCACTGAGTGGGGATTTTTTTTTTTTTTTGAACACAGACAAACTGAAGCCAACTTAAAAGAGTTATCAAAAATACTGAAAGGAAACATATGGTCAGACTGTGGTTGTATTATTGCAAAGGCCCACAGAGGCACAAGTCTTAGGAATTTTTCCCAGAAATATTCCCTTTTTGACATTCATCAGCTCAAAGACAGAACGTGCCCGTGAACATAATAGTAGTATTAAGTTCCAAAGGCAGCCCTGGGATAGTTTCTGCCAGCACATAATTCACGTGACAGAATTCTGAGGTTTTAATTTCTCGTGACTTACACTGTTGGTGATGTGAGATTAGATCACAAGAGGAACAGACCCAGCTTTTCCCTAACGGCCTATCTGAATTTTGTAAGACATTTTTCGACAATAACAAACATTGCTGTGCTATAGTTATAGACAATTTGATTCCTGGTAAGGCATGTGATTTTTCTGATTCTTTTACTTGTAATGTTAACCCTACAACTAGTATTTTTAAAATTAATCAAACTAAAGCATGCATAAGATTTAAATTGAGGGTGAGATGAAGGATAGTGGCTTGGATCAAGATACAATTTCAATTTTTAATACGCCTCATGTGTTTAAAATTGAACTGAGAGGTGATGTAACACTGTTATGATTCAAGGAATCAAATAGAAAGGTTGGAATACTGGCACCCTGATCGTTCATATTGCCACAAATCCCATATTTGGCAGTGATTGGAGGGAAGATTTGGTAAGAACAAGCTATTGCTGTTTAACACAAAACTCCAAAGATTTGTGGGAAAGAGGCCATTCACAGGAGAAGAAATGGAGGTACTCTGTTTCCCCGAAAACAAGACAGTGTCTTATTTTAAGGTGTGCTCCCAAAGATGCACTAGGTCTTATTTTCAGGGGACGTCTTATCTTTTCTGTAAGCAGGTCTTATTTTCGGGGAAACAGGGTAGATAGTAAATACAAAAACTTCAACCCTATCTAATATATAAACAGAAAATTTACACACATGCTGGACATTTTTCCACTCTCAATTTGGCACAATTCATAAAAAGAAGATTATATAGTACCCACAACTTGAGAAAAGCTGGCACCTTCATGTTCTGCTAAGGAGAAGGTGAATCAAGAGAGCTTTTCTAGAGAGCCACAGTAAGGCCTTCCCCAAAATAAAGACCTTTATTCCACAATTTCTGCTGATTGCTCCAATCGGAAAAATAATTCAAAAATTAAATCAGGATTGTTGGGGATGGGGGCCAGGCAGTAATATTTTTAAAACCTTTCTGGCTAATTCTGAAATAGCCAAGTTTTAGAAACAAAACATCACACAATTAGTGTCAGGGAATGATGTTCATTAAATGTCATGAAGTGATTAAAAGCCAATCATACCTTGTTATATTTAAGAACTAAGAAATGCCAATTTATACACATATCCAAGACTAAAACAGTGTTAACAGAATATATTTCTATACCACGAGATGAAAGATGAGAGATTTTGTGTGTGATTTTTATTCTTTTGGTTAATTTGTATTTCCCAAATACTACATAATGGACATTTATTGATTGGGACTTGATAAGAATTCTCTTTATAAGATTGGTGTTAGAACATCTACTATTTCATAATCATAGCTCATAAGACCTCAATCTTTGAGAACTTCAGAATCATCTAGAGTGTGTTTTAAAATCTATAGATTCCTCTGTTCTACCCCAGATTGACAGACCTGAGGCTTTTGGAAGGGGTGAGACCCCCCCCAATACATATTTTAATATTTTGAGAAAAACATTCTTTATAGGATTCAGATGTAAGAACTAGTTTGAGCGCATCATGGTCTGTAACAAACACTTCACATTTATCACCATCCTTGTGCTGAGGCTGAAGTCACTCCATCTCGGATGATAACCCACCATGTTGAATTCTCAGTAACCCCAGACCCAAAATGCTGCCAGGATTTCTACTTTATTTACTGTTTCTTGTGTAAGCCAAGACGACCTTAGACCTTAGTGTGATTGTAAACACGAAGTGACCATAATCCTACCCTTAGGCTAATTATAGGTGATCAGGCACATAGCATCATTTGCTTTCCCTAAAGTGTCAACTTTAACTTCCTTGCACATAAACCCTCTGAAGCACATTTACCCTCACAGGGGTCCTCAAACTATGACCCATGGGCCACATGAGGTGGTGTGATTGTATTTGTTTCCGTTTTGTTTTGTTACTTCAAAATAAGATATGTGCAGTGTGCATAAGAATTTGTTCATAGTTTTTTGTTGGTTTTTTTTTTTTTTTTTTTTTTTTGGCCGGGGCTGGTTTTGAACCCGCCACCTCCAGCATATGGGACCGGCACCCTACTCCTTGAGCTACAGGCACCGCCCTTTTTTTTTGGTGTTGTTGTTGTTGTTGTTTAACTATAGTCTAGCCCTCCAACAGTCTGAGGGACAGTGAACTGGCCCCCTGTTTAAAAAGTTTGAGGACCCCTGCATGTAAGTCCTGAACCTGGAGGGGAATCGTACGGAGATCTACCTGTCTTGCTGGCACCCGTGATCACACATGTGTCTGCACAAGTCCTGGTAAAGCTTTTACTGATAAGATAAATTTATCTGCCTCACTCTTTGGCTTTTCAGCTACTTCTGCTTTGAGGGGTTGGTTCGCATCAACAGCACTTTCCTTAAACATCCTGCTAAATAGAAGCTACGCCTTATTACCTGAGCGCCTTCACAACATCATTCAGCAGTTCTCAAACTTTTGATTTCAGCAGCTCTTTGCATTAAAATGATCGAAGACCCTCCAGAGCTCTTGTTGACACATACATAGGTACTAAATTGAAGTCCAACTAAGTAATTATTTAAATATTAATTTGAATATCTGCTTCACAGATGAATAAACTCAATGCCTGTTAATGGAAATAACATTTTATGAAAAGTATTTTTAAACAAAAAGAAACCCTGATTAGTAAAAAGAATGACATTATTTGATATTTTCACGGATCTCTTTATTATCTCCCTTAACAGAAAGCAGTTACAATGTCACATTTCTTTTTGTTTTCGGTAAGTGGCCATGTGTCGTTTGAGTTGAAATGTGAGGGAAATCTGGATTCACACAGACATGAGTTGGGTGTAGTTACAACAGGGAAAACTATTCTGGCCTTTCAGCTGATTGCAAATAGTCTTTTTTGATACTATACTAAAGCCCAACAAATGCTAGTTCCTTAAACGTTGGTTGCGATGCAGAACATGAAACCTACAAATAAAATAAATAAACCTTTCTCCTTTGATTATAGTGAAACCGCTTCAAGTGGATCTTTTTACCCAACCCTTATTTTCTAACTACTTCACTGATCCTTTGAAAAATATTGGCCCTCTGAATTGTGGCAGTTTCAGACCCGGAGACGCATGTCATCACACAATATCAAAATCAGTTTGTTCCATCCCGAGTCATCTTATCAAAAAAGTCTCAAGTATCAGGTGGTTGTCAGTCTCATGGTGGTAGATGCAATTTTCCCGTAATTCTAATTTTCATGAGAAAGCTCAAAATTTTTCTTTGGCAACAAATAACGCCAATTTTCCTTGGAGTAACAGATTCACTTTGCTCATTTTTGAAAAAATAGCTTAAAATCCATGTCTGAAAAACTTTTATGTCAATTATTATTTTTAGGTTCCATGAAAAAAGCATCGAGTTCAAGTGACAGTCATACGGATTGCGTGAGCCTTCCCCCTGCGATAGAAATGGCACTTTGGTGTGCAGAAGTATTTCAGGCACACTTTTAATTTCATTACACATATTATTAAGGGCCGCTTCATTAAGGGTCAGGCCTTCCGAAAGGAACCATTGTCACTGTTTTAGTAAAATATTAAGTGGGAGAGTACAGCAATAAATAAAGTAAGAATCACCAGCATATTTTATTGTCATTTCCTTACTTCCCATTAAGGTACCAACAGTTTTACCTACAGCTGCTTTTGCGCCATCGGTAAAAGTATCATCATCACAAAAAGAAGGCACATAATATCTTATTGATACTATGAAAATAATCATAACTGTGAACTCCTCTGGGCTGTGTCAAGAACACACTGCATTCTACATGCTATCAGAATTCTATATACTACCCTGTTTCCCTGAAAATAAGACATCCTCCGAAAATAAGACCTACTTACAGGAAAGATAAGACGTCCCCTGAATATAAGACCTAGAGCATCTTTGGGAGCACACTTTAAAATAAGGCTTATTTTCGGAGAAACAGGGTACCAGCCCTGAATCATTCAATACGAGTAATAGACAAATGCTCTTTCTTCTTACAATAATTTTCATTGCTCCAAGATGAGGAACTCTCATTACTAACATGGTCTAACATTTTTGCTTTGAACAGTTCTGTTCTGAGCTCACTCAGAGCCCCCATAGGTTCCCCTATCTATGTATATATGTTGTACCTGTTGTCATGATTCTATAAGTTAATGAAATAATATATAAGCCAGTGAAATATGAGTGCAAAAAAAAAAAAAGGAATTGATACTGAAATCTAAGCAAAGGGAAATATTTTTATTTTTTAATTTATTACTGTATCCCCAGTTCCTTGCTTGAGCAGTGGAACAGCGCCTAGCCCACAGTAAATATTTATTTTCTTGAACATTTACTAGATAATTGAAATTGTTGTATTATAGAAATTAACTTAGCTGCTTTAAATGACTCACAATTTTTCAAAAGTCAAATTATGTGCTTGCAAGATACAAGTAAAAGGTAAGAAAAGAACTGCTAGGAATGTATGAGTCTGTACTGGCTTGATGTGCGTTCTCCACTTGAAATAAACAGAACCTAGAAATTACAGAGTCTATAATTGTGGTTGTGGTGATATATAAAGCTTAAGGAGAACTTACTCTCTTTGATTAAGAACACGAAAGTTCCACCAATGTCTGTTTTCTTTCAGATTCACAGTTTGCTGATCCTCTTCATTTGAAGATACTTAGCAAATACTTCCATCATTCCTCCAGGCCTTTATATTATTAATACTCAGGGCAAATATAACCTAGCTACTTTTTACCTTCCTGACTCATTACTACCATCTACTGTTTCCAAGGGGTAACTACAGGCTTTAACCCACAAACTGGGCGCTCTTATATTGAAGCTTTATTTAAGGTGGTTTCCTTAATCAAAAAAAAAAAAAAAAAAGAGAGAGAGAGAGAGGGAGGAAAGAGAAGGAGGGAACAGAAGGAGGGAAGAAATGTCCTGATGTGAAAAGTGAAAGCTTTGGCATTTTCTTTTACAAATTTTCAATTTATCTCTTTTAAATATCCCATTCAACTAATAATATTGTGTGATTTGACACGCAAAATCCTTATTACCTAATTTTAAAAATTCCCTTCTATTCTCTTTTAGTATTTATCTTTTCAAAGATTCACTTTATGACCTTTCTCTATAAATTTTCACTTTATGAACTTTCTCTATAAATTTTATAATAGGAAAATCAGGGGTCCTGATAAGGTTGACCTAACATGTACATTTTAGCTAAAAATGTTGAGTTCAAAAACACAAAAACAGACAACAGGAAAAGGTGATGAGTCCCCTACCACGTGGTAATGACTGAGTTACAGGCAGCTCCATTGCATCAAAGCAAACACAGTCACACCAAATGAGACGTGCTGGGCAAGGTGCTTCCAAGATGTGGACTACAGACAGCCATTTGCCCGCCCAGCTAACACGCAGTGGGACCCCAGCACTGTAACACGGACTTATTTGATTAAAGAGACCATCTCTGTCAGTTTGTGTCAGAATTCTGGAATTCCACCAGTAGAAGTAATTTCACATGTATAAAGCTACAAACGTGTGCCTGATGAACTTCGAGCTACTTCTGATTCTTAAACCATTGTGATACAGCTAGTCAGCTCACTGCTAACACAGCACCAGCGGAGAGGGACAGAGACACTCTCCAAGAATACACTTAACCAGGCTGTGCAGGAAAACAGGCCAGTCAGGATGTAGATGGTCTGAGCAGCTGGAAGTGAGCAGGGAAAGCCAAGGGAGGGAAACTAAAGGAAAGGGAGGGAAGAGACAGCAGGTGGAGGATGGGAACCTGCAGCACCCGAGAAGGCAGGACTTCCCAGCCTCAGCCTTCCTACGCAAACTCCACACAGGGACAAGAGTAGGTCCCTTTAAGAACCATATTACCCCTAAATTAGTCAGCTCTAGAGGCTTTATGCTACATGCAGGATAACTTGACCTGCTTATCAAGCAGCAGTTTGAACTTAGGCCCATATACTGCTGTGACCTGCAAGGCTGTGATTAACAATGGGCTGGTTGGGTGTTTAGCCAGCACACGCTCTCAGTGCCTGGCTGCTGTTAATAAGAGCTATATTTTACCCTTTATTCCCTGTAACAGTCCCAGCCCCATGGCTGTACCCACGAGGAAGCCGTGATAAAAGGACAAACATTAGTGTCATCACTTCCTCTCTGTCAAGGACAACTTCAAGGGGCTGTGATCAATATAAATGCACAAGGCGCCATGCTCAGAAGGGCCCTGGACTTGGTTTAATGCTCTACTGTTTCTATCTTAAAATTTTTAATAATTTCTTGTTTAAACTTCTGTTTTTAAAACTGATGGAACAAAGGACATTTGACATGAGCAAATGAATTAGGTGCACCATGCAGGTGTTTGGCTTTCGCCTTCCCATTCAAGTGTAATGTTTGCAATGCCCCAAAGATAGAATATTTTGATGCATTTGGGGTGCTTAGGAGTTCAGAAACACCCCCCCCAAAAAAAAATACAGGGGAAACATATTTCATTTGTGACTAAGATACTCTACTTTCTGTTACAATGACAACTTGCTTTGAATGGAGAAAACTTGTTCCTAAGAAAAAGCAATGATCAAGGAATTCTGTCGGTCCATTCCTTTGCATGTACTAGCCAGTCATGTATGCTGGAATGATAACACAGAAAGACATGGAAACAGAGAATAACACATTCTCCCTTGTTATTTCAGCCCCTTTCTTACTCATCAGTAAGTAGCAGGTAGTAGAGAGCGTTGGTAGAATGCAGGTGTATTAACAAGTAGAATGGAAAGTGTAGAGATAGCTGTGTTTAGCTGTCTCCCTGTTCTAATAAAAATGAAATACATATGCATCCAGGAACTACAAAATATATATTGTATATTTCAGGAATTTTGCTTATTAAATGTTCTCATGTATGCGCCTCAATTTGCCATTGCTGAACTTAACAATGAACAGTGAAGTGCATGCTAATAATTTAAAGTATTAATTTTTCTTTACCTACAAGGACATAATGTACCAACTGAAAACATTTTGAAGAGTTGAGAGAGTCCATGAAAGAAAGGAAAGAGATTTATATTTTAGAAACTTTAATTGGCAAATTTTTCCTGCCTTTGGAAACAGAGTTTTGCATTCCCTTTTTTCACTGGGACCCACAAATGCTTTCACCAGTCTTTACACTCACAGGCAGTGCTGTTCCCCCTGTCACCAGTAGAGATATTCCATGGGGAGATTCAGGCTATCAAGATGTCATCTCTTCTTTGGGGAGAATTTTAATGCTTTGCTCTCTTGCCTTACAAAGATGAGGAGAGATGTACTGAATAGTATGTGTACTGTTTACTTTTGTTTATTTATGCCAGAGAATCTTTATCCCCACGAGAAAGAACTTCACAATTAACATTAAGGAAAAAAAAAAAAATCAGAACTCTTGCATTCCATCTTTAGAAATAAAAATGTAGCCTTTAACCAGAATAAACTAATGAAGATAATTTCCTGTAGCAAAGTAAATACAGTAGAACCTCTGTAAGGTGACCAACCAAGCACTGTCACAAACTGGTCAACATAAGGAACCAGGCCACTGTACTGATCTGTGTGTCTGGTCTATGAAAATAGGTCAACACGAGGAGGTGGTCAGTGCGGGGAGGGGGTCAGCTACGCAGGCTCTACTGCCTTCCCTATCATCAGTGCTATCATTAAGTCACTTCCAGTAACCGAGCTATGATTTGATAGGAGATTTGGTGACGTTTTAAAGAGACATTGATGGTTTTAGACCACTGGAAGGCCACTTAGTTATTTCCTGCTATTCTAATGAAAAACCAAAGCTTTGAGAATCCCAAGGTATCTTGGTGATCCCCTCCCTCTGAGCAGCACCATTTCCTCCATTTAAGAGACTTATATTCTCCTGACAGCACAACATAAATACCTTCTTCATAGCAGTGACGTGTGGCTGCTGCACAAATGAGGAAAATAGAGAACGCAATCTGTGTGAATAGTCACCCTAGGCATGGTCTTTAAATGCACACGTTGTTTGAGAATGTTGGCAGTGGAATAAATTTTAAAAGTATGTGAAGAGATGAAGTCGAATCTCAGAGTCAATTCATTTTATGAAACAAAAGAAAAAGTCTATGGTGATATCATATTGCATTTTCATAAAAGTAACAGGTACTCAAAACGCGTTTTTCAAACACACGTGTCTGCTTGGCCTCACCTATAAAATGACCACTGCAGAGACACTGTCATCTGAAGGAAGGGTGGAGTGATCTTAAGGATCAAAGTGGCCTTTCTTTCTCTTTTGTGTATTGCCAAGAGTAGGAACGGCATGAGCAGAGAGAAGCCTCCTTTCCCGTCTAGACACAGGGTCGCTGTAGCTGTGACTGCAGCCCAACAGCAGGATGAGCCATCTGCAGGGAGAAATTCGAAGGGATTACAGCTTCTGATTTATCTCTGTGCAGGGCACCCACGCTTCACAGTTGATGCTTAACTTGAGTCATTCCAAGTCAAAGGAAGCTAAGATAAAAAGAATGAATCAATCATATTGATTATTGAGATTACTGAGAATCTCCAACAGGAGTCCATCACGGAGTTCTTTACCTCACGTGTTTAAAACACCAGTGTTCCTGGTGTTTTAAAAGGGCAGTGCAGGACTTCTGGACAGGCCATATACAAAGTCGTCACCCTTTCCAGTCCGGCACACAGCCACACAATCATCCATACAGGTATCTTTGCTGATCTGCCATGGGGGCGAGGGGTGGTTCTCATGCGTGAGCACTTATGTAAGGTCCTATGGTCTGAACACTAAGGTTTCTATTGCTTTAACTTCAAATATGTGACTGAGTCACCTTGGAACAAGATCAAGTGAGCTTTGGTAGTCCTATTAAACACCATTTTTGCTGTTTTACAAAGTCAGATCAGGGAAATCAATAGTCTAGAGGAAATGTTTTCTTTTTTTCCATTGAGTGAATTCTAAGAACAGCTTTCTTTATTATTTTCTTGAATTATAAAAGACTGCTGCTGATAAAAGCCCCAGGGAGCTGTTCCCCAAAGGAGATGCTGTCTCACCGACATGGTTAAGTGCATGGAATGGTCCAGAGGACTTGAGGATCCGCCAGTAAATCCTGGAAATAGACTCATATACTCAGGGAGAAGTCATGGCTTCCCTGGGGAAGCACCTGGTTTCTCTTTAGGGGAACACTCACTGCTCCTTGGGTGGAATAAATGGGCTGCACATTGTTCAGTACAAAAAGCTTCCAAAGATATTCAAAGTAATTATAAACTATTCCTAGACAAGTTTGAAAGAGAAAGTGACCTACTCTTTGACCTCTTCAATTCCCACATCAATGTATTTCCTTGGAGTATAAAGGTTCTGAAATGTTATTTCAAAATATTCTTGAACTAAGCAACCATCTTCTTTGGATTTTCAAGTGTTTACCCTACCTTCTAACGTGGGCAAATATATCCTCCATCTCCATGGTCACATCTTAGAATTTACATGCTTTCTGTTCTGTTTCTTTCTATTTTATCCTATGTCCACTGGTATTTAAAAAACCCTATACAAGAACTCAAAGCTACAAGGTAAAATTACTACTTAGGAGTGGAACTTTCTTATAAAAGACCTAGGCTTTTATCTCCTTGAAAAATCTGCCAGAAATTTAATCAAATACGATTAAACCTTTATTCACGTGTGTTAGCTTATGACCATATACAATCATCCATCTTTAAATAACTACTTTTGAATAGATGAATGGCCCGTTTCATTAGAATCTATTGTCTACATGACTTGTGTTAATAAACAAATCAATTAACTATGAGAAGATTTAGATCGCTTGTTTGCATTTGTTTCATTAGTTAGAGAAATAATGAAAATAGGCAATGTGCACAAGAAGAGAAATTCTAGCTCTATTAAGATGAAGACTTCCTCAACTCTAAAATCGAATTAAATTAATAAGACAGGTTTATTTTTAGTTTTTTTGAGGAACCTCTGCACTTTTTTTCCATCATGGCTGTAAATAATTTACATTTCCGCCAATACTGTGTAAAATTTGCCCTTCTTCCACATCCTAGCTACCATTTTTTTTGTTTGTTTTTTTGATAATAGCTATTCTAACTGGGGTAAGAGGACATCTCGTTGTGATTTTGATTTGCATTTCCCTCATGATTAGTGATGCTGAACAGATTTTCCTATATGTCTTGGCCATGGGTTTGTCTTCTTTTGAAAAATTTCTATTCCGATTATTTGCCCAATTCTTAATCACATTGCTGGGGGTTTTATTGTAGGTTGTTTTAGTTCCTTGTATATTTTGGTTATTAATCTCTTGTCAGATATATATACACACACGTACAAATAAATAACCCATCAAATAATCACGGTATTCAATGACTAAAGTCTTTAATGCTTTTTGCTGCCTATAAAGTAAAACCATGTCTCTTCAGCGTCACATTCCAGGTCCTCTGCCATCTGACTCTGAGCTCCACCAGCATTACTTCACTCCTGCTCCCATCGGGTTGTCACACATCCAGGTCACTCCTGCCACTTACTCCCATGTCACAGTTAACTCTGCTCAAACTCTCAGAAGAGACCCTTCACGTCAGAACGGTCCTGGGTGTTTTCTCCCCATGTGTTTCTTCTTCCTTCTCACATCAATATATTTCCTCGTAGTAGAAAGGTACTAAAATGTTATTTCAAATTATTCTTGAACTAAGTAACCCTCTTCTCTGGGTTTTCACCAGTGTTTACCCTACCTTCTAATGTGGACAAACATTAGAGGTATGGCTCTACCCCACTGTTTCATAATGTCTGCCATAAAAAAAAAAATGAAGATTTCTTCTCTTTGAATGAATTCTTTCCTCTTCTGCCAATAAGAAAAGCAGCAAATTAAACTCCTGGGAAAAATTCAATCTCTGCATTATTTAGGGGACAAAGAAAGTTGATCGGCCTTCTGAAGGAGTAGCTGGCTATCTGCTGTTTTTTTTGTTCATTTTTTGTTTTGTTTTGTTTTAATGCAGGTACAGGCACTGCTGATTTTGCACACTCTGGGACATAACACCTAGCCCAGTGGACAGTTAAGTTCAAGGGATGCATGCTCACTTGGATTATATAATGGGTCTGGGCAAGTGATGTGCATAAAAATAATCCAGGAAGTTTAAAACAGAGGATAAACTTCTAAAAGGAGCTGAGAGGCCTGGAAACTCAGTGTCTTCCTGTTTCACATGCACATAGGGACCTCGCTAATTAAAGGAATCCTCTGGTGAATCTCTTGTAAAGAAAAGAATTCTTTGGCAAAGCAAATAATCAACACTTAATTTATAAAGTACTTATAGAGTTAGGTGCTTACATTATTATCAAATGGCACCTTAGGGCTCCCTTGTCATTAATTTGCCTCTGTGAGCACCCAACTCTGAAGGAATTGCTAAGTTTCTGAAGAAAATTGGGTTGTGGATGACTTAAGCTTTAATTTTGATGTTTTATAGAAGAATGCTAATAAGGCTGTATTTGCTCTCCTGTTTAAGCCTTAAAGCATAAAGTAGACAAAAGGATCTCCACAGGTGACAGACCAATATTAAATTTATTCTGTTTCAGGCAAAAAGCAATAAAAAGTTTCCTATGATTAAAAGAAAAGATCTACTATGTTATTTATGTATCTTTGATTTTGGAGCAAACTTTTGGGACTTCTTCCTCACTCTAAATCATGGTCATTTTCAAAAAGTGTATTATAAAATTTGTGGTGGTGGTTGTTTTTAAAATAATCTTCTCTGTAGAAACCAAAGAACTGAATTATTACGACTGAATAAGAGTTAATACTCTGTTTTTGCTTTGAGTATTGTATTTTGTTTTTTTTGTTTTTTTGGTGTTTTTTTTTGCAATTTTTGGCCAGGGCCGGATTTGAACCCACCACCTCCGATATATGGGGCCCTAGCCCTACTCCTTTGAGCTACTGAGTATTGTATTACTAACATGCAAAATCTTTTAAGAACTAGCATAGAGACTTTCTCATTTTGGCTCAGTACCCCATAACTCAGTGAGTAGAGCGCCAGCCACATGCACCGAGGCTGGCGGGTTCAAGCCTGGCCCAGGCCTGCTAAAGAGCAAGGACAACTGCACCCAAAAATAGCTGGGCACTGTGGCAGGTGCCTGTAGTCCCAGCTACCCAAGAGGCTGAAGCAGGACTTAAGCCCAAAAGTTTGAGGTTTCTGTTAGCTGTGACACCACAGCACCCTACCGAGGATGATATAGTGAGATTCTGTCTCAAGAATAAATGAATAAATAAATAAAAGAACTAGCACAATTGTTCTTTTGATATTATTATTCTAAGAAAGAAAAAGAATATGCAAATATTTGTACTTGTTTGTTGAGCTCTCTTCTTCACAAAATATCAACTGCAGAATCTCCATATATATGAGGTTTTGTGGGGAGGGTCTTTTTTTTTTTTAGTGGGTAGAAGGAGAGAAAACACTATGATGTTGCCTTAAAGTTGACAACACACTGTTAGAAAAAACACTGTTTACTACAGATGTATATTTTTTCATGTTTTTATCTTTGATAAATGAATGCATACAGTGCTCTCATAGGAGTAATTAAAATTGTATAGAAGCTAAAATTTCACCAAACCATTTCTCAGTCATAGCCCTGTTTGTCAATATCTATAGAATTTCCTATCATAGACAAAGGTAATCTGTTTTCCTTTAATTTTTTTCTTTCCTCCCTCCGTTTTTCACTCCCTCCCTCCCTCCTTCTCCCTTTTTTTTCTTATTGGAAAAACAAGAGATAAGTTTCTAAAACTTTGTTATGAATTACATCTTAAAAAAAATTAAAATTGAAATGCCTGAGGAAGTAACATATGGTGAAAATCTTTGCGGAGGAATAAAAGAATTCTATATAAGTGTAGTGTGCAACTGAGTCTCTGCCTTTCCCCTTAGCATCATCTAAATATTTTTCCAGATATATTTAGCTAATTTGAGTTTCAAGATTGTGTTCAACTGTTTCATACTTCCAGCCCTTGGCATTTGCTATTTTTGTGGCCTGGAGATCATACATTCACAGAATATTTTTATGGAAATCTAATGTGTGAAGAATGGCAGTAGGTCCTAGGGATAAAGCATTAGAACAATATTCTCCATTGCTGCCCACAAGTGCCTTGGCATCCTCCCTCCTGATAAACTCATCTCAAACGTTGCACTGTCTGTGTTCTTTTCTCCAGGACATGTTACCTGACCATTCCAGGCAAGGCTCAGAGTACTGACCAAAAAGCTTTTAAGATGGTTATTTACCTACATAATTCCCTTATGAAACAGTGAACTTGCTGTATCCCTTTCATTTTTGTATTGTTAATAAAGAGCTCAGCACTGAATGAGTGGATGGATGAATGAATGAATAGAATGACTAAATTGAGTAATTGATTTTCCTGGAGAGAGTAAATTGAATTTCAATCAGAATATTGTTTTACATGGACTAATTGAAGCCTTTACAAAGCACGTATTAATGTAAAAGAGACAATTACAACAGAATTTTAAAATGTGAAGTTACAGAAACTATAATGAATGTAATCTACTGTATGAAAATGATATCTTCTTATAATAAGCCTCAAAACTCTTCATTGTTGCTACCTGAAATATAAGATTTATGATATTCCTCTTCTATGGCTCTCCAAGATAATCACAATTATGAGTAGTGCTATCTGAACATGTATTTTTTATCATAAAAGTACTAACGTAAAAGTAACTATCATAAAAGTTACTATTAATATAGTAACTATTAATACAGTAAAAAGTAGTTGGACTCTTCAGAAGAAATATACTATTTAATTAGACATACATAATGGTAACAGAATCAGCAACTGTTATGAATGCTGAAAAGTTGGCCCTGAGCAAAGAAGTCTTCTAATTCTTTATCAGCAGAATGTGATTTTAAACATGCAGGCAATTCTTTAAACCATACAATGTTTAATGTGTAAATGCATGAGTTCCCAATACAACCTAAAGGCACTGTAGAGCCTGCTGGGCGTAAGACATTGACTGAACTTTCTTATTTTTCTTTGAAATATTATTTTAAAATAACAAAGTAGGGATAAGTATCGTGTACTCTATTGATTTAAATGCAAGCTCTTTCAATATGGCTATATTATTTTGTTCATCTTCTTGTCTATCCTACTTCCCAGCACACAGACTTCACCAAAGTAGTTATGCAAAAATATTAGTCCATTTTATTTGAATTTTCTCCTGCTACCAAAAGTAATCTGGAAAAAGTTCAGAAATAAGGGAATGAGAGCAAAAATCAGTGTTTAAGGTGATAGCCATCTTCAAATATGTGACAGATTCAATTAACTATATGATTCTAGAGAGCCAAGTAGATTCAACTTATAAGTTAGGAGTCAGATGTTGGCTAAATTTAATAGAAACTTTTTAAAGACAACAGTTACTTATTGATGAAAGGTATGGCTGCTTCCCAGAGGTGGATATGGTCAAGCAGAACACCTGTAATGTTGCAGAAGATGAGCTTTGGATGGGAAATTGAGATAGACAGCCTGAAATCCTGGGACACTATAATTACTCTTAAGAAAAACTATACTTTGAATTATATAGAAGAGAAATGGTTATAGGTGAATATTTAATGCATTTGTTTGTCCAATTACCTTAATGCTTATATATTTCCACACTTTGTATCACATGCCTTCAATGACATTGAGTTATAGGCTGCCTCTGGATAACTTCTGAGACTTTAGAGTTCTATACATGTCAGTACTGATCAGAAACTACCTTGGAATTGATCATCACTTTCCTACTAAGGTGACATTGCTGGGGTCCTGAAAATATTTCTCAAGCTGGAATGCACAGATGTATGTGACTTACAATCTAAAAGAGTCGTTAGATAACTGCATTTTCAGAGGGATAATCTTTAGATACGTTTATGCATGGATTTAATGCATCAGCAGAACAGAATTTCTACAATCAACAAAAGGCCGGCCAAATACCCTCCCTCACCTATTGTGCACAACGCAATGGTACATTTCAAATCAAGAGTTGAGAATAAATGTCTGTCCATAGCAAATAACTAAGTGAAGTGATGGCTATATTAATCAGTTTAATGTAAGCATTCCGCATTGTATATCAAATCAGCACTGTATCCCATAAATGTACACAGTTATGATTTAATTTTTTTAAAAAAGGCCTGAAGGCTGGGAGTTGTGGTTCATGCCTGTAATCTATCCAGTCTGAGAGGCCAAGGCAGGTGGATCTCCTGAGCTGAGGAGTCTAAGTTCACTCTAAGCAAGAACAAGACTCCATCTCTACTAAAAATACAAAAATCAATTGAGAGTGTAAACTGATCGACATGGCAGGTGTCTGTAGTCCTAGCCACTCAGGAGGTGGAAACAAGAGGATTTCTTGAGCTCAAGAGTTTAAGTTGCTGTGAGCTATGACATCATAGCACTCTACCCAGGGCAACAGAGTAAAAGACTCTGACTAAAAAATAAATATATATATATATATATATATATGAAAAGAATAGAAAAGAAAAGCTTGAATCCAGTCCCTGGCAAAGATAAAGGATGAGAGAAGGTCATTTTTTGTTGGAATTTTATGAGTAATCCTAGCTCCTTCAACTGATCTTGGTTGACCCATATTTAGGTATTATTTGAAGAACGTTGTTTTACTTTCAAAAGTCCTTGGCCAGATGCACACCTAATTTGGAAAAGCAAACTTTAAAAATGGAAATTAAGTTGCAGAATGGTGATTTTTGTAAATTATTTGGCAACTGTCTTTCTTTTTGGATTCTTCTTGGAAGTGATCAAAATTTATAATTCATGACAAGAATGATATGAAACAGTGATATTTGTCCTTGAATTTTTATAGTACTACAGACTTAGCAACATTATAGAGCAAAAATAATTATAACAAATGGTGAAAGAAAAGTAAAATCCTGACTTTCAGAACTTTTGAAGAACAAGATTTGAAACATAGAGATGTCAGAAACATATTTTTTATTAAGTCATATACATATAGATCATGAATACATTTATGCATATGTGGGGTACAACGTGTTGATTTTTTTATACAATCTGACATGCTTACATCAAACCAATCAACATAGCTTTTGCCTCATTTACTTCATTATTGTGTTAAGACATTTATGTTCTACACTTGACAGATTTGACTTTACCCTACAATAGGCACCATAGGTGTGGTCCTGCCTTTTACCCAACCTCTAGCCCACCTCCTCCCTCCCCATCCCATCCCACTCCATTTCTCTCCTTCATCCTGGGCTATAGTTGTGTTCTATCTTTCATAAGAAAGTATGAGTAAATATAAGTTGGTTTCATAGACGTACTGAGTACATAAGATACTTTTTCCTCCATTCTTGAGATACTTTGCTCAGGAGAATATGTTCCAGAAACATATTTTTTTTTTCAGAAACATATTTTTTAACTTAAACTACTATTCAGTAATTTGAGAACTTCTAACTTCATTTTCTTCTAGTTACAAAGAAAAATACCCTATTTAAGAGGACTACCTAGTTCTCCCTGGAAATAATTTAAGTATTTCAATATCTTTAAAGAGAAAATGATCTTCTTATAGTCAACCTAACTAACTCTCCTGCTACTTCGTTTCATTATTCATAATAATTTACCTTGGCCTTCTTGACAGCCAATTGGCCAAAGCTGCTGTACTCAATGGGATTTAAGTTATAATTGTTCTCTAGCTTCTTCTATATACACATCATTATAGATCATTTTTAATTTTATGAAGGAAATTTGTTATTAAGTATAAATCATTGTGGTAGGGGATAAAATTATCATTTATTCAACTAGTATTTAAAAAAACAACACAAAATATTGGTTTGAAGTTGACTAAACCTGATTAAAGGACAATAAAGCATGTACTTTATATATACAGATAAAATATATTTATGTTTCCCCTACACGTCCCTCCTTATATGCAGATTCTCTCCTGTCTATTATTAGAAAGCCAAATTTGCTTCTTTAAAGATAATTATTAATCTTTTTATGTTTTTAATTTTTTAGCACAGAATATTATGGGGTTACATACAGTTACATAATTTATCATTGTACAGATTGAATCAATGTTATAGACAAACTACAGAATAGGAGAAAATATTTCCATACTATACAACTGATAAAGAGCTGATAAACAGAATCTATAAAGGACTCAAGCAAATCAGCAAGAAAAAAAATCAAACAATCCCATGAAAAAGTGGGAAAAAAAACAATAATAGAAACTTTTCAAATGAAGATATACTAATGGTCAAATTCAACTTTTAAGCTGCGTTTTTTAAACTCAGCGACGGTTGGGTGTGGCAGACAGAATTCCAGTGGGCAAGAAGTGATGTACTATCGTCAGTGAATACACATCGGCCTGAGGATTTTTCTCTGAAAACAGAATCAGTCTGTTCTAAAAGGAAAAAGGGCTAATCCCTTCTGTTAAGAGAGGATTTTCAGATGGCCCTCAAGATGTCCATTCCCTAAAGTATATTCATTTTCTTTCAGTTATCCATTCAAAGAATAACCTACATGCTTCTTTGAAGAAAGTGTTCATATGTAATTAAGGTACCAAGTCAACTGATTTTTCAGAAAATATTATGCTGAGTGAATCTGACCTAATCAGATGTGTCAGCCTTTACAAGGGACTTGGCTCTTGCTGAGAAACTTCTAATTGTTTTTCACCTTTCTGGAGGCTGGAAAGTCCAAGATCAAGGTGTCAGCCAGCTCAATTTTGAGGGCTGTCTCCACATCCAAGATGACACCGTTAGCTGTACCCTCTACAGGGGACGAGCACCATGCCCTCCCATGACAGAAGCGACGGAAGGGCCACAGAACTATCCCTTCAATTTGGAGCCCATTTATAAGGGTGCTAATCTCATTTGTGAGGGTGGGGCCCTGGTGACAAAATCACCACCCTTAATGGTCACACCACCTGACACTATTGAATTGGGGATTAGTTTCACCATGATTTTCTGGAGGAAACACACATTCATAGTATAGCAGAAGGATTCAATGGGAAGTAGATTCTTTATTGACATAAATAAATTGTAGATAAAAAGAGCAAGGTCTGAGAGGGATCTCAGGGACATGACAGAAGCCCTCACCCGAAGGCCAGCATGAGAACAAGGCCTCATTCCTTCAAGTTGGAAGAGCTAAATTATTGCAACAAGCTGAATGAGATTGGAAGAACATTACAAGCTACAGACAAGAATGAATCCTTTCAACACTTTTAATTGAACTTTGGCCATATGAGAACCTAAGAAGAACCTAGTCACGTCATGCCTGGATTTTGACCTAAATAACTGTGAGCTAATTGTTGCTGCTATACGCTGCTCAGTCTGCAATAATTTCTTACAAAATAATAAACATTTAACATATCTTTGATGCAGCTAGATAAATTATAAACTATTTAGATAAATGAAATTTGTGGCGCTGTACTGAGACTAAAACCAGAACAAGCAATTGATCGAAAGGTAATTGCAATATCCTTAAAGCCATAACAAACAGCTTAATTAATTCATCACCTGATTGTAGCAGGCATACAATACAAACAGCATGTATTAGAGTAATTAGCAATGAAGTCCAGAGCAAAGTACTTTACAACAATGGACTGATGTTTCTTCATCTGTAAATGAGAGGCTAGGACCTGGTCATCTCTGAGATTTCTTCCAGATCAAGACATCTAAGGTTTAATTGACTTATAACAAAGTTAATGATGCGTTATATGGCGGGAGGAATGTAGTACTAGGGAAAACAAGTAGATGTGGTTAACTTCTGGCAATATTATAAATATGCATCTATACTGCATATTTCGTATCTGGACAACAGTTCAATTGGTTGAAAAACTGAGATAACATCATGCTAATTCAAACATCTTTGTGAAGATTAAAAAATGATTCTGGGAAATATAACAACAGTGAGGAACCCTCTTATTCATTAAAGTAACACCAACAGGAGCTAAACAATTAACATAAACTATTTCAGAGTGTTGGTAATTAACAAAGCCACAGAACTAGTAACAATTCTCATTCCCCTCTGACCCCAGTTCAGTAGTATGGAAGCCAAAGCCTGCCAGTACTGTGGACAGACAACGGAGAGTTTTGACTACATTTGGAACTCTTGAAAACACCATTCCCAGAGAACTTCAACGCTTTGCCCAAACTTTCAGATCCCTAGGAAATTCAGAAACATCAAGAAAGTAAACAACACACTTCTAAATAATTAATCAGTCAAAGAAGAAACCACAGGGAAATACAAATACTTTGAGATAAATAACAGCATTCTAAGACATATAGAATGTGGGTAAACTGTGTAAAGATGGAAATTGAGAGTTGTAAATATCAACTTTAAGAAAGGAAAAAAAATCTCAGATCAATAGTCTAAACCTCCCCTTAAGAAATGAGAAAAAAACAAAAACAAAAACAAATCCTGCTAAACCCAAAGCAAGTAGAAGGGAGGAAATAAAAATTAGAGTAAGAATGAATGAAATCAATAACTCTGTGAGCATATACTAAAACCCACTAAACTGTATACTTTTAACGGGTAAATCTTGTGGTATACAAAATATATCTCAAAAAGCTATAAACTAAAGGAATATTAGTACTGGGCACTTAAAGACAGTTTTAATAGAGTTATACGATGTAGCAGTAAAGTGATGGACACAAAATTGAGTTGCTTCTACTTGCTTTGAACCAGCTGGTTGAAACAGAATTAAGAAAGAGGCAGAAGGAAATACCTAAAATTGGGGAACAGAAATTATATATAACAAAGGGTAATTGAGAGAGGTAGCAGATGACATTCATTCATTATACCATTCCTGGTGGTGCCCACGCTCAGTGGCTAGGGCGTCAGCCACATACACCGAGGCTGCTAGGTTCGAACCCAGCCCAGGCCAGCTAAACAACGACAACTGCAACAGAAAAATGGCAGGGCATTGTAGGGGGCGCCTGTAGTCCCTGCTACCTGGGAGGCTGAGGCAAAAGAATTGCTTACGCCCAAGACTTTGAGGTTACTGTGAGCTGTGACGCCATGGCACTCTACCAAGGGCAACATGATGAAACTCTATCTAAATTAAAAAAAAAAAACTTATCGCATTCCTCCTGCCTCCTCAGCAGACAGAGATCCCTTCCTCCCTACAATGGAGTATGGACCCAGCAAAAACATTACAGAGGTCTCACTGATGTTTCCCTGAGATCAGAGTTTGGCTGTGAACCTACACTGTCCGAGATTCTTTATTTATATATGTGATATGCCATACCTGATATCATCACAAAAATATTAATTATTCAAATGGTACATTAGTTACATTTTAGTATCTAAAAGTGCTATCTAAACTGCTACCATGAACTATACACTTGTATATTAAAATTCCAGTTTCGTCCATAGCCTAATATTTGCTTTGACAATTTTTTCCTAGCAGGCATTCCATTTGACACAGCATGTTTTGAATAAAATCTTGAATTTATTACCTACACATAGACAATTCCTTAAAAATCATAAATAGTGTAACTATCTTAAAAACATAAAATGTAATTTTCCATCATGTTTTATCTTCAAGAACGCTCTCTTTTGCTGTCCAACACATAAGTCTATCTTCTCTAAATCAATTCAGGAGTGTTTAAGATAAGGCCAAATTAGTTACACAGTTGCAGTTTCCAAAGCCTTTATTTTCCCACAGAATAAGTAGATTCATTTATTCATAGAAAAACTGATGGGGAAAAACTGAGAATTCTGATAATTTGCTGTGGTTCTAGTGGTATTCCCTTCTGTTACTGTTAATGCTTACATACAATAAATGCATTTTTTCTCCCAATGTAAATGTGGGCCTTTGGTGAATCGAGCTATACAAAAATGAGCTGTGAAGAGGCTGAATATTATTTTATCAAAATCTATAAGAAAGAAAATGTCAGGATTGCCTCTCTCCCGAAATGAGTGACTTGAATGTCCCATATCCCAAGTGGAAGAGTGGTGTCTAAAGTAGAGTTCCTTCTTCTATTAAGAGTAAATGACAAGGAGGAACTTTCCTCTTTTCCTTTGTTTTTTATTTTCAAATTCTTTTTCTTGTTGTTTCACACTTAGATGACATAAATCAATGCTTATTATTCAGAATCTTTTTTATAAGTTTGCTATATTAAGAACCTGCCATGTTCTAGACAAATGCCATCTATAACTTTTCCACATTTTGTGCATATATTGTGCGAGTAAAAATATAATTAACAACAGTGACCAAAAAAAGAGTTATTTCTGGAATAAAGGGAAAGCGCATATGTTATTTTTACCTATAAGAGAGAAATAAGAATCACAGTGGTTCTGATACCGCTTGCCCTTGGTCTGTTTTTCTGATGTCTGAGTAGCTGGGCATGAGATGAGGTGGCCTATATATTGAATATATTCCATGTTGAATTTTAATGTTAATATCTTCCAAAATAAGGCAGCAGTGTTAAGGATAGGATAAGAAACGTATGCATATGGAACAACTTTCAGAACCGCTATGTCAAGATCTATAAGAGGAACAGAATAAACTAAGTCTATAAGGAGAATGATTCCCAGGGCGTCTAAGAGGCAAGCACTCAATAAAGAATGGCAAAGTCAAGGAAACACAAATCACCCCAGCTTACAGAGAAAATGGCAGTAACAAGAGGAGGGTGACTTCTCCTTCAGTAAAATGCAAAATAGCTGGGTGTCTCATGGGACTCCATCAGTGAAAGTGGCATGATGGAAATTCCATGGAGTTTTTAGTTGTCTTTTGTATTTCCAAACAAGCAATAGGTTGGTTTTTGAATTATTCATACATATCATCAAAATGTTAAAACAGCCCAGGACCAATGATTGGAAAACAATGAACCATGAGGATCCCTGTCAAAATACACGTATCTAGCCAGGCTACTTTTATATCCTAAAACTGACAAGCACCTTCGGGAGGCGTTTCCTGAACCAGCCCATTGCTTTGTTCTAGAAGTTTCTTAAATGTCACATGCTGGTAGATGCTATGTCAATGTGGGAGTATGTAGATATATCACTGCTTGAAGAGTCCCAGTTGTTTTGCTGGCGGTATTTACCGGACCGTGCTATCTTTCCAGCTGCTTCAGCATATTGCCAAAGTTCCCGAGTACTGAGGTCTCCCTCCTCGCTGACCACATTAGATTCTGACTTGAATGTTTAGCTGTATTGATACAAATTCCAAAAACTGAATAGAACTCAGTCATTCATTTGCTTTTCTATGGCGTCCCTGCTCTGCTAATCAATATGAGAATATCTCACGGACAATTCAGTAAGAGCACAAAATATGAAATCATGGTTTTACTCAAGTTTTGTTATTAATTTACTAACTGCACTACCTTGGCATGCTACTTAGCTCTTTGAATCTCATTTTTCTCATTATACTGAATGAAAATCATGATGCTTTCAACTTATTTTACATAAGGAAACTTAAATGGAAATAATTTTTATGATCTTATTATGTGCACATTGTTTTATACTAATTCCAATAACAGCAACTTTGTTTTATGGGCCTTTAAATGGACTAATCATAATCATTATTTAATGGAATCATTATCAATTAGTGAAAAGACCCTATTTCAATCGTATTTAATTTAAATAGGCATTCCACCCCCCTTCCCATCTCTAATTCCACTCTCTCTCTCTTCCGTATACCATGTTGCTAGTTGGGTTTCCCAGAAAGCAGACCAGACAGAATTTCATAGGAAGGATCTTTATTTGCGATATCCCATGTAAGGGAGAGAAGGGAGTTGAATTTGAACAGAGGAGGAAAAGCCAGTCTCCTGGGGAGCTCTGGAGTTGGCCATGGACCATTAGATTTGTCTCACATTGGCCAAGTGGCTGGGACTCTATCTCTGAGTCTCTATCTGTCATTGAACATGAGATCTTTCACAAAGTGTCCCTCTCCCTGAGGCAGTTCCTAAAGTGATTGAGAGGTAGGGGTCGTCTGCTCAAGACATTCTCAGAAGCTGGAGCCATGAGTCCTTCCTTGATGGAACTTTTGAACAGTGTATCACAGTGCTTCCCACAAGGTTTTATCTATTTAAATATATAAAAGACAGGATGTTGCATATTTTGATTTGTTTTTCTTTTTTGTCTTCATAACATACCTATCAGATATATCCATACTGACAAGTATAGATCTGGTTAATAAAATGTAGATCTGGTTGATATAAAATCTTTTTTCTCTTTTTTTTTTTTTTTTTGAGACAGAGTTTCATTATGTTGCCCTCAGTAGAGTGCTGTCGCATCACAGCTCACAGCAACCTCAAACTCCTGGCCTTAAGCAATTCTCTTGCCTCAACCTCCCAGGTAGCTGGGTCTACAGGCACCCACCACAATACCCAGATAATTTTTGGTTGCAGTTGTCATTGCTGTTTAGCTGGCCAGAGCCAGGCTCAAAGCCACCAGCCTTGGTGTATGTGGCTGGTGCCCTACTCAGCTCTGAGCACTGAGCCAGTTAATATAAAATTCTTTTCCATCTATCTTTCTATGTGTTAGAGCAAATATTGTTGGTATCAGTAAATGACAATCCCAACTTATTGCTGTGTAGAAGAGATACCATTAAAATAAACAAGGTAAGCCTGCTCCACACAAACTTGTTAAGTCCTTGAACCCAATTTGCCACTCCACTTTGAGTATCACCTATTAAATATATCTCTTTCCCTAGACCTCACTGTACAATGAGACTGGATTTCTTCCTGAGAGCACAACGCCTTCAGAAACCTTCTTCAGTCCACTAACTTTACATATCTCCTTTCCTACCTGCCTTAACCACAGCTAGATCAACATCATTTGGAACTTCCTCAACTGTTATATCTTCTTTTTCCCCCATAATGTAACAAAATCAATGGTATGGAACAAAATGTATAATAATTATTGATTTTTGGTTTTTTAGTAATTAGAATTTCATCAATTGTATCACATTATATATATATATGTATTATAGTTATACATAATTCTCAATGAATAGGGTAGTAAAATAAATCTTTAGAAAGAATGATGTTTATCATTTATGGAAAGAAGTTGCAAAAAGATCTACATTGGCTCATTCTCTTGAACTTGTTTCTGGTTTCCTATTTTAAAGGCAAACTTTTGCTCATTTTATACCTCATTTGCAAACTTTTTCACCTTCTGGAATGGAGAAGGCTGTGAACATCCCTCATCTTAACATTAGCCTACATGTAAACCATGGAACACTGGGAAGAAAACTCCTCCTGTGTTTCTAGGCTGTGTTCTCTGGAATCCTGTGCTAGTAATACTAATCAGGGGTTACTCTGAGACCAGAGAAGGCAGGCCTCTGTGTTCATAGCTATTTATGCATCAACCATATTAAATATCATGCATTAAATACACAAAATATTTCACTTAAAGATGGCTTAATTACTACAAAAAAGAAGCTAGAAAACAGAGTTGAGAATTAAAGAACTTATACCTTTACCTCATTCAATAACGACACAGATCCAAAGCAGAATTCTCTCATCTGAAATCCAACCATGTTCCATGTTTCATATTTTACTCTCATTACTATTTGGGGTCTAGTTGTCAGTAGCTGTTATTAATTTAGTAATCCTGTGTCTCTAAGTCTTACTAAGCCTTGGGTTCTAGATTTTAAGTCTTACGCAGCAAGAGTATGGCTTTGCCCCGGCCCAGAACTCAGACATACTCCTCCCAACTACGTTCACTGGCACCTGGGGTTTTCGTTTCACCCTTTTTCAATAAGCTGTCTTCTTCCTTTTCAAATGTCACAGGCCTTGACAAATAGCACTGTGGATTCTCTTTTGTAAGGGGAAGTAAGGATTTAAACACAGTTTGGATAGGTATGACACCAGAAACAGTCATATATTTAGAATAGCAATCAAATAATAACAAATTGAATTGTAATGCAGCCAACCATTTGCTGTATCATCCTTAATTTTCATAGGGGGAGTTTAGCACAAACTAATTACCCTTGATGATTATGAGACAGTTTGATTCCAAAGACTATGAAAAGAGATAATTTGAAGCATCAAGCTGCATAAACAATCACTATGTGTCTGGAAGAGTCTGATTGATTCTATATATAAATGTCTAGTTTAGAATGCATTGCCCTGGCTATATGCAATGCACAAGCTTCCCTTAATGCAAAACTGCTGTTCAAACCCATCATGTTTTTTTTTTTTTCATTTTTTTTTTTTTTATTGTTGGGGATTCATTGAGGGTACAATAAGCCAGTTACACTGATTGCAATTGTTAGGTAAAGTCCCTCTTGCAATCATGTCTTGCCCCCATAAAGTGTGACACACACTAAGGCCCCACCCCCCTCCCTTCTTCCCTCTTTCTGCTTCGCCCCCCCATAACCTTAATTGTCATTAATTGTCCTCATATCAAGATTGAGTACATAGGATTCGTGCTTCTCCATTCTTGTGATGCTTTACTAAGAATAATGTCTTCCACGTCCATCCAGGTTAATACGAAGGATGTAAAGTCTCCATTTTTTTTAATGGCTGAATAGTATTCCATGGTATACATATACCACAGCTTGTTAATCCATTCCTGGGTTGGTGGGCATTTAGGCTGTTTCCACATTTTGGCGATTGAAAATTGAGCTGCAATAAACAGTCTAGTACAAGTGTCCCTATGATAAAAGGATTTTTTACCTTCTGGGTAGATGCCTAGCAATGGGATTGCAGGATCGAATGGGAGGTCTAGGTTGAGTGCTTTGAGGTTTCTCCATACTTCCTTCCAGAAAGGTTGTACTAGTTTGCAGTCCCACCAGCAGTGTAAAAGTGTTCCCTTCTCTCCACATCCACGCCAGCATCTGCAGTTTTGAGATTTTGTGATGTGGGCCATCAAACCCATCATGTTTTTGATGTACCTTTTTGAACTGAGTCTACCACAAGTTTTATAAAGACATTGAGTTAAGGACCCATGTCACAGGATCTATATTTATAAATTTCATAAATAGTTATTTCTAAATTAGTATCAGATACGAGGACTACTTATTTAAACAATGAGCTATAAATAGGTTCCTTATTCTTATGTGCTTTTCTTCTTGGTCAGTGAATGAAAGAAATCGTATCTACTGGGTGTTTATTTTTCTTTCATCTGATGTTTATTTTAATTTCAGAATATTATGGGGGTACATATATTTTGATTGCATAATTTGCTTTTGCACATTTAAAATCAGAGTTACAGGTGAGTCCTTCACTCAGAAACTGTGTAATGTACCCAAGTAATGGACCTGTGAGATGGGAATATCCCCGTCCCCTTCTCTCCCTGCCCTGACTTGGATTTCATGAGATTTGCCTTCGTATGAGCATATAAAGTCTGCAAACTCATCCTAGAAAAAGTGCTACATACCTTGTTACTGAATTATCATCATACTCCCCTCAGAAACACTTGCGAGCTATGTGGACACCACTGCCTAGTGCACCCTTCAAAGCAATTTTGGAATTCTTTCTAAAATGATTATCAGAGCTGTTATCATACAGCACACAAAACTCCCAGTCATCATGAATGTCACTTAGCAAAAGACCACCATGCATCAATAAAAACACAGCCGTGAGAGTTGTTTGTACAGCATTATCAACAAAAGCACATGGTGGTAAGTTGAACAACTGAACTGTCAGTCCACTTACTACAACAGCTCCGATGGGTGGACCTGGTGTCAGTGCACAGCTTTGCAAGGAGAGGGCTTCGAAGGTGACCATGGTGATATTCAGTAATAAGGCATATAGCACTTTTTCTAGGATGAATTTGGGAACTTAATTTTCAGACCTTCATATAGGTGTTGATCACTCATTCCAATTTTGTAACACTAAATGTGCTGTTTACTTTTTCCAATTTTGTGATACTTCAGCTGGAGAATGGTCCCTAACTCCATCCAGGTTGTCATAAAAGATACTAGTTCACCATCTTTTTGTCGTTGAATTCCACGGTATACATATGCCATAATTTATTAATCCATTCATGTATTGATGGGCACTCGGGTTGTTTCCATATTCTGACTGTGAATTGTGCTGATATGACATTCTCATGCAGGTGTTTTCCTTATTAAGTGACTTTTTTTTCCCCTTCGAGTCAATACCCAGTAGAGGAATTGCAAGATCAAAAGGTAGGTCTATGTTAAATTCTCTGATGATTCTCCATACTCCTTTCCATAGAGGTTGCACTGGTTTGCAGTTTCAACATCAGTGAATGAGTGTTCCTTTTCTCCACAGACAACCCAGCATCTGTGGCTTTGAGACTTTATGATATGAGACACTCTCACTATGTTTGAGTGGTATCTCAAGGTGGTTCTGATTTGCATTTCCCTACCGATTAGAGATGATTGGCCTTTATTCATGTATTTATTGCCCATTAGTCTACATTCATAAAAGAAGTTTCTGTTCATGTCTCCATTTTAGCCCATTTTGCATATATTTGTTTCCTACAAAATGACTCTAAATAAAAATTAGAGACAGAGCTATGTTTATGATTTTTAAAGATTTCTCTGCTTGAAAAAAGAAATGAAGGGAATCTCCTAAGGGTCTATGACAAGAGGATAAATAATTATAATTTATTTTTTTTTAAAAGAGAGATAATTAGTATTTGGTAAGAAGTCATCCAGTCATCCATTTTTATACATATTTCCCATGATCTTTTAGGTTAAAAATCAATATCACAATACATCTAATATTAAAAGAAATCACTAGAGTTACCTCATCCTACTCCCACTTGCCCCTCTTCCTTTTAATCCTCTAGTCCCTCTGGATTTAGTCATAGTGAACTTTCTCTGCACTCTCTCTCTTCGCTGTGATGTCTGCATGATATTTCTTCTTTCCAGAAAGCCTATAACTTTTTCTTCTCCCTACCATAACTTTTCCCTTGTCTTAGTAAGTTTCTAATTGTAGTTTATCTCTCATGCAAATGTCACCTTCTCTGGAAATCCTACCCCAATCCCATCACTGAATGGGATGGCCTTACATAACCACAGTTTTCCCAAGTAATTTTCTTCTGCATCACACACCACTGTCTATTTAATATGCCCATGTGCTTATTTGTTTTAAAATCATTGCAGTTATCCTCTTGAGGATATACAGCATTATATCCTGATCACTAGCATAGCTCTTAATTTATAGTGGTTGATTAGGGATTAATTAATTCTAGGATGGCTGAGGTTAGAACAGTATATTGTCCACATATTTGCCATGCCTGTGGACTGTCTCCACTTTTACCTATAATTTCAAGGTCCTTCACTATAATTTTTGAGAATGACACATCAATACATGCTATGTGCAACTAATTGGATTGGCTTTTCTTTGAAAATTTTTCAAAGGTCTCATCATTCTCAGTAGCTCTGGTGGTCCTCCAGCATCTGCCTAAACCTCTACCATAGCCTGCATTCAGATCCCTCGTCACTGGGGGAAGGCGTTCTTGTCTCTTACCTGATTTCTTGAAGGCAGGGGAGGGATGTTTTCATCTTTATATTCCCCGCAGTGTCTGATACACAGAGGAAGCCCAGTAATCACAGAACTGAATTGATGCATGATTTCAAAAAAGGTCAAGCAAATGTCAGGGTTATTTTGTTTATTTTAATCAGTGTTTTAAAAATAATTGCAGAATGTTTGGGGTGTTTTGTTGTTGCTGTTGTTACATTTTTCTGATTATAAAAAGTAGTGAAATTCACCAAAGAGCATTTAGGAAGAACACAAATATATAAAGAGGTTGAATAAAATTTACTCACACTACTCTGATCAATCTATGTTAGAAATTTAGCATATGCCAATCCAATCTGTCTTTTGGACAGAAGACCATATGTTGTCTATATTCTTATATGTAGACATCTTATATGTAGCCTTTTGACTTAATGTAATAGCATATTACCTTCTGTTCTTACAAATTTTTCACCACGTAATATTCAGTACCATGCAAACCTATAGCTTTATAAGCCAAATGCTTAGTACTAAACATTGTTGATGATTATTTTTAATTCTGCACCACTATGAATAATTTGTTTTATTTCAATAAATATTTTGAGTGACTTTTATGAGCCAGGTATTATTTTACAGCCTGGCATATAACACAGAAAAAATTGGCAAAAATCCTTACTTTTATAGAAGTTATGTCCTAATTCAAAGGACGAAAACTTGATAGACTAACATGTGGTATTTTAGATACAGATGAAGTCGGAGGGGAAATAGAAAGGAAAGAGTCAGCGGATGGCACACATGTAGACTGAGGTGGGAGTTCTCAATATTGGAGATGTTTGAGTGAAAACTTCCAGGTGGTGAAGGAACAAGTCATCCTGAAATGGGAAGGCTCGGGGAGGGAGGAAGAGCACCCCAGTGGAGAGTTTAATCAAGCACCCAGAAGAAGGGTACCCAGCATGTTCAAGGAGCAGCAGGAGGTGGCGCTGATTGAGCAGAGGAAGGAAGGAAATGAGATGAGACGTATCCCTGTAGGACAGACTCTGCAGGCCTCTGAAGCCATTTCAACTACCTAGTTTCTACTTTAAATGTGCTGGGAAGTCACTAGAAGGCTTTGAGCAGAGGAGCAGCATTGGTAGAACTACTGTCAGAAGATCATTCTGGGTTCTGAGTTGAAATAGACTAAAGGGTAAGTCACAAGAGGGATACCAGTTGAGAAGCTACTACAGTAAAAATGGAGCGGGTATAATGACATAGCCCAGTGAATGGCAGCGGAGTTGGAAAGAAGTAGTCAATTCTGAATGTATTATTAGATCAGACATGGGTATATGAGAATAAAGGGCAGAAGTCGGAATAATATTGGATTTTTTGTCTTGAGCAACTGGAAGAAAGACAATGTCATTTAATAAGACATGGTAGCTTGAAAGAGGAAAAAGTTAAGGGCCAAGACAGAGATCATTTTTCACATCCTTAAATTAGATATCTAAGGTAGTTGAACATATAAATATGAAATTCAAAGGAAAAGTTCTGACTGGAGTATAAATTTGGTGGTCCCCAGCATAGATTTTATATTTAAAATAAAACACTCTCGGGCGGTGCCTGTGGCTCAGCGGGTAGGGCGCCGGTCCCATATGCCGGAGGTTGCGGGTTCAAACCCAACCCCGGCCAAATTAAAAAAAATAAATAAATAAAATAAAATAAAATAAAACACTTTCTGGTTTGGTGCCTATAGCTTAGCAGTTAGGGCACCAGCCACATACTCCAGAACTGGCGGGTTCAAATCCAGCCTGGGCCTGCCAAATAACAATAACAACTACAACCAGAAAACAGCCAGGCACTGTGGCAGGCGCCTGTAGTCCCAGCTACTTGGGAGTCTGAGAGGCAAGAGAATCGCTTAAGCCCAAGATTTGAAGGGTGCTTGAGCTGTGATGCCATGGCACTCTACCCAGGGAGACATAGTGAGATTCTGCCTCAATAAATAAATAAATAAAATAAAATAAAACACTCTCATTCATATTTTTCACTTGCTTTCCATCAATAACTATAAATAGGATATTAGAGATAACAGGTTCCTGATTCATATGTATGTATAAATTATTTTCCCAGAACAACGAGCCAATTTAAGCTTTCTGCCTGTATTGTCATTTTACATTTTTGGATATTTAAAGAACAAAACCTTCATAGGTACATACATTTTTTGACCTTCATTTTGCATTAGTTTGATTATCGGTAAAGACATTCCTGGACTAAAAGTTGAAATAGAAACATAATTTGATCAAAAAAAAGCAAAATCTACACAAATATTGATGTATGTCACGACCACATATACAAAATCACACAAACAGAATCATACACAAACCTATGAATGGCTTTGATAACTAGATACAGTTATGGGAGAAAATTGTATGTGTTTACTGAGACAAACATCTAAATAAATGAAGAATGGATGAGAGACGGAAATGTTGGGAAGATGTCAATTCAATATTAAAATGCGGTTATATCATAATTTCAAAACCAACTCAGATTATCATTTTGTTATATTTAAAATATTAATGTAGATTTTGAGAAAATAAATTGGGAGGAAGGCTTAAGAGTAATGGAGCATGGTCCATATGACATATTTATTCCTATTTAACAGATGAAATAATTAATTTAGCACAATATTGGTCCCCAAACAGACAAATTTATAGACAGGCCACTGTATTTCTTTAAATTAGCATATAACAAAGAAGGTATCATAAAATGGTTAAAAATAAGACAGAGTGTACATGTAATGAATTAATTACTATTACATTGAGGGGAAAAACCTTTAACTCTGCCACCTGCTAAATACAACATAAAACATAAGCATATTAATGTAATTAATTCTGTAACAATGTTACTCTGTTTTTTAAAAACTAAAAGAAAATTGAAGAATATTTTCTAATTTTAATGAGGGAAATCAGTTTCTATACTAAAATAACAAAAGAGTAAAAAATTTCTTATGTATGAATGTAAATATTAGTAAATGGTTAACAGCAAATGGAAAGCAATGGTTATAGTGTGACAGGGAAAAACTAATATTCTCAAAATTAAAGTTCATATAAATTCACTGGAGAAGCACGAAGGCTTTTAAAAGAAACAGCCATGTGGTATTGTGTTTATGCGTCTGTCTTATCTCAGTGTAATAGTCTCCACTTTCATACATGGTGTCACAAATGATAGAATTCTCTTATTTTAGCATAGTGTTCCATCATGGCTATCAGAGGCTGGTAGTTGGGGGAAGTGGGAAAGATGCTGAAGTTTCAGTGAGCTAGAAGGAATGTACGACATGTATTTAAGGATATATGAGTTTGCTTAATTCAGTCATTCCACATTGAATACATATATTATAACATCATATTGTATTCCATAAATATACACAATTATAATTTGCAATGTGCAATACAATAAAAAAGCGGACAAAGAATGCATACTTAAAAATCACAGTTTTTTAAAAGAGTGAATAATACACATAGTAGTGACTATTATCCTCATATTAGAAAAGACATTTGGGCAGCACCTGTAGCTCCAAGGAGTAGGGCCCCATATGCCGGAAGTGGTGGGTTCAAACCCAGCCCCAGCCAAAAACTACAAAAAAAAAAGAAGAAGAAAGAAAAGACAAGACATTGATAAGACTGCAGGCCACTGTCTCATGGGTGGGTGAGAGACTGAGCGGGTGAATAGCCACGCACACTACAGGATGCCCTTTTCCCAACCACGATTCCATCACCATCTCTAGCTCTCATTTTGCTACACCTGTGTCTCTATAAGGAGGAACTGAGGAGCTTTTATTTCCTTTGTTTACCTCCCAGCACTTCTTCAGTAATTCCATGGTTTTAAATAGTCGTCTGATCAGAGCAGTGTAGGATAACGGAACAGAAGTGAAAGAATATAAAAGGACAGCATGCATTATCCTATAATGAGCAAAAATAAATAAGCGAACAATCAAAAATATAATCACTTACTGTAATCCTGAAAGACACAGAAAGTTTATGAGAAAAATACATATGAATCAAAGAACATACTTATTCCTTTGAGAGAAGTGATTATTCAGTGCGTATTAGATCACATCATTGTTTATATGAAGCATAGAATACTAAAATATCAATTCCATCTCATTTTATACACATCATCCCTTTGGCCTACTACTTAAACCTACTCTATATTTGATCACTTGTTTTTCTAAAAAACATACAAGATGAATACCTCATGTAGTTAGGAAATATGTACCATTTGCCACAGACATTTTTTAAATATTACTTTAAGTAATATGTCACATTGCTACAAGAACTCTCCTCTTTAGTAGAGCATGGTGCACATTTCAAATAATCATCTAATAAGACTCAGTATACTATCTAGTATTTACATGTGTGCACATGTATGTACATTCAAGCTCATGTGTGGACATTAATATGTTTGCCTACTTTTAAGCCATTCTCAAATTGGCATGATTTCCTTCTTTCCCCAATTCCTTTTCCTCACCCCAATAATTTTCTTCAGAATTCTCATAATCAGAGAAATATTCTGAGATTAGTTTGTATGTCTATCTCCTTCAATTTGAACCATTTCATTTCTTACCACCTCCGATTCAAAGGAAAAAGTGCCAACAGTACCACCTATCATAATATTACTATGTCGTATTTGAGACAAGAAACTAGTTTTGAATTCCACCCGCTCCAGTTTCTCTCTCCAAGCTCAGTTTTACTGGGGGAAGACCGACAAGAAAGAACAGAGACGTGAAAATCCTGTAAAAGTTCAACCTACATTTTTTAAAAATTATATTCAAATAATATTCTCTGAATGTTAATTTTGTATATTTAAAAACCTCCTAATTAGAGAATTCTAAGGTAGAATGTGTATATTCAAGTTATTTATTTTATAGTAAAGTATTTGGTGGATATCACACTTCACATGCATTAACTGAGCATACAGAAAGCTGGAGGGTGGTTGAGGGTTAGATAATCAACTTGACCTGGGCTCATAATTCTTATCTATAAAATGGTAATAACAATAGCCCTTTGTATTACATATTCTTTTTTTTTTTTTTTTTTTTTTTTTAGAGACAGAGTCTCACTGTACCGCCCTCGGTAGAGTGCCGTGGCATCACACGGCTCACAGCAACCTCTTAACTCTTGGGCTTACGCGATTCTCTTGCCTCAGCCTCCCGAGCAGCTGGGACTACAGGCGCCCTGTATTACATATTCTTGAAGTGAACATCAATGAAGAAAAATTTGTAAAAATGTTCTCATAACAGATTTGACATATACCTTAATGCATGTCATTTGAAGCAAGCCTGATACAAGCTACCTTATTTTATTGCACTTTGCATATACTATGTTTTTTTTTTTTAAAATTGAACATTTGTGGCAATCCAGGCAGTCTGTCAGTGCCATTTTGCCAACATCATGTGCTCACTTCATCTCTCTGTGTCATGTTTTAATGATTCTAGCAATATTCCAAACTTTTTCATTATTATTCTGTCCCAGGGGTCTTTATTGGTCATCTTTGATGTCACTATTGTAATTGTTTTGAGGCACCACACGCTGCACTAAGTGATAGAGAAGCTAATCGATAAATATCATGTTTGTCCTGACGGCCCCACCTGTCATCTGTTCTCCCACTGCTCTCCTGCTCCTTGGGCTTGCCTGATCCCTGAGACACAACAGTATTAAAATAAGGTCAATTAATAACCTTACAATGGCCCCAAAGTTTGCAAGTGATGGGGCGAGTTCCGAACCTTTAAATCAAAAGGTAGCAATGATTAAGCTTAGTGAGGGAGGTACACCAAATGTCAAGACGGGCCCAAAGGTAGGCTTCTTGTGCCAAACAGGCAAGTTGTGAATGCAAAGGAGAAGTTCTTGAAGCAAATTACAAGTGCTACTCCAGCAGACACACGAATAAGACCAAAGTGAAACAGCCTTACTGCTGAGATTGACAAACATTTAGTGGTCCGGAGAGATTGAACCAGCCACAACATTCATTCCCTTAAGCCAAAGCCTAATTCAGAATAAGGCCATAACCTTGTAAATTTTATGAAGGTCTAAGAGAGGAGAGAAAGCCACAGAAGAAAAGTTGGAATATATTTTAAAAATATTTTTAATTTGAGGTTAAGCAAAGAACCCATCTCCATAACATACAAGTACAAGATGAAACAGCAAGTGCTGACGTAGAAGCTGTAGCAGGTCATTCACAAGCTCTGGCTAAGATAATTGACGAAGGTGGCAACACTAAACAATAGATTTTTAATGTAGCTTTATATGGGAAGAAGCTGCCATCTTAGACTTTCATAGCTAAAGAAAATAAAGCAAGGCCTGGCTTCCAGGCTTCAAAAGACAGACTGACTAATGCAGCTGGTAATTTTAAGTAGACCTAGTGCTCATTTAGCATTCAAGAATCTTATGGCCCTTGAGAATTATGCTATTATCTACTCTGTTTGTGTGCTATGAATGGAATAATAAATGACAGCACATCGCTTTATAGAATTGTTTACTGAATATTTTAAGCCTACTGTTGAGATCTACTACTGAGGGGGAAAAAAAAGATTTCTTTTAAAATGTCATTGCTCATTAACAAAGCACCTAGTCACCTAAGAGCTCTGATAAATGTATACAAAGATTTTTTTAATTAAATCATAGCTATGTACATTAATGCAATCATGTGGTACAGTGTCCTGGTTTTATGCTGGTTCCATGCTTACTAATACAGCATCTATTTTGTAGTCTATGGATCAAGGAGGTATTTACACTTTCAAATCTTTATTTTTTAAGATATGCATTTTGTAAGGCTACATCTACTGTAGGTAATGATTCCTCCAATGGATCTAAGCAAAGGAAACTAAAAACCTTCTGGAAATAACTGACCACTTTCAATTAAGAATATTTTCAGGGTGGCGCCCATGGCTCAAACGGATAGGGCACTGGCCCCATATGCCGGAAGTGGCGAGTTCAAACTAGCCCCGGCCAAAAACTGCAAGAATATTTTCAAGTGAAGAGGCCAAAATATCAGTATGAACAGGCATCTAGAAAAATTGATTCTAACCTTCATGGATAATATAAAGGGATTCAAGATTTCCATGGAGGCATCACTGCAGATGTAGTGGAAACGTCAAGAGAACTAGAATTAGAATTGGAGCCTGGAAATGAGACTGAATTGCTGCAATCTCAATGGAAAACTGTAATGGATGAGGAGTTACTTCTTCTGCATAAGAAAGAACCTAGTTTCTTGACAAGAAATCTACTTCTGATGAAGATGCTATGGACATTGTTAAAATGACAAAAAATGACCTAGAATTTTACATAGACTTGGTTAATAAAACGGCAGCAGCAAGGTTGGAGAGATCTAACTCCAGTTTGAAAGAAATAGGACTACGAACAAAAATGTCATCCAACAGCCTTGCATGCTATAGAGAAATTTTTGTTAAAAGGAAGAGTCAAGCAAGGTGGCACACATCACTGTTTTCTTATTTTTGTAAACTGCCATTGTCACCCAGCAACCACTATCTTGATCAGCCAGCAGCCATCAACTTCAATAAGACCACCAGCAAAAAGATTATGACTCATTGAAGGCTTAGATGAGGGCAACCATGTTTTAGCAACAAAATATTTTTAAAATAAGGTGTGCATCTGTCTCAGATACAATGCTATGATACACTCAATAGACCATAGTATAGTATGAATGGAATTTTTATATGTACCAGGAAACCAAAAAGAAATATCACATGACTCACTTTATTGGTGTGTTCTACTGAGCTTGTATCTCTGAGGTGTGCCTGTATTTTCAATCAGAACTTAGTACGAATTTAGTTGTACACCATTTTATCGCATGGCTCCTAGGCAATTTCTAAGCATATTTGCTTTCCCAAGTGTTTTTTCTTTATTAGGCCACACCACCCCAAACTCCTTAAGTCTTCAAGTAACATAGAATGTGTCACCAGGATGCATCTGCTGAGTGTGGAGATACCTCATTTTTCTCCTTGATTTTTTCTCTTATTCAAAAATGGAATGCACATATGCAATTAAAAGTGATATTACTGCAGTGAAATAAAAGCTCTCTGTTCTGCGTAACAGATTTCTGTGAGATGGAACTGTACAAAAGACACTCCATCACATTTAAAAGGGAAATATCTGGAAATTCTAGCAAGCAGAAAAAAAATAGAGCATCATTTCTCTTTGAATAAAGCCAATATGTTATCTCCTTTTTAAATGTTTTTACTAAAGGAAAATTAAATGTTTGTCTTAACATTGATCATTATATACAGGAAAACACATGTCATTAATTTTGTGTTGAAGAACAATAAGTATGTTATTTTTTATGGAAGAAAAAGTAAGGCTTGTTTCCACATAAAACTTCCTTGAAACCTAGTAAAAAAAATACGCTCAAACTTTTTAACAAGGTAATAGTTAATCTGGAAACATAGTCGTCACCATTAAATAATTAATGCCTGTAGATCACTTACTTTCACTGGTGAATTTTATCTCACCCTTAAAATAGAAGGTTTGAACTAGATAATCTCTATGTTCCTATCAAAAATCTAACATTCTGTGCTTTTAAGATCAGGATATAATTGGGGACTGATTAGAGCAAGAAGTTCCCACACCACAAACAAAAATTATAAACCAAGGAACAATTATAAAGAAGTTATTCTTTAATTATAGCCCATGTGATATTCATAGCAATGGTAGATGTCTACATTCTAACCCTATGAATATGTTACCCTACTTGGCAAAGAGACTTTACATACTGATCAAGTGCCATGAGGCAGGAGGTTTTCCTAGATTATCCAGCTAGGCCCAATCTCATCATATATAACCATTTAACAGGAAAATATCTAGAAATTCTAGCAAGCACAAAATAATCATTCTTAACAGTAGAGAACCTTGTCAGTCAGGAGATAGAGATGGGCTCCAGGAATAGGGTCCAAGAGAGGCTATACTGCTCATTTTTAAGGATGGAGAAAGGGTAATTATATACAGTCAAATCTACAAGTGTAGAGTATAAATGTCTTAACACGATAATTAAGAAAGTGTGGTGAAGGCTATGTTAACCAGTTTGTTGTATATAAAAACTTGTATATAAAACCAGCACATTGTACCCCATTAATGCATTAATGTACACAGCTATGAATTTAAAAAGATTAAAAAAGTGAAGGGGAGTTAAAAGCAAAGGGAATGTGTATTTCTAGGAGTTAAAAAATCAAGTAAATAGATCTTCCCTTAGGTCCTTCGGAAAGAAAATATCCCTGCCATCGCCTTAGTTTTACCCAGTAAGAATCCCGCCAAATTTCTCCTGTATAGAACAGTAAGGTAACACATGTATGTTGTTTACATCATTAAATTTCCAGCAAATTGTTACAATAGTAGTAGAAATTAACACACACCAAACAGACGCATAAGATTTCTCTTCGCAGAAAAAATTGAATAATATTTTAATAGTATTTACACTGAACTGTGAATAATTAGAAACTAGTTTTTATTTGATCTCATAATTTTAGCGATTTCTCACAAAGTTTTTAAATACAGCTGTAATCTATTATGGAGCCAATACTGAGTCCCAGACAAGAGATAATATGAGCTATGCCAATAAGTGCTATCTTTTTAATGATGTTAAATATGATAACTTACCTACTAGCGTTACAGAATCTCAAACAACGTGCTAAAAAGTTTAATATCCTCACTTTCAGTAGTAAGGAGAAAATATCACTAATAATCAACTCTTCACAAGAGTTTGGTATTTGTATAAATATGTCTAAGTATTACCATTAGTTACTAACCTTGGCTTTATTCCGCTTTATTATTCCAGCATTTGAGATTTTCCTCAATTCTAACTTTTAGACTATTTGCAACATTCTTCAGCCCAGGGAAGGACTGATATCTATATCAAATGAGTTGGTGGCTGGTTTGATTTCCCTCTAAATTATACACAGTCCCCTCACAGAAAATATGGGAAATGTTTATAATAGGTATAAATTTATAAAGCTTAAATTCATGGCATGCATCCAAGTTTTAAGAAACTAAAAAAAAAAAAAAAATTCTAATATAAAACATTCAGTAAATGCAGGCAATGTGCAACTGCTCCATATTACTTAGACTTTAAAAAAAAAATCATACGAACTTTTAGGAAAGTTAAGCAAGTACATATAATGAACTGTAACCTCCCTCTGTTGTTTTTTGAACAGCATACTTCTAAAATGCCCACATTTCTCAAAGATCTATTTCTACCTGGCTAAAGATAATAGAATGTCAATGGTGCAAACTTACAGGAAAAGATTGGCTTTGCTTTCACATTACTTAGAAGAAAAAAGAAAAAAAAAAAAAAAAAAGCCTGTCAATGCCCTCTTAGCTATCACTCCAGACAGAAATGGAGAATTCTTCCAATTTGCTCCTCAGGCATCCCTCTTGCAGGTCATGATGCACATGAGCAGGTCTTTGTTTCAAATGATTGCTGAGGCTCTCACTGGGCAATCCTTTAAATTTCCCAATGAACCAAAACAAGTTTCTTGAATATGGCAAAAAGAAGCAAAGTTCTGTCATCTTGTAGCAATTGTAAGGTCATCAGCACTTATTAGCATAGTTCATATTATCTCTTGTCTGGGACTCAGTATTGGATCCGTAATTATCCAGGTAAAATACTTTCTCCCTTCTTGAAATCAATCCCAAACATAAGTTATTGCTCCTCAGAGTTTCTTGACAATTCAAAGGCTACAGAACGTAGGAGATGGAGACGTACATTAAAAATACAGCTTTTGGGGTGGTGCCTGTGGCTCAAAGGAGTAGGGTGCTGGCCCCATATGCTGGAGGTGGCGGGTTCAAACCCAACCCTGGCCAAAAACTGCAAAAAAAAAAAAATACAGCTTTCGAAACTAAAGACTAATAAAAGCAAAGTACATATTAAATCCAAATAAATTTTTATATCTTTCATATGTAATGCTTAAGCTTGAGGGAGTAAGATACACTGGAAAAGGGTATTATATTACATCACTTAAGTTCATTATTTATTGGGAATAATACCAGTAATTGATAATTTATATTTGAGTGAAGTTTGTAAATGGAATTTGAACTGAAAATATATTTTATCTTTATAACTGTGAATACTTATTTCATCTTCATTTATATAACTAATAATTCAATAAATTAATCATTTTGATTGTATGATAATAATTATTGCCAACCAGTTATGTGATAGTTGGCAATTACCAATGTTACAGTCAAGGATGGAAACTACAGGTGATTACTACCTGGCTCAAATCCTATCTACCTCTGTCTTATCATCTTGGATAAATTCTTTAATTCTTATAATTCTTAATATACTTATCTATAATATAATTTTAAAAATAAATATTGGTGAAGGAAAAGAATGAGTTAAATAATTAAAATAATTATCATAGCACCTGACACACAATTAACTGTCTGGGAAAAGGTTTATATATGGCATTTCCAATCTCCTAGAAAATTTATCACTTGTTTTACTAGTGTGATGAAACATTCTAAGATAAAAATGTTAATCTTTCATGTATTGATGAGCACTTGAGCTGTTTCCACAGCTCTATGATTGTTCATTGTGCTGTTGTAAACATTTAAGTGCAAGTGTCTTTTTTATAAAATGTATTTTTTCCTTTAAGTAAATACTTACAAGTGGGATTGCTGGATCAAATAGGCACATTCATTACTTTGACTTAAAATGTACAAAGGCAAATTAAGTCACTAAAATGATGTGCATACCCTTGCAGTACATGTATTTTGAAATAAAAAAGAAGAAAAAAAGATAAAAAATGCTTAAAAGCTGCACTGTAATATTTTACTCAAAAAAAAAAAAAAAAAAAGACACTAAACACTGGTAGAAAAGTTTATGCTGAAGCTGGAAGAGCCAAGATGCATGGGGAATATAACAGAGTTGTTGTATTCTTTTGCCACAAAAAATTACTAAAAAGAAGCAAGCGACTCGTCTACTGTTAATAATTACTAACCTCTACTAAAATATCACCAAGTGCCAGGTACTTTCCTATGAGCTTTTAAACATGTGATAATCAGTCTTAATTAATAGTAAACTCAACGTGGCAGATGACCGTGGTTTTCAGCCCAGTTTGCTCATTGGTATTTCTTGAACAGCTTTTTGAAATACCAAAACCTTAGCCTTATCACTAGAGGTTCTACTTGATCTATTTGGTGGGGAAATAGGACATTTGTAGTTGTCAAAAGCTCGTCTGGTATTTATAATGTGTAGATCTTGTATTAGAATATGTAGACAGTCACTTATTAATATATTTATGTTTAAAATGTCCCAGGTAAGAAGTACCTGAAAAGACATATCACTCTCCCAACTCAGTGTCTGCTTACATCTTTGAACAAGTCTGCTAACAATGTAAATTAAAATTGCAAGAGAAGAAAATCTACTTGTTGTATTTATTCCCCCAAATGTGACATATGTAAGGAAATTATTATGGTCAGATTAATTAAAGTTTGGTTCACTGTGGTCATATTGTAAACTCTCTTCTCACTCAGGAATGCCAACTTTTAAGAAAGGAAGTGTTCTTTCTTGGTTGCCTCTTTTCAACTCCACGTAAAGGTTGTCATGGGAAAGAAGTGTCATGGTGTCCAAGTTCCTCTTTCCTATCCCTAATTACACATAAGTCACAACTGAATGATTAATGACACTAGCTCTGGTGTCAGACATTGTTGTTTGGTGTGAATATTGACTCTAAATGTCATGTTGAGCCATAGCAAAAAAAAAAAAAAAAATTAACCTCTTTAGACCCTGCTTTTCTCATTGGCTAAAAGAAGATAATAGTACTAACTTGATAGCATTGTTGGGAGAAATACATAAGATAATCATGTAAATTTTAATTAATATAATGCCTACCCCAGAAGAAATGGCTGGTGAATATGATGGATAATGACATATATAATAAAGCATTAATGATAAAATTAGTCTCATCTTCTCTAGGAAGTTCTTGTCTTATAATAGGTAAATAGAAAAAGCAAGCATAGCTTAAGAAACAATAGTTAAAGACAACCTACTGTGCTGAAATCTCTCCTCAGGATAGTTTGTGACACTTAGCTCTCTCTCTTAAACTGAACGTGGAGCAATATCCTTCAGGCAATATCTTGTAGTTTAAGATGATTCCTTTCTTCTGTTCTCACAAGATTCCTCCCTTCATCTACATGTACATGGCAAGAAATGCTCCCCAGTTGTGCCCTCCACCTAATCATCGTACAGTTCTCAACAGAGTCCAGTGCAATTTCTATTTCAAACATTAAATAATCACATTACCTATTTGAATAAAATTATTTTTATTATACATTTTTTGATAATTTCATTTTATTTTAAGAAGAAACCTAGGATTTGTTCTATCATATCTGGATTTAGTCAGAAGACCACACTGAAGGACCTACAAGGATAGCTGTAGCCTGGAGGTTGCAGGTTTCCCATCCCTGGCACCACATCTCATAATGGAGCACCTGGAGATGATATGACATGATGCACGTATCTCTCTCTGCATAAACCCCATCGGCAGGATACTCAACTATTTACTTTCTTGCAACTTTTTCTTAACCAAGTAATGATCCTTGCATCTTCTCTAAAATATTTTGGCACAAGTGTTTGTCCTTGGAAATGTCCGGCCCACAAATACCAGTTTTCAAGGCCCCTTCCTACTATCCGATGCATATTTTGTCTTCTCCTCGCCAACACTCCAGAAAGATTTGAGTATTTCTTTTATGCAAGGCAATGACCTAGACATCATAAGGTAGAAAAGTTTCAAAAGAGATGTGTTTCCTACTTTCATAAGGTTTATAATTCCAGTGAAGAAAGGCATTTTAAAATTAATGACAAAATATAATTCCTAATTAAAATTGTGATTAATGAAAATAACAGATGTGGTTGGAATATATAAACTGAGTCATCCATCAAGGTGCACTGATCAACTTTTCAGACGTGTTTTAGAGAAGAGGAAGAATAATATAAGCAAAAACTGATGGGAATAAATATCTACTCAAAGGGGACAGTCTATTCCAAGGTGCTGCAATATGGGGGCACAACAGCTGAGATTGCAGTTGAACCTCAGAACACAGTGTGAAATACACTGGAAGGTTGGGCTGAAGAGGTTTGGAGGGTCACAGTTAAGGATTTGGCACTTTATTCCAGAATCAATGAGCCAGGGATAGATATGAGTAGATTGTGTCCTTAAAATGTTCTTTTGGTTTCAGTGTGAACAGTAAATTGGAAAAAGCAGGAATAATGGGAAAGGTGGTGATTGGGTTGAGGTGAGAGGAACTGAAGTGAGAAGATTTGAGAATATGTATGAGTTCGAATCAGAAGGATTTGATAATGGATTACAGATGAGACAGAAGGGACAGTCAAGTTTAAGAATAATGTCCTGGTGTCTGAATTGAAAGAGTGAGTCTGTAAGATAGAGAATACTTGTTGGGGACTAGATATGGAAACATAAGAAATAATTCATTGTGTGACACCTTCTTTAGCTGTCTGCATGTTATACATACCAAGTGAGGATGATGTGCAGGTTATTGAATTTGTTCCAGGGAAATTAATCTTTTTTTTTCATCAATAAATAAATCTATGATAGTGAAAAGAATGCAAACTAAGAAGAAGTTGGCAGGATTTTCACTTGTCTATTTGGGTAGTGGACATTTTTATCCTAATTTTAGTTATTCTTTAACCCATTTTCTTTAAAAAGCAATTGTAATTGCATACATGGCATCAAAGTTAATCACATACCACATGGCTTATCAAAAATACTTAAATAATGCCAATTGTGTTCAACAAACATATATTTTATGAGAAACTGTGGGTTAAAGAGCTTTGTAATTCTCACAACCACCATATCAACTTGTATCTTTTTTTTTATTTTCTTTTTATTAAATCATAGCTGTGTACATCGATATAATCATGGGGCATCATTCACTAGCTTCCCAGACCGTTTACCAAGTTTCACATATACCCTTGTAAGATGCCCCGCTTGTGTAATCCCACCAATCCCCTTCCCTCTACCCACCTCCTCCCGTCTCCCCTCCCTATCCCCCTTCCCCCTATTCTTAGGTTGTAACTGGGTTATAGCTTTCATATGAAAACCATAAATTAGTTTCATAGTAGGGATGAGTACATTGGGTACTTTTTCTTCCATTCTTGAGATACTTTGCTAAGAAGAGTATGTTCCAGCTCCATCCATGTAAACATGAAAGAGGTAAAGTCTCCATCTTTCTTTAAGGCTGCAGAATATTCCATCATGTACATACACCACAATTTATTAATCCATTCGTGGATCGATGGGCACCTGGGCTTCTTCCATGACTTAGCAATTATGAATAGGGCTGCAATAAACATTCTGGTACAAATATCTTTGTTATGATGTGATTTTTGGTCTTCTGGGTATATGCCCAGTAGAGGGATTACAGGATTGAATGGCAGACTATGTCCTGCCTGCAGTCCATCTGTCCTTTCCTGCCTCCTTTTTTTTCTATTTCCTTCCCTCTATTCTTTCCTCCGTCCAATTATTTCTATAACTACTATACTTTAAAAATATATAAAATGAGTAAGATATGTCTTCCCTTAAAGACTTTATAGTCTATTTGAATGAATTTTTAAATTGCTATCATAAAAGAGCAAATAATATGAGTTAAAGAAGGCTTTACGAAGAGGTTGATCTTTGAAAATAAGTAGACATTTCCTCAACAGACAAGAAAGATTGGCTGGGCAGGCTGGAGAAAGCCTGCCTTTCAAACTTCACTTTTGCACAGGAAAGCTTTTATCTGGGGGTTCCAGATATAAGAGGCTGTGCTTGGGTCAGTGCCTGCTCTGTAGAGGACATTGGGATAAGTGATGCAACATGAGCAGGTTGCTTTGATCTAGGGAGGTTGAATAGGAGAGAGAAGAGTAGGAGGATATGCAACCTTCATAGCCCAGAAAGAGGGAGGAAAGAAGGAAAGGAGGAAGGGAGGGAGGGAGGAGGGAGGGAGGAAGAAGGAAGGATGAAAAAAAAACGAAGAAGAGGTAAATGTTTAGAACATTTTACAAGAACAATGCAACAAGACCTTTCAATGAACCAGATTTTTCTCTAGTCAGTCTCTGTAATTTGTATATTTTCGACTATAAACTTTTCTAAGCAAATCAAGTAATTTTTAAACCATTCTCTAGAAATTTTATCAGTGTAAATGACATCCACTTGACTCTAAGTGGTAATTTTAAAAATCAAAATAAAGAGCAGCGATGATTATAAATATGAGTACACCTTAGAGGTAAAACAGCATAAGCAGAAAGTAAAATTTAAAAATCAAATTATTTTAACTGATAATTTAACAAATCTCTGGTGGCTTTAGTTTCTACTATTCCTTCACTCATTTAATGATTACATGGTTCTGAAAGTCACACTGTAATCAATTATTGGGCTAGCAGCTTTACCCAATAGTGGTCAGTAACCTGTATGGCCCAGATGTCAATCAAAATCAACTGCACCAACCCAGCATGACGAACTCTGGCTCCTCAGTAATCAACCCAACCACATCACTGTGTTCTGCCTGAACAGCAGCTCTGATTGTATCTATCAGCTGATTTACAAAATATTGGTTTAGTCATCAAAACCAAAATCATGAAGATCTATTATGATAGATTGAATATCAGGTTGAATTTCAATTCAGGCATCTGTTAAACTCATGTTAGATATATTATCATTTTTAGATTACAATAGGAGATCTGAAAGATATATAATTATCACTGAAGTTAGATAACGTAACTTGTGAATCAAGATGGGGCGCGGTGGCTCACGCCTGCAATCCTAGCATTCTGGGAGGCTGAGGTCGGTGGATTGCCTGAATTCACCAGTTAGAGACCAGCTTGGGCAAGATAGAGACCCCATCTCTAAAAACAGCTGATCTTTGTGACAGGTGCCTATCCCCCCAGCTATTCAAGAGGCTGAGGCAAGAGGATTGCTTGAACCCAAGAGTCTGAAGTTGCTGTGAGCTGTGATAACATAGCACTCTACCGAGGGCGACATAATAAAACTCTGTCTCAATAAAAAAAAAAAGATAAGGTACAAAGTGGTAACCATAAATACCATTGCATTATCCAAAGATAATATAGCCAAAAATAGGTATTTCCCTTACTGACACATTGTCAGAATGTTGAAAATTAAGATATTTTGATTGATTTGTACACTCTGGTTTATAAAATTTATAAACCAAATTGAATACCTTGTCTATAAAATGTTAATATTTTTCTCAGGACCGTGACACTCTAAATAGTTTAGAATTTGATAATCAAATTAATGAATGCCAAGATTTTTATATAATATATAATTTTTGTTGTGAAAGAATAGTCACTTAAAGAAAGAGTTTCAATTCCCGTTATTCTTAAACTTGGCACATTTCCAGCATTAATATTAGTCTAATTATACAAAAGACTATAAAAATCTTGAATCAAATTACAACTTCTACTTGGGACACTCTTCTATTATCCTTAATTAACCCTAAATTAGGTAAGCATACTTAAGAAATAATTGGTCTATAAAATCCTTGTGTGATGACTCACTGGTGACAGCACTTTTATGATGAGTTGAAGGAACAAAAAGAAATCTGACCATTATCCATGGGCGCAGCTCCCAAGTATGTCGGATGAGTCACTACACCAAGGTCATTGGTTAGTTTGACCTGAATATTATTTTCTGTGGTGATAAGATGGAAAGACATTACGACAATAAGATTTAGGAATATTAAAGCTTTTCCTTTAACAGTACAACATTTGTGGTTATTACTGAAAGTGTCCTTGATTTGAGACTGAAAAATTGGTGAACCAAAATTTTATTTAAAGGATATTATACACACACAATGTGTGAAGGACTGCACGTATTTGGGGGAAAATACTTACAGCTGTGTCAAACAATGTACCCATACAAATGGGACTTAAACAATGGATTCTACAAGATTATACATATATATATGTTTATATTTTCACGTGCAGGAAATGTCACATTAATATAAATCAACTGTGCAAGAAAAGAAATGTGTTCCGCATTCAACAAGTAAAACTGAGGGCGGCGCCTGTGGCTCAGTCGGTAAGGCGCCGGCCCCATATACCGAGGGTGGCGGGTTCAAACCCGGCCCCTGCTGAACTGCAACCAAAAAATAGCCAGGCGTTGTGGCGGGCGCCTGTAGTCCCAGCTACTCAGGAGGCTGAGGCAAGAGAATCGCTTAAGCCCAGGAGTTGAAGGTTGCTGTGAGCTGTGTGAGGCCACGGCACTCTACCCGAGGGGCATAAAGTGACACTCTGTCTCTACAAAAAAAAACAAGTAAAACTGAGGTATGCAACAAAACATGAGGAATTGAGTCTTGTGTACATTTACCTGCAGGAATAAATACTGATATGCAATCTTTGGAAAAGATCAAAAATCACTAATCAATTGGTATAATTTAATTACACTAATTATCGTTAATCCTTGTGATATATAAATTACTATTCGTATTGGAGAGAACACTTTATATCAAACCATTTTGCTCAGGCCCACTTTTGGTGGGTAAATACTTTGATTCAGTCCACACAGCCTGTATGATAGGCTAAGATAAAAACTTGCTGAAGCCAACTTTTCATTTCTTGGGAGTTCATTCTGGACCTCCCATATCCAGCTCCCTTGTAAAGCTCCATCTTTGCCTGAGTTCTATTCACTCTCTTCTGCTATCTATTCTGAATTCTTAATTCCTGGTTAGACTCCTCTCTCCTGAGGGGATGGTTTGAAACATTTTCGGTCATTTTGACACCTGTGACTTGATTGTGTGGCTCTCTTAAATACTCTCATCCCTCCTTGAACTCTGAAGTTCATGCCCAAGAATTCCCTAGGCCTGAAATTTCCTTGTGTAAAGGATCAAGTGTCAGATACCTCGTCTTTATATATATAACCTAAACACAAATATAAACCTTTCTCAAAGTTTATTCAAAATGAAAGGAGCATCTTTCTGGTTTGGGGGACTACCTTTGTATAATTCACATGCATACCTTTTTAAAAAATTGTCTGTTATAATTAAACTACTGCCCATTTCTGACATAGAATTTGGAAGATAGAAAAAAATCACAATTTTTTTATCTTCTTCTATTTTTTTAATAATTCTTTTTTTTTTTTTTTTGTGGTTTTTGGCCGGGGCTGGGTTTGAACCGGCCACCTCCGGCATATGGGACCGGCGCCCTACTCCTTGAGCCACAGGGGCCGCCCTTTTTAATAATTCTTAAGCATAGACAAATGTTCTAATTTCCTGGGAAGATCAGTTACCTTAACCAGGAATGCATGCCTCATAGTGGTTAGCTAGGAATTACTCAAAAATCCACCTCTGAATTTGCTACTATTACAAAAGCTACAAAGAAAATAAAATACTAGGAATATACTTCACAAAGGAAGTGAAAGATCTCAACAAAGAGATCTACAAATCTCTTTGAGGAGAAAAATCACAGATGACACAAACAAATGGAAAAGCATATCATGTTCATGGATATGTAGAAGCAAATTCTTAAAATGCCCATACAACCCAAAGCAATTTACATATTCCATGCAATCCCCATCAAAATACTAATATCATATTTCAAAGATCTAGAAAACATAATTATATACTTTGTTTGGAACCAGGAAAGAGCTCTAATACATAAAATAATCTTAAAAATAATAAATCTGGAGGCATCACATTACCAGACATCAAACTATATTTCAAGGCTATCATAACCAAAACAGCATACCATCGGCACAAAAATAAAGACATAGATCTATGGAACAGACCAGAGAGCCAGGTGTAAAATCATCTGCAGACAGACAGCTGATCTTTGACAAAGCACATAAAACATACTGTGGGGTAAAGAAGCACTATTCAATAAATGGTGCGGAGAAAATCGGGTAGCCACATGAAGAGGAATAAAACAGGATCCGTATCTCTAACCACTCACGAAAATTAATTCAAGATCGATAAAAGACTTAAATGTAAGGCATGAAACCATAAGAATTCTAGAAGAAAGTGTAGGGAAAAATTCTTCTACCTATTGGCTTACACAAAGAAATTAGTGATGAAGACCCCAATGGCAATTACCATGAAAATAAATGAATGCATGAATAAATAAATACTGCTTGATTAAATTATAAAACTTCCACACAGCTAAGAAAATAATCAACAGAGCAAATAGACAGCCTACAGATTTGGGGAAAATATTCACAAACTATACATCTCATAAAGGGCTAATATCCAGAATCTACAAAGAAATCAAACAATTCAGCAAGAAAAAAATAAATGCTTAAGTTCTATTTTTTAATGAATATCAAAGTTTCCTTGTTAAACAGAATATTAGACAATGATTTCTACTGATAAAACTGATAATCAAAACATGATAGGACTAGAAATAGTTTCAAAGTATCTCCCTTTTGCATAAACAGTATATAAATAGCTCTAGAGCCCTCATCTTTGCTATTCTCAGGACCCATGCCAAATACATGACAATGTGTGCACAGGATTCTTTTTGAGACTTTCTTTTGCATGGGATAGGGACATAGCAGCAGAGAAAATTTATGACCCTCTCCTCTAACCACAGACAGGTACCAGTAATTATTAAGAAAAAAAAACTGTAATAATTGTGAATGGTATACTGGCTTAGGTTAGTCTGTAATAATATTTAAATCTTGAAATTCTGACAAAACAATAAAGGTAAATGCAAATGGTTTATTAGGGTAACTATTAAGTTCTCTATCCAAATATTCTCTAAGCATTTGAGTCTATTTCTTAAAGAATAAGTAAAGACAAAGATAAATGGCAAATAGATAGATACCAGGCATTAGTATAGGTGCAAATTATGAATGTTTTGATCTGTTCTATAAAACAGGAACACTGTCCCGGAGACTCGGAATTTAGAGGGACAGCCAGCATGGGAGTTTATTACTGCTTAGTTGGGTTTTTTGTTGTTTGTTTGCAGTTTTTGGCTGGAGCTGGATTTGAACCCACCATCTCTGTAATATGGGGCTTGGGTCCTAACCCTTTGAGACACAGGTGCCATCCCATTACTGTTTAGTTTTTAAGAGCAGCTTAGGGTCAGTTGGAGCACATTACATACTACACAACATCTGAGTGATTATTTCCATGGTCCATGGAATTATTCAGAAATGTTAGAATGAAAGGAGACACATGGCTGAGCTTGGATTAAAGTGAAGAGGGTTTTCAAGTAGGAAAAAATATGCAGAAATACAGGGAAAAGGAAACCCAGTTAAACATTTAACAGTTAAAATACAACGTCAAGTTGCTTCTTTCTTTGTGAGGAATAATTTTTTTATACCAGAAAATTCTGGACCATTCAATATTATTAGATGATAAAATGGTCATTTGGGGGCTATAATAATTTTTGAAAAGGCAACTAAAAGTAAAATTTATTGGTTTGGACGTAAAAATAATCCTAGTCCTCTTCAATCTAATTATACATTATTACTGCCTTTAGAGTTTTCTTTATAAACTGTGTGCTTCCTAAAATAGATTAAAATATACTCATTAAGGAAATAAAAGGCAGCCTGAATTGCTGCTCTCAGCCTTTTCTGCAATTTCTTCCTCCAATCTTGTTCCTTTGGGAAAAGCCACTTGATTCTCCAGCCCTGTGGTCTTCCCTGAAAACAAGATTGTTTTCAAGTATAAAAAAAAAAAAGTCATTTTAGTATAAATGTCAATTTTGTTTTTAAATATCTTAATTATTTCCAAAAACATTTAGAGTTCAAAAGCCTCATAAAATTTCTCATTATTGAAAAAACATAAAATTAGCCTGTGAACTAGAAGCATATTTTTACCTTTTTTAAATATCCTATACTTATTATAAAATAACATCAGCTGAAGCACTTTTACATTTCTCTGCAAGAAGTTATACAGATATCAGAGTAAAAATTCATGTTGAATTCTTAGTTTGGCCAATAGCACAATTTATCGAGGATTTAAGAGAAAAAGATTCTCTCCTCAATAAGATAATTCATATAAAGCATTATGTATATTTAATGAATGAATTAGATACTCTACGTATCTTATAATTAATTATGATATTCTGTCTTACTCTGGGGATATCTGTGTTGTGAATTATTTTATACATTTTTACAATGATTATTCCTCCTTCAAACCATCTAATTTTTTCTGGTAATCATGTTGTTTTATGATTGGGGGGGTATTATTTCTTCCTTAGATAACCATCATTTTAATTTTAACGCTTCTCCTAATATATTTTAAATCAAAGTTAACTTTTATCATTATTTATTAATGCACTGGACCTTTACCATTAATAATGTATGTCTTACCTGAATATAAAAGCAGAATGATAAAACTAATCAAAGAAAATATGAGACAATGTTCTGGTGACCCTTGGGCTGGAAATTATTTCTTAACACTAGTCTAGTCTCCTCTCCAAATTACAAATTATAAGGAGAAAAAGTTCTGGTTGTTCAAAATTAAATATTTGTTTTTATCAATAAATGCATCACAGACAAAGTTAAGAGTTTACTATCTAAAATACATTAGGTACTGTTTTAATCATGAAAAATCTGGAATTCCAAAAGACAAATGGATAGGTGTTGTAAAAAATAAAATTTCAAGAAGATAAATTAATAAGTTAGAAACAGTTTCAATGGTAGAGACACTCTACCTCATTTATAGATAAATGAAAAATAATACGTAACATTCCATTCCATTCCATTCCACAGTGGAAAATAATAAAGTCAGATAATATTAAGTCCCAGAGAGGAAGGACTCTAGGACTTGCTTGCTGTTCATGGAGTTTAAACTGGAGATCATCTTGGTACAAAGTCTAGAAATTGATAAAACTGAGTTATGTGGGTGGCGCCTGTGGCTCAAAAGAGTAGGGCGTCAGCCCCATATGCCACAGGTGGCGGGTTCAAACCCAGCCCCGGCCAAAAACTGCAAAAACAAAAACAAAAACTGAGTTACGTGTATAATCTCGTACTCAGAAATTTCTCCAAATCCACCAGATAAATTCTCCCCACACACAAACTACAAAAATGAGTGTACAATTAAATGAAGCACAGTGTTGATCATAATGTGAAGTACTTGATACCAGCCTAAAAATCCATTTAAGGAAATACATAAATGAAGACTTATAGGTGAAGAACTCATCACCAGACAGATGGACAGCACCATCGACACATTCAAATACTGAGTGGAACAGACTAAGAAGAGAAGAATAAAATGTAACCCACTCGTACAGATTAAACACACGTAGAAAATAATATTTATTTATTCACGCACATACTCCTGTACGTATATATGGACACACATGAAGCACAATTAAAAATACAATAAAGAATATGCCCAAGAGGAAGAGATAGCATTAGAAATGTGGTTGAAATATATATATATATATTTTTTTGGCCGAGGTTGGGTTTGAACCCGCCACCTCCGGCATATGGGGCCAGCACCCTGCCCCTTTGAGCCACAGGTGCTGCCCCAGTGGTTGAAATATTTTTAAAAACTTAAAATATTAAATTTCAAAATCCAAAAGAAAGGCGGTCCAAAAATTGACATTGATACTGTGCTATTGACTGAAATCAGCAAAGGCTGTTGCATATGAGACGTGAAAGATAAATAAGCCGGGTGTGGTCCCAGGATTTTGGGAGGCTGAGATGGGAGAATTAACTTTGTTTCACATACTGAAAAAACTGTATTTCCTTACATTAATTTTAAAGATGCTCTCTCTGATTTTAAACCTGAGCATCATAATATGTGTATATCCAAATATGCTTGAGGCAAAGTGACTGTTCTATAGCTTACTTTTGAAAACTCTTACACAGAGAATATATTACTATATATTCAATAAATACCTTCACAGCATACAAAAGAGTAAAAATACAAAAAGACTTCTCAGTTTACACGGATCTAATTACTCTTAAACCATGCTCTAGAACATTCTTAACCTCTATGGCTATGTACCAGGTTATATACAATTTAAAAAATTGTTTAATTGCTTTTCTTTTCTACCAAATAAACGTAAATTATGGTAACCTAAAATTTAAAGAGAAACTTTGGCTTCTAAGATGTTTCAAAGTCATTCTAGAAAAGAACTATTCGCTTTAGTATTTGTACTAAATCTATACTCACATCAAAACTGAAATCAATTCACTAAGAATCCTAAGAAAGAAGGTTCAGTTATAGAACCCTGTGTGATGTACACACACCTCTGTGAAATCGACTGGAGACCATCGAAAGGTGTATGGTTCTATACAGCTTTAGAAAACTATTTTCTGCCTTAATTGGGTTCTTATGAGAGAAATCATCTCCGTGTGAGTAGTACCTGCCACAGATGGACTTACTAGGTCAATAAATTAGACTATTCCATAATTACAGAGTCAGAGTACTTCTACAAACTTTAAAGAAAATGTGAAATTTCCACCACTGCCAGATAATTTACAACAATACAAGAACCTTAAATTATGTCTCATAAACAACTCAAAATGTTAACATAAAACTTTTATTTTTATTCTCCCTGAAAGCTAAGGTTACATTTATACCTGTTGGAGCATTGTTTTTCAACCTTTTTTATCTCATGGCACACTTGAACCTATAGTTAAATTTCCTCAGAACACTTAAATTATATTGATGTAAAAAGAAGAGTAAAAAAACAAAAAAAGAATATGCTTACTGTTTTGAACTTCTTTCAAAATTAATTCAATTATCTTTTTTTTATTAAGTCATATACACATAGATCATGAATACATTTATGCATATCTGGGGTACAATGTGGGTTTTTTTTATAATACAATCTGATGTGGTTATATAACACCAATCAACATAGCTTTCACCTCATTTACTTGATTATTATGTTAACACATCTATGTTCTATACTTCAAATACTTGACTTGGACCCTTGCAATATGCTTCATAGGTGTGGTCCCGTCAAACCTCTCTCCCCCCCTCCCTTCCCGCTTCATCCAGGGCTATAGCTGTGTTCTATCTTTTACAAGAAAGTGTGAATAAATATAAGTTGGTTTCATAATTGATTATCTTTAAAATTTTTCCCAGCACACTTGAGGTCCTCTCAGGGCACACTGTTTACCCCCATACAAGAGAAAAACTCAATTTAATTCACGTAGGGGCAAGGGGGGAGGGTCAGAAGAGGGAGGGGGGTTGATGGGCTCCCAACTAATGGGAGCGACGTAAGGATATATGGTGCACCTCCTGGGTGAGAGGGGCTCAACTACAACAGGGACTCACCTAACAAATGCAAACATTGTAACCTAAGCATTTGTACCCTCATATTAACCTGAAATAAAAAATACGTATTTATAAAAATAAAATTGTGGGTACACACACACAAAAATCACTATGTCGGAGGGTAATCGAAATGCAAATAATCCATCTATAAAATGATAAAAATGTAGTTTGTCCAGGTATTTCTATGGTATAGACTCTGCTATTTCCAAAAGTGCTTACCGTTCATTAATAAGAAGTTCAAACTGTGAACTCAACACATCCCAGTAACTGACTTAGGCTTGTTAGTACTTTGTATTCTTAATGAAGAATAAAAATTGCCGAGTCCATTAGGGTTATGTCTTCCATTTCTTCTTCTTCCGTTTCTGTACTAAGGCCCATATAAGCTGTACAGACAGTCAGAGACCACAGTGCAGTAACTTTTCTGGAATGAAGTGTCTAATTCTATCCATTCCAATCCTGTTCTCAAAAAATACCAACTACGTTAAAATAATATTCATGATGTATACAACTAGAGGCAAATAAATAATAACCATGTGGGTGGTAAGGGCAATTTATTACTATACGCTGTTACTAAATTAGGCTTTTTGGAAAGGAGGATCGCAACCAGGAAATATTATGCATTAGATTGAACCATGTGAAAAAGTCTTGTTGTATTTACATAAGACTAATAGTTTGTAATTTCATTTCTTTTTTTTTTTTTGTCATTTTTTTTTCTTTTTTTTTTTTTATTGTTGGGGATTCATTGTTAAGTTCTCCAAATTTTTTATTGCAGGCTAAATGTATTTATATATGGGTACATATATTTTATGCCATTATTTCTCTCATAACACCCAGGACAAGGCTTGACACAAAATAAAGACTCTAATGATGAGTCAGTTCCTCCAATATTATTAGGCAGAAGTTTTCAAATTATTTGTATAAAGTTGATTAAGTATCTTATCTAGTTCACATTATTAATCCATTGAGTTAATCATTTTACTTTAACATCTATCCCATTGTGTCAATTACTATGATTTTCAATTAGCAGAGATCAAATTAAAAAGGCTTGCTCCATGGATCCACCTGTCTTCACATTATTGAATTATTAAATTCTGAAGTTCTCTAAGAATTCCCTGAATCAAATCATCTACCCTACCCAATTAATCCCTTTTAGATAATTTTTCAAGTATTGATGTATTTTTGTTTATGTGCAATTCACGATCTGGAAAAGTAGTTAAGTCCTTCTTTGAATGTTGTAATGCCTTTCTTTTATTGAATGGCAATCTGTCTCTTTATACAAATTTTGCCATTTTTCCTTTAAAATATGCAATTATCGTAACATCCTTATGTCTGTTTTAATTATACTAATTACTATCAAGTGTTACTAAATATATTATGTAAATTTGTTATTTAAGTTTTAGGCTTTTAATGTATTTTACATACATATTTTGATATTTATTTCATAATAACATCAAATTTTTTGTTTACAAATATGAAAATTTTAATTAAAAGTCATATTTTAACCAATATATCACCCTGTTTTTTTTTTTTGTTTGTTTTGTTTTGTTTTTTGAGACAGAGACTCACTCTGTTGCCCTGTGTAGACTGTTCTATGACATCATTGCTGACAACAACCTCAAACTCCTGGGCTCAAGAGTTCCTCTTGCCTCAGTCTCTAGAGTAGCTGGGACTGTAGGCCTAATTTTCATCAACACATGCTGGGATATATTTATTCAGCTATTTAAAATTCATTATACATCACCATCCTCCAGGCAACATTGGTTTGCCCATCTAGAGCTTAAAAACATGCCTCAAATTTGTCACCTAGAAACCAACAATTCTTCATGTGTTTTTTGAGCAGTGTAGAAGCATATAGTGAAGCACCATATTTTGGACAGCGTATTTCTATCACAAGCCAAAAACTGAATCATATTTTCATCACACATTTTAATTCTCTTAGAGAGCTTGTAGTCAGTCACTTCCTCCATCTTTATGACACGAAGTTCTATCAAGCCAGTTGTATCTCCACCCTGTGCTTTCATCAACAACTATCTCATCTGTACATAAAATTTTATAATTGCTGTAATTTCACTTCATCTTTTAATGGTATGACAGCCTGTGAGACTTATGACCTTATTTAATCTTTCCAAGCTTATATCATCCTTACAATCAATAATTAATCTTCCATACACCCAGTTAATCATTCAAAAAATTGATAAGAAAAACTCACCATTGGTTAAGACAGTGTCTCTCCAATTGAAAATGATTTTCATGAAAATACATAGCAGCTACTTAAAATACATTAACCCTCATATGACTATTTCATATACAAGTATATCCGAGGATAGTAACAAAATGACTTGTGGGACTCAGTGCTGGTAATATGTCCCTAAAATGTCCTTTTAATTTACTATATTTCTGACCTCTTTATTTTTAAGTGCACACAAGCATTTTATTTCATGATATTACAAACAGTTTGGCTAAGTTTAATACAGTTTTTCTTAATATCTGAATATAAAGTCTATTCCATATTCTGAGAATATATTGATATCTTATGATGGGATTAACAGAAAACACTGATAAAGTAAGAAGAGACAGAGCTAATTTCCTTAAAGCACCTAGCCCATATCGTCTTCAAATATGCATGTCTCATTATGACGTCTATTATTATGAAGATGGGGAAATAATATCATAAGCCTAATAACACATCTGAAAAATGATCGAGCTTGGCTTATCTTGTACTTTCATATTTCTATTAAAAACCCAATGGCATTTTTTCAGAAGTAAAAATAGAAGAATACCTCCTTGAAGTTCCGTAAACTTGTGTTCTAACTTTGAAGTAGATATAACAAATATTTAGTAATCTGTATCAGAACAACTTTAATCCTAACAATCAGATCACTAATTTGTTCATGAAGAATAGTATATTTTAAATTTCATTATGATGGTATATACATTAAGTGGTTTTTCTGCATATGTGCTTTATTTATTTTTTATTTACTTATATTTCTTTTTTTTTTTGTAGAGACAGAGTCTCACTGTACCGCCCTCGGGTAGAGTGCCGTGGCGTCACACGGCTCACAGCAACCTCTAACTCCTGGGCTTATGCGATTCTCTTGCCTCAGCCTCCCGAGCAGCTGGGACTACAGGCGCCCGCCACACGCCCGGCTATTTTTTTGTTGCAGTTTGGCCAGGGCTGGGTTTGAACCCACCACCCTCAGCATATGGGGCCGGCACCCTACTCACTGAGCCACAGGCGCCGCCCTATTTACTTATATTTCTATCCTTTGTCAGACTAGAAGCATCCTGACTCCTCTGACACATTTCAGGTTGACTTTTCACCTTTTAAGAGATGACAAGAGTAGCCTGGGGTATAATTCAAAGTGTCAAAGTTATCACCATGGAGTCCACATTGGGTTTAACCTAATGGCTTTGATTCTAATCCACCTCCAGTCTACTAAACTCTAACAAAATCCTTGAATTTGGATCCTGATTTACTGATTTCTATATTGCCTTGGAATATGCTGACGCCAATATGCTCTTCTTCCTATGAAAACATAGCATGCAATCTTGGACATTAAGATGTCTGCATATTGTCTCTCCTGGCCTGGTTGAGCACATACGAAAGTAAATTTCAATGAAAATCAAGCTGAGTGGGGGGAGGAGGATGTGGATAAACTCCCATCTATTGGATATGGCGCACAATGTCTGGGTGAGGGGCATGCTGAAAACCTTGACTCCATTTGTGTAAAAAATAAAGTATATAAACCACCTAATATTCTGAAATTTAAAGTCTATGTACTACCTAATATTCTGAAATTTAAAAAGTATTAAATATATATACCTATTGAATCCAGAGTAGCTCCACATTAAAGCATTTGGTAATCAAGAAAAAGAAACTTAGCACATTGTCACCCACAGAATCCTGGCCAGCTACCTGGACTATCACTCATTAGTTAATTAAGAATCAGCTATATTAATTTACATAAAAATAAAATTTCAGAAATGATGACTATGTCAATGAGAAATGTATCTTTGGTATCATAGCAAAATCTGGTTACAAAATGCTTTCTGAGTGATGATTAATGAAGTAGGTTTGTTACAATGGGGATATGTCATGAAACGTATATATATAGAACCACAAAGTCCTAATATTAGTTATGAAGTATTTTATAGGTGGATAAATATTACTTTTACTTCTATATTTCAATCTAACCTTTTCCTTTTATTTCCTACAGTACTAATTTGGCTTAGAAACAAGGCATGTTATTTTCCATAGGGAAATTCAAAAAAAATCTTGAAAGGCTGAATAATACAAATTAATATAAAATAATATTTTACCCCTATATCAAGACAAGGAAAGACTTCTGTATGGGTTCTAGGATTTTAGAATATCTAGGATATTCGTACTATTCTAACAAACTACCACTTACACTATATTGGGGGTTTTGTCCCTATATTCAAGGTGAAGAGCAGCTGTATTTATGCTGTGTAAGCTCTTTGCATCCATTTTTAATTACATCTATTTTCGTCTGGCTTATAGACTTTTAAGGCCAGAAACCAGTAAAAATGTACAGTGTTTTAAATAATAAACAAGGTACATGGCCACTAGAGATACAGCAGGCAAACATTACCTTTGGAAGTCCTTCTCAGAAGATTACACACATTAAGACCCACCTTGCTACTGCGTGACTTAATGACTCAAACAGAAAGTTATGGTTTGTAGTTTCTTAATGCCTCTGAGCCCTACAAAAATGAAACAGGACTCAAATATGGAAAGATTTCCAGATGCGCACAATTCGTAAATGCCCCTTTGGCAGAAATTAAAATGCATCTTACTTCAGCATAGAAAAGACTAAATATTACTTTATATCCTATGACATATATATAAAAATATATCTTATTTCTAATGTGTTATTTCATGTCCATAAATATTTTAAGAGATTGTACACTTTAAATGAGGATAGTATACTATGGAATACAGTGGTGAGGTGTCCAAGTTTTCATGGTTACTTACTTGTCAAATAGTATTTCTAATGCATACACTGTGACTGTCAGGAATCACACAGTAAAGAAAAAGTGTAAAAGTCACCACTTACCTGAGAAGGCTGAAATAAAAATGTCAAAAACAATGGCATCTATACAGATCTTGGCTGAAATTTGACACCCGTCTCTTTTGCCAGAACACAGAGGTTTCCAGAATTGATGAAAAATGAAACTTTGAGTTCAGTGTGATCTCAGCGAGAAATGAAATACATCTTTCTATCCTTGGAGGATGATCCAACAATGTCTTTTTTCCAACATATCTGCTTCCAATTCTTAATTGGATTCCAGAAAGGAAAAGACTAAGACTCCACAGTGAGACAATCAACTGTCTAACTATGTCCTTATTTAAGCACACTTATTTGGTTATGGTTGGTGATTTATTTTGGTTGGCTTATTTTATAAAAATATCATAGTAAATTTTAATAATGCATACCACATGTATTATATACCAAATATAGTAGAGTAAAAAAAGAAAAAGAATATGAAGGGGTGTATGTAGTATATTGGCAAATTGCTGCATATTAATATTATCGTTTAATGAAAAATAGAAGAAAATATTATTTTTGCAGGCTAACAGGTAGATGAATGTATCAAATATAAAAATAAATAGTTAAGTTTGTTCAGTGTGTAATACTTTTGTTCATAAAAACTTTCAAGCTAAAATCTTGTTTCCCAAAGAAATATAGCAAGCTGTCTTTGCAGCAAATGTCAATAACAGATTGGTTCTTCAGATAAACATTCCTTCCACCACAATGCTATGTATTTATTATTTTAATTTTGTCATGAGACTTAAGTCCCTTTCTGCCATTGTTGCAGTACACTTTGCTTGTAACATATTTAATCGATAATATTATTCTCATTTAAAAATGGATATAAAAACAGGGTCCAGAACATTGTCAGAAATCAATGTAGGAAAATAGCACCAGGTAGGAAGCGCAGAAAGCATTTCCTTACTCACAGATTTTACAGAAGAAATTGCTTAACATAAAAATCAATTCAACTGGTCATGACAATGATAAAAGTAAAGGTTTCTTGTGTCAGAGCCATTCCTAGAACATACGATTTTTTAAAAAAAAGTTACAAGAGAAAAAGAACAAAATTTTTAAATGATTCAAAAAGTTTTCTTGCCTAGAACATCCTCGTGAATTTCACATTTTTAACAATTTATAAAGTAGATGCGGACGGTCTCTTTTGCTAGAGAATATCACACAAAATCATACTTAATTAAAACAGTCATCATACAAAGTCAATACATTTATTCATGGTTTAGTCATTCTGAAAGAAGAGTCAATCTTCGTCTGTTTCTTTATCCTATTACAAACCTGAGGGGAGAAAGCACCATCAGTGCTGACTATATTGCTCAGCATACCTGGCGTTTTTCCACAGCAAATGACTTCACCTGCATTAGCAGATGCTCACATTAGCAGATGCTCACATCCGATTGCTCTGGAGTCGCAGCAATCTCTGTGTCTGACATTCTCTGCACCTCTGTTTCATCTCCACTTGCTTCTTCCCCTTTATCAGCTGCTCCATGCATCTTTACCCTGGTCAATATTGCTTACAAAATTGCTTCTTGGTCAGGTTCATCACAGAGTCTCACTTCATTACCCATTGCTACAAAACCTTCAAAATCTACTCCTGCAAATTCTGCCTTGGAAGATGGACTGCCTGATGGGGACCAAACATCTCTTGCTCTTGTCTTGTGACAATTCAACTTTCTTGAAACACTGCTTATGGTTTGGGTCTGAACTTCAATCCAAGCAGAACTGATACAGAGGACGGTATCCAGAGCATTCACGGATGCAGCAGAGGAAGTTGTGTTGACAGGTAGACCATGGGTTTGTGTTTTAGTAATGACCCACTGTAGGAGCTGTGCTTGGTAGTGCATTTTAAATGTTTTGATGGTGTCTTGGTAAGATGTTGGATTTCTGAGGTTGTGTTGGAGGCAGAAATTTCAGTATCATGTGTTTGAGATGACTCACTTGCCAGTGGCCAGGACAGTTTACTACTGTCAGTAGAATGGGTCATTCTTTCTTATCCACTTCTCAACTAGGGCACCAGTCATCCATGCACACTCGTTTGCTCTCCTTGTGGAGGTCTTTGAGCTCAGGTTCTTGAATCTGTGTGGCTTTGCTGATTTATAGATCACCAAGGGCTTACTTTCTCTCCAGATGAGCAGAGTGAAGCACAACTCTAAAATGTTCTCTGGAAAGTTTTCCACTTTTATAGTTGTTCCCCTTCATGATAAGTCTCCTGTCAAGCACTGCCTTAAAAAAGAGTCCACACTCATCATAGGTAAAAGACACCATCATCTTTGAAAATTCTGGTGAAGACCGGAAATATTTTGATGAACTCTTCCCCAACTTCTAAATTAACTTCACTGGTTTCACCACACAAGACTTTCTGCGAGATCTCGTGTCACAGTTTAATTTTCTGCATCCAACCACTTGATGATTGGAAATCTTCCATTCCAAATGCCTGGGAACATTTTTTAGCAATTTCTTGGATAATCAGCCAGAGATGTGGGCATTAACTACCCTTACTTGTTTGAACCATGGCTTCAATATAAACCATGGTTTGAATATGGCTTCACTGGGTCTGTCGAGGGAAATCTTCCCCCTTCCTTGGGCTGCTGCTTTCCAGAAAATGCAGATCAACTTTTTTCTTCAACATCAGCTCATTGAGTTCTTTGGGCTATGTTGTCTGAATTAATTGTAAAACTTTTCAATAACTATAGGATGTACATACAATTCAGATGAGTCGTTCAGGCTGAAAAGTCTTCCACAACACATGATAAACAACAGGACCTTAGGTGTAATCCAACATGTGGTAATAATAAAACATGAAACTTATACTAATCAAAAAATAATACAACTAATGGGCAAAGCCCACACCTTCTACTTCTCCATGTAGGGTGAACTCAACTGGTCAAATTATAGAGGGTAAAGCAGTAATGTATGTCACAGTACAAGTGGTCAAGGTAGAAATTACAGAGGTCAATGTATAGAGGTCAATCTTCCATTTAGTACAAGAGGTGCACATCTGGTCTATTAAAATTAGCTGACCTTAAGGAGGTGGTCAATATAGGGAGGGAGAACTTTGGAGTTTGTACTATATTTCTAAAGTGTGTGTGTGTGTGTGTGTGTGTGTGAGAGAGAGAGTGATGCTATAAAGCAAAATAAGAATTTATCAAGGGAATAAATATCTTTGCTTTTGTTTCCTAATTTTAAAATATATTACACATCTACAGTAATCAAACAGACACGTAAATCATACCGACAAAAGGCTGATATATTGGCTTGACACCAGTAGCACAGTGGTTATGGCACCAGCCACATACACCGAGGCTGGCGGGTTCAAACCTAGCCCGGGACAGCTAAACAACAATGACAACTCCAGCAACAACAACAACAAAAATAGTCAGGCATTATGATGGGCACCTGTATTCCCAGCTACTTGGGTGGCTGAGGCAAGAGAGTTTGAGCTTATGCCCAAGAGTTTGAGGTTGCTGTGAGCTCTGATGCCACAGCACTCTACTAAGGGTGACATAGTGAGACTCTGTCCCAAGAAAATAATAATAATAAAGTAAAATGAAGGCTGATACAATGGCCCATGGTAGAGAACAAAGGAACAAGAATTAAACCAAGCACATGGAGTGAAGTGGTCTTCACAAGGTCACCAAGAATACACAGTGGCAAAATGATAGTCTCTTCAATAAGCAGGACTGGAAATTCTAGATCTCCACATACAAAAGAATGAGTTTGGATTGCTTACCCTCAATCATACATAAAAATTAACTCAAAATGGGTCAAAGACAGAAAACACAAATCTTAATTCCCATTTCTGTATCGACATCTTCCCTGTCTCCCTCAGCCCTATTCCTAAATCCTTCCACAATGCTTACTACATCTTCTCCTGATCAGCCTGCTTCTATACTCCTAGCTACCTCTAAAGGTTCTTATGTAAAGGGAACTTTCTGTGTTCACTGGAGTTTCCCAGCCAACCACAAGGAAAATGCTCTTGGCAATGGCTTTTTGGAAATAGGTAAAATATATGGAAAAAAAAAAAAATGCCTACAAGAAAAGTATATCAAAGAGATTTTTTTTATTCGCTGTACATAAACTCTAGGAATAACACCTACCAGAATAATACTTAAAAGTATAAGTGAGGAAACATAAATAACAAAGACATTTAAAATAATTACAAAATACTCTTTCAAACGCTTTTCCAAAAAGCTTATTAAACAAGTAGGCAAAGCAAGGGAATATAGCTTCTCCACAAATACATTAGTCTTTTGCATACTTTTGGAAAAAAATTATTATTGCTGCCAGTAAACTGAAGAGCTATTTGCGGAAGTAATATTATACATGCTCTTCAGAAATCCTCAACGTTTTAGAATAATTTGCTCCTTTGCTAGGAGCCAGTCCGGGATCCCCTAGATCAGTGGTTCTCACCCTTCCTAATGCTGTGGCCCTTTAATACAGTTCCTGTTTGTCACGACCTACAGGTTGAGAACTGCTGTCCTAGATCCTTTCTCTTAGGACTGAGCTTGACTTATCTTTGCTACATCTTCGTCGTGTTTCTCACTCAGCAAAAATATATTTTCAGCCAATAAAAGCGCTTTCACATCTACCAAAGCGCTTTTTCTGTATCCTTTTCTGAACAGATTTCAGATATTTAAAAAGTACGGACAGCTTTCCTAAATCTAAAGGTATAGAAAGATGTCATGCATTTATATAAATTGCAATATACCAAAATACATGCAAATTAAATATCAAGCCTATCTTTGGAAAAAAAAATCTATGTGGGCAACAGTATTATAATAACTTGAGAAATTAAGTACCCTAGAAATAAAATATATGTCATCGTGTATTTGTAATAAATGTTAGCCATTTTAACATGTTTTTAGTAGACTAATAAAGAACGTCCTAGGATTTTTTAAAGGTGCAAGTCCATTTTATATTTAGAGTATAAAATACACACACAATATATTAGTATTGTGAGTTTGCAGAATAAGATAGCGGTAGTACTATTTATGTAACTGGAAGCATGAAAATCCCTTTGCGTGGTTGATAAATGTTAAAAAATTATTTTTAATAGTACAGTAATGATACACTGGTAAATAATACAAAATCAGATTTCTACCTACCACCTTAAGATTATAAAATATGTATAACTGGAAAGATGGCAATAGGTATAATGTTTAGATAATATAGGTACAACACAGAGAACCCTAACAAGATTCTTTATGCAAGAAAGTCAAAAGCTTTGGCACCACAAATAACAAAGAAATACTTATGGCAAATAGGTCATAAAAATCTTACCAGGAAATAGATACAAATAACCAGCAGAAAAGAGGAAAATAGTTAAAGAACAAAGCCAAGAAGTGATGCAATGTTTTCCTCAGCCCAGAGTGAACAGACATGTGTTCTTGCTGTGTGAGTGATGATTTCAAGTATGTTCCCAATTCACCAGTGACCTTACTACATAAGTAAACCGTATCTGGCGCTAGGCAGTATTTGATTTGAAAGATCATAGTTGCAAATTGCATATAGACTTAAGAAACTTGCCTTTAAAAGCAAATAGCATATAGACTTAAGAAACTTGCCTTTAAAAGCAAAAACTTTTACAGTTTTGTAACTAAGATTCCATTCTGTGAGATCGTACCCTACATTGATTTTCACTTTGTTCATGTAGATGTGAACAAAGTTTCTCTTTTTGTACAGAAGATGGTCATGGGTAACTAGTTCTACAAACATAGGAGGCATTAATCTATACTTACAAGAATGTAGGTACAGCCAAGGATTTAGATGTATACATTTAACAGTTGCATAATTATTTTCAAAAGATAATGTCTAGTCATTTTATCATTTATAATTTTTTCAATATTTATGTATTGTTAGGTTTGTGATTCTTATTTAGTATCAAAAAAGTCATACTCAAAGCATAACATGACTACGACATTCCATTAAACAATATAATTTGGGAAGTAGTCAAACAGACGATACATCAGTCTCATTAGATAAAATATGTACTGACTCGGTGTGTATAACTATTAGCAATTCAACATACACATTTCCGAGTAAACTCCTCACAATGTAAGAGTTTAATGGGGGGAAAGAGGCTCACTGCAATCTGATTTCACATAATGTTCCACTGACATTAATAATATAATATATAAATACCGGAAATTCCAGTAACAACACAGCCCATTTAACTGTGAGGGGTTTTGTTTTTGTTTTGTTTTGCTGACCTGTGATTATTTCTTTTTTTTTTCCATTATAATGTACACCGATTGGAAGAAAAATGTACTTAGGGGATCGTCAATACCAAATTTATTCCTAAATCAAGTTTCTTAACAAAGTTTAACCAATAAAATTCCTGGGCAAGAGAGACTATTCAGATAATTCCAAGTAGTATAATACTGAGATTAGATTCTTTTTTGGTGTGTGTGTGTTTTATTAAATCATAGCTGTGTACATTAATGCAATCATGGGACACCATACACTGGTTTTATATACCATTTGACATATTTTCTTTTTTTAATTTATTTTTTTATTATTAAATCATAGCTGTGTACATTAATGCAATCATGGGGCACCATGCACTGGTTTTATATACTATTTGACATATTTTCATCACACTGATTAACAAAGCATTCCTGGCATTTTCTTAGTTACTGTGTTAAGACATTTATATTTCACATTTAGTAAGTTTCACATGTACCCTTGTAAGATGCACTGTAAGTATAATCCCACCCATCACCCTCCATCCACCCCTCCTCCCCTCCCTATGGGGAATGAGATTAGAATCTTTATCTGGATTTTCAATTCTTTCATTGATCTAGACATTTCACGATAATCTGTTGGTCCACAGCAAACACCCCTTAGTATAAATTGGTCACCTAAATTCAGACTCTAAAAACACAGTTCCATTTATAAAAATAAATAAATAAATAAATAAATAAATGCAAACTCTGCCATTCCTGGACCGTGTGTTAATAGATTACTTTCTCTGAATTCTATTTCTACGTGGACAAGGTTCCAGGATACTCACAATGGAGATGAAAGTGTATCTTTTCCTGCAGGTGTATGCTTCCAGACTGCATTTGAAAATACATGAAATCATATTTTTTTCTCTTTTCCATTTTGTACTATTTGTTATCTTCCCACATAATTAAGAAGTAATTATAAAATAGGGAATGATAACATGTCATATTTGTTTGACTTTCAACCTTTCAGCAATCTTTCCTTCTTACTACTCCAAGTGACCCCTACCCCCTATCTGCAGTTACTTGGATACTTAGTATGACACCTGTTATTATCATGTCCTTTAAATATGAAAATTATACCCATAAAAAGAAACCAAAAGATTTTCCCTCTTGGCAAGCCATACAGATAGTAGAAAAGCCAAGGCATCTATTAAAAATGATCGTCTAACTTTGTACTATAGATTCAAGAAGATACTATGCCGTTTTCTTAAAGGGCAAATGAAGTGAACATCCTTATAATTCCCTCTTCCCTGTTATCTTAAATCATCCCTATAGGGGAAATGTTTGGTGATGAGACTGGCTGCATTTGAAGTAAATGTCGGTGCAGAGTGTCTGAAGATCACCCTGGTTACACCTACTGGTCTCACCCTGCTGGTTCTCAGAACTAGGTCCACAATTTCTGGATGATGTGAGTTTAGCAACGTGTTAACGTGTTTTCCTTCATAAAGGAGTGTAGGAATAAAACACAGCACTCTCAGTAATATTCTTGGTGTGTTTCCCAACACTGTTTTTAAGTGAAACTGATCATTTCTCTCTCAAACACATTTTACATAACTATCTTATAAACTCAAAATCCTTTAGTAAAAAGGATTTTTCTGCTTGCCAGAAACGTGCAGTACTCATTAGATGTCAGGATAGTTGAGCATCAACAAAGCAAATGATAGCAATTAACTAAATGGAATAATTTATTTTAGTAGAAACAACTCTGCATTTTATATTATCACTGAAACTTTCTACGAGATTATTTCCTAGGATTAAACAACCAGTACTGTTGATGATTAACATATTTGGGGATGGCTTCCTTATTGTTCTGGAGAAAGTAAATAGGCAATCAAAAGTATTTAGTTGGAGTTATGTTCGGATAATCACTCTTCCTCATTTTAAGTAAGAACGGAAATGCTAACCAGCGCACGTTATAGGTTTGGTGCCAAGAGCCAGTTTTATTAAAACTATATATTGATAAATAAATACGATCAATCAGTCTGCAAACAGCAAATATTTTAGTTAACAGCACAGGTTCTGAAGGAAGACTAAATGGTTTTGAAACCTAATTGCATTGGTTTAACTCATTCTGAAATAGATAACTGGGAGTTGATTCTGGGATTTTATTAAGAAATTTATTTTTAAGCAGTGCTATAGTGGCCCTCTGTTGGATACAGCCAATCTGCTTCAGATGTTCCTTAAGAGTGGCTGGTTCTGTGATCTTGAGTAAGATTTTACTTTTCTAAAATCTCAGTAGGGATAAATAACCGTACTCATCTGTTAAGCTGTAAGGATTCAATGACTTAATCTTTAAAGTTTATTTAGAACAATGTATGTCATAGGCTAATATTTATGTTTGTTAAATAAAATGGAAACAATCCAGAGGTAAATTTGATACATATTCTTCCTGGTTTTCATTTTGGTGAATACATAGGTGAAATCAGAAAGATGAAAAAAGTTAAAATACAGATCCTACTTGAACAATTAAGATAAATTAGTGCTATTAACATTATCCTCAAGGTAATTTTTAATAGTAGCAACAACTACAATTTGTTAGATATCTATTATTAACTGTTCCTGCATCATTATCTTTATGCATATTTTTATTTAGCCTCTCCATTATATTTTGAGGTCTTATTTTCCCACTTTAAAAATGAGGAATCTAATACCAGCATATAGTAGGTATAACCCTAATGGCCATTCATCTGGGCTATGAGTAAGTTTTTTTTTTGTTTTTTGTTTTCTTTTTTAGAGACAGAGTCTCACTTTGTCACCCTTGGTAGAGTGCCGTGGCATCACAACTCACACCAACCTCCAGCTCTTAGATTTAGGCGATTCTCTTGCCTCAGCCTCCCAAGTAGCTGGGACTACAGGCACCCACCACAACGCCCCCGGCTATTTTTTGGTTGCAGCCGTCATTGTTGTTTGGCAGGCCTGGGCTGGATTCGAACCCTCCAGCTCAGGTGTATGTGGCTGGCGCCTTAGCCGCTTGAGCCACAGGCACCGCCCATGAGCAAATTTTTTTATCATTCCAAAGTTGAACAAACTAAACCTTGGGGTGCATTATAGCTTGTGACTTGGTGTAGGGATAGAATTGCTGCTTACAGGAACAGGATGCCAGCCACTCTGGAGAAGCGCCTTGGAAGATCATAATGACCCAAACTGAAGTGGTGCAATTAGAAGATTTGAGAGTGGCAGCTAATGATTCCTGGATCACATGCCAGCAAATCTGTCACTTCAGATATCACTGTCTGCATTACAAAGAGAGCTGGGCAGGCAACCGTGTTCAAAGGTACTGTTTTTATCAAAAAGTTCTGAGTAACTTACCAAGACCGCATTTGAAGGAAGGAAACATTTAGAAGAGGTGGGGCAGTGCAGATATTAAAGGTCAGACCTCCAATTAAAAAAAAAAAAATCAGAGAGAAGCAATAAAAAGAGAGCACACTAGCCTGGAGAACAGATCAAAGATGAATTTGAGGAAAAAGAAGATAAAAATGATAGTAGACAAAGAGGAAAGAGTGGAGGAGGCTGCTAATATGCCTGACCCAAATACACCCAATAAAGACGAGCAAATGGTAAGAAGAACCTCTCAAAACATTGCAGACTTTCCTTAAAAATGTAGAACAATAAATACCTTTAATACAGTTAACTATCATCAGGATGCTTCGTTTGCACCTAATTGCACTGGTTTAACTCATTCTGAAATAGATAACTGGGGGTTGATTCTGGGATGCTTTATTAAGAGTTTTTTTTTAATTAGTGCTGTAGTAGCCCTGTGGGAGACACAGCATATCTGCTTCAGAGCTGAGGCAGAAATTCCCCCTCTCAAGTCAAACTGGCGGCTTCTAGAGATTCAGGATATTGAGACACTGGCCTTGGCCAAATGCAGCTGCTCCACCCAAGGGCACCCCAGGGTAGCCCAGATCTAATCACTGTTGGATGTAGCATTAAAAAGTCCAGCCCCAGTTTATAATGTTAAAAGATAGCAGGAAGGTGGGTAAATAAAAATTCTAGTGCCAAGACAAAAAAAAAGACAAAGTCTAGCCCCTTCACCTTGATTCGGGACAATCCTGAAGGGAAATTTTAGCTTCCAAGTTTTCAGCTGAGGACTCTGTTCTGATAATCAGGCTTCAAAGCTCCATCTGCTCAAGTCTCCTTCCTTTATGCCTTCAAGAAAATGCCCAAGAGCACCCCCAACAATTGCCTGTGCACTTGAATCTTCCCATCAGAGCCTCTCTTTCAAATCTAACCCAATCTATGCTGTGGTCAAAGTCCTCCTAAAATGTCTGACAGTTAGATCTTAAAGTCGGAAGTAAGACAAACCTGCATTAAAAAAAAAAAAAAAAAAAATCAGTCCCTTACTACCAATCTGTGTGATCTCTGGCAAGTTCACCATTATATAATGAAAAGAGCAATGACTCTCACCTAGTGTTGCTATGAAAATAAAATAGCATAATATACATGTTGAATTAATATTATGCATGCTTATTATATATAGGCATAATTTACACGCTTAGTAAGTATTCAACAAATATCACCGGTAATTATAAAATTAATGTTATTATCTGTGCTTCTCTAAATCTTCATATTAAAACAAACAAACAAACAACAAAACTATCCAGTAGACATCCCTTTTCCTAGATATATAACTGCAATGAGCCATTAGGCTCTAAGTGTAAATAGCAATTACCACAATTTGCTTCCAGAGGAATTGCACTAGTCCTTGACATCACTTTACAGATGAAAAGTTAGCAACAATCAACAAATTGAAAAACTGCTATGCTGACGACTTTGGATGACTTTCATTTTTCCATAGACTTTTATTACAATTGAATACAAGTTCACTTTTTATACAGGTCCAAATTTATTTCAATTAATGAAAGACAATGGGCAGCCTGAACAGCTGAAAGCCGCGATTCAAAAATAAAAGTGAGAATGGCTAGAAGGAATTTGCATGATTTATACCTATCAAGCAACAGTAATCCATGAAACAGACTTTATGAGATTCTGTAGAATAATGAAATATCTCTCATGGTTTAAGAGCATTCAAATCACCTTCCATTTATCTGAATACTCTTGATGTTACTTTTCTTACCAGCAAGATGTTGATGGAACTTGAAACCAAGCCAAGTGGTGCTTAATCCCTGCTGTGGCTGCTTTATTTCAAATGTCCCTTAGTCAGCCTCAGACCTTGGTTAATCAGCTGGGTAAGAGCTGAAGCAGCAGCAGCAGCTAGAGAAATACCACAGAAATACCACATATGAAAGATTATAAGTGTTCTTTGCATGAAATTGTTACTGGGGTAGGCAACTATTCTTATTCTTAACCATGACTTAAAAAACATTGTATGTTTGATACCTAAAAGAAGTGATAGTCTTTCAGTAATAGTTTTTCAAATTTAAAATATTGTACATTCCATCAAATGCATTTTCAGAAAAAATATTTTTGCCAAATATTGGAGGAAACAGTAAGTCAAGTGAAGGTTATATAATGCCAAACTATATATATTACTATGTTCTCAAAGTATTTAGAACTTCATCTTCAGAATCAAAAGTATAAAATTATTTGCACATGGAATAGTTTGAGGTTTTCCACTACCATAGGGGCATAAAGTAATATAAGATGTTATTCTAAGCTTCTAAAGTATGAAGTATTTTTATATGCATTCAAGATAAAGTAATTCAAGGCAACTTGAATGCATTAAAGATGGAGGTCAAAAAACAAAAGTAACCATAAAAGCAAACACTCAGTTGCCAAAATCCAGGGACGTCAAGGGAAGCTCAGCAGAAGAATTTTTTTTGTCTTCCACAGATTTATGTATCATAAACTCCATCACAGAGAAAGAAATCTCCTCATCAATTTCTAATATTAATTGCACTAATTTTACCACTGCAAGTTGAGCTTCTATGCAATAGATTTTACCTTTGTTTTTAAGAGGACTTGAAGGTTTTTTAAAAAGGAATAATATGTGTGTTTCTAAACAGAAATTTTAAAACGTGTATGTATTAAAAAGGTCATTGGCAGAAAAAAGAAACTACGAACTCAGGTAAAATTGCTCAATAACTTCATAGCAATGGTTTGGTCAATTTCTGATTTCATAGGTAAGACACACTGGTTACTAGAAGATTTTGGCCAATGTAGACATTCTCTTATTTTGCCTCTATTTGATAGAACAGTTGCAATTATCTACTACAAGATTTCTAATAAATATAAAATTCTCCATTCACTGCTTTCACGTTTGCTAAAAGTGTATAAATTTAGCTTCCTTAATATTCAGAATAAAAGAGACGAACCTCTCTGGATGTCGATAATGGAAGCTGGATATGCAGAGGCAGAATGTAGATAGGATATCAGTTAATCAAACTGAAATGGTTTCCATAGCTCTTCACATGGAATTTTTCTACAGCTACAAAATGTACAGATATCACAGGAGGCATATGTTAATCATGCCCATCTGTTCAACTTAATAAAAATCACTCCAAGATTTCTTCTCTACTTCATTATATGAGGGAAGGGATTCAAAGGCAAAGAACAAGTTCAAATCCACTGTAAATAGAAAGTCGTATAGTAGATTATATCACAAGAGGACAATTTTTTCTAATTAATCAAAAGTTGAGTCTCTGCCACTTTCTTACTAGTATAGATATATTTAAAAATTAGTTTTCAAATGTTCTTCAATAATCATTAATACAGCTAGTATTTTTGGTACAAGCACAGCCAAAAGGAAAAATAGAGACTTATGAGGGTAAGGACACATTCATAACCTCAAATTTAGTATAAAGATGACTTTAAACTGAAAACACTTGAGAGTCAACAGGTATAGAAGTAAACTTTCTCAGAGCTTCCCTTATCTGACAAAAAACATCAACTTCCAGAAATGAGCCTGTTATAAATTGCTCCCTGGAGAGAGACCAAGGGTAAATTTATGCAAAAACCCCTCTCTTGGGGAATTTCATGGCCCTGAAGAAGACAGTAAAACAATTCCCATCTGCGTAAACAAACACCATAAACATTTAATTTTTACCTAAACATAAAAGTTACTTTTATACAATACCCAAAACATTACTGAATTTTACAAATATTTATGTCCAATTTATGATTTAAGATACTCTGAAGTCAGTAGAGAGAGGTATACCTACAATATAAACAATTGTTTCTGGGAAAAATAATTAAAAATAAATAATTGACTTAATTTTATTGCGACAGTTATCTCTATTTATTGAATGAGTAGAATTTTGATAACACAGTTACTATTTTTGTCATTGAATGGTTCCACTTTGGACATGTATTTATTGAGATACACACACACACACAGAGGAAAGTATAACTCAAGGGAAATCAAAGAGGGTGACGGAAAAAGAGAAGATAGATGAAAACTCACCTAAAAGTACAATGAAAGGTAGCTGGGTGACGGGACTCAAGCATTACAAAAACAATCCATGTAACCCAGAACATGTGTACCCCTGTAAGTAATATCTGAAATGAATTTTTAAAAAGAGAAATAAGTAACTTATACCTTTGAAACATGACATACATTTGAAAAAATAGAACTTATGCCTTTTTTTTGCAGTTTTTGGCCGGGGCTGGGTTTGAACCTACCACCTCCAGTGTATGGGGCCGGCACCCTACTCCTTTGAGCCACAGGCACTGCCCTGAACTTAAGCTATTTTTTTTAATAAAATTTTTAACTTCAAATTTTTTGTTTGTTTTGGTTTTTTGAGATGGAGTCTCACTATGTCACCCTTGTTAGAGTGCCGGGGCATCACAACTCGCAGCAACCTCGGACTCTTGGGGTTAAATGATTCTCTTGCCTCAGCCTCCCAGTAGCTAGGATTACAAGCACCCACCACAATGCCCGGCTATTTTTCTGTTGCAATTTTCATTGTTGTTTAACTGGCCTGGACTGGGTTCAAACCTGCTAGCCTTGGTGTATGTGGCTGGTGCCATAAGTTCACCATAACCACTGTGCTATGAGCACCAAGCCAACTTCAAATTTGTTAAACATAAAAGTCAAAGTTCAGAAAAGTCTTACCAATAAAATCAAAAGGCTAATAGGAAGTTCCACAAACTTCCTTATCTTTTGTTTATTCTCCTAAAATTCCATCAATCTTTCCTTTAAAAATTGTTCCTCTCTTAGAAGTATTTTCTTTTCATTGACTAAAATTACATATAGACCTGCAACTTTAACCATTTAATGAGTCAGCTAGTTTTTCTGTTAGCGCCTACTTGGAAATAAACCTCTTTTACTCATGTTAGTCTGTTTATTGTTAGTTAATGTGCAGTCCTTCAGTAACTGAACCCAAGAGGTAGAGGAAGCTTTTCCTCTCTGACACTAGCAATCAAGGTACTTAAATAATATTTCAAATATTAACTATAAAAGATACTAGAGAAAATTAACTTTGTTAAGACTAAAAGCTACTAGTGAGTCTCATATATCAAGGTATTTTTTAACTAAGAAACGTAATTCAAATAATCATGACTAAGTATAATAAAAAAATATGCCTTCCAATGTCCATAAAAAAGGCTTATCTGTACATTCATAGGTCTTTACATGTGGAAAAAATTACTGTTCATAGTAGGCATGTGTTTGTAAGTGACGACATTTATGAAGCATTTATTTTCCATACAAGTAAATTTCGGAAAGGTAATAATCAAATAGAATCAATTCCCCAAATCTTTATAATGTAGCACATTGAATTTGAGGCTGAAAAACCCAATATTAAAAGTTTAATTTGTTAATATAGTATCAATGCTATCCTACCTGTCACTGTACTAATATTTATTTTCAATATATATGTTTATATTTTTATCTAGGAATTTAAGACATTTTCTATACTGCAGCAGTTAAGTTCAGAAGTTGATTTTCTTTTTTAATGCATTATGTATAGAACATATGCCATCTTAATATGGTCTCTGACTATGACTGTCAAAGAACAAATTCCTTTTGAACAGACAATAATTCTAACTCACATAACACTTTTATTGTTTTAGCTCCTTAGTGCCTTAATTTTTGAATATATAATTTTACTGCACCCATAGCACATGAATCCCAGTTAAAGAAAAGGAAAAAGTGCATGCTATAAATTTCATCCTTTATTTTCATGTACCAAGAACCAAAGTGTTTAGGAATTGATCTAGCAAAAAGAATAATTTATTCAAAAGTTGCTTCTCAAAGACTGAGTTTTCTTTCTCAAGAAAACACATGCCTGCAAATAGATGGGCAAAAATTGTTTCATGTTGCTTGAAAAGACATGCAACTCCTTAAAGAATCACTGAAATATAAAGAAATATAGGACACCACCATGTCTGTCTGTCTCTAAGGCTTAGTTCATCTTCATTTTTCCAGAGCTGACCCAGATAGACAGGAAAAGAATGGAAAAACCAGTTTTGTGGCCCTTATTTCTGTAAGCACTGAATCCTTTACTTAACTTAGCAAAAAAACATATAAAAGACATATAACTTATGCTGGACAAGATTTATCGACATAACAACAACATAGGAGAGATGATATTTTTACACTGCTGAACAGCAAGGATATTATTTGCAAGCTGATAGCTGAGGTACAGATTATCTCAGTGGGTCTTGAAGTTAATATTCTGAAGAATGTAAATGAATTCACACAAAGGAAAAAATAAATCATGATTAACGTATAGGACTACACTAGGATCATGAAGGTCATTAAATTCACACTTTGACTTCATTAAAAATATTTCACACTTTTGGCAACAAATATTAGAGAAAACAGTTCTTAACATCACTAATTTGTAATTCAAATTTCAGCCAATTTTATAGAAAATAAGCATATGAAAGAATAAAAGGTCATAAGGGATGATTTTGTCATCAGGCTTCACTTAACAAATTGTTACATCTAATCCATGCTATTAAGCCAAATTATGTTGGTAAGGTAAATTATGGTAATAAGGTAACATTAATGTGAAAATCTCTTATTCTTTGACTTTGCTAAAATTCTTCGGATCTGAGTAAGCATCATCCCTATGGAGATCTTACTGGAACATGCACATTTATCATCTAAGCATCTCAAATGCAGTATTTTTCCTCTTAGTTCTAAACAAATGTGGAACAATATTGTATATCATTGTCCTAGTTTTTTAGGACTACTGGGTGACTCAGTAGATTGGTTTTGAAGGAGAACCAAGCATCTGAAAAATTTCCTTAAATTTGTATAATATCACACTCCTGTGGGCATACTATGTAGACAGTCCCTCAGTATCAATTTCTTTTTTTTTTGTTGTTGTTTTTTAAGAGACAGAGTCTCACTTTGTCACCCTAGGTAGAGTGCCATAGCATCACAGCTCACAGCAATCTCCAGCTCTTGGGCTTAGGCGATTCTCTTGCCTCAGTCTCCCAAGTAGCAGGGACTACAGGCGCCTGCCACAACGCCCAGCTATTTTTGTTTTTTTTTTGCCTTTTTTTTTTATTAAATCATAGCTGTGTACATTAATATGATCATGGGGCACCATACACTTGGTTCATAGATCGTTTGACACATTTTCACTAGTTAGCATAGCTTTCATAGCATTTTCTTAGTTATTTTGCTAAGACCTTTACATTCCACATTTACTAGGATTCACCTATACCCTTGTAAGATGTACTGCAGGTGTAATCCCATTAATCCCCCTTCCTTCACCTACCTCCCCCCTCCCTCCCCTCCCTATCCCCTTCCCCCTATTCTTAGGTTGTAACTGGGTTATAGCTTTCATGTGAAGGGCCTACATTAGTTTCATAATAAGGGTGAGTACATTGGGTACTTTTTCTTCCATTCTTGAGACACTTTACTAAGAAGAATATGTTCCAGCTCCATCCATGTAAACATGAAAGAGGTAAAGTCTCCATCTTTTTTTAAGGCTGCATAATATTCCATGGTGTGGAGGAATCATGCTACCAGACCTCAGACTATACTACAAATCAATAGTGATCAAAACAGCATGGTATTGGCGCCCAGCTATTTTTTGTTGCAGTTTGGCCAGGGCAGCATTAGAACCTGCCACCCTCAGTTAATGTGGCCGGTGCCCTACTCACTGAACAACAGGCACTACCTAGAGCACCTGATTCTTAAACTGAAAAGATAAAACACTTCAAATGTGGATCTTACCTTTTTTATGTACAGAATAAGGGAGAGAAAGGATGAAGAAGATAGAAAAGAAAGAGCAAGAAGAAAGAAGAGGGAGAAACAGAAGAAAAGTCATAGAAAAAGGAAGGCAGGAGAGAGGTGCCAGGGAGGAGGCGGCAGAGAGGGAAGGAGGAAAGAGCCACATGTTCATTTAAGGAGTCTTGCTGAAATAATCTTGCTAAGAAGTTGCCTAATCTTTTTGGTAGATTAAAATGTCAAGAAAAAGCATAAATTTATTTAAGACTTAAAAGCAAAATGAGGTAGCTTAGCATGGCCCTGCTTCATGGAAGGGCTAATCTCCACTCGGACTCTACATTCCTTCAGTCAATAATCAATGCAAATAATACTAGATTTCTCCACATACAACAGAAAAGAGAGGGCAGCTGTCATGAAATCCAATGATCTTCATTGGTACCACATGTGATGGCTTTTGAATATCCCAACAACCCCCATCTTATGACTCCTGTACAGTCACACTCAGCCCCTTCCTTTGGGCCTCACTGACCTTCAGAGAATTAATGGTTGTCCAGCAGCTGCCAGAGGCCTCAGCTGTGATGAAGTTTCAGGGCCCTGTCCCTCCTACCTGACTTGTGACAGTGCCAGCCATACTGTGTGAAAATATTTATGATAGCCATATTTCAGATAAATTTATCCCTTTCTAGAACCTTCTCTGAGTAATAAACTCATATCAATGATATCATTCAAGAATGAAGACTGTCCATCTAATCAAATATTTAAGGCTGAATATTGGCATAGTTCAATAGTTATAATGATCATTGTCTTGGAATTTCTAATTCATTCTCAACATCAAACAGTCTACCTATTATACCCATAAATACATTAAATGATAAAAATTTGGTTAACTCTTATGTACCACATCCATATCTCCCAATCTTATATCCCAGATTTCCATGCTACTAATGTTAAAAGTACTATAAAGAAACAGAAAAGTAAAACTGAAAAAGAATTACAAGAGGAAATATATATTACCAGACTATTACCAGACATAAGAGATTTGTTGATTTTTATAATTTGACTCTGAATTTTGCTTTTAGTGTGCTAATTAAAGTAAAAAATAAAAACTAATTAGCTAACACAGTTTTCATTTCATTAAATTTAATTTGTGGAGAATCATATTGTTTGGGTTCTCACTAGCAAAAAATAAAATATATCACATAGCTTTGTAAAAACAGAATCGCTATTAGAATAGACATTTTAATATACATAATTGCTATAAATGCTAAAGGCATAACAACTCTGAAAATATCTCTACAAGGAAAGATTTGTGACAACTTAGTCTATGTCTCTCTTTTTCTTTTCCTGGCAATCTAATTTAATACAGAGACAAAATGTGCTTATTTTAAGGTAAAAAAAAAATGAATGGCTAACATGCCCATTAAACCATCTCCCAAATGTTAAATTATTTTTAAATATCAGCTGACTTTCTTTGACAGGAACTTGAGATCATTCAATTCACGACTGCATCCCCAAACACGCCCTTTGCGTACACAATCTGTGCTACTTTATGAAGTGGGAGCCATATGTATTAGATAGGAGAGACAGTCCTAATTTTCATTATGCTATGGAAGCTTCACTGCTAAATTTTTATTTTTACCCAGGTACATTGTTATAGAAGGAAGTACCTTACCAATGGCTTGGAAAATAAACATTCTCTAAACGTTAGCTGAGTCTGAAGCTGAGGCAGCCCCACTATACTGATCATTACTAAGGACCTCGCTGAGTTCTTATTTAATTGCTTTAAAGACAGTGAATATGGTATGTATGGTCTCATTTTGTGGCCTATTTTTACTCATATGAACTAGAAAATGATACATATTCTATAATCGGTGAGTTTAGAGTTCTACATACAGATGGTTTCCAACTTATAATGGTTTGACTTATAATTTTTTGACTTTACAATGGTGCAAAAGTGATTCACATTCAATGGAAACTGTATTTCAAGTACACATACAGCACAGTATTCAATAAATTACATGAAATATGCAAAACTTTATTATAGGCATTGTGCTAGATAACTTCGCCTAACCATGGGGTAATACAAAGTTTTGAAGACAATCAAGGTAGGTTAGGCTAAACTATCATGTTTGCTAATTCACATGGCACAGATACCATTTTTTGCCCATCATACAAAGTTTTAAAAAAAGAGTTCTGTGGCATTGCTAGGTATTACACACTGGGCACTGTTCCATATTGCTTGTGAAAGTTAAAATAAAATAATTATTTTAGAAAATATTCCAATATAACTTTCAAAATGAAAGAATTAACAAAAAAGAGAGAAAGAGAAAAAAAAGCATGCAAATATTAACATAGTGATACTCTGTGAAAGTGCTCTATGATATAAATGCGGTAGTGTAAAACCACTGATATTCAGATATTTATTACAGCATTTTTTCTAGTGGCAAAATACAGAAAGTAGTCTGAATTTCCATCAAGAGGAAATTTAATAAATACATTAATGGTACAGCTAGACAGTGAATTATCACACAGCAAAAAAAAAAAAAAATAGGAAATACCATATGACTATTTTTAAAACCTCATATAAATGCTTTTGTATAATTAACAGGAAAACAAATACAAGTTACAGAGTATTATAAAAAGTATGTTTATGTTTTTACAAGTACTTAAACCCCAGCACAAAACCAATAACTATGTTTATGAGTTAAAGGAGAAATATTTTATATTTTATATATACACATTTATAGATTATATATGTAAAAGTTATAGAAAACCTTAAAATATAAAATTTAAATGTATAACTCTAACACAATAATTTTCCATATGTAATAATCATCACACTATCTTAGAGTTTTGCATGCTAGAAAAATTGTTTAAACCCTTGTAATGGGTCCATGGCATTCTTAGAAACCTCCAGCAGGAGACATGATGTGTAACTGGGCTGTTTCCATAGAAACCTCTTAGACTGAACATTGTCCTTGACCCAGATCTGGTCCTGGGCCTTGACTTTACATGAACCTGACTTAGTCTCAGTACAGGTAAAGAACCTTCCCTCAGAATAGAGTTCATGTTCAACCAAAAGAGATATTTTATTATATCAGAATGTTAGTGTACTCCTGAAAAGTATAATTTTAGTCAGTTTGAAAATAATATACTAATGTATTTATTGACCATAATAAATAATACTAACTGCTATCTCAATTATTTGGAGTAATTAGATTAGTATGGCAGTTACTAGTTAGTAGGAATTAGCAATTAATTACAGGATTAACTGTTATTTTAACAATCTAGAGAAATTAAAATACATAGCTTTTCTATAGGATAATATAAAATTATAATCAAAAGAGTGACATCTATATAATCAGATATTTAAGGGCAGTGCAGTTAAAATACCAAATTGTTTTGTTTTGTTTTGAGACAGAATCTCAAGCTGTTGCCCTGGGTAGAGTGCCATGGCATCACAGCTCACAGCAACCTAAAACTCTTGGGCCACAGCAACCTCAAACTCTTGGGCTTAAAGGATTCTCTTGCCTCAGCCTCCCAAGTAGCTGGAACTACAGGCGCCCACCAGAAGGCCTGCCTGTTTTTGGTTACAGTTGTCATTGTTCCTTAGCAGGCCCAGGCCAGGTTCAAACCTGCCACCTTAGGTGTATGTGGCCGGTTCCCTGCCAACTGAGCTACAGGCACTGCCTAAAGTACCAAATATTTAACAATATCTAGAAGAGACTGTTCATCAGCACAAGATGCCTTCTATTTGTCAGCACAAATTGTCAGAGCCAATTTTTTGCCTCTATCATACCCATTTTCCCATATTTCCATGGCCAAGAAACCCTTATTCACAACTATATTTCTCTATTTTGGATCTTCCAGTACCTTTAATTATTTTATATCTCATTGTTGCCATGGTAAGAAACACTTTGCCTCTTTTTGCTGATTTCATATCTAAACACCAGTTGATTAGTCAGGTATCTTACAGTTTAACCATATAAAACCCCATTTTATATCCTTCACTTCCAAGTTCTTCAAAGCACTTGACTGCAGTTCCCTAAATACTTGACAATAGGCTACAGTGCTGCTCTTCTGAGACACTGGTGAACATATGCACCAGTATTTTTAGATCAATTGCTGACTCATACTAGTCTCGTTCACACACACACAGCTCTTACCTTTTCTAACTGTGAAAAATAAAACATTATGTACCAAAAAGAATTGTCATAATGCTGTAATATTTCACTAGTATTCACAGGCTATCCAAAAAGCGATTCACAGCATTGCATCTAAAATATTTGCACTGTTTCTCTGACTCACTAAATTGAGACTGTTAGCAAGGGATCAATTTCCAAAGCCATGAGAAAAAGTCTCTGAACCAAGATGCAAACAATAATCTGAAAATGTGGCTATCTACGGTTCTTGACCATTCGAATAAGCACATTTCAGTCCTGAGTTTTACAACCCAGTTGTCAAAAAATTTAAAAATAATCATTTTATTTTTCTACGTTAAGCAGTTAACAAGATGTTGAGTGAAATAGTTCTGTGCCTTCAAAACTGTCAAATAGAGTTAAAGAAAAAAAAAAAGACACATATTACTTCACATACCAAGTCAAGCCACTAACATTTAGAACAAACAAAATACTGAGTCTTTGGATGAATTTTAACCCCTATGGGGTTTGCTAGGCCTACCCACTGCACAGTGTAAGCAGAAGGTAACTAGCTGTCTGTTAGATTCTTTTCTTTATATCAGAATGGAAGGGAAAATCCAATGTATTGCTGGTTAAACTGAGAATTGGAGACACTGATTTAGTTATCCTCTCCCCAGCTTATTCTAATCTTTCATATTAGGCAAGGTGGGGCCTGCAGGCTGAAGGTAGCTGGGTCTTCCACCTCTTGGTAAATTTTAGAGGATGCTTCTACAGTTCTTGACTGTTCTAATAAGCACATTTCAGTCCTGAGTTTTACAACCCAGTTGTCAATTTGGGGTTAACAGCACAAGTCCTATTTCCACACAAAAAAACTACTTTAGTCTAATTATTCATCAAAATCACAATGTATATTCCTGCACGACTCAAGGATGCCATCTCGCCGGAGAGATAAACGAGAGACAAGACTGCCTTTCCCATTCAAAACAGTCAACATGTGGGGTGGTGTCTGTGGCTCAGTCGGTAAGGCACCGGCCCCATATACCGAGGGTGGTGGGTTCAAACCCGGCCCCGGCTGAACTGCAACCAAAAAATAGCTGGGTGTTGTGGCAGGTGCCTGTAGTCCCAGCTACTCGGGAGGCTGAGGCAAGAGAATTGCTTAAGCCCAGGAGTTGGAGGTTGCTGTGAGCTGTGTGATGCCACGGCACTCTACCGAGGGCCATAAAGTGAGACTCTGCCTCTACAAAAAAAAAAAAAAAATGTTAAGCTATGTTGTGGATTCATGACTCTGAACTTAGGTAGTCATGTCACATCAACTTGTTAAGACAGAATAGGTAAAAGATGCAAATAAAATACCTCGGGTCTTAGTTTATTGGTAAAACAATATACCTGTAGATCAGACAGACTAGTGAGAGTAAGTTATGACTTCAATTGTAGGAATACAGTTCTATACAAGTTCTCCTTCCATTAATTATGGGGTTATCTTCTGAATAACTTATTGTACGTCAAAAATACTGTCTAAATTGAAAGTGCATTTCTACATAAGATATTTTCAACCTAACCTGGATGTATTAGGATATAAAATAACCATAAGTCAAGGAACATACTGAATGCTATAGCTTCCAAAAGTTCATAAAGTTGGAAAACCTTTAAGTCAAACCATTGTAAATTAGAAACTATATACATTATAACACTTCTTTTTTTTTTTTTTTGAGACAGAATCTCCCTTCATTGCCCTCAGTAGAGTGCTATGGCATCATAGCTCACAGCAACCTCAAACTCTTGGGCTCAAGTGATCCTCTTGCCTCAGCCTGCTGAGTAGCTGAGACTACAGGCACCTGCCACAATGCCTGGCTATTTTTAGAGACAAGGTCTCCCTCTGGCTCAGGCTGGTCTCAAACTCGTGAGCTCAGGTAATCCACCCTCCTCCGTCTGCCAGAGTGGCAGGATTACAGGTGTGAGCCACCGCACCCGGCCCCATATTATAACATTTTAGATAAAAAATCAAGGTACCTGAGCTTTACTGCTCAGAGCCCCTTGTAGGTGGCCTGTAGTACAAGTTTTCAAAAGGGCCAAGCATATCTGTTAGCCTTTTGAACCACATAATTCTACGCCTCTCTACTTCTGGCTTATGTAAACTTGTGTGAGGAAAACACCTCATCCAAGTGAGATGCGAACAAGGAAATCACATGAGAATGAAGCAGGGACGGTGGAACCAACACTGGTAAGTCAAGCAGAAGAGAAACTAGAGATTCAACTGATGACACGTCCCTAAGCTGACATCACGGGGAAGCACAGATCGTAAGAAACAAACTATGATGGAAGAAAAAGACAGACAAATCTGCTTTATGACATCCCATTTCACTATCATCTGCCGCAATTAATAATTATATTAATATTCATAAATGATTAATTAATAATGAAGTCTCGCACATCCTGGGCGAGACCCACAGTGGAAACTCAATGATACTTTACAAGGTTGCGCTGCCCTTTCCTCGAAGGCCTCGGTGCTTGGCAGTCCTCCTAAGCGACCGCACAAAGCTTTGGTGACATTTCATAATTACAATCCTATTTTAGTTCAAGACTAATGCGGTAGTTAATTGTAGGTGTCAACTTAAATGGATTAAGGAATGCCTAGAATGGTGGGAAAGCAGAATAAGAAACCACATGTCTGTGAGGGCGTTTCTAGAAGAGATTGGAATGTGAGCTGGTGGACCGAGGAGGGCAGACCCACCTCAGCGTGAGCGGGCACCATCTAATCTCCTGACGGTCCAAATGCAACAAATGGCAGAGGAAACATGAATTATCTTACTCTTTCTCCCAGAGCTAGGACCCACGTCTCCTGCCTGGGACACAGAGCCTCATGCTCTCCAGCCTTTGGGCGGATGGACTTCACACCAGCAGCCCCTCATGTTCTCCAGCCCTCAGCCTCTGCCTGAAAATCACACCATCAGCTTCCCGGGTTCCGAGGCCTCGGACTTGCACACTCTATCACTTGCCACACCACCAGCACCCAGGGGTTCCCAGCTTCCAATTTGCCACGGGACTTCCCAGCCTCTGTGATTGCATCGACTATTCTACTGAATTCCCTCTCTGTCTATACACATGGTGACCCCCCACACACAAGATGCACATTTTAAGAAAGGAAGAAACTGTATTGAAATTGTAATAGCCAAGTTAGGTTTGACTTCTGCGATTGTAAGTGCTCAAATGACACTTTCATTCATCTTTTGTTATCAATATTATTTATTACAATTTTAAGACAGTTTTTTTTTTCCTTTCTTAAAACCTATATACATTTCTGATAACTTCTTTACATATACATATAAAGTATAGGATGTTCCAAAAGTTACCACACATAGAGAAAATGGGAAATTGTAGCTAAATGCAGCTTTATTGATCAAATATCCATCATAAAATTGCACAAAACAGACTGTCATATATGGCGACTTTGGGGACACACTATAGACGTGTATGTGTATAAAAGTTTCGTTGTCCTTCCTCTTGTATTAGTACTACTACGAGTATACCTGTGTTGGTGTACTACTGAGTCAAGAGCGAGTAGAACTAAGTATTAAAGATGTCAGTGGAACCTCTCCATGGATTCCTCGAAGCCTGCCCATTTCCCCAGAGTGGTCAACATAGCCCAGCAGAGCGCAGACTGTCAGTCAGAGAACACAGAATGACTCATTAGTCTCTTTGTCCTGTCTGCTGTCACTTTAGAGTAGCCACAAACCCTCACCGACCACCAGGTAAAGAAACGCTGTTTTGCAAAGTTGTAAACGTGTTGTCTTTCCACCTGCACCAGGGCCAATCCCAGCTGAGTGCTCACCCTGTGTGTTACTGTGTTCCTCCCTGATGGGATGCAAGCATTTCCACATGTATAATCAGGCTCTGCAGCTTTGCTATCAACTCCTAGGCAAGCACCGACTCTTCCTCCTTTCGTACTTTGCCAAACATCTGGCCCAAGGCTCACATCCTCAGCCAGCGCTCATGGATCCTGTTCCATAACAGACTTGGCACTGCTTCCTACCCCAATGAGAGCATTTCTTAGAAATTTAAATTTCTGTCACTTTCTATATGAAGAATTAACATAACATAAACTTTGAGAAAGCAAATCAAAAATCTTTGTATCTCTTTATCCAGCTTCCCCTCGGGAGAAAAAGAAAAATTAACTCCTGCACATCAATAAAGTCGAATGTAAATGGAAGCAAAAACGCAGGTGACCCTGTCGGTGTTGGGGGGAGGACAAGTCGATCCTATCACAGGTAGAAATAAGTGCCAGGACAAGAACAAAATATCCTTCAAGTAATTCAAAGTCCTTAATGGGACAGTAGCAAACACTCAGTGAAACAGAGCTCCGCAATGGGTTGTGTAGCACTTTTTTGATCAGTGGCTGAATCAAACAGGAAGATTGACTCAGGCAGAGGCACACCACAGCAAATTAATTGGACCTCTTAAATTTATTTTTCCCTTTATAACTTTGTCTTTGCACTGATAACTTCTGCAAGATTTAAAAATTCTCAGGTGCCTGATACTTTGCAAAAAGATACTTTTCTATTGGAACAGTAGTGTGGTATTGAGGTGGAGGCGGCAATCCGGGCATCAACACAGCTTTGTAACTGCATTAAACATGAAATTTTGATGCTCTTTTGAGAAAAGGCCCAGCGCTTCTTCAATGCAAATAATAAGCTTCAGGAGGTGAACAAGAGCAAATATGGTTAAGTACTTTATTCACTGCATTTAATCCATTATAGATGGCCCTTGAAAGAAAACCATGAAGTATGATGCCACCTTACAAGGATCCTGTCATCTTAATCCATAAGACGTTAGGGCTTCTCATTCAGCATAACTTTGACAGCAAGCGTGGCATTAATGTTTCAATAAGCCATTTGGTTTGCCTTGGGCAGCTACAGAGGAACAAGAATTTCTTTATAAAATATATCAGATTGAATTTTTAAATCTAATGATAAGAGTTGATCCAATTACCATTGTTCTCTCTCCTTCCCTCCACCAGAACTGTGTCTAACGACAGCAGAAGCTTTTTAACCGGCCTTTTTACAATGTGTAAAGAAGGAGGGTTTCTGAGCCTCTGCATTACAGAGGAGAATGGGAAGACGCCACCACGGACCATGGAGAGGACAGGTTATAGAACAGACTGGCGCTGTGCTTTCTTACTGGGCTGGATTCTAGGACTGATCAAGATTTAAAGCATTGAATGAAGGACATATATGGGGAAAAAAACAGTCCAAAAACAGCCTGACAGGTTGGGATTGAAAACTGTTACCCGACTTTAAGTTGTAAGATGCAGCAAATTAAATATTCTTTTATAGGAAATTTAAGAATTATAACTTAGGAGGCCGGTGAAGTCCTAAAAGGCACTCATGCTGCAAAGAAAGAAATAGATTATTTGTTCTAAAAATGGAAAGGTATTTGGGGAAGATTGTCTTCAGGCTCATTCTTCTCATCATAAAGAGAGAGAGAGAGAGAGCCATTCCTCAGCTAAAACTATTGGATCAACTAACTCATATCCCTCCCCAGTCAAAAATAGGGGCTACAACAACAGCCTTGACTTCTTATCAGTTATTCCATGAGCTACTCCATTTGGTTTTCATTTGCCCTTTTTAATAAAACTGATCCCATTAAGGTCATGAACTATGTCCAGTTCTATAAACCCAGATGATGGGTGCATTAATCCAGATGCCACTTTCTCATCAGAGACACCTCATGCGATTCACCTTCTATCCCCGTTAAGCAGAGCACAGAGCATTTCACTCTTCCTTTCTGACTTCTGTACAAAGCTCTCTGCTGGGTTTTTGTTCATCTTTATGTAGTTATTCATTTGTTTACTTCTATCATCACATTCATTCTTTGATCCAATTTTAGGATTCTCTCACTCTAAATTACTCTTCAAAGATGGGATTTCTCAACTTTTTTCTTGTTCTTTACGTCTTTCCTGTTCTCTCTTCCCTCTGATTTTCCTTGGCTGATGGGAGCTACAGACATATCCAGAAAGATTATCCTCATATCCCACCGACTCGCTGTGTCCAAAATACACCCGATTTATTGCCTCTGAAACTTTTTCACTGCCTAGAGTTTGTCCTTCCCATTTCTACTCTGAAAATCAACAATCAGCTGTAAAGACAACTACAGAGTCAGTATACACATGGTGAGTATTTTGGATAAAAGCTGTGTTCTCACATCTCTCCTTAAACTGTGAGAGGTACGCGTAATAAATAAACACTAACTTTAAATGGAGATAGTAATAGCTGGGAGACATTTTCACCTTTCAAGACAGATACTGATTACATTTTCAAGGGAAAAGTAAGGAATACAAATATCGTACTTTTGACCTTAAACTACTGAATGCAATTTGAATGTAAAAAGAACAATTATGATTTGAAATAGGCACCTATTCCTTTAAAAATAAAAATCTTTAATATATGGACTGAAAGAGTTACTGTGTAAAGAGAAGATTGATTTCATTTCACATGACTGATTTGTCTAGAGCATGAAGATTTATTATCATAAGAAGTTATTATTTCAGGAAACTAAAGATAAAATCAATACTTTGGAGATCATTAAATCTTGGCATGAACAATGAAGGCAGGATATTTTATTGGGGCATTGAGGCATTTATATTTTGTGAACTGTAGGGGTCATTTTGCTGAAATTCTTCATGTAATATGGTCTAAAATAAAGGAAAACAAATTATCTTTTTGTAATATCTCTGCTGAATGTTTTAATGATATGCACTACTCTACATTTGATTATAAAATGTTGTTTTGCTCTATAATTATGATCAATGAAACTAAGGCAGATGAGAAATGAAGTAATAAAGGTTTATAGTCAATATAATAACTCTAGAACAAAAACCATTTCATCCAAGGAAAGTTTAAGAGAGTTTGGCAAATGATAGAAGGATAATGTTAATTCATGTTTAAAACTAATGTTTTTAATGTAAATAAAAGTGAGCTATTTTATCTTTAAGAGTCACAGTAAATGAAAACTCTAGGTCACTTCTTTCTTAGATTTTATTCTTTTCAAATACTCCATTAAAGGCTTTCAAAACACATTTTAATAAATCAGGATCCAAGTGATTTTAAACCATTCTTGAAACATTGTATCTGTCATATCTCCAGGGCTAGTCTATTCTCTTTTACAAAATGAATTTCTGTCTTCTGGAACATTCAGCAAATAAATAACCACTCTCAGGTCCAACTTGCAGAGATTATGAAAAATCACCCACAGGGTCTTTGTGGGCAGTAATAGAATGTAAAAGAACAAATGACGTTCTGTATTGCCAAGCACATGGGACTTTTCAAGTATCTCCTTTGTTCCCTCCCCATTTTCCTTTCTCCCTTTGATCCTTTCTCTGTGTTCAATCCACTCTCCTCTTTTTCCTGTTTTCTCCCTCTCGTTCTTTGCGCTGTTCTTTTTTCATAAGTCACAAGACGGACAAGGCTTAAACATCCTTAACTTCCAACAATCACTGTTAGCGTATCTTTATTAGCAGAATCTTTGATAACAGCAGCATTGTTTATTTCTAAGTGGGTTTATGTTTTCAATTTGATAATATAAAGAACGTTTTTAAAGTTGAGATGCTGGCAACAAAATTATACTTCAGAAAAATTTCTAGCAATGTAAGTATTGCACATAGAATATTCGAGAAATGTGGATGTAATGAACAAATGCAAATAATGGAGAGTTGGATACGTGAGGATGTGTAGTCTAAAACAATTGAAAATTAAATCTGTATTATTAATGATATCCTCCATAAAGAAACTGGGTTAGAGGAAATTTAATAAAAATTATAAAAGGAAAGTTAAATGGATACTAGAATAGAAATAATTAAATGTCTTAAATGTAAATGAAAATAGCTAAACTTAATGACTAATTCAGGCTAAAATTAACAGGTTCAAATGTAGAGGAAAATAAGCCAAAATTTGAGAGTAAGGAAATACAGTCCATATGTAAATGAACATTGTTTCTCTTAGCCTAAGTTTTGTGGGAAAAAAAATACTAGATGATGGAGCCACATTATTTTTCTAATCTGGATGTTGTTATATTCGAGAACATTATTTAACAAATCATCCTAACATAATTTTACGTTCAAACCAAGTTATCACAGAGGTTGGACTAAACACAGTTTTCTTTTTACAGTTATACTTCATCTTATTTGTTATGCTGAACTAAAATATACAAATGATTAATGTTCTATTAATGTTTATATGGTTTAAAAAGTAACCTGTAAAAACTTGAATTATATTAAGAACATTTTCAAAAAATTTTTGTACCCTTCCTATCCCATAAATCCAATATTTCTAAGGAGTGAATTTAAATGTCTACGGTCCATGTCGAATTCATGGTCAGTAGAAAGAGAAATAAAAAAGGATAATTTTAATAATCACTTATTTTCAAATACTGCTTTGAAATTATATAGTGAGATATTAAATAGTTTTGGTAGAAGATAATTCTCAAAGGTGGATGTCAAGTTTTATCTGACCAAAGTAAATTTATAGAAGTTGAAATATAGGCTATATTATAGCTGGTTAGATATTAAAAAATAGTCACAAGCATAAATACAATGACTAAGTGATGTAAGTGATTTATAATTTGCAATGGTCAAAGGGTCAAAGTCATATGCTTTAAGAAATAGCAACACTTCAATTTCCCAGGTTATTTGAAGAACATAGGATCTCATGTGTATCTGTAAACGACAATTTTGCAATTTAGGTTATTTGCATATTGTTAAATCAAAAAATTGGTCATGTATAGCAGAAACAAATTAATGTTCCTTTTTATTAAAATGTTCAAAACTATTCAAACATCATTTGCTTGGCTAGTGGGCATTCTTAAACATCTGATTGACCTGGCACAATTCATGCATTCTTTTGATACAATTTTTTAAACTAATACATTTATATTATCTTTACTTTTCACCTCATATTTACTCTGCTTAATTAAAATATTTTCTGAATATTAATATTTTATCCAAAATACAAGTAGGAATTCTAAGACAATATTTTCAAATCTGTATAAAAAAATCACACTGGAATACATAGTGTATTTCCTATTTCCTAAATACAAGCTATGACTAATCATAATCTGAATTATTATTATTGTTTCAACATTTCAACAAGAAAACATTAATTATAAGCATGTCTTGGCTTCTAGGTCAGGCATCATTACTTTAGCTTTGTTTGTTGTATAGTTTAAAAGCACTTTAAAGGTATAGTATGTATCTATGTTTGTAACTCTTAAATTTTTCAATTCTTTCCACATGATGCTGATGATTTGGGGGGTTAGAGATCAGCTCCAGACCCATTATCAGAAAAGCATAAAAGGAAGGTTAAATGGTCAGTATTACTGAGTTGGCATTTGTTTGATAGTGTTGATATATGTGTTTTTTATTTTTTAATTCTTATCCTTTAGCAAATAATAGAATGATTATGTAATTGGGATTCACCCAACAGAATGATTATGTAATTAGGATACACCCACTTTATATACCCAATGCACCAGGAGACAGATGCTTAAGCTGGTAAATATTTTCAAGAGTGAAATTTCTCCATGGTTGGGCTGTGCAATGTAAGCTAAGTAGATAACAGCTGTTTTTCTAAGAGACTGTCCAAGGAGTGTAAGAGAGGTCATGCTACTCCATATTGTCATCAACACTTTTTGTTGTCAGGCTTCTTCAGTTTTGCCACTTTATTGGATATATAATAGTATCCGATTACTAAAGAAGTAAATTTTAAATGCTTAATTGACAAGAGGATTTGCACTTTTACCATTTTCCTATTGGGTTATATAACTCTTGTTGGATTCACCAAAGAATTCTAAATATGCTGACGATAATCCAAATTGCAGTTTTGAATTACAGATATCAAGCTACAAATCCTTTATTATTTTTAGTATTTCAAATATCCCTTTCCACATTAATGGACGATCTTTTCACTTCTTCTGTATCTTTTGATTAATTAGAGGTTCTTAATTATAATGCTACTGAATGTATTGTGTTTTCCTGTAGGATTTTTCTAAAAGTTCATAATTTTACTTTTCACATTTAGTTATTTAACCCTCTTGGAGTAGATGTTTAGTGTCCAGCCTAAGGTAGAGATCTAAATCCCTGTATCACTTGCTAGAAATTCTATTCCTTTCCCACTGATAATGGGAAATTCTATTCCTTTCCCACTAATAAATGCCTAATAACGACTACACTGTATTAGGCATTTATTAATTTTAAAGTATTATATAATGTTTATACTTGACATATTTCTAAATACTTGCCTTTTAAGTCTTAAACAAACATAAGTATTATTATAATTTTCATATTTATACATAGAATGTCTTATAAGAGACAGAAAAATACAAAGCCTCAAAATTACAAAAAAGTAATAAAAATGCAAAGAAACCTTCTAGTATAAAACTACTTGTGATAATGAAATTATAGATGATTGGCTGATGTAAAAGCATGCCAAACTGAATTCACGTTTTACTGATTTTTTACATATTTCACTTATATAATATTTCTAGAACCTATGTTCAGATTAGAATGCCAGTTTATTTTTTGAGGTTCTTAAATTAACAACACATTAAATCAGTAAAATTGAGATTTGTCACCTTAACTATATGTGTTTTTTCTATGCGAGCCCTCATCGAATTTTCTCTTCTAGCTATTTATATATATATATTTCATATATTTATTTACAGAAAACTATAGTCATCCTATAATTTTAGTGAACGCTAGATCTTATTTCTTTTCCAAACTGTTATCTGTACCCATAATCAACCTTTTTATACAAATTATATGAATGTCTTAAATTATGACATATATCCTGAAAATAAGTACATATATTATGTATCAATAAAAATTATGTAAATAAAAAACAATTAGAAAATAATAATACATTTTTATTATTCTTTTAATTCTAATAGGGGTAATGAATTTATTATTTGTCACTTTTGTTGAATTTGCAATCCTTTTTAATTACCAGCATATTTTTCTTCCAGTCAAATAAAATTAGCGTGCGCGTTCTCTCTCTCTATATACACACACACATATACACACACACACATATATATAGACATATACACCCATCCACATGCACACACATATAGGTATGCCCCCATGTAAAGAAAAACATTGGCACTAGTTATATAACATAAAAACAGACTATGATTATTTTCATGATGTGTATGTTTAAATGTATTTAAAACAGCGGTTCTCAACCTGTGGGCCACGACCCCTTTGGGAGTCTCTTGCGTATCAGATACTTATATTACAATTCGTAACAGTTGCAAAATTACAGTTATGAAGTAGCAACAAAAATCATTTTATGGTTGGGAGTCACCACAACATGAGGAACTGTATTAAAGGGTCACGGCATTAGCCAGGTTGAGAACCACTGATTTAAAAGATAAGGAAAAAATCACTTCTTTGGCTTTAAGAAAAAATAGCACTACACTGAAATTGATTACAATTGTTAATCATTAAATAAATTCTGCAAATATGTATAATTGTGTCTTATCTTTGTTATGCAAATAACCACATACACAGACACAGGTGGTGATACTGTTTCAGTAGAATGAATATGAATTAAAATACTCATGCAAATTTATTTGGCAAATATACATTTTCATCTTATTTTTAAATTGAATAGTTGACATAAAACCTTACTGATAAAAAAAAATATTTGAAAGAGCTTTAATATGATTTGGGGAAGTTTGCATCTATTTATATTATTTAGCTATAGTTTTCAAAAAATCTATGCAAAAATAAATTGACTACAAATAGAAATACATTTGACACCAAAACATATATTTAATATACAAGTTTGATTCCCAAATCTGAATTTTACAAATCCCTCACATAATATTCAAATAGATATAACTAACTTCCTTGCCACGTTGCACTTGAGGTCATCTGTCAAGTCTTCTTATATACATGATGTACAGATACATTGTTTTAAAGCTATTTGGGGACATCATTGTTCAGAGTCATTATTTCTATTACATAAATTTTTGTGATAACCCCATATATTGCAAATTCACTCACATATATTGTGAATATGCATTTGTGATTGTGAATTCAAGTTTTCTTCTCCTGCTGAATGCTGTTGTGAAGGCTGTGTTAACCAGTTTGACATAAGCGTTCCAAATTGTATATAAAATCAGCACATTGGACCCCATAAAGGCATTAATATATACAGTTATGATTTAATAAAAACATTTTTTAAAAAGTTGACACATTCCTTCTGCTATGCCGAAAGTCAAAAACATGTAGTACGTATGCATTTGGTTAGTAATAGAAAACTTCTTACGTGAGAATCTGAGAGCTTGAGATAAATTTACCAAAGTACTTTAAAGTACTGATTTCTAATGGCAGGTCTATTTTTAGATCCCTATGTGTTCTCCAAACATTTATGTATATATCCAGAAGACCAAAAATCACATTATAATAAGGATATTTGACCAGAATGTTTATTGCAGCCCAATTCATAATTGCTAAGTCATGGAAGAAGCCCAAGTGCCCATCAACCCACAAATGGATTAATAAATTGTGGTATATGTATACCATGGAATATTACGCAGCCTTAAAGAAAGATGGAGGATTTATTTCTTTCATGTTTACATGGATGGAGCTGGAACATATTCTTAGCAAAGTATTTCAAGAATGGAAGAAAGAGTACCCAATATACTCAACCTTACTATGAAATCAAGCATAACATTCTTTAATATATCAGTATGTTTGAATACTTTCTAATGTTTGATCAAAATAAATATATCAAGAACCCTTCTTATAGCCCAAGAAGAAGGGGAAAGAGGAGAGGGAGGGGAGGGGAGGGGAAGGGGGAGGTTTGGTGAAGGGAGGGTGAATGGTGGGACCACACCTACAGTACATCTTACAAGGGTACATGTGAAATTTACTAAGTGCAGAATATAAATGTCTTAACACAATAACTAAGAAAATGCCGTGAATGCTGTTAACCAATTGGATGAAAATATTTCAAATTGTATATAAAACCAGCACATTGTACCCCATGATTGCATTAATGTACACAGTTATGATTTAATGAAAAAAAAGAGAGAGAGAGAAGATAGGGCAATCTAAGCCTGCAAGGTATTTTAGAATACTTTCCATTAAAGGTGTTTCAGATAAAAATAAAGTACCGATTTTTAGACTTTCAAGATAATGTACAATACCACATTCAAAAGGTACCAAAACTCAATTTATTGCCTATTCACATGAAAGAAAAATTTCACTTTATATTATGTTGGAGGGATTCAATGAGATCCTTTGGGCTATTCCATTCGAAATTTTTCCTTTTCCCTTTTTATATTTTTACAAATAAGTAAAACAATAATTTGTTTTATTTATTCTAATGATGAAAAACTGAGAAAAATCCTGCACTTTTACTCGTAGAAGTAAAATTACCCAAGTAAAAACATATATTCACCAATAATACCAGCATGAAATGGTTCCTAGTACCTTTACTCATAATACGTACAAAATACGTACTGGAAATAAAATGTTAGGGAATGGATTCACAATTTGTGTTCTGTTCATATAATGGAATATTTAGCAATAAAATGGAACTTGATTCTGATACCTGAGGTAACATGATAAATTCAAGAAAAAATGCTGAATAAAGACTATGAACACTGAAGGGTACATTGTGCTTGATGTCACCTATTTCTAGAACAGATAAAACTAATCTATGGTGGAAAACACATGAAAACAGCTGCTTCCTGTGGAGGTTGATACCAACTGGAAAGAGGCATGAAAGAAAAGTCTAGATGGTTCCGTGTATATCTGTATACGGGGGGTGAGTTGTACCAGTTGGGTACATTTGCATAAACTCAGAAAATGTACACTTGAGATTGGTGCATCTTATATATATAAATTTAATCTTAAATGTATAAACGCTAAAAAATCTTGAGCTCCATGACATACATGCTGAACTATTTAGGATGAAGTGCACAGATGTCTGAGAGTCATTCTGAAATGCATAACGTATCATATGATTCATTGATGGAGGATTAGAAATAGTGACAGGTCCAGAGTACCCTGATAAAACAAAGATAGCAAAATGGTAATGATGGAATCTAACATTAGATGCAGCAAAAAATTCTTTAATATATCAGTAGGTTTGAATATTTTCTAATGTTTGATCAAAATAAATATATCAAGAACCCTACTCTATATGTAAAACAAGTACTTTCTTCTTCCTTTGAGAAACAAACACTAATGCCAACCTGCTCTACAAACATTACTTTCAACCACACATTTCAAACAGCAGGCTTCAACGACACTTATTTCTTCCATAATACAACCAAAAGATAATAACACAAAGTCATAAATGTTTCAGAGACCTGACAGACATCACTTAGAGGTGATTACTCACTTAGAGGTCCACGGACATACTATGAAATTAGAAAATCATTGTATTTATGGTAATACAATGAAGGTGTGAGTGAATTTAGATAGTATACTCATGATTCTTTATAACTGGTGATGTGTTTTCTTTGGTTGGTTGGTCAATATATTAGTTTTGGTGCCAGGAGAGTGAAAGTTTCAAATGAGCAGATCCTAACTTATCCAAGGATATCACACATAAAGTAACCTCTACATTAATGGGAATCCAGTGTTGCTTACAATATGTAACATAATCTTTTCCTAATAATGTAGGATGAGTTTTTGAAAAAAAATGCAAAAGAGGGCGGTTCCTGTGGCGCAAAGGAGTAGGGCGCCAGCCCCATATGCTGGAGGTGGTGGGTTCAAACCCAGCCCTGGCCAAAAACTACAAAAAATAAAAAATGATAATAATAAATAAAAATGCAAAAGAGTTGAATAAATTATGTAATTATACCTAATGTTGAATGCCTATTGTTTTTCCTAAATCTGGCTGTAACATATGGGCTTTTGGTTCTCAGTATCTACCCAAGGAAGAAGAAAGTATTATCACTGGACACAAGTTATTATCATACAAATATATTTGAGAGCCAAAGAACAGTCCATTCAGAACAAACTGTTTCGATGTTGCTTTTTAAAGATTTTACATGATCATTCACTTTTGAAAATTACAAATCACTATGAAACTATAGATGTTTCATTTTTAAATTCTTCCGGTTAGCATATCTTTCCTTTTATCATCTTCCAGCCTATATTTCAAAAGTTTTAGTCCATACAAAGAGCTACTGCTCTGTTTTTAAATAAAGGATGGGTGGGGGGGATGCAGGGAAGAGGTAATTAGCTTTTCCTGGCTTTACAGCCCACCCCAGGGGAAGGTCAGTTTAACTTATCACTATGAAACTGAGCAACCAAGCAGAAGGCCGCCAACAGCCTTTCAGTGCAGAGCTCACGCTGCCCTTTCAATATTCCGCAGTGTTACTTTGCTGCCAAATCAGTCACACCACCACTGAGAATGAAAGAGACTGTTCAGAATGTGCAAAACTAAAATATGACATTTTTTCCACAAAGTTGTTTTACGACATCAACTTACCTATCCATAAATAATTTTTGCAAGAGCTATTTAAGAGCGAATGCAATTTTATTTCTGTAAAAGGTACTAAAGAGTAGACCATGTTTATTGTGACCCTCAGATCAATTGCTATTATAATAAAATACTGTAATTTCCTTGCCTTTATGTATGGCTACGGGTTAACCTACCGTGGAACATGAGTCCCCATTTTTCTTTAATGGTTTTGGGAATTGTCCCAAAGGAGCACTTCTGAGTAGCATCTATGATGCAATGGTTCAAAGAAAATGTTGGCAGTCGGATTTTTACAGGCTCAAAGTATGAATCTTTGTTCAACTCTGCCAGAAGCAGTTGAAGAGCATAATCTTCATTTTTTATCTTAAAAGCAGATTTGTGTTTCTTTCTTGAGTAGCTACGATAGTCACAACTCTGGGCTAAACACTGTGTACTACCAGTCATGTTAAGAAAAGTAACCCATCCTTGACAAAGAACTTTAATATTCCCAAGGCATCAACATGAAAGAGTCTAGTCATAATCCAGTGCTTCATCAGCGGCCATAAACAGTATGCACCCCTAACCTGTGAGAAAAGAACTAAGGAATTGACTTATAAGCAGCAACAAGTATTTTTATTGTCTAACATATCGATTAAATAAATTAATAATAACATCTTACGTACCCTGCAGTTAGTTTATTCTATGAACACAGAACTACGCGGTCATTGGAAGTAAAATTGCACCCAACTCAGAGCAAGGAAAATGGCATATAAATAAAATAGCATTTTATTTTTATTCAAAGAAAAGAGGTGCACTCACATGTACGCATACAAATTCAAGCAGAAATGATAAAGTCAATCTAAGATTTCCCCACAATGAAAGTGCATTATTATTAGTGGATTTTATTTATTTATTTATTATTTTTTTGCAGTTTTTGACCAGGGCCGGGTTTGAACCCGCCACCTCTGGTATATGGGGCTGGTGCCCTACTCCTTTGAGCCATAGGTGCCGCCCTGGATTTTGATTTTTTAGGCTCGCCATTTTAACTGTCATTTCCTTTCTACCAGGATCTGAATCAATGTTTCAGGGGTGCCTAAAGTGCATCCCTTTAAAAGACCCTTTAATCTGTGGATACTTTTTATCTGTTAATGAGCTTAAACAATGCCCTGATATTTTCAGCTCCATTATTTGCCTTTGTCAATATTTTATTAGTTGGTAAATCTCTAGCCTAGATTCAAATTAACCTTTGCCCTGCTGTTGACTGTAGACACAGTTAATGTCCCTGAAATATCTTGGAAAATAAGTATGGGGTCAGTTCAGAGGGACAAAATATGTATTAAAGTGTCCCCCCTTACCCGTGATTTGGTCTTGTGTGGATTGAGCTACTCACAGCACAGTACAATATTTTGAGAGAGAGAGAGAGAGAGAACAATCACATCCGCATAACTTTTATTACAATACATTGTTATAATTATTCTATTATATTCTTAATATAAATCTCTTGCTTGCCCAATTTATAAAATAAACTTTAGTATAGTTATTTATGCACTGGAAAAGACATACCATATATAGGGTTTAGTACAATCCACAGTTTCTACCACCCACTGAGAGTGTTAGAACATATTCCCTGTGGAAAAGGGGGGATTAATGAACAAATGTTTTTGTAGGGGAAAAAAAAAGCACAAGTAAAAGATTGCTCAGAACCTTTCAAGAAGCATAAGTTTGAATAGTACGTGATTGCTCAGTGGAGAACACAGGAGCTGCCCTCAGTGTGTATGGTAATAAGGTCTCAAATATACCCCAGACATAGTCACGAGGGAGCGCATCAACTTGTTTCTTAATTTATGGAGGCTTCTAAGTACTTTTCTTCTTATTATATAATATAATCTGTATGTATATAATCTTTATAATATAATCTTTCAATTATTTGCTTCTATGTCTCCTCCATCAAATAATCCACAAATTCTCAAGACCAAGTAACAATCATTCCATAAATGTAGGACAGAAAGAAAAACAATGAAAAGGTCAGGAGGGAAAAGTTTGTCTCTTTGCCTCCTTCAGTATTGAGTGTGTCAGTGAATTCCCTAAATGGTATATGAATTATGATGTCTCGGAGTTGCTGATTTACTTTCCCCAATCTCTCTTTTCCTTACGGGATGAAAGCTTCTAACATAGACCATAGTTATTTATAAATTATATATATTTTTATACCTTAATATATTTCACCACGAGTTTAAGACATAGTGCCTCAAATGTTAATAGCCACTACTCTTCTTAACAAAAAGTAGTAAAAACAGAAGGAAAAAAAAGCCAGATCAAGGTCATCACATATACATCTGTATCAGGCAGTACCTGGGGCTCAAAGGAGTAGGGCACTGGCCCCATATGCGGGAGGTGGCTGGTTCAGACCCAGCCCTGGCCAAAAACTGCAAAAAATAAAATAAAATAAAACATATACATCTGTACCATTTATGATCTTATCATCAAGATGAGAAAAATAAATTAGTATTCTGTTTGTATTCACAGGTACGTTAAATATCATAGAGGAAATTTCTCAAATAATACCGCTTTAAAAAGACACAGTATTGGCTCAGTGCCTGTAGCTCAGCAGTTATGGCACCGGCCCATAGATGGGGCTGTAGGGTTCGAACCCAGTCCGGGCCTGCTACACCACCACAACTGCAGCAAAAAAATATAGCCAGGCATTGTGGCGACCACCTATAGTCCCAGCTACTCGGGAGGCTGAGGCAAGAGAATTTCTTAAGCCCAAGAGTTTGGGGCTGCTGTGAGCTGTGATTTCACAGCACTCTACCAAGGGCGACATAGTGGAAAAAAAAAAAAATACACAGTATTATCCACCTGGATCATATACTGTTTTTCTAATACTTTGTTAGTAAAATATGAAAGTATTTTCCAATTTAAAAATACAGCAGATTCATTTTTGAATGTTGGACATAGTGTAACTGACTAAACATAATAACACAATCACTAGTCATTTAAGTAAATGCTAGATGGCCTGGACATTGTGTGGAAGATTGGCACAGAGGTAATTATTCAAACAGCATGCTTCAACATAACAAGGGCCAATGCAGCCAAAGATATTTGTACTCTGGCAAGTGCCCCACATAAAAGAATTTGTCAGAGATGAGCTCCGCAGAGCAGGAGACTGGAATAACTCCTGCCATACATCGTGAGAACGGTTTGTTCTTTTCCATCCCAGACATGAAAAAAAAAAGACAATCCACGTAAAATGTCACTGGCCATAGGGGATCAGCCCTGTTCTAGTAAAAAGTAGGTCCCCCTAAGGCTTGCATTCGGGAAAATTGTGAAATAAGAGCAGGGCAAGTTAAAAGGGGGGAAATTCGTGAACTAAAAGTATGATTGTATTTAATTTCTCAGTTTGTCTGGGTATCTCACTCCGTTGTGCAGGATCGAGTGCCCTCAGGTTCCTGGGTTTGAGTGATCCTCTTGCCTCAGCCTCCTTAACAGCTGGGACTACAGGCCCCAGCTACAAAGCCTGCCTAATTTCTCTATTTTTAGTAGAGACAGGGGTTTCACTTTTGCCCAGGCTGGTCTGAAATTCTTGACCTCAAGGGATCCTCCTGCTTCGGCCTCCCAGAGTGCTAGGATTACAGGTATGAGCTACCAGGCCCAGCCTTCTGTCTTAGTTTATCTGTAAAAATTAATATCCCTGAATTCCGTTAGAAATAATTACCAAAATGTGTATAACTTTAAGTCTGTTTCTTTGGATTCCACCCCACCCCATGGCCCTTTCTGCACCGTGGCAGTAAGCCAACCAGCTTTTTCTATTTATGTTTATCAGCCTCATGCTATTTTGGTACCTAATGGTTTTCCAGAATCACATGCTATCGTTTCCAATCCATAATTCCAGGGATATCGCACGCTTTGGCATTGTTTTAAAAACATTTCTTCTTCATACTTCTTTGAAAAATGAAGTTCCACAAATTTGGTTATCAAATTTACAACACAGTTAATACTCTTGGGAAAGCAGAAAATTAAACAGGTAGGGAGGCTTAGCACCTTCCATGGCATATGTAGATGACAAAATGGAATTAGATTGGCAAATGTATTAATTCCGAACAGTCGGAGCTATCCTGGGAGGTATAATGTCATTTTCTAATTTTGAAATGGTATTGTTTTGGAATTTATGCTAGCTCGAGGAAAGCAACTCCTCATTGTTGAAATTTAAGAAAATGTAGAGAAAATATTTTCTTACAGTTCACCCTTTGCAGCCTTAGTCTAATTCCACGATTTGGGATACCACTTATTCCTATGTAAGAGAGGTCACTCGCTGTAGCCCTTTCCTTCAAATTTATTAATTTATTTCTAATATTTTCTGAAGTCAAAATTTTTACCTGTCACTCTTTCTGCAGACCCCCCAAACTTTAAGTTATTTAATAGACTAATATTTTACATTGCACACGAAATTTATGGACACAGTATAGTCTCAAAAATGAGAGAACAGGGATCCTCTAAAGACTATATGCATAAATAAAACCCTTCTTTGAATTTTATGCAAACTTTATAGGACTAGAAATAAATTGATCTTATAGGCAATGCATTGGAGGAACAGATTAAGTCATATGTATCTATAAATTGAAAGGTTTGGTTTCATTAAAGTCCCCTCCGCTTTTTCCAATCAGTGATTTTGTCACCACCATAATAATTATGTGGTCAACTCATCCAATCTTTCTTCTCTGATTTAGCCTTTATTTTCAAGACTGACTCACAAAACACATGAATTCATGGAAATGACACAGATAAAACCTGATTGTTTAATCATACGATTTTATAAGAGATGTAAACAAGCTGGTGTCCTACCATACGAGTTTAACTATTGTTCATTTCTTATTCCTCATGGAGATGCCTCAACAAACAGAGAAGAAAATATGTTCACTACTAAAAATCAGTAAGATTCCCTGCCTAGGCCTTTATAACCTTATATTTCTAGGGAGATGCTGCTGCTGGCTGGATCCCTGAAAACAGACCATGAGACAGAGACACACGAATGTCATTAAGGCAGACTCTCAGGACCCATCCTTGCCCAAGGAGTACGGAAAGCAGGATTAGGAAGAGAGAGAATTTGAATTTAACTAATCCCATGCAGAGATTTACAGTAGGATGGCCCAAAGAGGGGCCCTGTATTTAATGGTTGTTAGATATGGCCGCCCACAGGAAAAGCAACTGTCTGCAGTCCAGGGTAATTCTCAAAGAAAAGCTCAAGAAGGGGGTTCAGATCCGGAGAAATGTGTGCTTCAGTCCTGGATAGGCATTCCAGGGCTGTACCACAGCTCCCACTACTGAAGTATGTACACAAGTGAGGTAGGAAGCTGGGCCAGCCCTTCTGCTGTGCACCCCATTCACTGTCCCTCAAATGATTGAAACTTGTAAACACCAAAGCCACTGGATTGCTTGTGGGAGCTCAGGTGGATACACCCTTTACCTTTTACCCACTTTGCTCTCACCTGCCCAGGGAGGCACTCATCTCTGCACAAATCTCATGGGTAATGTTTGTAGATGCTAAAGACCACAACACGTGTTTACTGGGATTGGGGGGATAAAAGCCTGCCAGGAGCATCTTTATACTCACAAGAGGAACTCTCCGTGGCCACAGGTCCCAAATTCATGGTGAAGCTATTTAATATCACAGGTTGCCCTGCTTATGCATCTAGCTCATTGAATATCTTCTCCCCAGTGGTGGTGCTCAAATCTGGGCTGCTCAGACTGGTAGATGAGATGTTTAACCCCTAGCTAATCACTTTTCCAGATGTAAAATTTTCAAAGCCACATGCCATTTTTGATTAGGGTTTGAGTGGCAAACACTTGAAAAAAACACACAAGAAAAACTGAAAACAGGAATGAATAATCAATGATGATTAAGAAAATGCAAATAAAACACGAGCAACAATACACAATTCTTACTTAGAATATAGAATTTTAGGCCAAAATATTAAACAGAGACACGTGGAATATTATGTGAACCCAGCCTTTATGTCCCTAGCAAATGGACTACAATGTGAAAGTAATGACAAGTTGCTGCAATCCAGGGAGAAATTTAAAACATTATAATCTCAATCAAAGATTAGCATACTTTTTAAAATAAGGCCCAAGATTAAATAGAGAAGAAATAACATGGAGAATTTAAACAATATGACCAATGATTTTGAAAACCTGTATTAATTTCAAACTATCTATTTTTTTTTTATTTTTTAGCAGTGAAATTGTATTTGTGTAAGTATCTAATGCTCATGGAATAAATATATCAACATCTATTATATACTAGGCCAAGATTTAAACTTGTTAATTTCTAACAAGTAGATATCTTTTAAGATATATCTCAAATTGCAAATCTAAGGAGAATGATATTGTATTACAATTTGGAATTAAAAAAAACCTTCTTCCCCTGATCTTCCTCCAGAAAGAAACCAAAGCTGAAGTAGGAGATGTTGTGGATTAAGAAACCACTTCCAAAATGTAATATTACTTCCAAAATGTAATACTCTTAATTGCCTTCATTATTATGCGAGTTATTAAAATAATGAATTTATTTATTTCGGGACTGAAAGATGAATAAGAGGAAACACTTGAGAAACTATAAGGAAGGTTTTAGAATAAATAAATTGGGGGGAAAAATATGCTGAAACACAGGTAGCCAAAAATGTAAACAAATTTAAGGTAAAGTGCAGCCCTGGTGGCTGAGTAGGGCGCCGGCCCCATATACCAAGGGTGGTGGGTTCGAACCTGGTATATGAACTGTGAAAAAAAATGGCCAGGTGTTGTGGCCGGCACCTGTAGTCCCAGCTACTAGGTAGGCTGAGGCAAGAGAATCACCTAAGCCTAAGAGCTGGGGGTTGCTGTGAGCTGTGATGCTACGGCACTCTACCGAGCGCAACAAAATGAGACTCTATTTCAAAAAAAAAAAGAAAAAAATCCAAGGTAAGAATGGCTATGAAAAAAAGAGAGAAGAAGGGAAAAAAAAGAAAAAATTCCCATGTTGTCAGAAATGAGAACAGGAAAATAAATAATCATATCAACAGATGATGTGATATTAGATTTGCAAATAGCAATCTATTTTCAAATGCATATTATCTTATTTTGTAATAAGGAAATATGTTCTATTCATACATATTATTCCACTATACAATTTTATATGTTTCTAAAAAGTCTAAACGTATACATACAATTTGGTAACAGTGATCCACTCCAGGGCAATATAAGATTATAGAGCATTTTTTGTATTCAAATTTCACCAAGTGCACGAGTAATACATAACATCAAAATGCATTCTAATTTCAGAAGAAATAAGAAAAATATTTAATGGCTCGAAGGAGTAGGGTGCCGGACCCAAATGCCGGAGGTGGCGGGTTCAAGCCCAGCCCCAGCCAAAAAGTTGCAAAAAAAAAATATTTAAAATTGTAATTTTACTAATAACATTTATCAGTTTCTGTTTAGAAATTTCATGCATAATATTAATACTGATTTACTTCTGTAAAAGCTCTAAATTAAAATAAAAAGAAATGAAATGTAACATGGTATTAATGTACATGCCCATGCTTTAAATAGTCTTTGGGCTGTAGTTTCTGTTTTGTTTTTTTTATTGTTGTTTTAAGTAAATACAACAGAGATGTGTAGAAGAGATGTGTTACTCAAAATGGAGAAGTATAGAGAACTCAGCAGTATTTAACAGAATATTTGTCAGAAGGCAAATGAATGACAAAGACCAAAGTCAAAGTTGAATGAAGAATGAAGGTGTATTTGAATTTGGGGATGGGAAGTACCAAAAAAAAAAAAAAAACAAAGAGTGACAGGAAAAAGAAATTAAATACTCATTCACCTTTCATTTTCTTCCAGTCTTATATATATTCATTATCAAATTATTGAGAATTTAATATACGCCAGGAACCTTTCTAAACACCAGACATATAAAGTTTTAAAATTGTAATCTTAAACATACGTTTTAAGTATCTCAAAGGCTTGTTGAGAGTGGAATGAATACCGTGAAGTATTTATTGACAGCATAGAAAGTTATAGTCACACTTCTAGAATTGAAAAATGCATTCAAATTATCTGGAAATCCTATCAAAATACAGACTCTAATTCAGCATTCCTGATAATTTGGAATTCCTAAGAAACATTACTTATTTGCCAATGACAGGTTGAAGTGCAAGGTTACAGAGCTTCTGACTGGTACTCTCCCTCCAGACTGGGTGGGACAGATTCTCATTTTCCGTCAAGTTTCTCTCTTCCCATTCTCATCTTCACTCATTCTCTACTTTTCCTTTTAGGTGATCTCATCCATGTCTCTGCTTTCAATTACGACTTAAAGAAAGTTCACAAAAGTTCACAATCACAAGCAGCCTTGTTCTGATTTATATGCTATGATGCCCAGCGACCAGACCTACTTGACATCAGGGCTTGTATCTTTCAAGGGTATTTCCAACTCAACATGTCTAATGCTGAACTCACTGCACTTGTCTATCCCAAATTACTCTAAAAATATTGGCCATTGAGAGCATTTCATATGTCAACAACACTTGTCACAATTGAGAATGTCCTCTCGATTATGACTGATTGACTTCTGCAAGCTTCATGGAGAAAGGAATGGTGCCTGAGTCTACTTGCCATTTATTAATATTTCCAGTCACTATGATGGAACAACCTTTGAACAAAGTAGACACTCAAGAAAAATTAGAAGTGAAATGTTGATTTAAAAAACACTGGGGGCGGGCTATAATCTTAAACAAAACAACAACAACTCTGTGGGCGCTGCCTGTGGCTCAGAGGAGTAGGGCATCAGCCCCATACACTGGAGGTGGTGGGTTCAAACCCAGCCCTGACCAAAAACTGCAAAAAAAGAAAAAGAAAAAACTCTGTAGCTAAATCTGCATGTTCACCAGATTGAGCAATCCAGAGGAGTTTGGCAAACCTAATTCAGGAAGAGTCATTACCGTAGCTCATTCCTCTAACAGCAAAGTATTTTCACATATAAACTGTCCAGTAAGCATTTGTTCAAATTACATGCGTGGTGATGCCATGTACCCATCTTCTACAAAATTTAATGCACTCGAATTTATTGATTCCAATCTGGGCAAAGATGTATAATAAGCATGAGCATAAAGTGTAGCAATTTTGGTGTTTCATCAGATTTGTTAAAATGACTAGGCCTCTAATCAAGAGAATGAATTACTCTCAGAATCTACAGTCCATATGGCTTTCATTTGATTTATTTGAGCAATTTGGGTTATCTCATCTTGATCCTATCAAACATACAGTGTACAACATAATTTTAGTTACTATCATGTTTTTTGGGACAGAGTGATTAAAATGGCTTTAATAGATCTGCTGGGAACATTTGGAACCTCAGCATTTTGTAGAGGGTTAGTAAGATTTATAGAGCAGACACTGGTGGGGGAAAAAAAAAAGAGGGCTTTTTCGAGATTTAAAAAATCCTGGTTTATACCAGGAAAATATCCCAGACTTGATCAATTTAGTTAACATTTTATTAAACATTTATCCTACAGAAGATCCTATATTAGTATGAGATGAAAATGTCATATTCTATTTTCTTAGGATATTAAAAATACAAAATGGCAAGATACACCAGTCAACAGATAATTCACATGGAAGCGATTAGGGTTACATGTGTGTACAGATGATTGAGGAAACAAAAAGTGAGTAATAAACAGTGTAAGAAAGTGATACTGATATAAGAAGGTTTAAATAGATAAACCACTATAAGCTCACACCAAAAAAAAAAAACAACAACACAGACTCAAATAGGCAGGAAGGAGAAGAGGGAAAGTAAGCTCTCACCGAATGGTGCAACACAGAGGTGACTTTTACCTAATAAATGCAAACAATGTAACCTAATTGCTTATTAATATATTAATCTGAAATTAAAAACAAGTAATAACTACAGCTTCTTGAGAAAGTGACTCCTACTTTGAGTGTCCAAAGACTAGAAGAAATTTCTTAGTTGAGGTAGTTGGGAAAGAACTTTGGGCAGAAGAAACACAACTTATGATTTCATTTGTATATATACTACCAGTAATCGTTGGAGGATAACACTTTGACATTTTATTAAGGTTGAATAAAAATTAAGGACCTATATGACTTTTTACTTTTTTTTTTTTTTTTTTTTTTTTTGTAGAGACAGAGTCTCACTGTACCGCCCTCGGGTAGAGTGCCGTGGCGTCACACGGCTCACAGCAACCTCTAACTCTTGGGCTTACGCCATTCTCTAGCCTCAGCCTCCCGAGCAGCTGGGACTACAGGTGCCCGCCACAACGCCTGGCTATTTTTTGTTGCAGTTTGGCCGGGGCTGGGTTTGAACCCGCCACCCTTGGCATATGGGGCCGGCGCCCTACTCGCTGAGCCACAGGCGCTGCCCGACTTTTTACTTTTTTCTTTTTTTTGTCCTCATAAATAACATTTTCCTGTACAAATAAAAGATGGAATTGTGCTAAAGAGCATTTTTTTTTTAATCCTCCAAATCAGTATCACCCTTACGAGAACACTTAAGTCGCTGTGTTACTAATATACATTTGTATTTCTTGTTAAGTCCCATGGGACTGAGAAATACGTAAAGCTATTGAGGAACTATTAGCCACTTAACTCAGCACTCTCATATCTAGTAAAATTTAATTGCTTGCCTTCTTTCAAATAAAAACATCAGATTGAATTTGTGGCTTAAAATACAACATTTCTCCCACACTTTCCCACATTTTTGTTATTACTTTATTAAATTTAGTTATCTATGAAGTGTTAAATTTTGATATCGTTGCAGTAATTGAATTGTGACATTCCTCTTCCCAGGTAGCTCCCACCACTACACATGTAAACACTCTTACCATTGAGCTTTATTGAGTTGCAATTGACATAGACAGCACATATTTTAATTGTATAATTTTGTAAGTTTTCACATATTTATACAATAACACTATCATTACCATTTATATATTTTACTTTAGGTTAATTTTGTGGTCAACTTTAAAGTGGGTTTCTCATAGGCAACATGATAGTAGGTCTTGTTTTTTCTTTATTTTATCAAGTATGATAAGCTCTTGTATTTTAATTTGGGTGTTTAGACCACATATATTTAATGTAATTATTAACAAGACTAGGTTTAAATCGATCCATATACATCCATATCTCCACTTGTAACCTTTGTGTCATTATTATCAAACAACTTAGTTTTATGTAGGCTATAAGCTCCACATTACATTACTAATACTTTTCTTCAATCAATCATCTTTCAGAGAATTTTAAATAAAAATCATATGCATGTATATACAATTATCTTTTCAGTGGTCATCCCTTTGTGTAGATACGTTTTTCCACCAATTGTCAGCCTTCTTCCTGCTTCTATGTGTGCTTGGTAATTTTCCAAACATTGTGAATGCTAATTTATTATATGCTGAATATTCTTACCAATATCCTCAACCTTTGCTCTGGGATGCAGGTAAGTTACATGGAAACATTTCCATTCTTTTGAATCTTGCCTTTAAGCTTTGTTAAGGGAGACACTAAGGGAGGACCATTTTGTGTACTCTATGTAAGGCGCAATAAATCATGGTATTTTCCCATCTGGCTGGTAGAAACAAGCACCCTCCTTAGCCCTGTGTGATTATCGGACACTGTTATCTCTCATCAGTTTGGTTTTTTCTTTCCCAAATGTCTTCACACATATGCACAGATCAACTTAAAAATAAAATAAAGACGAATCCCTAACAGAGTTCCCAAGTTCCTCTGTGTGAGGCTCTCCCTTTCTGAAATAATGTCCTGTAAACCTTTTCCTGGACTCTAAGCAGCACTTCTCGATTCAGGGTGTCTGCTAGATACACCTTTGATAGAGGGTTCCCCCATTCAGGGCTGGACAAGGGCCCCCGTTTTCTAGCCCATGGTAAACAAACATTTTTTTTCTCCAAACTGCACTCTCTGGACACAAGCAAGACAGGAGAAAAGCAGTTTTGCTAGTAGTTCGTGTAAGGCCAGTGTCTTCTGGAGTGGACTCCCTGGCCCTTTTGCCCAGAGCTAGAAAGACGACATTCATTTGTTAATACACTCATTCACTAATCAACATTGAAAAGGGGTCTTCTGCCTGCCAAGGCCTGACCAAGTGTAATTCTTAAGATCTCCCAGTTTACTAATGGCATATAACCTGCTAGAGCAGTGGTTCTCAACCCGTGGGTCGTGACCCCTTTGGACTGTATTCAAGGTCTGTGGCATTGGGAAGACTGAAAACCACTGCCCTAGAGAGACGAGTTGGGTCTCCCCCCTCTGCCAGAGGCAGGTGACTTTCAACCCTTCTATCTAATAGATAGATAGAAATATTATAAATAGATAAAAATTTATCTAATAAATCCTATCTTATAGGATTTGTGTGGTCCATGAGTTCATTCTTCCAATCTCTGAGACTAAGGACCAGCTGCAGAAAGAAATTCCATCAACATCTCGATTCTCACCGTCCAACTCTATGACCCGGGAACTCTCTCAAAGAACTCAGGTAGTTTCATCAAAAGGCTTATTTGGTTTCCTATTATTCAGGAATCATTATCCTTCACTGCTGCTGTCCAGTGACTTGAAAAGCATATATTTTTCCATCATTCTCCTTTCAAACAACAGAGTAAATCTGGGTAATGTTACTCCATGTTAGGAAAAAGCTGAAGAGGGACCCAATTGTCCATTAGCTCCATTGAAGATGAATTCAAAAGTGTCATCTTTATAGACACATTAACAGTTGCATGAAGGAAAAGATCATCACGTCAAACAAATGCACCAGGTGCAAATTTATTTGATATGCACATGTTTTGATCTCCCTGCTAAGGTCCTGGATTAAAAAAAGCATATTGGATACAAAAATTGAAAAACTTGAAGATACCATGCACTATGTATTTTTCATCCTAACATCTCCCATATGATTTTGCAGAGCAACTAGCTCACATCCAGCAGGAAAGGTTGAATGTTCCCAGGTACACTTCAACAGGTGTTTTGTGTATTTAATTCCCTTTTTGATCTGTGTGGCATGGGGTGGCTATACAATTTAATTTCCCTGCCAACCTTCCCGGAAGTCTGTTTTTAAACATGTGATGTTTTGTGAATCTAAACGTTTCAAGAGAAAAATATCTTCCAAGATATCCAAAATATTTTGAATTACCTTTGCCATTTTCACAGGTCTTCTTTAAATACAAAAGGATTTCCATCCAGTGCATTTTGATTTAGAGTAATATATTTTCTAGCTCTAGGACTTCCATTTGACTTTTTCTTTAAGTTTCAAGGTTGTTCCTGAAATGCCCCATCTCTTTTTCCATCATACTTTCATTCCCTCCAGACTCAAAAAAATATTCATCCAAGTTATTTTTTCACTTTGTAATTTCAGAATGTTAAGGGGTACAAATGTTTTTAGTACATAAATGCTCTTTATAATGCTTAAGTCAAAATTTTCGTGTGCCCTTCCTTCAAATAGTGATCATACTACCTGATAAGGTTCTTAACCCTCGCCTCTTCCCCCTCCGCCGGCCTTGATTTCCAGCAACATTTACATCTCTCTGTGCCTCTGTGTGCCCAGCAATTAGCTCCCAATTATTATAGAGTACATAGATGAACTGCAGATAGGACGCAGGATAATAAGGAATCAATGAATTTTAAGGTTGATTTGTGCAATCCAAAGTAAAGAACCAAGGAAAAATCATACGGAAAAAATATATAGAACTGTAATGACTTGTGTAACAGTAACAAATGGTTTACTAGACAGTCAGTCACAAGCTGTAGAACAATGTTTTGGTCAAAGACAGATTGCATATATGTGTATAACTACAGGCCTATAAGATTGTAACAGGGCTGAAAAATTCCTATCACCTAGTGATGTCGTGAAACAACAAGTTATTCACTTATTTGTAGTGATACCAGTGGAACATCAATTACGCAGTACATAATACTTGACGCCGATCATAAACAACTATGTTACTGGTTTGTGTAAAAAAAAAAAAAATGTTTCATACAGGCTCATGCTTTCAAAGCTTTCAAAACGCTCGCAAAATCATCTGGTTTGTTATCCAAATGGTAAATAATTTTGCATGGCAAATCTAATTTATTTTTTAAATATTTAATTGCCTGAATAAATATTATCCAATAGAATATAAGCCACATGTCCAATTTAAAATTTTCTAGTAGGAAAATTAGAAACACTAAAAGAAACAGGCAAAGTTCATTTTAATAGTATATTTGATTTGGCTCAATATATACAAAATATTATCCTTTTAACAGGTAATCAATGAAAAAGATAAAATATTAATATGTTTTCTATTTTTATTTCATAGGAAGACTTCAAATTCAGTGCATATTTTGTACCTATAGCACATTCCCATCCTACTAGGCACTTTTCAAGGGCCAAATATCAAATATGGCTAGAGGCTACCATATTGGGCAAGGTGGTTCCAGACAGTATTCAAAGAGTTCTTAGTAATTACACTGAATCATGTTAGGTTCTGATTTGTTCAACATGTTAGTAAGTCAAATGTTAGTCATGTAATAACTATAATAAATAGTCAAAGTTACTATCCAGACCAGAGCAGCAAGACCAAAGCATCTGCATGTCAACTGATTTGCATATAATACAACATTTTCATTCTAACTTATGGAATGATAATCTTGTTCCTTTATACAATGTACCTATGCCTATTTTTATCCACAGTGCCAATGGGCATACGAAATGGTATCACCACCTTGAGGACATGCAGCTACTGGCCTTAGCCGGGCTGGGCCCTGAGCCCTAGCTTTTCACTTGTCAACCTAGATACCCTGCACCTCCATACCCTGACCCCCTATAAAATCATAATTTCTGTTGTTGCAGCTTCAGAATTTGTTGTGAAAATAAGAAAACAGAGGTGAAAGTAGAGTTGAAAAATGTAAGATGTTATCTAGAATAAAAATGAGAAAGCTGTATGGATGAAGAACAATGGCCTTAAACTTTCCCTCCTGGATTCTAGGACCTTCCCCTGCCTTATCTTAGAGAATTTACTTTAGAAAACTTGTCATTATCAATTCAATCTCCACTGCTTTGAGATGTAAATCATCTTAAAAGTCTCCTGCCAGGTTTAAAGCCCAGGTATATCTTTCTCAAAAACCCTGGAGCCATTGCTTTTCAATGTCCCCTCTAAAGGAAGACAGCACCCCACCAGGCTCCAGTCCTGGGAGGGCAGGAACCTATCCAGCCAGCTCCTGGCTATAAAACTATTAGGGAAAGTTTGCTTTTCCTTTGGGTAAAGCCCACTGGCAAAAAGGTGGCCCAAGTTCTCACCATAGCACTTAAAAGTTCCCCTTAGTTCCTATTACTTTCCTCTATCCTTGCCTTGAGTAAATTCTTGTTTATTTTACTTTGTGCAAGTTCTGCTTTGACAGCACCTTAATGAATCTGCTTTTTTCCTATGATCTAAAGGAAGTGGGATTCGAATGTTTCAGCATCAGCATCTAATGCAACTCATTTTCCATGATGTCATCATCATCATCACATAAATCAAAAGCCTAATGATCTGGAAGATGAGGAAAATCAATTCCAGAATCTTCTATTTTATCTTTTTTGACCTTGGAAACATTTCGTATGCCTTTAATAAAAGATTTCCTCCTCCTGAAAGATGAGAGGTTTGGGCAAGGTGTCCTTTTAATCCCTGTCAATTATTGACTAACCCAGTGCATCCATGTTTTTATCAGTTAATTCACATCAATTTTCTGTACATGACCTAAGAGACTATGCTTTTTCTAAGTCTGACGAACATGTTCCCATTTAAAACAGGAAATGACTTAGACATATCCCTGAAAATGAAAACGAGGTACAATTTCCCTTCCATCTATAAAGCAGCTGCTGTCACCACTTGCTGACTTGCAAATCATTACTGAAAGCGTCAGCCCATCTTTTTACTGGTAGGGACTGTGCAAAGTCAGCTCCTGAACTCCCCATAATAGTCGGGATACATGATTTGCTTCTTTTGAAATTTCAGCGTGGAAAAGGATACAATTAATGGTATAGAAATTGCATGGATTATGGTACTTTTAAAAAGGGCATATTGTAATTTAAGTTCTCACTTCAAACAGAAACAAAGCCATGTTTTACACTGTATATGTGATATTGAACACATGTATGGGAACCTCAAATTAACATGTGATTCTTGTAGCAGCATAACTCCCACCACAATACTCCTGGAAGAGGAATTGCTCACCTTCTGAGCATTTACTAGGTGCTAGCTCAGTGATTCCCAAATTACTGTGCATTTATCAATTACCTAAAGATCTTCAAAAGCTTCCAAAGCCCAGGCTATAACCCAGGTCAATTACACCAACCTCTGTAGGGAAAACACAGTCTTTTTTTGCAGCCTCCTGAGTTATTCCAAGGTATAAACGTGAGAACCACAGTCCTGGGCCATCTGCTGGGATCTTTTGAAGCAGAATTTCATGGCAATTCTCACAGCCAGCCTATGAGGGGCAGATCCTGTTGAAAATTAGAGTCCTCAATGCTACAATCAACAAAGTACTTGGAAACAAAATGACTTTTAGCAAACTCAGATGAATGAAAAAATAAAACAAATGAAGAGGGAATTGAATGATTTTACATCGGCTCCCCAGCAGGACCAGCTGTAGGAAATCTGAGATTCTAAGTCATCTGAAGGGGGAGAGGGGACTTCAGTTTATTTCCCTGTTACGTCTCCAAGATGTAGGTTACGCAATATCAAAACTAGGGCAGTGTAGAGGCCCCTAGCCTCATCCAAAAGGGGACTGGGTAGCCGTGGTTCCCCAAAACATACTGAGGAGAAAAGTCCATTCTGGTTCTTACCAAAAGCCTGGACATACAAGTAATATTAACAGCCTGGAAAATACACAGGCTGCCATGCTAACAACTCCAGATTTTTCCCTAAATGAGAAAAGCAGGACCCCTATTTTGATCATGTAAGATTGTTTTCACTGGATTGTTTTTAACATAGGACTTTCAGCTTATACTGAGAAATGCTATATGGAATATTTATGGTATAATTTGTTGTTTAGCATATGATTCAGTGTATATTTCAGGGATAATGCCTGGTGCCCAAGAGCTATTTCTCACAAATTTGGGGGTCGGGAAATGCTGTTCTTTCCCTTTTGAAATGGTCTGGGTTTTGCTTATTGGCAATATAATGTATGTAACTCCACCTTTTCCCCTATATGTTTTGATCAGGAAGTCCAAACAAAATGCTCAAAATGTATTATAATGTTCCTTTTAAATATTAATAGTAGTAATGCTACTACTTTTAATTATCTTTACCACCCTCTGCTTTCCTAACTTTGTGGATGCATTGCATCAGCTGCCTTGTCTCTTATAAATACGTTTGTGATATTTAATCCTATGACCCTTGCAACCTGTCAGTCTGTCGCTGTGAAGATTCTGATAAGAACACATAAGGTCAAAAGGCATTTTCCCTTATAACAGCAGCACTCTCTAGTTAGCAAGAGGAAATCTGTGGTTTTCAATGAAGGATATGGAATAGATACAGTGCAAAAATATGGCAAAACAAGATGAAAAACTTACACCATCCCACTCCTGAGTTAATCTTGAGCTATGTGTTAATCTTACTCTGAAACTCAGACTACAGAACATTTGTATGACTTTGGCTGGAAATGCTAAAAAGCAGGAAAGTGTAGACAGTGCAAGGTTAGCAATTAACCTGCCATAGGCAGTGATTTAAGTTCTTGAAAATAATTTGCTTTAAAGTTTCGGTGGTAGATAGATTATAGATATAGATTTAGAGGCTCAGCACCCATAGCTCAGGGTTTAGGGCACTGGCCACCTACACTGAAGCTGGCAGATTTGAGCCTGGGCCTGCTATGTAACAATGATAACTGCAACCAAAAAAAAAAAAAAAATAGCCAGGTGTTGTGGTGGCTGCCTACAATCCCAGCTACTTGGGAGGCTGAGGCAAGAGGATTGCTTAAGCAAAAGAGTTTGAGGTTGCTGTGAGCTGTGACGCCACAGCACTCTACTGAGGGTGACAGAGTGAGACTGTCTCAAAAAAAATATACACATATATACATAGATTTAGATAGATGTACAGATTTAGATATAGGTAGAGATTTAGATGGAGACATGGAGATATAGATATATCATTGAATTTAAAAATTACAATTACTTCTAGTTATCTGCAGCTGGCTCTTTCGTGAGAGACGCATTTCATACAGCGTCTGGCCTCCAGAGTACTCGGACCTCCCAACACACCAACTTGTTTGCCCACAAGGAAGTTTAATTCTTGGTGTTGCTCTCGTGACCCTTTTTCATGGATGTTATTGATTAATCACAAAGTACAGGCGTCTTCACAAACTCAGATACAGAAACGTATGAAAGAGTGTTCTGCTGGACTGGACTCGCTGCGGGCCCGTGACGCGTCTTCATCACAGTTAAGCTGTCACCCCATCCCTGCCCCCAGGTCTCTTTAAGGGTGGGCACTTTTCCTTGCTAGCTGCTGTATTACCAGCGTGAAGAACAAAGGTACCCAATGAACATTTGCTGAATGCATGAAATAAGGTAATCTATGAATCCAGCCCCAAACAGCTGTTGAATATTTCCTTCATACCCTGATGAACATTAACTCTATCACCAGCTCTAAGCAGCACTGTCCTATCACTTTTCCATAACTACAATTGTATGCTTTATATTTGGGGCAGGGGGACCATATCATCTAATACTATTTTCTTACATTTAACATGAAGAACTTACTGTGTGTCTGGTTCAGTGATAGGTACTTTGTCATCTCATGTAAACCTAATGACGGGTAAAATAGACAAGAACAAAGACCACTCAGACATATGGAAACACTTGCCCGGACCATCAGCACCCTGTGGTAAAGCCCAAAGTTTTGAAGCAGGGTCATTCCTAAGGCTTAAGTCAGGAGTGTTCAATATCGTCTCTGCCACACATTGGCAGAGTTAGTAAGAGACAAGGCAATCTATAAAATAGATCAAAAACGTTAGGAAAACAAGTAGACTTGTTGTGGGCCCCACAGCAAATATACAAACCCTAACAAAAGCTCATGAGGAAAACAACAGGTCTTTGCATGCTTTTCATGATCTCGAACAGCACAGATAAGCAAAAAAAAGTCCTCACAAAATCACCGTGCAGCCTGGGGGCCATAAGTTGGACACCCCTAGCCACAGTTTTTTGTTGTTGTTGTTTTTTGCAGTTTTTGCTGGGGCCAGGTTTGAACCCACCACCTCCAGTATATGGGACCGGTGCCCTACTCCTTTGAGCCACAGGCGCCGCCCCCAGCCACAGTTTTCAAACAAAAACTTTACCTAACAAATGCAAACAGTATAATCTAGTTGTCCGTATCCCCACATTAACCTTACATTTAAAAAAAAAAAGGAAAGAAAACAGAAAAACTTCTCTATGATCTTAAAAGACACATTTTTCTAGAAATATTAATACCATAAACGAATTCTCAGGCTGTAATTTCTTATTTTTTTTCAAATACATACCTTTTCCTATGTTTCTTTAAAACAAAAGGGTAATTTATTCCACAATGCTCCTCTGCATTGCCATGGTTTTTTACAGCTCCCAGCCTTTATTTTTTTCACTGTGAGGTAAGCTCCATCAGCTTTTCTGGAGCCAACTCTATGCTTCTACAGTTTTCTTTACTTTCTAAGTGTTATTTCGTGTTTCTATCTTGCAAAATCATGTCTACTGTCTTAGACGTATTTATTCTAAACGTCTATCACACTGACTTTTGCTTAATTCTACATACCAGCTTTTATCACTGTTGCAGCCAGAGTTGGATTTTGCTAGCTACACTCTGTCTTCCAATGCCCCTGAAGTATGTCCTCCAAGCTCAACGTCCTTTGTACTTTACGTTATTAAAGACTTTTCTTAAATAAAGGAAGGCTTTATAGGAGACCAATACATTGATTCTCTGTTCTCTGCCATCAAAGAGTTTACTATGTTCTTATAAAGACATAAATGCCAAATTATGGAAAATATTCCAAATAATAAATATACTAAAATTACCTTGAATCGACTGTGATTAAGAATGTTGTTCCAGGTAACTTCAAAAATCAGTTTTTGTGACTGCTCATTCTTGTCATCAATAAATTAAGTACATTGGGCGGCGCCTGTGGCTCAGTCGGTAAGGCGCCGGTCCCATATGCCGAGGGTGGCGGGTTCAAACCCAGCCCCGGCCAAACTGCAACAAAAAATAAAAATAGCCGGGCGTTGTGGCGGGCGCCTGTAGTCCCAGCTACTCGGGAGGCTGAGGCAAGAGAATCGCTTAAGCCCAGGAGTTGGAGGTTGCTGTGAGCTGTGTGAGGCCACGGCACTCTACCGAGGGCCATAAAGTGAGACTCTGTCTCTACAAAAAAAATAAATAAATAAATAAATTAAGTACATTAAGATCGTAACACACTGGTATACAAAGTTTATTCCAACCGATAGATGCTTTGCAATTGCTAAATTTCACTTCCAACGTATTTGCATTAAATTATCTGCATCTAGAATTCAAAATGAGGATCCAGAAAATTTGCGGCCATTAAAAATTAGAAATGATTTACAAAGAGAGGAAGGAATATAAGCTGCTTAGATAATCTCTTCTGGAAATTTAAGTGGCTATGCCTTTTTAATGTTCCTTCTGCTATAGACGTTCAGTGTTGCTTTTTAATGTCAAGCACTACCGCATTAGCTCCCCTGAGAAAACTTCCATGGAATGAGGCGAACCTTGGCCATAAACTGCATTTTAGAAGATGCTTGCTAAGTGCACTGCAATCAAAAGCCCTATTATTAATGTCGGGACATAAACTTCAAGCCATACCTTTTAAATCAACCAACACTCTAAAGAAGCTGTTCGCTTATTTTTTCCCTAACTATCTGAGACCGATCACGAGGGTATGAATGGTAGTGACAGTTCTGAGCAGGTGGTGATGAAAAATCCTTAAAATGAAACAACTGATTGAAAAACAGTTTTCCTTTTTCCCTTTTGGGCATAGTAAATTTCATACATCTAGTTTCCATTAAAGTGCTTTATAGTTTTCTCACTGTATATTAAACACAAGTAGTAACACATTTATACAATATTTTTAAATGTTAGGAATATCACTCACAAGTAATTATCTCAACTATTTCACATGACAGGTAGGTAAACACTGATTTTTACCAGCAGAGATGCCAAGACATCATGTTAGGACGAAGAGACAGAGGTGTGTGCTTTCTGATGACCAGGCCTGGCCACGGAAGGCTTTGCTATGTGTGCACACTGGTAAATGGAAGGAACAAAACTGTCTCAAGCTTAAAGGAAACTTTTTGGCATGGTTTTTCCCTTTTCCTCATCCTAAGGACAGAAACTGAAACAGATTTGATTGTGCAGAAACAGAAAACATCTTAGAGAAAAGCAAAGTATCTCAAGAATGGAAGAAAAAGTATCCAATGTACTCGGCCCTACTATGAAACTAATTTATGGCTTTCACATGAAAGCTACAACCAATTATAACCTAAAAATATGGGGAAGGGGAGAGGGAGGGGCGGGGAGGGGGAAGGATGGGCGGAGGGAGGGTAATTGGTGGGATTACACCTACGGTGCATCTTACCAGGGTACATGTGAAACTTCGTAAATGGAGAATATAAATGTCTTAACACAATAACTAAGAAAATGCCAGGAAGGCTATGTTAACCAGTGTGATGAAAATATGTCAAATGGTATATAAAACCAGTGTACGGTGAAGGACATGTCTCCTCTTTGTAGTATAGAAAATTCAACCACATATTAGTGCTATAACTAATTCAATGTTCTTAAATTTTACATAACTTTTTTATTAAGGAATTGTTGAGATCCAACTACGAGGCTGCTAGTTACTACTAGGTTGCTATTTAATTACATAAAATATTCTAAGGTCAACAGTATCTCTCCAAATCAGAGTCTTCTCCAAGTAAGACTGAACTACAGAAGCCAATGGCAAACTTTCATGACCTTTCAATTTAATAATAAAAATGTAAGTGATCTATTTGAGTTGTTTGCTAATCGCCACATTATTTTTTTGTGGCATTAAAATTTATATGAGATAATGGATAAAATTTCTGTTATCACTACTCAGTAAAAGATTAAGCGTGAAAGTTCTTAAAATATAACCGGAGGAAATATCAAATGAAGGGAATAAAAAGGGTTAACTTAAAATTTTCCTAAGGAGACATTAAAATATTTTAAAATTTGTTATTACACGTCTTGATATCTAAAGGTCCAATTCAAGTCTTTTGTTCTGGAGGGCACAGACTGTAAACTGAAGAAGAAAAATTATTGAAAATGACTGGAATGAAAAAAGTCCTGTTCATAGTATGTCTATGATTTGTGAAGTTATCCTTCTAGGTACTTAAAGATCATTAAATAGCAAGACATTTTCATTATAAATAACAATGAAATACACTGCTTAAAGAAAGACACATCGTAGCACTGGGTAAAAACACTAAAAATTTCCAACTAAATTTGCCTAGGAGAGAAATGCTTTTATTTCTTTTTTGAATATTCAGAATAAGAATATTTTTGAATGTTCAAAGAAGAAATAAAAGCATTTCAAATAGCAAAACACCTCTCAAACAGAAAGTAAAACAATGGGTCTCCTCCTTTATAAATTCCATTGATTATGTATGATGCATCTTATAAAATAATTTGCAACTTTTCTGCCATTAATAATACTCCTGTTACTAAATATTGTTTGTATTAAGAAAATACTCTAATGGTTGTTCCATTTTTTATTCTGATTCAGCATTCTAATCCCACTGTTACTTTTCTTATTACTTTCATCTGACACTTAAACTCCCAGTCATGCCTTTCCAAAGTATGCTAAAAATATTCTAAGAATCTTTGGGGGAAATGTTCTTGGGTCATGGATTTCTTTACTGGGAGAAACTTACCTACATTATTAATGATCACAATGTAATTAAATCAAAACCATTTACACTTTTAATTTGAAGTTGTATTACTTCATAATTAACCCAAATGGAGGATAAGGTAATTAATTTTTCAGGAAACCATTTCACTGCATAAAGTTAAATATCAATTAATATGTGTATTAAATTGCCAATAGTGTTTTGAAAAATTAATTTGCTCCCAAACTTTCAGAGCAGCTGAAATTTTGTATCATCTCAATGTCAAGTAATTCACAAGTAAAACATAGAGGGAATTTAATTACAATCATCACTAAGAATATAATTATGGTTCTACCTAGCATTTCACAGTTGAGCCTATACCTTATTTTTAAGTTATCACTGGAAAAATCCTAGAATATACTATTAATTATTCTAGGTATGAAATTGTGATTTAAAATATATTATTTGGGGGGTACATATTTTAGATGTTATGTTCTTCAAAAAATACAGGATCTTTGGTATCCAAAGAATATAACTAATTCATCTGGTAATAGTAATAAAAAAGCAAGGATATGCAAATGAAAGGTAAAAAAATTCATCTTCTAAAAAAGTCATGAGGGAAAAACGGCAGCAGACTTGCTTACCTTGTCTCCCACCTTACCCTACCCACCCACCCCCAGAAAATATAATAGGCTTTCTAAAGTCAACAGTGATCAGATAAAACTAACAACTTCCATGTTTCTTCCTTAGAGTTTCTATGGAAACTCCTATTTGACCAGCCATCTTGGTAAGCTGTACTCTTCTTTATAGGAGTCATTATTGGTCTAAATATGGATTAAGAATAGCATTTTCTTTTCTTTTACTAAAAGATAGAATTCATCACCTTTCAAATTATCTTTTAGTTTCTATGCAGCTGATGAAGGTAAGTCTAACATTTGAAATGCGGCATGACAAATACAAAATACACAAAAGCTGTTATTCTAATAGTTGGCCATAATTGCTGAAATATATTTCCTCTATATTTTTTTCACTTTGCACCGTGGCGGTATTGCAGCCAATGAGGTTGATCCAAGGCATGATTATTGCTAAAATGTATCAATATGGCTTCATAAAAGTGTTTCACTGAGAAAATAACACATTCTGAGGTAAGGAAGGAAAATAGGATTATGATTTTTCCTAACCTAAAGAACAAAAAAGCAGTTTGAATATTGAGAAAATTTTAATCACATTTTTTTTCTGGATATTCAAAATTGCCCGGTCACCTTCCATTAATTGAATCAGTAACATTTGAGGAGGGGTTAGAGAAGCTAGAAAAATGGTTAATTGTTCACCTTAGACTTTCAAAATGTAATTTTTATTACTTTATAAACTCGTAAGAACAAAATGCTTTTCGTGGGTCCTAAGAAAGGGAATTTTCATCAAGGACCTTGGGCACAGAATTTGAACTCTAAAGACTAGGGAAGACAGCAAAATTTCCCAGAGCAATAGAAACCCCAGGTAAGTTTGGGAGATTCCAAGAGGGGAAAGATCTTTGGCCTGCTTTGGAGTTGTAGGGGTCACACACTCAAAAGCATGTTCGACTGGTACTTCAGTAATAATTGAGAAAATGACAAAGGAGGATGGGCCACGTCTACCTATATCAGTGTTTTATGCTTCCCAGGAAAAAGGTAAGAGATTCCTATACCTGCCCAAATCATATCAAGCTTGATAAGCAAATTACACATGGAAGAAGGGGCCTCAGAAGTTCTGTCCAATTCAAAAGAATGGATCATAAGAAAATCTTAAATGTACGGAGGAAAACCCTGAACTAAGTATGTGTTGATCCAGAAGTACCTAGTTATTCTCCAATGTCAAGGTTAAGTTGTCTATCATGAGTAGAGACGAGTGAAGTGGAACCAAGAGAGATAGAAATAAGGGAAGCAGAGTTTAATTTTTTATGCCCTGCTTTGGCCCATTCCAGTAGTAAGTAGTGATCTGGAATTCTGCATGGGTAATTAAAGCAAAGAGAGGAACGGACTAAGAGCACAGAAATGGGGAAGGACCCCAGGGTAGGAGCTATGTCCTCCGTGTGGAGCTGGTGAAAAGTTCCAGGAAGGAGGAACAGCTGGTGAAAAGTTCCAGGAAGGAGGGGTGGCTAAGGCACTATTAACAAAATACGTGTCCATATTTTAAGTTTAAATTCTTTTTGTTTGTTTGTTTTTGGACAGGGCTGGGTTTGAATCTGCCACCTCTGGCATATGGGGCCGGCTCCCTACTCCTTTGAGCCACAGGCGCCGCCATTTGTTGTTGTTGTTATTTACTAAGGACCAATGCTTTCTCCACCTGTTTTGGCCCAAAGCCTTAGTCACCTGTTGTCCGTCCACACAACCTCACCTTTTTGGTACATTATAAAGCAAAGGGATCAAGACAGGGGCAATGAGCCCAATACATTGGAAAAACAAAGCATTGTGCTAAGGGTGGAAAACTGAAATATAAACAGAAAGTTTAGTGGGATTCAGAGAAAGAGGTAATCTAAAGAAATAACCTGCACCTCCCACTCCAATCTCATTTAAAAGAGTCCCTCAATGCCAGACATGATAGTTTACTCCTGTAATTTCAGAGTTTGGGGAGGTTGAGGCAGGTTGGATCACTTGAAACCAGGAGTTCCAGACCAGTGACAAGCAGGGGGGCAACATAGCAAGACTCTTGTCTTCAAAAACAAACAAACAAACAAAAACAAATGGCAGGGGCCCCCTGAGTCCCCTGAGACATGGGGAAAGACAAATGAGTGATTCAAATCTAATTAAATCTCAAAGAACTTTGTAACTTCCAACCCAACCTGGCTCATGATTTAGGGTCACCCAACTGGTAGAAAATGGGTTATACTAAAAATAACTCTTTGCTCTAACATTGTTTACGTAAGATCTTTTTAAAATAGAAAAATGCAGAAGACTGTCAAAAATACAAAAGAACTTTCAATGTAGGGGTATATGGCACACTACGTGGGGGAAGTCCACTACAATGTGGACTTTACCTAACAAATGTGCACAATGTCACCTAACTGTTGGTACCCTCGTGCTAATCTGAAATTTAAAAAATAAATCAAAATCAAAAAATACAAACTATCATTAAAATTGTTTAATTCAAATAACTCACAATCATCCTATTCTAAAACAATCATTAATATTTTGGCTAAGATTTGGTTATAATTTATAATTTTTATTGCTTTACATTTTGTAGGTATATGATTTCAGGCATTAAAAGTGTTAATTATATTCTCATTGTCTTTTTTTCCCCGTGTTAAAAATGCTACATGGATGAGGGAATTCATATTATTCAGAAACTAAACAGTCTGGAGAGTCAGTCACAGGTACTTTGCTGATTAAACCGTGATGAGAGGGCCAGCAGCCTCAGCACCAGGGAACCGGGTGAACTGCAGAATGTTAAACTCACCCTTGACGTATTCAAGCAGAGTCCTCATTGTCACAAAACACACAAGTGATTTGTAGAAGCATTAAACTTCGAGAGGCCCTGGATTAGGAGACTGCACAAACCTGAATCCTGTGGCTTCAAGTGACTTACAAATATCTACCTTCAGCCCAGCTTGACTTTCATGTCAACTGCTCACTTGAAACTTCCCTTAAATGTTACCAAAGTACTTAGGCCTACGATGTCCACAGCAAGCTCCTGAGTTTCTGCATCCCAAATTTGGCCTTCAACTAGAACTGCAGATGTTCGTGCTAGAAACCTAGTGTGGCTTGAAGACTTTATATCTTTTATATTTACCTAGATGGAGTAGAAAAATATTCTTCTTCGTAAAGTATCTCAAGAATGGAAAAAAAAATCCAATGTACTCAATACTACTATGAAACCAACATATAAATAATTGCACATCTACACAAATGATAAAACACAAATACAGTCTAGTGAAGGGGAGAGAAGGGGAGGGAGAAGTGTGGGGGGGGAGGAGGAGGAGACGGCAGGGAGATGGGAGGCAGGGAGAAGCACAATTGGCGGGATCTCTCCTAATGTGCATAAGGTGAGGGTGTTCAGGGCACCCCTGGGTGACGGGTTCAACTACAACCTGAACTTTACCTTCAGAGTGAAAATAATGTAACCTAAAAATTCGTACCCTTGTATCAATTTAAAATTAAAAAAAAAAAGGAAACGAGTGTGGTTCTTGAAACCTATCTCTTGCCCATCCTCCTTTAATCTACACCCAAAACTTATAAAATAGCTCTTGTATCAACCTTCTTTGTTACTTAAGGTTACCATACACACCTATATATATACTGCATATATACTACCATTTGTGTTTTTTTACCTCTGCATTGAATTATTTTCCTTTTCTTTTTTCATTCTTCTCCTTATATACTCAATACACATTTGTAAGTATCCACTACATTCCCATAAGCCAGAAAGCAACAGGGGACTAGCTGATCCTAGAGAGCAGCTTAATGAGATCAGTTGGGGGCGTGTTAATTTTAAGGTCCTCCCCAGTGGGAAACTCCCTCTGTCTGTACTCATATCACAAAGCACATGGGACGCAATGGCCCACCGGATGCAGAAACAGTTGGAGTATCCTTAGAGAATGCTGAGCTCAGAAAGTCCCTTAGCCTTCCTTACATTCATATTATTCAGTGTAAAATGGCCTAATAACTGCATTATTTTAAAAACCTATATATGTATCCAATAATTTATTGTCAAGATTAAATAAGATATATAAAATATCCTATAAATTGTTAACATATCACACGTGATATTGGTTCTCAATTCTACTGCTAAAATGTACAACTTCAACAAATCTAATGTGCTTCAAAATCTCACAGAAGAGGCTCCGGCGCCTGTGGCTCAGTGGGTAGGGTGCCGGCCCCATATACCGAGGGTGGCGGGTTCAAACCCAGCCCCGGCCAAACTGCAACCAAAGAATAGCCGGGCGTTGTGGCGGGCGCCTGTAGTCCCAGCTGCTCGGGAGGCTGAGGCAATGGAATCGCTTAAGCCCAAGAGTTAGAGGTTGCTGTGAGCTGTGTGAGGCCATGGCACTCTACCGAGGGCCATAAAGTGAGACTCTGTCTCTACAAAAAAAAAAAAAAATCTCACAGAAGATATTTCCAGATTTTCAGAGTTACACTGTATTGCTTTGATTTTATTATGCCCATTTTTTAAAGCAGGCAGAAGCATTGGTTTGTTTACTTTTATGTCAATCATCATTTCTGAAAAGTGATCATCTACAATCAGTGGTTCTCAACCTTCCTAATGTTGTGACCCTTTAACACAGTTCCTCATGTTGTGGTGACCCCCACACATGACCAGTGGTGTCTCAGTTCCTAAGACCATCGGAAATAAGTGTTTTCCAACGGCCTTAGGTGACCCCTGTGAAAGGGGTTGCGACCCACAGGTTGAGAACCACTGATCTACATAAAAATTCTGATTATGATTAAAACATTTACAAAATTGTCAGATGCACTCCTTACACGCATGCTTAGAAAACAGGCACACTTACATCAGGTGTAAGTGGACTGCAAGAGCCTGGCACATAGTTCTAATTCTCATTTCAGGAAGGCAGATGGAGGAATTCTGAACTGACTCTAAAGTTATAACCAAGAGGCTCTGAATCCCTCATAGTGATGGTCAGATAAGTGCATTAGACCCACACCACCAACTGCAGCTTTGAGACTCTGTGATGGGGGCTGTTCTTACTGGGGTTAGGTGGTATCTCAGGGTGGTTTTGATTTGCATTTCTGTGATAATCAGGGATGATGAGCATTTTTTTATATGAACACAGCCATTTGTCTATCTTCTTTTGAGAAGGGAACACTTTTACATTGCTGGTGGGACTGCAAACTAATACCCCCTGTTTGGAAGGAAGTATGGAGAATCCTCAGAGAACTCAAACTAGACCTCCTATGTGATCCTGCAATCCCATTACTGGGATCTACCCAGTAGAAAAAAAGTCATTTTATCATAAGGACATTTGCACTAGACTGTTTAACGCAGCTCAATTTATAATTGCCAAACTGTGGAAACAGCCTAAATGCCCACAAACCCAGGGATGGATTAACAAGTTGTGGTATATGTAGACCGTGGGATATTATTCAGCCATTAAAAAAGATGGAGACGTAATTTACATCTTTTGTATTAACCTGGATGGAGTTGAAACACATTCTTCTCAGTAAAGCATCACAAGAATGGAGAAATAAGAATCCAATGTACTCAATTCTGGTATGAGAACAAGTGATGACCCAGTACATGGTAGGGGAGGGTAGAGGAATGGGGGAGTGGGGAGAGGGGAGAGGGAAGAGGGGAGGGGAGAAGGGAGGGGAGAGGGAAGAGGGGAGGGAAGAGGGGAGGGAAGGGGAGAGAGGGTGGGGAGAGGGAAGGGGTGTGGGAGTGGGGAGAGGGAAGAGAGGAGGGAGAGGGAAGGGGAGAGGAGAGTGGGGAGAGGGAAGGGGAGAGGAGAGTGGGGAGAGAGAAGGGGAGAGGAGAGTGGGGAGAGGGAAGGGGAGAGGAGAGTGGGGAGAGGGAAGGGGAGAGGAGAGTGGGGAGAGGGAAGGGGAGAGGAGAGTGGGGAGAGGGAAGGGGAGAGGAGAGTGGGGAGAGGGAAGGGGAGAGGAGAGTGGGGAGAGGGAAGGGGAGAGGAGAGTGGGGAGAGGGAAGGGGAGAGGAGAGTGGGGAGAGGGAAGGGGAGAGGAGAGTGGGGAGAGGGAAGGGGTGTGGGAGTGGGGAGAGGGAAGAGAGGAGGGAGAGGGAAGGGGAGAGGAGAGTGGGGAGAGGGAAGGGGAGAGGAGAGTGGGGAGAGAGAAGGGGAGAGGAGAGTGGGGAGAGGGAAGGGGAGAGGAGAGTGGGGAGAGGGAAGGGGAGAGGAGAGTGGGGAGAGGGAAGGGGAGAGGAGAGTGGGGAGAGGGAAGGGGAGAGGAGAGTGGGGAGAGGGAAGGGGAGAGGAGAGTGGGGAGAGGGAAGGGGAGAGGAGAGTGGGGAGAGGGAAGGGGAGAGGAGAGTGGGGAGAGGGAAGGGGAGAGGAGAGTGGGGAGAGGGAAGGGGAGAGGAGAGTGGGGAGAGGGAAGGGGAGAGGAGAGTGGGGAGAGGGAAGGGGAGAGGAGAGTGGGGAGAGGGAAGGGGAGAGGAGAGTGGGGAGAGGGAAGGGGAGAGGAGAGTGGGGAGAGGGAAGGGGAGAGGAGAGTGGGGAGAGGGAAGGGGAAAGGGAATAGGGGAGGGACTGGGGAGAGGGATGGGGTGTGGGAGTGGGGAGAGGGAAGGGGAAAGAGACTGGGGGAGGGAGAGGGAAGAGGGAGAGGGAAGAGGGAGAGGCAGTGGGGAGGGAGAGGGAAGAGGGAGAGGGAAGAGGGAGAGGCAGTGGGGAGGGAGAGGGAAGTGGGGAGGGAGTGGGGAGAGGGGAGGGAGTAGGGGTCACAGTGTCCTCTCGGGGGCAGGACATAATTATAAGAGGGACTTTATCTAACAAATGCAATCAATGTAACTTGGTTCTCTGTACCCTCAGTGAATCCCCAACAACACAAAAGAAAAGTGCAGCAGAGGAACCCCAGAGATCTTCTGGATCTCCCCTCAAGATGTCAGTTATCCAGGGCCACAAGGTGACACTTGGGCTCAGAAAGATTCTGTGCCAGAAGATAATCTGTGCAGGAGCCATTCACTCTACATGGTCATTATTCGACACTTGATCCTTGGTAAACTTGAGAGCAATGAGACTTCTCCCTAGATTCCAGAATTTGGTCATTTATAGGGTACCTTCCAGTTACTCAGAGGTTAATAGAAAACCTGTCATTCCTGCTTTAAGTGGTAGGAGGACACTGTTTTATGTTCAACTGAAATGGGTAGGTGTGTTGCTGGTTTCTCTTTCTTGAGGCTTAATCTTTCTTATATTCCCTTCTAAAATTGAGTCTATCTCTCCCTAAATTTCTGATATTTAAGGTACGCATTTATTTCATGATTATATATCTTTTTTCTTTTTATTCTCCACATTTACACAGATATCCAGTTTCTCCTTCTTAATACTATAGTTGCATATTTAATAGGTTAATAATATTCTATGTTCCTTGAAAATTATTATGATTTTAATCAATAAGAAAATGTCATTTTTTCTGATATAGAACAGATCTGTTCTTCTGTGGATTACCCCAGAAAGTGACTGAAAACATGATCTTCTACACAATTTATAACAAAATGCCTATTATCCCATATGAAAAAAAAAAAAAATGTATTGATGTAATCGGGTCATCTCTATAAACATGCAGTGCATTGCTGTAAGTGAATTAATTACTAATAATCGTTAAAGCAAAAACATATTAACATGTTGGTCACTTTTATCACAGTAAAGTTTATGCAAAGATCATATAATCTAGCCGCTGTGCTTCAATGGAAAGTTAATTAGCTGTTATTAATATATGATGATATTAATCAGAAGCATCAGCTTTGCATGATTTTCTTCATGGCTAAAATGTAAGGCATCATTTTACTTAAGATCTGTGCTGACAGAAAAAGCACTGGTCACATCACTCCTTTCTATATATGAAATAAAATATTATATATAATTTCCCTGTTGTGTTCCTCTCTTTTGTCAGAAACACTAAGAAGATTCCTCTAACGAATGAAACACCCACTGAAGTGCCGAGCCTTTTTCAAACACATAATAGAAAAACAGGTATCGCAAAGCCCTCAATAATTGAAAGCCCCGAAGCAGTAACCTGCGAGGGGAAAGACAAGTAAACATCGGGACATAAACATCTGTTCCCAGCTCCGCAGCAAAGACAAGGAATACACTGTTCAGAACAGAACAGGCCTGTTTAACTCAGACAAAGGCATCATGAGAAATACGAACATCCTTGAAAAAAAGTCACCTAAAAAAGGTGCTGGGTCACGGTTACAAGTTTTCTAGTGAAACAATGACATCATCTAGTTTCTATTTACATTTAATATTGAAGCAACATGCTTCAAATATCAAAAGTGAGGCTAGCTTGGGCTGCCTAATTGCCTATACTTGGTGCTGTGAGGTATGCAGCCCAATTACATCCTTTAAAACGTTCACTTTCATAGCCCTGATCGAAACTGCAGCTGTTTCCACACAGCTGCTGTGACCCAAGAGGAGCCTGGAGGGACATTTGACCTTGATGGCCGCCATTCTGTTTGCTGCAACTGATCTGCAACATTTTGGGAAAGTACGGTTTTTGAAAAAAAAAGTTAACTTTTTCATTAAGGATCAATCCCTTTTCCTAAGCACAGGAGAAGCTCATCTTGACTTCTTTTGTAGCTCTAAAATAGCTTTAATTTGCCATTGTAAGTTTCAATAGCCTAGGAAGGCATTTTATGAGGTATAAATCTCTATTTGAAGGCAATTATTAATATCGGAGTCCTATCCTGTATAGATCTGCAATTCTTCTATAAAGATCCAAAGGCAGAAATGTGTTAAGAATACTTTTACCCTCAGACTCAAACCAGGTCTATATAAACTCTACATTCTTGAAAATTATGCCCCAAAACTATTTTAAATGTCTCCATATCATCCTGGCCAATCATATTGGTATTAATTCAAAAAGGTTTATTGTAAAACCAAAATGACTTAGCAAATGTAAGACTATATTTTAGGATTAACAGCAGGGATTTAGTTACTTCGATAATGTTGGTTTCATATGACTTGACTCTCTGGTCAAGTCACTTTGGTCCTGAGTGATATCAGCGAAAATATAGATGAACAGTTGCAACTTTCATTTTTTTTGAGACAGTCTCAAGCTGTCACCCTGGGTAGAGCGCTTTGACATCACAGCTCACAGCAACCTCAAACTCTCAGGCTTAAGTGATTCTTTTACCTCAGCCTCCCAAGTAGCTGGGACTACAGGCACCTGCCACAATGCCCGGATTTTTTTTTGTTGTTGCAGTTGTCATTGTTGTTTAGCTGGCCTGGGCCGGGCTCAAACCCGCCAGCCTCGGTGCATGTGGCTGGCACCCTAACCACTGTGCTCCAAGTGCTGAGCCTGCACAGTAGCATTTTAGGTTATCACTTCCTGATTCTGATTGATTCTTTCTCTGTTATAGAAAACAACATGTGACTATTGCCCTATAATCACACACGAGACACAATTCAAGGCATCACTTATTACATGCACAGAATTTCTATTAAGTACAAAACATTTTAGTAGAATAAACCAAGGTCAAGCCACTTCAGAAATACAAATAAATAGTAGTTTTAATGCATGCTCATGCCTGCTGAGATAGACGTGAATTTCTGCACATAAAAAGCGTCACCATGAGAAAAAAGACGCCAGGGAAGCTATGTGGGAAAGGTAAAATGTGAGACGTTTTCAGGTGAGAAGGAGTTAGCCCACAAAGGAAAGAGGAGAAGATAAAGAACTTTCCAAAAGAAAATAACCTTTTCTAACCAAGAAAATTCAAGAGACAATGAAATATACAGAAGATGCTTAAATACTTTCTAGGGTTAAAGGAAGGAGAGGAAGTAGTGAAAAAAAGGCCCGGGAAGGAGGAAGAGGCTAGATGAGGGATTGCAGGTTTGCTACGTGCAGCATGGTTCACGCCTGCCTTTTGCCGCTGTTGCCAAGGGTCTCTAGATGACAGAGCCCTTTCTCAGGAGCTTCCTCCCAGCCTAATCATCCTCGGTGGAACATTCCAAATAGCCTCAGTCCATTTATTAAAGGAATCTATGTGAGCCGGGTCACAAATACCGTGCAAAGTAACATGGATGTATCCTAATGACAGCAGAGAAAATGTAAAATGTTCAAAATGGAAGGTTAGCAAGATCGATCTCTTGTTTTAGAAAGATGACTGGGGTATAAGTGCAGACAAGGTATTACGTACAAGTCTTATGGGCTGAATTCTCTCCTCTCTCCGACCACTGCAACCACCCCACAATGCTTATGTTGAAACTCTAACCCCCAGGGGCTCAAATTGCAACTGTATTTGTAGAGAGGGCGTTTAAAGAGGTGCTTCAGGTTAAATGAGGTCATAGGGGTGGCCTAATTCAATCCGACCAGTGTCTTGTAAGAGGAGGATGTTGCTATGGGGGAAAACTCAATTAAATGACAGGGGAGAGATCAGGGGTACACGACTCCGGTATACTGCACACTTCCTGAGTGACGGGCGCAGGTAGAATCCAGACTTGAATCTTGAAAAAGCAAACTATGCAATTAAACCACAGGTACTCCCACATTCAGCTGAAACTTAAAAATAATAAAAACAAGAAGAGGACGGCGTTGGACACACAGAGCAGCAGCAGACCATGTGTCACAAAGGACCACCACATGAACAGGCGGCAAAGGGCCACTTGGCAGCCAAGGACAGCCCTGCCAGCACCATGATCTTGCACTTCCAGCCTTTAGAACTGTGAGAAAATAGTCTTGTTGTTTAAGCCCTCCAGTCTGTGTTCTTTTCCTTGTTGCCATTGTTTCTTTGTTGTGCTTCGTTTTGTTTTATTTCAGGTTAATGTGAAGGTACAAACAACCAGCTTACAATATTTGCATTTGTTAGGCAGAGTCCCTCTTCCAGTTGTGAACCACACCCAGAAGGTGTGCCATACACCCCTACATTGTGCCCATTGAGAGTACCCCCAACTCCCCTCCTCACCTCTGTCCTCTCCCTCATTCTCCCTCCCCCCAACTTGAATTGAATTGAGTTTTCCTCCTCTGTGGGCACGTATTAGATCATTTACTGGCTTCAGAGTAGTATTGAGCACATTGGATATTTATTGAAAGCAGTCTTTACAAACTACAAATAGATGTGTAGGCCAGACAGGAATGGATCACTTTGAAGGCTGGCCCAGTAGCGGAAGTGAGAAAAAAAAAAGAAAAGTAAATTAAAAGCTGCAGGAAGAGAAGCTGAGCGAGGCTGTGGGGCAGCTCAGTGACTGGGGAGCAACTCACTTCTTGGAATCCAGTGTCACTACCAAAGATTAGGAGGGTGATGTTCTCTCTGGTACAGGATGGAATCAAGTCGAGAAGAATTCAGTATGATTTTGACAAGGTAGAGAGAGGGAGGCTAACAAAAGGGTAAACGGCATCCTGACATTTCTCAGGTAGGAGTCAGGGATTTGGGAACACACAACCCTAGCTCTCTGATGCCTTTTCCTGTTACCTTCAGCAGTTTCTGCTCTGCAGAAAAGTTATGAAAATTTTCCTGGATATTTATCACAAGGCATCTGAATCAGGCACATACATTCTAGCAGGAATTAAAGGATTGAGGGTAGTAACAATTAAAATTTATCAAACACTTCTATGAAATACATGCTGGTAGTATCTTCATCTTGTATAGGTCAAAATTAACCCTGAAAGACGTCAGAAGCCTGTTTCTGGCGGCACAATTTGTAGGTCATCAAGTTACTACCCAGCCAGGCAGCCTGGTCGCTGATTATCCAGCTCTCCAAAAGTGGAACAAAGAAAGAGTGAAGGGAGTTTGAGAGTCCTGAGTGATTAAGGCAGACACAGCACAGATCAAAGAATGCCAAAAATAAGTTTCAGCCCTCCCAAAAATCATTGCAGAGATGTGCATTGCAGACGGTAAACAAAACGCTTCAAAATGAACATGAAGACATGCGGATTTAAACCTCAGAATAAGGCAATGACCTCTGTACAATGCTTTGGGAATTACTTTAGATTACCCTCAGCTAAAGAACAAAAAAGAGATGCCAAGATTCAGTCCGTTTAAAAAAATCCAGGGCGGTGATACAGGATTAAAAAAAGATGATTCATTTAATCCTGAATGAATACTTTAAAAAGGCAATTTCTAAAGAAATACATAGAACACAAATTGTATGGCTGCTGCCTTCTGAGAAGACAAGACATAAAAAGATGGGACCACATATGACATTTTATTTTATTTTTAAGGGTTCTAGGGCCTCTGAATCCTATAGGAGAAGAGCTGTCAGGCTGGTTTCTGGGAATGTCAGTGGCTGTGTCATTACCCTAGAAATGGAAGCCCAGCATCTTCGTGCGTGAAAGTGACAAGTTGTTAGTAGGTAGCACAAAACACAATCAAAATTGAAGAACTAATTCTGACGACAGCAGCAAAGGAGCCCCGACAAGGATCCGTGAGCTCAGCTCACCGTCCTCCCAGCTTTCTCCAGGAAGCTCTTTACTTTCCTTTTTGTCCACATGAAACCAATCTCTATTTTTAAAGGACAACCAAGTGGTTCTCTCCTATAACTGGAGATTTTTTTTTTTCATATTTCTGAATAATCTCTCTGAAAAACCAGATGTGGACTAACCATTTTGTCTCTAGCCCTGGCAACCTTTCCGATAACTGACTGACATGGAGACAGGGCATTTTACAAGTGAACTGTAATTCGTATGGATACAAAATTGATATGTTTTTTGCTGTAATAAATGATTCTTTTGCATCACTGAAAAATCAGTTAGTAAAATCCAGTAAGAAAAATGTGAAAAGTAGAATGGTTTACTTTAAATAAATGGAGCAAATTGCACGGATAAAATACCAAGTACAATTCTATGAAAAAATTACTTGCTTTTATAAGCTTTTTCAGCTTGTGAAAGACTTAGTTATGTATATGTAAAGATCCAAGTGGAAATGAGAAATCAGATTTATGACAAAAGTTCCAGCTTCTAGAATGATTACAGATAATTACATTTTTTTTGGCCGGGGCTAGGTTTGAACCAGCCACCTCCAGCATATGGGACGGGCGCCCTACTCCTTGAGCCACAGGCGCCACCCCGAGATAATTACATTTTTTGCAAAAGTATAACCACTTCTTACTCAGGCCCATTGAGTAATTGTCTGTCATCTGCACCTCCCAAGTGTAGCTAATAATGACAATTGTGGTAGTACAGTTCCCCAAGCGGTTTATAAACGACTCATTCGTTTTAGCATTCCATGTTTATAAGTGAGCTCCCAAGGTTTCTCATTAGGATAACTTACAATTAAAGTAATAATATGGGCAGCTGGGCAGTGCCCGTGGCTCAAAGGAGAAGGGCACCGGCCCATCTACCGGAGGTGGTGGGTTCAAACCCAGCCCCAGCCAAAAACTGCAAAGAAAGAAAAAGTGTTTTTTTAAAAAAATAATAATCTGGGCAGTAGTTTCTTCCAAGCAAGCAAACAACCCCACGAGGTCTTGCATCTTTCTGCTAGTGGCTCGTCCTGTTGTTCAGATGGCCACTTAAACACGGCGTCACTTTTGTCGTAACTTTTTTTCTTTGATTTTTGTGAATCTCTGTTTACTCTCTTGACTGTGCCTTTGATGCAAACGTCCAGATGAACCTGCAGTGAAAAGAAAGGTGCTTATAACGGAAAGGAAGGTAGAAATAATTATTTGGAGGAAGGACAGACACCATCACTTACTGGGAGAGCATTAGGCTTCAGTCTCTTGGCTACTGAACAATTATAAAGTGAGAATAATGAATATGGGAAAGGGGGTGCTCTGCTGAAAACATCAATTATTACTATGCAACATAGTGAATTCTTGAAATGGAAAGGTTGGCATTAATTTCTTCAAAGATCAAAATAAACATGACATACCTATTAGCCTATGAACTAAAAAACGCAACAATTTCTGCAACTTATTATTATAGTACAGGGCTACTATCACTATTATTTATTATTAGTTCAGTATTATATAATCATTCCCACATATGAGCCATTAGAGTATTATTATTGTTGTTGTTGTTATTGTTACTGTACATGTGCAGGAATCTGAGTAATATACAAAACTGACCTAAAGATATTCTCAGGGATGTACCCTATCTGTAACCTGGGGACTGCCCATAATTGCTGTCAGTTTTAGAAACTTTAATAAGGGTGATGTACCATATATGAAAGGCAGACACTGTGGAATATTTCTTATGCTCCCCTCCCCCTCAAAAAACTCTTCCAAGCATATATTATAAGGAAGGAACTTAGAAGTTGGGGGCTAGTCAGACCCAGATGTCTGACTTAACACAGAGAGACAACAGGGATTCCCAAGTGAATGCCGGAATGAACAGAAGAATTCTTTACTGTATCTTTGTGTAGCGCTCAAATATACAGATTCTCACTGCTGCCACACCACCACCCTCAACTCTGATGCACCATATTTGAAATGACATGTGAGAATATGTGTTTCTAAATATGCTCCACGTTGGTCTGGATGTCCGCAGTCAGGTTGGGAATTGGTGCCCTAACTCTGCTCTTCTGTCTAGCTACTTCCAGATACTGTGTGCTGGGTGGAAGAGGGTTCCTAGGGAAAAGGAAAAATCACACCCTAACTAAGCTACCCATGGGGAGACCAATCACATTATTTTTTCACAAAAAGTAGTCGACTCTGAATTTTGACAGGCATAATCCTGCTCCAAAAGATGGTACCATGGTCGGGCGCAGTGTCTCATGCCTGTAATCCTAGCACTCTGGAAGGCCAAAGCAGGTGGATTGCCTGAGCTCATGGGTTCAAGACCAGCCTGAGCCAGAGTAAGACCTCAACTCTAAAAATAGCCGGGCATTGTGGCAGGCACCTGTAGTCCCAGCTACTGGGGAGGCTGAGGCAAGAGAATTGCTTAAGGCCAAGAGTTTGAGGTTGCTGTGAGCTGTGACGCCACAGCATTCTACCAAGGGCAACAAAATGAGACTCTGTCTAAAAAATAATAATAATAATAGAAAGAAGAGGAGAGAAAAAGAAAAAAATTGGGTGTAATTAAAATCTTCTTTGTTGTCTTCATGGTAAAAAGAAAAAAAAAAACTTACAAAAGGGAGGAGAGAGGAAAAAAAATTAGGAAAAAAAAAGATGGTGCCATTGCTATAATGAAGTTCCCAAACTTCAACTAACATACAAAGTTCACAGATAATAATGAGGTGTTGCACCTGCTTATTCATTTTTCAAAGTAAAAGGGAGAGCCCGTGTTCTAAATTCACCCTTCCTAATTTTCTGGAAATTACATCCTCACACAGCATAGGAATCTTAACATAATATATTTCCTAAAGCCCTGAATTATCACCTTGAGAATTATAGCACATCCACTAAATTTTGATTAATATGTTATAATTTATTTATTTTCTGCAAAGGAGCAGGCTGTTCCGGTTGTAAAGACGCCAGGTATAATTTACAGTTAACGAAAAGCAAGAAGCTTGGGGAAGACCAAGAGAACGCTAACGAAGGGAACAACTTTTTTTCTGAAATATTTGATAGCTTGACAATATGATCACACCATCAGGTAGTAAATAATTCTACTCAAACAGGCAACAGTTCTGAATTGCTGCAATATTTATTTGCAGGCTTTTATGTAAAATGACCTCATTGTTATTCTGTTCTGGAGACTGAAGTGTCCTCGTCACCAGCATGTCTAGTGTTATTTTCAGAGTATGTACTCTGCCTTTTTTGTGTACTTTCTAACCAGACATTAAAATGTGTTTTGCCTGTTTCTATCCCGTTTATCACAATGGATAAATTCAAAATATGAAAATATATTAACGTATAGGATAATATCACTGGTAAAGTCAACTCAAGTTGTGCTCACATAAACAGAATGAGTACCATCAATGACAAAACACATAAAACAGAACCAAACATTTAAAATTCTATGATTCATTATCAAAAGGGTATCTACTAGTTCAAGTTTGATGGAAGAAGAATTCCCCATTTCCTTGTATGTTATGCATGGCAATTAAAATTAAATAGCAGAGCAATTATTCCCAGGAATCTGAAATGTCATATTACAATGAAATACTCAAACCTTATAAGGTCAGAACTATTTTATTTTAGGAGACTGGTGTCAGCATAACAAAAACTAGTTACGGCTTCTGATAATAAGGTTAAATATCAGCTAAGGTTCAAATGGCTTCTTATGAAGTTTTTAAATTAATAATGCATCACATGAAATCCTGAATTTCTAAGGCTGAATTATTTAGAGAAGCTTTTGTGAACATTATGGGCTCTGGAGACAGACTATGAGTTTGAAGCCTGGATTTTCTATGTTATAGAAAACTTAGTGAAATGACTTAATACCAGCCATATATAGTTATTGTGAGAACTAAATAAGATAGTATAAAATAAGTAATTTAGAACATTTCATGGCCTGTAGTAAGAGCTGAAGAATATTAATTGTTGCTGGAAGTTCTGTTCCCTCTCTTCTGTTCAATGGGCTTATCAGTCTTCCTGTCAATAGACTCTATCTTGTCACTTTAAAAAAATATTTATTGTTGAATTATCTATTGTTATTGTCAGCATCCGATAATACTGACAAAAATTTCTGAGTGCTAAAGCAGAACAAAAAATTGTGAAAATTCTGCTATCCACTGGTACAATCTAAAAAAAGGTAAATGATGATTTAACATTCAACATGGAAGACAAAGTCAAGAAACTTCCAAAGTGTAACTTTCTTTTGAAAATTATGGTGGGACATAATTATAAGAGGGACTTTACCTAACAAATGCAATCAGTGTGACCTGGTTCTTTGTATCCTCAATGAATCCCCAACAATAAAAGAAAGAAAAAAAAATTATGGTTTCACTGATATTAAGGGAAAAGGTAGAAGAGATAGTAATTAGACATTTTCTGTTGTGCAAAATTCCCCCCAATGACAAGAGTTAAAAATTTCTATTTAAAAATAAATGCTAGGATTCATGATTAACCAGACTCTTTAAAATAATCTGTGATGGGATTATATTTTGAACCCATTGATATTTTGATAGATAAATTGTAAAAGTCTATTTCAAAAATTTGAATCCCCATTTGACAATATCATAAATATTGGAAATTATATCTTCAGAGAATTTTACCTCTAGACATTTTTATAATGCAAATAGAGCTAGCAAACATGTTGACTTCTGCATCCTAAAATATCAAGGAGCAAAGTGCTGGGCCATGCATTTGAAGGAACAAATTATTATTTATTTTTCAAACAAAGAAAATAATAACTCTTCAAAATAACTTAAGAGGAAAATGTAGTGTGCTAACATTTTCTAAGTTAGAACTTTGGCTGGTACATTTAATTGTTGCAACAACGTTAGCACCAAAATTCAAGGCCTGAGTGAAAACATTCTGTCCTATGCAGACAAGTAATTAGCTTTTCCAAAGGAAAAAATGTTATCTTCAAAAAAGAAAAGCAAACTGCAAAAGCTCCATTTGATAGTTAATCTCAAAATCTAATTGCTCCTAATATATATCCAACTTTAAGTACAAAGGTGTATGTAGTTAAGAAATTAATTTTCTCCTTATTAGTATGTCAAATCTTAATAGTATGTTACAATAAGACAGTACAGAGCATGGTCTTACAAGATTTAAATGTAGCTTTTGAAAAAAATCTGGATTCAATAAAAAATATCTTGTAATTTTTGAGGAAATGCTTAAATTCATCATGGTAGTTCTAGAAAATGTTGATTCTAATTTATGACAAATAGCAGAAGAATATGCAAAGGATTAAAGGGAAATACGAAAGCCATGATTTATGAGCCATAAACTGGATACATATTATGACTCTGGCAATTACTAACTATGTGGTTTTATGACCTCAGGCCTATCTCTGCTTTTCAATCTCTTCATCTGCAAAATAGGAATTAATCTGCCTGATATGTTTAAATTCTTAATATTACTTATAATTCTATAATTAGCTATCATTCTATCAAAGGGGAAAAAATAACACATTTAAGTAAAGGATGTCCTTAACATTCATGGGATATAACATTGAAATAATCTAAAAATAGCATGTTTAAGTATCACATTAAAATACTAATTGAAGTATAATTACTTTTTGGAATGACTGCAGCATTTGTTATTGTTATTACCTTGAGGATATTCAGTCATTTGAAACTTACATATGAGAACTATGTCAGATATAATCATAACACATGATAAGTGGAATTTTAAAAATCGGTTCAAATACGCTCTTACGACAATTGCTTTATCATCTATTCAGCACTTGCACACAACTTCGTATCCTCCAGTTATAATAAATCAACTCTAACTCCATCAATATATTGCCTTTTTGTCGATTTTCTGCATTTTGTATAAAAATGTTGGAGCACTGAAAGGACGATACTTTCAAAAATCCTCATTCTAACATATTATCAAAATAACCTTAAGTGAGGCTGTTGTCTCATTTGCTATCCCCTTCCCTTATCCCTCCACCGGCTCAGGGCACTCATCCCAGGAGGCTCGTCCTCTTGAACTTGCTTCTCACCTTCTCTACCCTGATTTCAAACACCCTCATTAATGTGTAGGCTCTTCCCTATGTCTTTTCCCAAATGACTCCCTTAAACGTCTGTCATGTTTTGTCAATGATTGTGATATTTCCATTATTTTTGTTCTTTCTCTCGTTTCTTATCAAAGAAGCCTTGGACATTTTAATAAAAACGTAGCGTAAGTAACTACTGTTAAGAAAAAACAAGGTAAAGACCACCACAGTTCATTGGCCCACTATCTTCAACTATATTAGGAAAAAAACTGGAAAACAATAACTGAGGTGGATTAAAACAAGAGGAGATTAAGCTTAAAATGGACAATTTTAACTCGGTAACAACTGAAAGTAGTCAGTCCATTGCCAACAGTGACCACACACACGTACACATATTAAAGTCATAAAACATTCTCTGTATCACGTTTCACATAACTGGGCTCATACTACACACTTCTTTATGTGAAACTCATAAACTATGTCCACTTATACCAATATTATAGCTTTAGAATTCTATTTCTGTAAGAAGGTTTAGGTAGATCCAGTTCAGCTTTCTCGTGATAGAATTAGGAAAATGACATCGCATAGGCCAAATTGCCATGCAGTGTCATATAACAGTTCAGTGGGGATGATGGAGAAACTTAGTTAACAATATTTTTAGCCAATGACTGTCAAAGACATAGACAATGAATCCTAAGAAAAAGGTTCTCATTCTCAAAAGGTATCTTGGAGACGCTTGTAAATTTATTCCTTAAGTGAGCTGAACACTCTCATCATAACTATTTATGACACCTATCAATATTTACCAAATACAAAATTTACATGAGCTGGTAATTTTTTTTTTTTTTAATTAAAAAAAATTTATTTTTGTAGTTTCCAGTCGGGGCTGGGTTTGAACCCACCACCTCCGGCAGATGGGGTCTGCGCCCTCCCCCTTTGAGCCACAGGCACCACCCATGAGCTGATATTTTTACTATGGATAAGCATTTGTCCATTTTTTTCCTTCGAGAAATTCTTAAATTTTAATACTGTATCTTAAAATAACATTCCCTGTAGCAAAAATTATTTAACTGATGAAAATCATGCAAAAATTTTAACAACTTTTTTCACTAACGCCTAAAGATAGGAATACGTAGTAATAGGGCAAGAATGTTCCTATCTTTAGGCGTTAGTGAAAAGTTTGTAGAGAAAATATGTGTTAGCATATGTATTTCTCTTCTACCTTTAATGAAAAAAGGAGACGTGTGATCCTATTTGAAAAATGGATAGTTATCACCTAGCAACAGGAATAATGTGAGCCTATTGTTCATAATGGTTAAAAAAAAATTGGCCTTGAAATTCAAGGTCTACATGAAAGAAAATAAATCTAAACATATGTTCTATAGATAAAACATTTCGAAAGCAAATAGAGTATATATAGTTGTTTTATTTCTTAATTTAAATAAATTCTTAATTTATGGTTCTGGTGTTTTATCTGTCAGTGAAGGAGAAAATAATTTAACCAGAATTTTAAGTTTCTACAATTTTACTAAGAGGTAGAACTCTAACCCCAGGGTCCCGAACTCCCAGGCCATGAACTGGTACTGGTTTGTGGGATCTAGGTTATATGCTCGTTATGAGAATTTAAGGTGACATTAATGTTAGGGAGTGGCTGCAAATCAGATTATCATTGGCAGGGAGGTTTGACCGTACTTCCATAATATACCAACTGCTTGCACATTCATATCAAAAGCAATCCCTTCCACACACCCTAAATGGAAAAACTGTCTTCCATGAAACGAGTGCCTGATGCCAAAAAGGTTGGAGACCCCTTCTCTCCCCTACCTACCACGCATGGAAATCTCAATAGAAAATCCTTGAGGACTTTCAGAGTCATATCATGTCACTATGTTTTCACTGTTTCCATTTTTAAGTGTTTTTTTTTTTTTTCTGGTTTATTTTATTTTTTTAATTAAATCATAGCTGTATACATTAAAGCAATCATGGGGTACAATGTGCTGGTTTTATATACAATTTGAAATATTTTCATCACAATGGTTAACATAGCCTTCAGGGCATTTTCAGACATTTATATTCTACATTTAGTAAATTTCACATGTACCCTTGTAAGATGCACCGTAGGTGTGGTCCCACCAATTACCCTCCCTCTGCCCAGAAGCCTGTAGCTTTTACTTATTTACTTTGATGTCAGTGGTCATTTCTGAGTTGAAATTTAAATAAAAATCTAAGTTTCTGAATACGACAAAATGTATTTACAAAATTATCAAAAAGCATTGTCTCCTTAAACTCGGACGTGAACAACTGGTACAACCAGGTGAGGGGTGAGGGAATGAGAGTTCTTATAACAGCCCAGTGATGCTCCATGTGCAGTCACTACAGAAGTCAGATGGAGAAAATCAGAACTGAAGTGAAACTGAGACTCCATACTCACCTGGAAACATTTCAGAGTCAGAGGATTGGGGGCAAGTGCATCAGGGGAACTCTAAAGGGGAAAGTCAAGGTCCTGGTCATCCATGACCACAAAACAACACTTGGGCTAAGACAGAGTCTGTGCCCAACAGTAATCCGTCCAGATGCCTCTCCCTACCTGTGGTAATGAACGGCAAAACTAAACAGGACCAAAACTTTTACACCGTAGTTTTTTAAAATTATACAGTGTTTTATTCATTATATAGATATATTATTAACCACCACATATTAAAAGTAGTTAAAATCTGTTTACATAATTTTTGTAACTGAATTTTGGGGTAGGGTATTTGAAGTTCATACAAATTCTAATAGGAATTCTAAGTCTGTTTTCTATACTTTGTTTTCTGAACTTGAGTAACAATAGAAATGGCCATTACAGAGTCCAATGAGAGGCATCTTCACAGTTATGTTAATTAATAGTATATTTATTAAAGCCATTCAAGTGGTGCTTTTCTAAATAATTAAATGAAAAGCCTAAAAATAAATAAATTTGACTCCAATATCTTAATAAAAATTAATAAATACTCTAAATACTTAAGATTATCTCATTTGTTAGAGTCCTTCAAGGGCTACCAAGTGCAAGATAATATTTTTCATTGTAACAGCTGAAATTCTAAACTAAATTTTAATTATTCAATCCCAAACTGTCCCAATTTTGAATGAATTCTTCTGTCACATATTAATACTATCTAAATAGTACCAATTTTTCCAAATTTTATAGTTTATAAACTCTTATGTTCCCAACTCTGCTAAAAGCGAAATTTTATCTGCTTAAAATATTATTTAATGCTACTTCTCCAAAATGTTCATTATTATATAAAATTATCACCTCAAATATTCATTGTACACCATATGTGATAACATTAATTATATTTATGTTGATAAAGAAAAATCATGAAATTATGGGCACATATAAAATACAAATGTATTCATTTTCCATTTAACTACAGGGCTCAACGATAGAAATAAAAAATATACATTTTATGTGGGGTCATGGTATGTGACACACCTTTTGGAGGTGGGACATAATCATAAGATGGCGTTTTACCTAACAAATGCAATCAATGTAACCTGGTTCTTTGTAACCTCAATGAATCCCCAACAATAAAAAATAAATAAAAATATAGAAAGAAAAAATAAGAGAGAGAGAGAAAGAAAGTTATCATATCCCATCGACAAAAATATACACATTTTAAGAAAGGGAAAACCTATATTAAAATTATAATAATATAGTCCAATAATGTTTGCTATCTTATATATTTTATCTTGTGTCTTTTGTAATTGCAGAAGTCAAATGTGACTTGAATATTATAATTTTAATAGTTTTTTTTCCTTTCTTAAAATGTATATACATTTTTTGGTGCCCTCTGTATATTATCTAGTCTTGGAATAATTTACAAAATAATTTAATGAAACAGGAATATCTCTAATAGGAGGTTATATATGCATCCATTTTCAAACCTGAACATAAAATTCTCCACATAGTAGCTACCTTTTTGCATTATTGAAAAAGTTATTAAAGTCCACTTTTACCCATATTACTTACTTAACTGGATAAGTAGAGATTTTTTCTGATTAATGTAACAAGTAGTTGTGTACATTAAATAATATAACTCTCTTTAGCATTGGATTTTGGGTGTTTTTTCCCTATTCTTTTATAAGGAAGGTGGCATTTGGTTTTATTTTCTCTTATGCTGGTAAATGACCAGATCATATTCAGAATGGTTAAAGCTGTTTTGCTCGTAGATTTACATTTTGAAAAGCTATTCTGTAAATGGTGTCTGATGCCAGCTTCTTAATGGCAAATAAGTGGATTTTTAAGAAGTGGATTTAGGGTAACATTTTAAAAATGATATCTAGTATGTGTCAGAGAAAAATGCACGCATCTCACGGTGACTCATTAAGGGTCAATGACTTATCTCCCGTATTTGACTATTTGATGCTCTAATATAGATCCCTTTTCTGAAATAAAATCTAGGTAGATCAGATTGCCTCAAAGCATTGCTCTTTGGATGTACTGAAATAAAATTCTCAGCCATGAATCCTTATGAACAAGCCAGCAGATTGAAAATAAAATGATCTGAATCACAGAATCATAAAATTGTTATTGGTGGAAAGGGCTTCTTCGAGCGTGTATTTTATTCCCATGAATTGAAGGGGGTCGTATTAAACTTGCACTTGCCGTATTTAACACAAATGCATCTACAACCTCACTGCCTCACTGACACTTGAAATCATTTGAGTCATCCCTGTTTCCTTTTCCTAAAGTGCTTCTCTCTCCTCCCTTCCTTCCTCGGGGTTTCCCTATAGGCATCTCTTGAGATGATCAGTGTTTTACGAAGGAGCAAAGAGCAGGGCGTGAAAGGCAGCGTGTCTGGTGGCAATAATCCCAACATTGCAACACACAGACCCGGTTTCCAGTTTTGCCTCCTGCACTGGGACAAATGGCTCACCCGTGTTGCACTTCAGTTTTTCTCCCGGCGGGGTTGTTTTGAAGATAAGCAGCAATATGTAAAAAGCATCCATTCTATGTCATATGCTTAAAAACTAGTAGTTATGATAAAGGAGAAACAGGCACATTTTTCAAATTTCACTGACAAAACAAAGAATGCGGCAGAGATGTTGGTGGGGTGCACAGAACAGAGGCAACTGGCTTCTATTAGGCCTCAATAGCTGGGGCACACGTGTCCCTGTTAAATGCTATTCATGGAACTGATGCTTTTCATACTCCAAGATGGGTGACCAGGAGCAAAGCCGCAAAGGTTCTGGATCCCAACTAAATCAAAATCTACTCAATTTCTCAGCGCTAATGAAAACAATAAAAGCTATTGGTTTACTCAAACATCTCCCTTCTGAAATAACAGAGGAGTGAGTGATTTCACGAAATTCTTCAAGAATATACTGGAAACCAGCCTGAAGCAGTGAAGCATTTATGTAGACAGATGAAAAACTACCCCAGCTGAAAGGCTCTTCTGCCATTCAGCTGTCAATAAAGCAAGGGTCCAACCATTCTGCAAACAAGCCAATTTTATGGAGGGCAAAGCATGTGCTAGGTACAGTGTCGGGGCCCCAAGGCATCGATGCTGGGGGATATTCAAAGTGGTTTTATGCCCTGCACAGATGCAGGTCCCAAATGATGATGAGAGATGGTGGCTTCATTTTGTGTGTTTCTTTGTAAGTGAAGGCTGTTTATTATTCATCGCTTCACTAAGTGCTTAACAAATACTGACTTTACATCTCCACTTATTGATGACAAAGTTTCAGTGAAGCTGTTCTGATTGGCCTTAAGCCCCGCCATGTTTTCTAATCAAGAAGCATGAGGCTCTAGTCACGAGCTCCCTCTGGCTACCTCAGGGATTCAGAACATTCGGTCTTTTAGCACAGACACCCCTTGTAAGGCACCCCATCTAGTATGAGCTTTATATAATTAGCCCTTCCGTGTACACTAACCCCCAAACCACAGGTGGCTCCATGGCCAACAGTCCATACTGACTTTATAAAAAGATTGATTCCTGCAGAGTGTGAGCATTGTGATAACCCTACAATTCTGGGGGGACAATTACAGCCCTACACAACTGAGCAGTCGGTGAGTTCTCAGTTACTATTGCAAAGCAAATATCTCCAAACAAAAGTAGAACAAACACCTTCTATAATAACTGCTGAGAACCTGTCCTGCTCACTATGGGCCTCAGATTCTGAAAGAGTCTACCAGGATGAAATGTTTATAATGAAATTCAGAAATGTTCTTAGAGTCAATTGACAAATACACATGATATATGGATTATTTGAGAATGTCTGAATAAACACTGTAAAATCAAACTGTAACAGGTTTTAATATTACCTGAAACATCTTTATATATATTTTATATGCACATACATATCTATAGTTCAAGCAATTAATAACTATCTTAGTGCTGATATCAATTTCTTATCTTGCTCTTCCAGCAATTTGTTAAAAATCTTGGTTGTCAGCCACTGATTAATTACTTTTCTTTTTCTTTTTTTTTTTTTTTTTGTTAGCCTGATCTTGATTTTCTGGTTTTGCTGTTGTTTCTTCATTTCCTCCTTCTTTCCATTTTTCTGGTACCTAGGGACTAATAATGTTTGCAAATTTCTTCCTCTATCTCCAGTTGTGACAAGTTTGCATTTATTTCACAGCTTTCATTGCTAAAAATAATTTTCCTGCTCTCCATTTTATTCTGCAAATTAACCCCAACAACTAAAAACGCATGGATTTCAATCCCATCAGTTAATTCAGAGGCTCCATTTTCCTGTGATGTTTCCTACAAATATTTCTGGGATTCCTCCCGTGGTGCATTCCTCCATGGCTCGTCTCACCCACCGACCCACCGGCTCCCACTGAATCACCACTAGTCCACTGTCCCCCACTCAGAGAAGCTCCTGCCAGGGGCAGCTTCTCATCTAACGAGGACAGGGCATGTGGAGACATCTGCATGTCAGCCTGCGACATCAAGGGAATTACACGGCAATAGGTTGTTGGGTGGATCGGGAAGATGGAACATGGCTCTCTCCCCTAGCATACTCTCTTGGCAGGACCCCAAAACAAGTGCAACGGGTGAAAGAGAGAAGAGGAACCCAGAGAAAATAAAGCAACTCCTTCCAGGGATGCACAGTTACTGCAGGCCCCCAGCCTACACTCCAAATCTCCCAGTGCTAATCAAGAGCAGAGTTCTTCATCAGTTGCTTTCCAGAACATTCTCCCATATGCTTGAAAATTATTTGTAGAAATAATTGAAAACTTTGTTTTTGGATACAAGTCTAGATTGGAGTCCTGGCTCTAAAACTTTCGTTTACTTGGCAGTAGATCCAAGTTTTTAACCTAAGACTCAGTTGCCTCCTCAGTAAGTGTGAGTAATAATTATTCCTGTAAGATAATACATGCAAAAGGCTGACCAGCTTGCCAGGCACAGAGTCAGGAAAAGGCAGGCACCTGTGTTCTCCTAATGTGTACTGATGTCCACGTACCTAACCAATGGTGGACACAGGTTAAGCATTTTCTTAGTATGCCCCTCAGCGTTGTGTAAATTCTTGAAAGGCCTATTAATTCTAGTCAATTGGCACACCTAAATTTTACCTGAATCTCAGTTTGGACTTGATACAGTCTAAGTCCAAATTACTATTAGCATCAAAATTTCAAATTTTATTTGGTCAGGCTACATTAACATATCTCGAAACAGAACTTACTTTTCACAAATAATCTTAACTCCATGAAACTCAAAACTTCATGGGAAATAATTCCATTTAAGATACCAACACTGAACGGTATCAGATAAGAGAAACCACTAAGTACAGCTCAGTTATATAAATTTTACTCTCTCCTCCACCCAAGGCTCACAACACAAAGCCTACACTCTTGGGAAACATTTTATCCTGCACACACACATGTATTCATTTAGCACTTGTTAATGAACTTTCATTGTCACAGAAAGTGTCCTGCACTCAGAAATCTCATCAACAAGAAGCAAGACAACTTATTTTCAGGTAGGAAGAGAGAAAATTAAACAATAAATGAATGGATGGAAACAAGGAATGAAAATGAACAAGGAAATACCAGGGAATAATCAGTATTACGGTGAACTAAGTCTTGATAAGACATGACCAGGCAGCCACTTTAAGTTGGACAGTCAGGAAATGCTTCTCTGAGAAGGTTATATTTACACTGAATTGTGAATAATAAAGACAACTGGCTAAGCAAGGATGATGGGAGAGCCCTCTGGGCCCAGGAGAGAGCAGGTGTGAGGTCTCTGACACAACAGCATTTTGATGTGTTTGAGGAATTAGCAGAAGACCAGTTGGGTGGAACGTAGGGCCTCAGGGGGAGAAGATAACAAAGCTCAGGTGAAGATTTATTGAGGTGGCAGTTCAGAAGCCACTGAATGGTTTTACAAAGGGGAGTGATTTGATATGATCAACTGTGCTGAGAAAAAATTGTGGGGTTCAAAGAGTGAAAGTTGCAGGCCAGGGAAAGGCCATTGTACTTTTCCAGGGCAGAGAAGTGGGAGAATTCGGGATATGTCTTAAAGACCTAGAGAATAGTCCTTGATGTGGGCAGATCAGGAAAAAAGGAGAATGGAAACCAATGCTGACTTGTGGCTTATGCATCTGAGCAGAAGTAAAGCCACTTACAGAGACACGGGTATTCAGGGGGTCTGGGAGGAGTGATGTCTTTTGGATTCGCATCTCCATATCGAGGACCCCCCCACAAGAGCCATCCTCTTTCCTCTTTCAGGACCATCACTCCTCTTCAGGGAGACAGTTTGACTCACCTAGTTGATAAATTCAGAAGAAGCTAAGCTCAAGGAGTGGGCCCCCTCCTTTCTGTTTTACAGGTCTGCTTGGCTTCAGAAGGCACATGGTCTTAGCTGCAATAGCCAATAGCCTGTGAGATTTATAAAGGTCAGAAGGTGGGAGGTAGTTCCAGCTCAGCCTGCAAGTGGCGCAGTCATAGGAATCTCACTGTGATGAGAGTGAGACTAAGCCATGTCCTCCAAACCGGCTTAATTTGGTAACAAACCTGCCATCTGTGACTCCAGTGACCTGACTCCAGCATCTCTCTATCCATTGATTGAGATCGCAGGACAATCCGAGCTAAAACTGGGAAATGGGATATTTGAGAGAACTAGGAGGCCAGGGTTCTGCTTGGGGCATGATAGATTTGAAAGACAAGATCACTTGACATTGGCCTTGCATTCAGGGTATGCATAGAGACGCAGACTTCAGAGTCCTCACTTATAGATTATAGAAAATGCATATATGATTATATGGGGAAAGTCATTGTAATATAAATGCATATATTTGGGGAGCATTCAACGTTAATCAAAGTGGATCATAGCATCAGGGTCAATATCACTGTACATTTTTACATAGAATAGACCAGACCCCCTAAACTCCATGAGATGTCACCACACCAACTGATTAAATAGATCCTCTCTGCTGAATCATGGTACCTCCACAAGGCCTTCCAAGGATACTTTTCTTATAGATCAATCATCAGCAGTTTAAGCTTGGCTGGCTCAGTATAAATGATTTGATGCATAAAAAATTCAATTAAAAAGCCTACACACTTTACCTCTGACTCATCTAAGGTGCGCATTGCCATAGTAATTGAAGACATCTGTCCTACTGAACAATACAGGAACAGGTTCACGCAGCTGAATCTCCCACACTGATTCAATTACCACCTCGTGTAATACTGAGCTGCAGGTGAAGGACAGGGGTGTGTGAAGGGATGTTCTTATGCATGCTGTCACTGTTCCTTACTGACATTATTATTCTTGATTAAAATATATCTATTTTCAGTTCAGTACCAGAAAATATTAACACTTCCAAACTCACTTCACCCAAATTCACAATTCTATTACTGTGGATAATATTAAATAATATGATTGGCATACCAGTTTCCAACAGAATAAATTATAATTTATCTTAATTACAAGATACTTCTTTTCATGATGGTCAGTATTCCACTATCAAGTTCTAATATATCTTAATATACAAAGAAAAGTAGTTAACACAATAGTTCTTTTTAAATATATTCACAATTGTTTTCTTTCTATAAATGTAAGCTTTTTCTCAGTGTTTCTAGAGACAAATAAGATATCATTATTTATATCATTTTAGGTAAAATTTCAAAATTCCGTTTAAAATGATGATTTTCATAGATTTAGGGAAAGAAGCTATATTTTAAGAACTTAGTATCTTAAAGTAAAATCTTAGCCAAACATTGAGAATTATTGCATTTTTCTTTTCACAAGTATTATATTTTTAAACCTATCAACATCTTATGATTCGGTTTAAGGGATATTACGTGTGCATAAACTTTTGATGGTATTTTTATGCCCAAAATTCATTTGGTTAAATGCTTTGAATTTAAATGATAGAATTAATAAAATAGTGCAACATGGGAAGTTGTTTTTATTTTCAAAATCAGTCATATTTAAAATGGTATTAACTTAAAATTCTTTCTTGCTTGTAACTCTGATAGATTTAACACTGATATCCACTCCATAAGCTGTAGAATGAAGAAAAAGAAAATATTGAAGTACATGTTTGCTGCAAATTAATTAGATTATATCTGAAGAATATGGCAAATACAGACCTCTTACCACTATCTGCAATGGAGTAACGTACAGAATTGAATTTCCTGATTGCTAGACAAGCTTGTAGATTCGTGGGAAGAGGCCAGTTCAGACTTGTGTTCAAAGACCTTATTACATCGCACATAGATCAGAATCTCTCAGCTTATCCGAGGTTGTACACCCTTCTAACTTCTAATTTATAAGTCAAAAAGTGAATTAATAAGTCTTACTTACTTCTGAGCAACTGCCTAGAAATTGAGATCTCTCAACCTATCTACTGAAAAATTGCATGGCCTTATGACAACAGTTCTCAACCTGTGGGTCACAACCCCTTCGGACTGTATTACAGGGTTGCAGCATAAGGAATGTTGAGAACCACAGCTTTAAGAGAAAAAAAAAAAAAATGAAACTAACACTTGCAGAGAACACTACCCACTCTGTCTGTGATGTGATTGTTAATCCACATACAGTTTCTCACCACAAGACTCAGACTCTCCACGTCTTCCATTGATTATGATCTGTTTGCAGGTCCCTCTTTTACTGATGAAGCCGATTTCTTCTAGTCAAACAATCTATATGGGGTGACCATAAATTTCGTGTGCGGTTTAAAATAGCGTGTCATTTAGAATTGCACACACATATTATGGCCACCCTCCATGTCACTGTCCCCCCCGCTCCCCACCAGAGCTTTCAAATTACCCTTGATGCCTCTGACCCTCTATCTATACCTTGGTCACTGCCTGAAATGCCTTCTATGATGCTCTGGAATTACCAAAATAGAAATATTACTGTTTCTTTTAAACACAGTTCAGGCTATAACTTTTCAAACAAACATCCTAAAACATCTCATTTTATGGAAATAAGATAATGAAATCTAAACACAACCTTGCCTGTAAATTTCCATTCATAGATTGTTCTTTGCAATAATACCATAAACTTAGGGTACTGTACATGGAGTCATAAGATGCACTCAAAGATGTGAAGATGATGTGATCAGCAATTCTAAATTCTACTACCAGTCATGTCTGAAATGATACATTTCATATAAATAAATTACTAATATTTATTTATACTGTAATTTTGTTCAAAAATAAATACAATAAAAATTCGATGAGATTTTTTTACCTTGCCTAATTTTTGTGGTGAAGGTTTTATTTTATTTATTTTTTTTTTTTTTGAGACAGAGTCTCACTTTGTTGCCCTCAGTAGAGTATCATGTGCCATCACAGCTCACAGCAACCTCAAACTCTTGGGCTTAAAGCAATTCTCTTGCCTCAGCCTCCCAAGTAGCTGAGACTACAGGTGCCCACCACAACGCCTGGCTATTTTTTGGTTGTAGTTGTCATTGTTGTTTGGCAGGCCTGGGCTGGATTTGAACCCGCCAGCTCCAGTGTATGTGGCTGGCGCCCTCACCATTAAGCTACAGGCACTGAGTGGATGGTGAATGTTTTAATTAGTAAGTTCTGCTGCTTTAAGAATAAAGTTTTAAGACCTTTAGATTGGCTATTTCTAACATGCATTCAAATGTCTTCAGTACAGCAACATGTAACTTTTCTTGATGTCACAGAATCATTGTTGAATTATGCAATTCTACAAGGCGGAAACACGGAGATAATAATTATAATTTTTTTTTCCCGAGGGTACAAATGATTACATTACATTGTTGGCATTTGTTAGGTAAAGTTCAAGTTTTAGTTGAGCATTTCATATAATAACTTTCATTAGTACAGTTATTTTATCAATTAAAAAGAACTAAGAAGCCCAAGTGCCCATCGACCCATGAATGGACTAGCAAATTGTGGTATACATACACCATGGAATATTATGCCTTAAAGAAAGATGGAGACTTTACCTCGTTCATGTTTACATGGATGGAGCTGAAACATATTCTTCTTAGCAAAGTATCTCAGGAATGGAAGAAAAAGTATCCAATGTACTCAGCCCTACTATGAAGCTAATTTATAGCTTTCACATAAAGGCTATAACCCAACTATAACATAAGACTATAGGGAAAGGGCCAAGGAAGGGGAAGGGAGGAGGGAGGTTAGGGTGGAGGGAGGGCTATGGGTGAGGTGCATCTTAGAATGGGTACAGGCGAAACTTACTAAATGCAGAATATAAATGTCTACATACAATAACTAAGAAAATGCCATGAAGGCTACGTTGAACAGTTTGATGCGAATATTACAGATTGTATATGAAACCAGCACATTGTACCCCTTGATTGCACTAATGTAGACAGCTAAGATTTAACAATAAAAAAGAACTTTAATATATTTTATATTACTGGACCCTCAAACAGTCTTGTGTAAGAGTTACTGTTTTTTTTTATTTTTACATTCCATAAATGAAAAGGTGAGGCTTAGAGAGTTTAAGGAATTTAAACTCTCAGCCAGCCTGGAACAGAGTCCCACATTCCGATAGTAAGCCCTGGACGGACAGGTGCATGGGATTCATGAGATTTCACTGACTGGTCTTCACCCACTGTGGGCATTTTCTTTACTCTTCTACAGCTCTTCTTGTTGCCAGAGTATAGTAACAGTATTTCTTTCCGCTGCCAGCTGTCATCATCCGTTTCTACTCTATGAGCTGGAAAATCAGATAATCAAGCTTGCTGAAAACTGGACAAGAAACAGATTAAGTAGCATCTGAGGGACGGCTTCTGCTATGGAGTCAATCAAGTTCATGGCTTTGGTGCATATGTCAAAGGCTGACCATGGCGGTGGTGGCTTTTCCCTGCAGCATCTTGGTTAGCGGGAACTGAGCAGGTAAAGGGTGGCTCTGTTTACATTTTGTAAGGAGGTGCACACAGGTGTTTTTCCTCTCCACACACCAACCCCTCTGCCCGGCATCCCCCTTGCTTTTCTCCATTGCTTTCAGATGGACCAGGCATGAACACTTGGATTATTTTTAACTGTGTGGCTGTTTACACTACTCAAAGTATGGAACTCCACCTAGCGCCAGCATCTGAACTGTTTGTCTCCATCCAACAAAATAAGTACAGAAATTGAGTATTCAGAAGCACATATAGCAGTTTGGCATTGATGCAACATTTTAATCATATTTTGTAAAAGTATTGGCATGCACCAGAATAATTTTCTTTTTAAATATTGTCTCAATCCATAGAGAATTGGAGAAGCATAACCATTGGCACATCCTATGTCCACAAACAGAAAAAATAGTTTATGTAAGAATCCCATTTGGTCTGTGAGCCTGCTGAAATTTAAAACACAAGTGAATCTACCATTTTACCATTTTTCAAACTGCTAACCTGACTGACTTCTCCTATTTATTCTGGTTAATTTCTCGCATTGAGAACAATGTCCCAGTCTGCTCTGATCAAATCATTCACCTCCAAATTAAATAGAAGTTTATAGAGTACAGAAGACAGAACCTAGGATCAATCTTTTTTTTCTTCTTGATAAATCCTTTTTAAATAATTAAGTAACAATATTAGGAAAAGAGCATTAAAATAGTAACTTGAATATCACAATCAATTTTCTGCACCATTACAGTACCAAAAATACTTGGTCTATTAATTCATGGTGGGTTTTTTGTTTGTTTGTTTGTTTGAATACTTAGTATGTGTTGGGTATATGGTGCAATGACTTCAACTATAAATTTTACAGGTAAACAGGTAAACATAAACAAGTAGTTAGTATATCTGCTTTTGATGATGCTAAACATGATGGTAATGAAATATTAACAAATGGACACAAAAACCAAGGTTTTCTTTGGTTTTTGTAAAGTGAAAAATCATATAACCATCACGATTCGTTTAAAGTAGCGAAAATTTGAGGAGAATTTATATTTCAAAAAAAAAAAAAAACAAAAATGCAAGAAGATAGGATTTCACTTTGTCACCCAGGCTAGCGTGCACTAGCTCATGGTATCCTCAAACTCCTGGCTGTACTCTCCCTCTCTCCTCTGCCTTCTCAGTTGCTGGGATTACACATGTGTGCTACCTGCCAGATAATATCTATCTATCTATCTATCTATCTATCTATCTATCTATCTATCTATCTATGGGAGACAAGTTCTTGCTGTTCTCAAACTCCTGACCTTAAGGAGTCTTTCCACCTTGGCCTCTAAAAGTGCTGGCATTACAGGCTAGAGCCATGGTGCCTGGTCCGAGGAGACGTTTGTATCATGGACATTTTTATTTAACAAATATTTAGCTTGGGCCATGCCTGGCTTTTCATTTTTCCTGACACTTGGAATAAATCAATCAATAAGACCCACCAAATCTGCTGGCTCTATAAAGTTTACACTCAAGCAAAGGAAGAAATACAGAAAATGAAAAACACAAGTAAGTGATTAACATGGAATGTTAGAAGGTGATAAAAGAAAAAGTAAATCAGGTAACCAGTCCCAGGTTACCCTGCTATTAGCAGCGACAATAAAAAAGAAATGTTACGGTGATCGGGGAAGGTCTCCAAAACATGATTTTCAAGCAAAGTCTTGAGCAAAGATACAGTATAAAGTTAGAAGTACACGGTAACTTACGATCGTACTCTCTAGATTAAATTGAATGTTCACCTAAACGAGATTATAATGACTTCATTTAGCATAATATGCATGGACTGAATTTATTAGAATGCAATGCAATTCATAATATACTCAAAGAAGTTTGAGTTTAGAAACCAAGAAAAGTATGAATAAACAATGATGTGAGCTTTACGAACTGCATGCACAGCCGAGAGCTCCAGTCAGATACTACAAACCTCTCTCCAGCTTTTAAGAAAGAAATACTATATATATATATACACACATATATATATACACATATATATATATATATATATTTTTTTTTTTTTCCTAATTGAGAGAAGGGAGACACATGAGTTTCAGGCTGTCATCCTGAGGACACGTAATTGGATTTTTTCCTTTTTTTCTTTCTTTCTGGTATAGTTTTAAAGGGCAGGAAAAACTAAAAAATAAAACCTTTCCCCCTCAGGCAGTTTTTTTCTTGTGCTGAGAGGGAGGGAGAGAGGCTGTAAAAAAATAAAAGAGATTGCTAAAACAAACAACAACAACAAACAAACAGGTTGAAAAAGAAAGCAGATCGTGTTCAAAGGCATCTTAGTTTGAAATCCCATTATTCTGAGGCGTCACCAGCAGAGATTTGATGACAACCCAACACCTGAAATTCTGCCAGTGCTAATGCACCATGTCTTAGGACATGCTTACATGTCCAATCCAGGATTCAAGTTTTGGTATTAAAAACACATTATCACTTAGCATGGAGAAAAATCTAATCTTGGAACAATTGCTCACATATGAGATTAGACATTATGAGAACAGAAGCAGATTATCCATAACATTCATTTAAATCTTGCTTCAAGTGTATTATCTATACATGTAATTTTTAAGCTATGTTTACACAGCTTATGTGTAGTTATTTAATATGTGATTTTTAGATATCCGTCTTATTTTTTGTTCAGTTTATGTAAACCTTACCCAGTGCTTTGGACTCTGCAAAAATATTACATGTTATCACAGAGCCTAACATATCTAGTTTCTAACTTTGTCTCCTCAAAGGAATTCCAAAAGCTTAGTTAGATAAATTAAAATATCAAAAGTCATACTCCATGCATTTTTTTAAGACCATTTACTGTAAAACAAAATTTTCCACTTGTTTGGCTTCCATAGTATTCTAATAGAGTTTCTATGAAAACTTTGGACTTTTGAATCCAATCTAATTGGAGTGACTCAAACTTTCCATTGAACTGTCCAAAGAAGGGAAAATTCTCCTATTGCTTGATTTTTCCTTTCAACATTTCAAAAACAGGCTCAATCTAGTTCCTAAAATACCTAAGATGACAGAACATGATTTCGAGTGTTCTACAATTGTCTGTTTTCAAGCACTGACATTTTTTGGAAGAGGGAAAAGTCCTAATTTTTTAATAACCAGAGGAGTTTTGTCATGACCGTGTAGTGGTTTTCTTTCCACTTTCCAGAAAGAAAAAGAACACAAATAACAAATTAAGACAAAAACTGCAGACACAACATTAGCTGTTGAGCATCAGAATAAGGCATAACAAAGTTCAAAGACAGGGATGGGCCTGTGGTTCAAGGAGTAGGGCACCAGCCCCATATACCAGGGGTGGTGGGTTCAAGCCTGTACTGGCCAAAACAGCAAAAAAAAAAAAAAAAAAAAAAAGAATTTCAAACACAAATGCAGTGACGCACATTTATATATACTGTCCACACTGCAATCCTAGCTGTACTAAGACACCCCTAGTGCTTGGTGCACAGCTGTAACATTATAAGGGGGACTCAACTGCCAATCAGAACTTGCCTTGGGAGATCTCAGAACTCTGTATCTCTTTTGTTACTGTTTCCATGAACAATGCTGCAACTCAAGGCCTTGCAGAATTTCTCTATTACATTTAGTTATATATTGTAAGAAGGTCTAGCTTTTGTCCAGGCACAGTGGCTCATGCCTATAATCCTTGCACTTTGGGAGCCTAACGTGGTTGGATTACCTGAGCTCAGGAGTACAAGATCAGCCTGAACTAGAGTGAGATTTTGTCTGTAAAACAAAAAAAATGGCTGGGCATGGAGGCAGGCACCTGTAGTCCCAGCTACTCAGGAGGCTAAGGCAAGAGGATTGCTTGAGCCCAAGAGTTTGAGGTCATGAGTCACAGCACTCTACCCAAGAGGACAAAATAAGACTCTGTCTCAAAAAAAAAAAAAAAAAAAAATCAGTCTAGCATTTCAATAAAGCGCAACAATTTTACCACTCTCAGATTCCTGTCTGAGCAGGGTCATGAGGTAGAATATTGGAGAACTATAGCCTAAGTTTCTTCTGTCTACTCAACAATCAACAGTTTTATTGATGGCTAATATCCTTTCAGCCTCTTTTCAAAGAAAAATATTTTCAAGGGACAAAGGTGGCACCAAGGACATAATCACAAATGATGATAATTGCCATTATTATTGCTTAGCACTGAAAATGAAGACTCGGTTGCCTGATACCCCCTGAGCAGAGGTCACAAGTAACAGCAGCTTTCCCAAACTATCGTGTCTCTGCAGAACTGCAGTCCCAGGAGATGCTGCTTTCCAATAAATGTCTTTGGTGAAATACATTTTTGATCCTCCTTTGAAGAGTCATAACAAACACGCACATTTTTAAAATTCCAAGAAGTTTTGTAATAAAGAAATGTATGCACTTCCATTCTAGAAAAGAACCTACCATATGCATGATTCTCTGCTATAAGGAGATTTGGGACTTTTCCTTGGTACAAGTTGCATTGAGTTAACATTATGAGTAAAATTGTGCCTTTTAACAGTATTTATAGGTAGATAGCTTACCTTCTAATTTGAAATAATATTCATAACTAACAATGCAGGTAAGTTATATAATAGAAAGTAGACTTCCATTAACAGACCTGGAGATACTGCAAGATATGAAATGGAGCCTAAGATATACTGATGGAATCATCGATCCAAAATGTATTAAATCCCCTGTCCTTAAAAATCATCTTTCATTTCATCTTAGCTTCAGTTTGTGGCCATAATTCTTAAAAAGGAGAGGGATTAAAAACAGCGCCTCCTGGTATTTACTTAAAATGCAATAGCTATTTACAATACATGTTTATGTATTTAGCTCCTATTCTGTATCACATACTGATCCTTTACTAAGCATGTAATAACAATTACCACATTTATTTCTTACCAAAAACCACTATTAAGAAACTCCTTGTCGAGGTGAAGTAAGCATAAGCACAGATAGGTTAAATATCTCGTCCAAAGACACACAACCGGCAAATGAAAGGTAAAGGCAAGGTTTGAACTCAGGTACTACTGACTTCACCCCTCACGATCCTCACCACTCCTTAGCACCACCTAGCAACATTGTTCTACCTACTGGGACATTAAGATGTTATAATGATCATTCCTTGATTTCTCAAATGATAAGAATTTGAATCATGATTGCAAGCACGTTTAAATTCTACCAGAATTTAGAATAAGGTTGCTTTCATCTTTTAAACTATAGCAATTCTGTAGCATCGGTGAAGGCTAAAATGTCGTGGGCTTCCTTTGTATTCTTCTTAAGTCTTAAGTTGAAGCTCTCACAAGAGACCTAGTATCAAAATAAACAGGCGTACTGCTTCATAAGCTTCTCAGTCATGTTGATTTGAGTGGATAATATGTGAATCCTGAAAATGAGGGTATAAATACCCAGTACGTTGATTTCACAGATGACTCTTTTACAAAAATCTTTCAATCATTACCTTTCTGGACACAGGCAAAAGTACTTTTATTTATGAGGTTGAGATCTGCACACATAACTCAAAGACCACGTCATTTTTCCTCACTCATTACTAAAATAAAAATCAGGTACTTTCATTGTGTTTAAAGGCCTGTAAATTCTCCAAATTCTAGTCATCTAGAATATATTCTAGACATTATAAAAGCAGTCTTGGTAACACATTCATAATCAAGTTTTCTGTATCAGTATACATGTACAGAGAAAAACACTTTTCTGCATCTTAAGGAACTAAAAGTAACTCTCCTGTTACACCATTGCCTAAATGGAGATGAGTGGGAAATAGGATGAGTAGCATCCCAAATTAGATATTTTTATGGAATGAACATGGGTTAATAGATATTCTACAAGCAATGTATGAAATTGCAAAGCCAAACAACGAACATATCATACAAACAGAAAATCCAATGTGCTTTGGCACCCCACTTTAATAATTTTGAAGGTTCTTACCACCTTGGTTTGGAAAAATGGAGTTAAAGATTTTATTCATAGAAAAATACCCACGCTTATATGTGTATGTGAGAAGCACAGTCCCCTGCACCCTTGCAAGGTGAATCAGTCTCATTTGTGCTCCTTGAGGCAATGAGGCTCTGAGAAGGAACGTTTCCAGTACTTGGGCTGCAGTCACGCCTTAAGGGAAAGAGTGAGCCACAGGGCACTTGCCAAGTTGTAGCTGGAGACAAATCATCTGCCTGGGGCAATGGACCATCGCACTTAATCCCCTACCTCTATTTGCACAATAACTTTCAGTTAGTCATATAGGGAAATGGGCAAACAGAAGAGAGAGCCCAGCCCTTTGTGGTTCATCTCCATTGTTGTTTATCTCCAAAAAGGATATTCTTGGTTTAGAAAGGTGTGTATGGAGTGGCTCAGTCTGGGGCCCCAGACAATGCCAAAAGTTCTCCACACTCCTGCTCAAGCTCTCCCGAAGGCAGTTCAACTGAGTGCCAAGTCCAGGAACACCGAAAAAGTTCAAAGAGGTGCCAGCAGAAAGGTCCCCTCACAGATGAAGTATCTCAGAGACCAGTACATCAGAGAAACCTAATTCCATGAACACTGCAAATGCCTCACCCTTCAAAGTACCAGGTTGAGAGCAAGATGGCAGCCGAGTAACAGCTTCCTTACATCTGGGCACCATGAGTCTGGGGAGATAGCACTCCAGGCATCTCTGGCTGGTGGGATCCGCCTATCATCACCCCTGTGAGGATACAGGGAGTCAGCAAGAGACTTCTGGACCCCAAGAGGAGGACTAAAACAGTAGAAAAATGGCACGAGAACTTAAAGAGCAAGAGGAAATGAAAGGAAAATTAGGGCAAGGAAACAGATAAAAGAAATCACTCATGAGGAAGAATCAGCAGAAAACTCCAGGCAACATGAAGAACCAGTACAGAACAACCCCGCCAAGGGACCATGAGGCAGCTACTGCAGAGGATTCCACCTATAAAGAAATGTTAGGAATGACAGAAAGGGAATTTAGAATACACATGTCGAAAACTATGAAAGAAATGATGGAAACAATGAAGGAAACTGCTAATAAAGTAGAAAATAACCAAAAGGAAATTCAAAAACAGAATCAAATAAGAGATGAACGATATGAAGAACATAAAAAGGATATAGCAGAGCTGAAGGAACTGAAACAGTCAATTAGGGAACTTAAAAGATGCAATGGAAAGTATCAGCAACAGGTTAGACCACGCAGAAGACAGAATTTCAGAGGTAGAAGACAAAGTTCTTGAGATAACTCAGATAGTAAAAGATGCAGAAGAGAGAGAAAGCAGACCGTTCACTGTCAGAATTATGGGACTTCATGAAGCGCTCCAACATACGAATTACAGGAATCCCAGAAGGGGAAGAAGAATGCCCCAGAGGAATGGAAGCCATACTAGAGAATATTATAAAAGAAAATTTCCCAAATATCACCAAAGACTCTGACACACTGCTTTCAGAGGGCTATCGGACCCCAGGTCACCTCAACTCTAACTGAGCTTCTCCAAGACACATTGTGATGAACCTGTCCAAAGTCAAGACAAAAGAAAAGATTCTGCAAGCTGCCAGGAGTAAGCGCCAGTTGACCTACAGGGGCAAATCCATCAGAGTGACCGCAGACTTCTCTAATGAAACTTTCCAAGCAAGAAGACAATGGTCATCTACCTTTAATCTAAACAGAACAATTTCCAGCCCAGAATTCTGTACCCTGCTAAGCTAAGCTTTTAAAATTGACAGAGAAATCAAATCACTTACGGATATACAAACATTGAGGAAATTCGCCACAACAAGATGAGCTCTACAGGAAATACCTCAATCTGTTCTGCACACTGACCACCACAATGGATCAGCAGCAAAGTAAGAACTCAGAAATTAAAGGACAGAACCTAACCTCCACACTGATGCAAAAGATAAAACTAAGCAATGGACTCTCACCAAATAAGACGAATAGATTACTACCACACTTACCAATTATCTCAATAAATGTTAATGGCTTGAATTCCCCACTGAAGAGACATAGATTGGTTGACTGGATTAAAAAACACAAGCCATCCATTTGCTGTCTGCAAGAAACACACCTGGCTTCAAAAGACAAATTAAAGCTCCGAGTCAAGGGTTGGAACAATTTTTCAGGCAAATGGAATTCAAAAGAAAAGAGGACTTGCAATCTTATTTTCAGATACATGTGGATTTAAAGCAACTAAAGTCAAAAAACACAAAGATGGTCACTTTATATTGGTCAAGGGAAAAATACAACAAGACGACATTTCAATTCTAAATATCTATGCACCTAATTTAAATGCTCCCAGATTCTTGAAACAGACCTAACTCAGTCTGAGCAATATGATATCTGACAATACCATAATGACAGGGGACTTTAACACTCCTCTTACAGAGCTGGACAAATCCTCTAAACAGAAATTAAACAAAGATATAAGAGATTTAAATGAGACCTTAGAACAACTGTGCTTGATAGACACATATAGAACACTCCACCCCAAAGATAAAGAATATACATTCTTCTCATCACCCCATGGAACATTCTCCAAAATTGATCATATCCTGGGACACAAAACAAATATCAACAGAATCAAAAGAATTGAAATTTTACCTTGTATCTTCTCAGACCATAAGGCACTAAAGGTGGAACTCAACTCTAACAAAAATGCTCCACACCACACAAAGGCATAGAAATTAAACAATCTTCTGTTGAATGACAGATGGGTGCAGGAAGAAATAAAACAGGAAATCATTAACTTCCTTGAGCATAACAACAATGAAGACACCAGCTACCAAAACCTGTGGGATACTGCAAAAGCAGTTTTGAGAAGAAAATTCATTGCTTTAGATGCCTACATTCGAAAAACAGAAAGAGCATCACCAATCTCACAAGCCATCTTATGGAATTGGAAAAAGAAGAATAATCTAAGCCTAAACTCAGTAGAAGAAAAGAAATATCCAAAATCAAATCAGAGATCAATGAAATTGAAAACAAAATAATCATTCAGAAAATTAATGACACAAGGAGTTGGTTTTTTGAAAAAATAAATAAAATAGATAAACCATTGGCCAGACTAACGAGGAATAGAAAAGTAAAATCTCTAGTAACCTCAATCAGAAATGATAAACAGGAAATAACAACTGATCCCACAGAGATACAAGAGATCATCTCTGAATACTACCAAAAACTCTATGCCCAGAAATTTGACAATGTGAAGGAAATGGATCAATATTTGGAATCACACCTCTCCCTAGACTTAGCCAGGAAGAAATAGAGCTCCTGAACAGACCAATTTCAAGCACCGAGATCAAAGAAACAATAAAAAAACCTTCCAACCAAAAAATGCCCTGGTCCAGATGGCTTCACTCCAGAATTCTATCAAACCTTCAAGGAAGAGCTTATTCCTGTACTGCAGAAATTATTCCAAAAAATTGAGGAAGAAAGAATCTTCCCAAACACATTCTATGAAGCAAGTATCACCCTGATACCAAAACCATGAAAAGACCCAAACAAAAAGGAGAATTTCAGACCAATCTCACTCATGAATACAGACACAAAAATTCTCAAAAAAATCCTAGCCAATAGATTACAGCTTATCATCAAAAAAGTCATTCGTCATGATCAAGTAGGCTTCATCCCAGGGATGCAAGGCTGGTTTAACATATGCAAGTCCATAAACATTATCCACCATATTAACAGAGGCAAAAATAAAGATCACATGATCCTCTCAATAGATGCAGAAAAAGCATTTGATAAAATCCAGCATCCTTTTCTAATTAGAACACTGAAGAGTATAGGCATAGGTGGCACATTTCTAAAACTGATTGAAGCTATCTATGACAAACCCACAGCTAATATTTTACTGAATGGAGTAAAACTGAAAGCTTTTCCTCTTAGAACTGGAACCAGACAAGGTTGTCCTCTGTCACCTTTACTATTCAACATAGTGCTGGAAGTTCTAGCCAATACCATTAGGCAAGACAAGGAAATAAAGGGAATCCAAATGGGAGCAGAGGAGGTCAAACTCTCCCTCTTTGCTGACGACATGATCTTATACTTAGAGAACCCCAAAGACTCAACCACAAGACTCCTAGAAGTCATCCAAAAATACAGTAATGTTTCAAGATATAAAATCAATGTCCACAAGTCAGTAGCCTTTCTATACACCAATAACAGTCAAGATGAGAAGCTGATTAAGGACACAACTCCCTTCACCATAGTTTCAAAGAAAATGAAATACCTAGGAATATGCCTAACAAAGGAGGTGAAGGACCTCTATAAAGAAAACTATGAAATCCTCAGAAAGGAAATAGCAGAGGATATTAACAAATGGAAGAACATACCATGCTCATGGATGGGAAGAATCAACATTGTTAAAATGTCTATACTTCCCAAAGCAATCTACGTATTGGATGCCATTCCTATCAAAATACCAACATCGTACTTTCAAGATTTGGAGAAAATGATTCTACGTTTTGTATGGAACCGGAAAAAAACGGTATAGCTAAGGCAGTTCTTAGTAATAAAAATAAAGCTGGGGGCATCAGCATACCAGATTTTACTCTGTACTACAAAGCCATAGTGCTCAAGACAGCATGGTACTGGCACAAAAACAGAGACATAGACACTTGGAATCGAATTGAACACCAAGAAATGAAACTAACATCTTACAACCACCTAATCTTCGATAAACCAAACAAGAACATACCTTGGGGGAAAGACTCCCTATTCAATAAATGGTGCTGGGAGAACTGGATGTCTACATGTAAAAGAATGAAACTGGACCCACACCTTTCCCCACTCACAAAAATTGATTCAAGATGGATAAAGGACTTAAATTTAAGGCATGAAACAATAAAAATCCTCAAAGAAAGCATAGTGAAAACACTGGAAGATATTGGCCTGGGGGAAGACTTCATGAAGAAGACTGCCATGGCAATTGCAACAACAACAAAAATAAACAAATGGGACTTCATTAAACTGAAAAGCTTCTGTACAGCTAAGGACACAATAACCAAAGCAAAGAGACAACCTACACAATGGGAAAGGATATTTGCATATTTTCAATCAGACAAAAGCTTGATAACTAGGATCTATAGAGAACTCAAATTAATCCACATAAAAAAGCCAACAATCCCATTTATCAATGGGCAAGAGACATGAATAGAACCTTCTCTAAAGATGACAGACGAATGGCTAACAAACACATGAAAAAATGTTCATCATCTCTATATATTAGAGAAATGCAAATCAAAACCACCCTGAGATATCATCTAACCCCAGTGAGAATGGCCCACATCACAGAATCTCAAAACTGCAGATGCTGGCGTGGATGTGGAGAGAAGGTAACACTTTCACACTGCTGGTGGGACTGCAAACTAGTACAACCTTTCTGGAAGGAAGTATGGAGAAACCTCAAAGCACTCAAGCTAGACCTCCCATTTGATCCTGCAATCCCATTCCTGGGCATCTACCCAGAAGGAAAAAAATCCTTTTATCATAAGGACACTTGTACTAGACTGTTTATTGCAGCTCAATTTACAATCGCCAAAATGTGGAAACAGCCTAAATGCCCACCAACCCAGGAATGGATTAACAAGCTGTGGTATATGTATACCATGGAATACTATTCAGCCATTAAAAAAAATGGAGACTTTACATCCTTCGTATTAACCTGGATGGAAGTGGAAGACAGTATTCTTAGTAAAGCATCACAAGAATGGAGAAGCATGAATCCTATGTACTCAATTTTGATATGAGGACAGTTAATGACAATTAAGGTTATGGGGGGGAGGAAAAGCAGAAAGAGGGATGGAGGGAGGTGGGTGGGGCCTTGGTGTGTGTCACACTTTATGGGGACAAGACATGATTGCAAGAGGGACTTTACCTAACAATTGCAATCAGTGTAACCTGGCTTATTGTACCCTCAATGAATCCCCAACAATTAAAAAAAAAAAAAAAAAAGGTGTGTATATACTTTGCTCTATTAACGCTGATAAGGAATCTTTACCTTTTCTTTTCCTTGTTCTTGGATTATTTTTATCTGATGAGTTTGGGTATATAAGAAATTGAATACATAGATGGAGCTGGAACATATTCTTCGTAGTGAAGTATCTCAAGGATGGAAGAAAAAGTATCCAATGTACTCAGCCCTACTATGAAACTAATTTATGGCTTTCACATAAAAGCTATAACCCTGTTATAACCTAAGAATGGGGGAAGGGGGAGTGGGAGGGGGAGGATGGGTGGAGGGAGGGTGATTGGTGGGATTACACCTGTGGTGCATCTTACAAGGGTACATGTGAGACTTAGTAAATGTAGAATATAAATGTCTTTAACAAATAACTAAGAAAATGCCAAGAAGGCTATGTTAACCAGTGTGATGAAAATGTGTCAAATGGTCTATAAAACCAGTGTATGGTGACCCATTATCACATTAATGTACACAGCTATGATTTAATAAAAAAAAAAAAGAAAGTGAATAAAGACGGCTGATTGCTGCTGTGCCCCACGCGAGCACCAGTCAGCCCTTTTAAATCAATCATTTCGTCTGCGGTGCTATCTCTGTGTCATCGACTAGAGGCCCAGTGGACAGCAACATGTATGTATTTAGCATAACATTGAATTTAGGCCTTTTCCCAAATATACGTAAAGGCCTTTTTTCCTGTGAAGTTTTTACTGAACGTTGTGTGTATTTATGTGTCTGTACAAATGCATGTGTGCGTAAATAAGCTTAAAGATAAATTAGCTCGGGCTTTTAAAATTGGATCAATTAACCCTAGCATGACAACTGTGATTTTGAAACAATTTTGAAGTAAATAGTTATAAAGAATATGTATTATTTTTTTTTCCTTGTACTCATGAGAAAATTTCATTGAGGATTTAAAGACCAATTCAGAAATCCCTCAACCATTGTAAAATAAGAAAAAAGTACTAAGTCCCATTTTTGTTTCCCTACAAGTTTATCAATTTTTTATTATACTTTTCACTGTTTTTGAATACCAGAGTTTCAAGCCAAAGCCTTTATAATCTATTTCAACACAGCAAAGCTATTATCATGCCTTCTGAAAATACTGGTCCTCATGAGATGATTATATTAGATTATCTTGAAGTAGAAATCCTTTGTGTGGTCTCTTTCAAAGCAAGCGATATGAAATGGAATGTGTGTGTCTTTGTTCCATTCACTGCGCCAGAGATTTTTAATTCAACAAAAAGTCTCAAGTACTTACCCTGTGCCAGGCACTGTTCTTAGTGCAAGGGACAAAAAAAAAGATGAATGTTGTCACCAGAGTTCACACTCTTATTAAAAAATGGACAGGAAATGTTATTATACATGCAATAAAAGCATTGTGTATAAGATTTGAAAGCAGCACAGAAACGGGAAGGATCTCCCCAGAGGAACAGACAAGAAATGATATACACGATGTTATCTAACATGGGTTGTGAAGGATGAGTAAGAGTTTTCATAATACTACACATCTCATTTGTCCTTAACTATATTTAATTTCCAACTTCAGGTATTAGTACAATGAAAATGTTTCTGGCCCAACATGGGAGCAATAGTAAGATTTAATTTAATAGTTATAATAGCCTTAGAGCAGTAATAGAAAGATTTTTAATAATTTAACTTCATGATAAATACTTCACATTTTCCAAGTAAAGGCTGATAAAGAATAAATGTATGCCTAAAGCAGTAGATTTTAGCTGTTCAAAGCACTCTGAGATATTTGGAAAGAAAAAAAAAAAAAAAGAATGGTTATAACGTCTGAGTAAAAATGTGGAGGATCTATGTCACCGGACTTGGGTAAAGATCTTCATTAAGTAAAATATTTATTGAGTATCTACTCCCCACAAGGGACAATTCCAGGCTCCTAAAAGGGAGAGATGAGAGGAATTTTTCTCTCATTAAGAGGTTCACAGAGTAGTTAGAGAATTTACTAACACACGATGACGTGATTAAGGATTACGGCAGAGGTAACCCACAAAACCAGATGCAGAGACTAATAGACAGTAACAAAGAAATAAAGGGCCAAGCAAATCTTCTCAGAGGAAGGGGATTTGAGGTAAAGCTAAAGAGTGAGAGACAACCATTTAAAAGGAACTTGGAAGAGCAGTTTAAGTAAAAGAAATAGAACTTACTGGTGCTACAAGGCATGTGGCCAAATCAATTATTTGGGAAAACGTAATATATGCAGACAGGCTTTGTGAGGGATCATCCAGGAAAGAAACTCATATTTTATTTTAAGCCATTTAACTTTTTGATCACCAGGCCATATTTTATTCGTGTGCATGTGTGTATGTGTATAAATTATATCGGGTAAAATAAATTGTTAGAAAGAATGTGCATAAGCCAATCTGCATTGAAATAGCTTTTTTCTGACACAAGCCTTGTCTCTTTTATTCTTAGTGTTCCAAGTTATTTATTAAAAAAATATTATGGCCAGAATGGGAAAAAAATCTATTTAATACTACACACGAAGCACAGTTTCTTTGTACTTATCAGTTGAAGCCTTTGGATGTAAGGATCCCAAGGCCTTGTACAGGCCTGAAGGTAAACAGTGGCACGTTTGATCAGTGGTGTCCAACACTCCTCAGGGAGTGAAGAGTGTCAAGTCTGAACCTAATCCTTTAAGACACTACTTATTTTGCATTAAGATCCAGGGAAACAAAATCCTTCATATCAATGATGGCTAACATTTATTAAGCACTTACAGCATGCTCTCCACCACTGAAGCACTTGCCATGTATAAATTCATTGAATCCTTGTAGCAATCCTGTAAGGTGGAAACTAAGGCACTAGAAAGTGAGGCCACATGTGTAAGATTGGCAGCTAGTGGGGCTTCCCACCCTGGCAGTGGGCTCGAGGAGAAGTCTTCTTGCCAGCTGTACAACAGAGCCTTGCGGTTAACTATCTATGCTAAATTATTTCTAGGACAATGTCAGCTGTATCTGTAATGCCTTAAAGAGTGGTAACACATATTTAAATACTATTCAAATAAACAGAATGCATGAGGACACAGCAAAGTCTGTTTAGCACCTCTACTTTGGAGCCAGCCAGAGCTGTTTTCACTCAACAATGTAACTCTTAACTCTTTACATTATATACTCTATAAATACACTCTCTCCTATACTTTTTAAATTCTATATCCTAACCCTGCTTCATTTTAATGTATACTAAATGTAGGATAGAAAAAAAGACTGGTTTGAAAGTTTCACAGATCCAAATCCTATTGTCTGTGATTTTGCCCAAATTTTCCCAATAACCTCTCAGCTTCAGGAATCTCGTCCCTAATGTGGAAACACATAAAACATGTATTTGGCAGTCTGTTCAGATGTCAATGAGATGGTGACACAGGATGGCATAGGACACTTGGGGGCTAATATCCTCACAGGAGGGTTTTTATACTATTTAGTACCCATTTTTTTTTTTTCAGGAAAAAGGATTCCTATTACATATGGTTCTAAGCCATAATTTTAAATTTATTCATAATTTTTATTTTTAAATGTTATAATGAGTGTTTTATAAAAGACCAATTGACAGGCCAGGCACAATGGTTTACACATGTAATCCTAGCACTCTGGGTGGCTGAGGCAGATGGATTGCTTGAGCTCAGAAGTTCAAAACCAGCCTGAGCAAGAGAGTGAGACTGGATCTCTAAAAATAGCTAGTCAGCTGTTGTGGCGGGCACCTACAGTCCCAGCTAGGCAGGAGGCTGAGGCAAGAGCATCACTTGAGCCCAGGAGTTTGAGGTTGCTGTGAGCTATGGCACCATGGCACTCTACCCAAGGTGACAAAGTGAAACTCTATCTCAAAAATAATAAAATATCAATTGAGGCATTTAGATTTTTTCTACCTTTCCAATACAAATCAATACTTAAAAATCTTTATTTCCTCAGACTGCATTACTCAAAATGGAATTTTTTTTTAGGCAATGTGTATAGATTTGTTGAGAATATTGATGCATCTTATCAAACTGCCTTCAGAAAGTGTAACATGTATTGTCACCAACAACAATAAAAACAGAACCTATTTCTAGGTTCAATAGAACTCTATGACTATGCTCATATTTTTAAAAAATTGCCAACTTTATGGAGAAAGTGGTGTTTTATTGTTGTTTTTAAGTTTTCATTTCCTTGAGTACCAGGAATATGAATATTAATTAGATGCTCAGGGGATTGTCTTCCTATAGACAAAGGAAGACAGGAGGCTAGAACTGACAGGTAACTGAATACAAACCTGCAGGAGCAAAGACAGGGCCTGAGGCGCAGGCTCTGGGAACTCAAAACAGGGGAATTTAGCAGAGACAGAAACAAATTCCCGCAAAGTTGTTCTGTTCTGTCAGTAACATCAATCAGGGGCGGGGCTGGAACTGAGTGAACACTCCCCAGCCTCCATCAAGCACACGACGTTGTCAGGCCACACCTCCCCCTGCTAGACAGAAGAGCGCAGCAGCCTTGCTGAGCAGAAACAGATTTCCTTGTGATTCAGACAGGTGAAAACCCCTGGAGTATCTGTTCACTACAGGCAACTGGGTCAGTCAACTGTGGGGCTATCCATGACTGGGTGTGACAGAGGCACAAGGTGGGAAAGGCGGCATCAACCTTCCCAGACTGATCTATTTTCTGGGTGGGTCCTCCTGACTCCACGCAGCACTGGAGCAAACCATATCTGAGTAGTCACCAGACCCCTGTGATCCAGTTGCCAGCGACCTTTTAAACTCTCCCACCTGAGACAGGTGCTGACTGAGACAATTGATTTGGACCTTTTGAACTGAGACAATTGATTTGGACCTTTTGAACTGAGCCAATCGCCCGAGGAATATTCAGGTGGTGCCCTGGGTATGTGGTTGTAGGAAGGTTTGATTTTCCTTTTCCAATTGTTGCCTGTGAGTGGCAGGGTGATTTAATTGCTGGTATTTCTCCACAGCTGAGACTTTAATCCAGAGTAACTGTTTCACTTAGGTGAAACAGAGACCAGCTGAAAACAAGACAGAATCACTTAGCCCCACCACACCAACAGGTCCCCAGTTTCTCAGGCCATAGCACTTATACGGGTCCTCAACAAAGCTCCAGGGGAAAAATCAAATGGTGTAAAACAATCATGGGGTGGAATCAGCAGAAAAACTCTGGTAACATGAATAACCACAATAGATCAACCCCCTCCCAAGGAAAGATATGGCAGATGTAACTGAAAATTCCATTCATAAACAGCTGGCCGAGATGTCAGAAATTGAATTCATAATTTGGATTGCAAACAAGATTAATAAAATGGAGGAAAATTTGGAATTAGAAATTCGAGGAACAATTCAAAAGTCAGAATTAGAAATTCGAGGAGAAATTCAAACGTTGTCTCAAGAATTTAAAGACAAAACCACCAAAGATTTTGTTGCACTGAAGCAAGAATTTGCAGCCCTCAAAGATCTGAAAAATACAGTAGAATCCCTCAGGAACAGAGTGGAGCAAGCAGAAGAAAGGATTTCTGACATTGAAGACAAAGCCTTTGAACACTCCCAAACTCTCAAAGAGAAGAGCAATGGAGAGCAAAAACGGATTATTCTCTCAGAGAGCTTTGGGATAATTCAAAGACGGCTAATATCTGCCTCATTGGAATCCCTGAAAGTGATGAAGTGTCCTCGCTAGGCACAGAGGCCCTTCTCCATGAAATTATGAAAGCGAATTTTCCAGACATGCCAAGGGATTCTGAAATTAGATAGCAGACAGTTTCAGAACCCCAGCACGACTCAATCCCAGTAAGACATCTCCCAGGCATATCATAATTAACTTCACTAAAGTTCATATGAACGAGAAAATTCTGAAAGCAGCCAGACGTAAGAAATCCATTACCTACAAAGGGAACAATATTAGAATGACTGCAGATCTCTCTGCTGAAACTTTTCAAGCCAGAAGAGGGTGGTCATCGACTTAATCTCCTAAAGCAAAATAACTTTCAACCCCGGATCTTGTATCCAGCTAAACTGAGTTTCATTTATGATGGAGAAATTAAATACTTTAATGACATTCATATATTGAAGAAATTTGCCATAACGAAACCAGCTCTTCAGGATATTCTCAGACCTATCCTCCATACTCACCAGCCCAATCCTCTACCACAAAAGTAAACTCACACAGAAACTTTTGATCAAACTCCAGTGGACTTTCGAAAAACTCGATACCTCAAATTTTACCAGACTTGTCAATATTCTCCATTAATGTGAATGGCTTAAACTGCCCTCTAAAGAGGCACAGGTTAGCTGACTGGATACAAAAACTCAGACCAGATATTTTCTGCATACAAGAGTCACATCTTATCTTAAAAGATAAATATAGACTCAGGGTGAAAGGATGGTCGCCCATATTTCAGGCAAATGGTAATCAGAAAAAAGCAGGTGTTGCAATTCTATTTGCAGACACAATAGGCTTTAAACCAACAAAAGTAAGGAAGGATAAGAATGGTCACTTCATATTTGTTAAGGGTAATATTCAATACGATGACATTTCAATTATTAATATTTATGCACCCAACCAGTATGCACCTCAATTTATAAGAGAAACTCTAACAGACATGAGCAACTTGATTTCCTCCAGCTCCATAATAGTCGAAGATTTCAACACTCCTTTGGCAGTGTTGGATAGATCCTCCAAGAAGAAGCTCAGCAAAGAAATTTTAGATTTAAACATAACCATCCAACATTTAGATTTAGCAGACATCTACAGAAGATTTCATCCCAAGAAAACTGAATACACATACTTCTCTTCAGCACACGGAACATACTCCCAAATCAACCCCATCTTAGGTCACAAGTCTAACCTCAGTAAATTTAAAATTTAAAGGAATAGAAATTATTCCTTGCATCTTCTCAGACCACCATGGAATAAAGCTGAACTCAGTAACAACAGGAATCTGCATACTCATACAAAAACATGGAAGCCAATAAAGACATATATAACTCCATGGGATAGTGTGATTTACATAATTTTTATATGAATTATTTTTGTGTGGTTTAGACTAAATACATAATTCCTTTTATGGCTATGTATACATATGTAACGGGCTAATCAAGCAGTCATCCAAAGTATTTCCTAATAAAATTCAGAACGTATACATTGACATGCATATACTTATTTTAACACATTTTATAATTTTCCTTGATAGAAAATTAGAATGAACCTATTTTAATTAGAATCTAAGGTTGTACACACATATAATTTTTCAGGTGTCAAAAGACATCTTTTTATGTGGGGAACAAATGGATGTCAACAATAATACATCAATAAAATATACAATCTAGACATTTAAGATTCAAGAAAATATAACTTATTATCTTACTACCCTTAAGAGACCAAAGCATTATTCCATCTACAATACATTCTGTTCATTTTATTTATTTTTTTTATTAAATCATAGCCCTGTACATTAATGCAATCATTGGGTACCATACACTGGTTTTATAGACCATTTGACATATTTTTATCACACTGCTTAACATAGCCTTCCTTTAACACTGGTCCTGGGCCCTTTTATTTCCTTTTCAATCACAAAACTAATTCTAACATACAATGTCATGCAGCACAGAGGATGGAAACAGCTGAAGGAAGCAGATGAGAATATTTGGTACATATAGGGTTTAGTTTTAGATGCATTCTCTATTTTTATGAGGGAAATGCTTGTGTTAAGAGGAAGGGCATTTGCACTTACACTAAGAGAATAAAGAGGCAGTCTTCATCAGCACTCCCTGGCATTGAGTCAGGATTGTGAGAACCTCCAATAAATAAATCTAAAGTTACCTATAGAAAAGCTACCTGTGAATCCCAGTAAATGTGGAATGTAAAGGTCTTAGCAAAATAACTAAGAAAATGCTACGAAAGCTATATTAACTAGTGTGATGAAAATGTGTCAAACGATCTATGAACCAAGTGTATGGTGCCCCATGATCATACTAATGTACACAGCTATGATTTAATAAAAAAAAAGAAAAAATTTAAAAAAATTTAAAAAATTAAAAAAAAAAAAAAGCTACCTGCATTGAGACCAATCTTCATTTTTGTAATCAACCCCGCTCATGAATCAGAATGAAGTTAAATCCCGGTTGACAAATCTCCTTTTGCGCCCATGCCTCTCTGCTGGGGCCACAGCCTCTGGGTCAGCAGTCTTTCCCCGTCTCGGCTTCCTATTTCTCTTACAGTAAGCAAGGTTTTAAATCAGACCACAGTCTGGGGAGCTGCCAAGTAAAGCTACAGTGCTACCAAGTAATATACCCCACCGGGCCACAAAGGAATTCATTTCTGAACAGCTCATTATATTCCTCTAAATTAGCAAGATTTAAAGGTGGCCCACAACCAACCAACCAGATTATTACTTAATGTGGGTTAACATACAGCCACTTTTAAACAGTTGGCATGTTTATTGAAAGTCAATCCACTTCTGCACCTAATAAAGTTGCTATCTATTTTTATTTTTTTGCAGTTTTTGGCTGGGGCTGGGTTTGAACCCTCCACCTGTGGTATAGCCTGCACCCTACTCCTTAGAGTCACAGGTGCTGCCATCAAGTTGCTATTGGGTGTGAAACTCCTGAGATACATGGCTAGATATAAACTTATATTTAATCAACTTTTTGAGAAATACCACATGTGACATAATAGAGCCCATTTTGCAGGGCAGCACTCGCTCCCTCCCCACTTCAAACAAGAATCATTTTTGCTCAGCCAAAGCCTGGTCTCCCATTTGAGGAGCCCAGAGAGAACATGGCTTTCTTTTTACAGGACTGCCAACGTTGCCTATTTTATTAATTTTCCTGTAACGTTCTTATTAGCAGTTTCTCAAAAGGTATGGAACATATTGCCGATTAGATATTTTATCAACACTTTCTGCTAATTTCTCCCAACACTTAACGCTTAACCCATGGAGCACTACTGCTCTCCTAGAGTAAGGACACGGAATACTTCACAATAGCTTCTCCACCTACTGGTTGGGAGTTCTGAAGTTTCTATAAAGGAAGACAAGGCTCTTGTTGATGTCATTAAAAAAAAAATAAGCAAATGAAATAATAATTTTTTTCTTTTTGTAGAACACGTGAAACTTACAAATGTGTATCTGGGAGGTTAGACAACTCAGTCAGAAAGTTGGTTTGATGTTAATTAACTCTCTAAGCTGTTTTTACCCTCATGTAACTTTTAATTAATCTAATTCTTGGTTAAATTTATATCCATAATAGTATAAATCTATGCTGGTCCATTTTCAATAGCTCATCATTTAGGTAATTAACTTCAAGTTTAAGACAGTGAGTTCTTGTTTTTTTTTTTTTTTGTTTGTTTGTTTTGGCAGTTTTTGGCCAGGGCTGGGCTTGAACCAGCCACCACCAGCATATGGGGCCAGCGCCCTACCCTTTGAACCACAGGCGCCACCCAGTGAACTGTTTTTGAATATATATTTAAATGAATCATTTTTCCCTATATAATTATTATGTAATAAATTACACAGTGCATGCTACCGGCCAGAATAAAGTAAAAGTGGGGAAACAATACATTTCTTAATATTTTTAAAATGTACCAAAGTAGTACGAAATAAAACTAAGTACAAATTTTACAAATATAGTGGTGTTTTGTGTATTTGAAATAATTTATAGAAAAAAGTAATTTCTTTTTTTTTTTTTTTTTTTTGTAGAGACAGAGTCTCACTTTATGGCCCTCGGTAGAGTGCCATGGCATCACACAGCTCACAGCAACCTCCAACTCCTGGGCTTAAGTGATTCTCTTGCCTCAGCCTCCCGAGTAGCTGAGACTACAGGTGTCCGCCACAACGCCCAGCTATTTTTTGGTTGCAGTTCAGCCGGGGCCGGGTTTGAACCTGCCATCCTTGGTATATGGGGCCGGCGCCTTACCAACTGAGCCACAGGTGCTGCCCCAGAAAAAAGTAATTTCTTAAACATATAACATACAAACATGAGGAGATTGTTTTGTAACTCTTTAGAATAAGCACAAGATTATATTTTATTATAAAATAAGTTTGCAAATCCAAAAATTTTTAAAAATGCCTGTTTAAATAAACTATAGCTCTTGGCTAGGCACAGTGGCCCATGCCTATAATCTCAGCTCCTCAACGTAGGAGAACGTCTTGAAGCCAGGAGTTTTGAAAGCAGCCTAGGCAACATAGTGTGAGCATATGTCTACCAAATATTCAAACATAAAATTAAAATGTTAAAATCTGGGCTCTCAGTGATTTTGTGATGTAAGTGGAGTAAGACCTTTTCTTTAGATGAAAGCCAACTATAGTAAATGTTAAACAGGATCCTGCTTTGGTTTAACTTGAGAGAGAGCTGACCGGCTAGCCATGGGCTGTGTCCCCCCTTCACCACTCTCTCACAGGGTTCCCCAGGGAAAACAATCTGAAAACCACTGGCAATCACAGCAGTGCAGAGAAGTCTACCCACATCCCCGTGTTTCCTGCAAAAGGAATCTTGATGGCTATCCCTGTACATTCATATTATTTGGATAGTGATTTATTTATGGATAAGCTTTGATTCTAATATATATGTGTATGTGTGTGTGTAAACATATGTGTCTATGTTAATTGCACAAACCTAAGCACCAGTGGACTACAAAAGCAAACATTGGTTTTAAAGTGCTTTTTGCTTTCCTCATGTCCACGTGCAAGGGTCACACTATTAAACCTGGTTCTCTATCAACCCAGCCCTTTTATTTATTCCCATTCTAATTAAGTCAATTAGAAAAATTCACTTTACATTTGGGTTCATTAGTTTACTAATTACTCCACTGAGAAAGTTGAAACACTTTGGCAGGAATCCTGTGTGCCATTTTCTACAATATAATAGAGTCTGTTTTTGCCTTTTAGTGAACATATCTCGTTTTGGAATAGAGGAGATACTTTTTCCCAAAAAATACATGTAAGGTCAGGAATGATGATTTGAAAAGCATAGCAAAACTTAATAGATTTATGAACACCTGTGTCTGATCAAAGACTTTCATTAGGATTGAGTTTAAGACAAACAACGTGCGTACTTGTGTTCCATTTGGAAAATGCTCATTGAGAATTTGTTATATAAAATTATTTAGCTGGGTGCTAGGAAAATTGCAAAAATTGATACGCTTAGGAGTTAATAAGAAGTTAATGATGATTAGGAGCTAATTTCTCCCCATCAGGTTTGGTGAGAGTGGGGCAAGGACAGGAGACCTGCTTTCTACCAAGAGCGCCATTTAGATTAGAGACAGGAAATGCTACATGTAGTTTTATAAAGGTAATTTTATATTATTCAACTCTGGTAAATACCAAAGGCTATATAACATGAACGCAGAATAATCTACAAGTAAATTATAATGGTCTTGTTTGGATACGTTGAGACTACAGAAAGAAAATTTCAGTGAAAACCAATTTGGCTCACAGATCTTTGGATTTATATAGGACACTGAATGTACATTTTGGATATCAGATATACAACTCCTTTTTACAGGAATGTCTTGAGTTTTAAATTACATTTATTGATATGGTGAATAAACATTGCGCTTGGGTTAATAAGCATTGTAAAATACTAAGTAGTGGAAGAAATACACACAGAAAAAAATGACTATCCTTTAAAGTAGAACATGTAATAAATACTACTTTAGACCAGTGGTTCTCAACTTTCCTAATGCCGCAACCCTTTAATACAGTTCCTCACGGTGTGGTGACATAAAATGATTTTTGTTGCTACTTCATAACTGTAATTTTGCTACTGTTATGAATCGTAATGTAAATATCTGATATGCAGGATGTATTTTCATTGTTACAAAGGGGTCGCGACCCACCAGTTGAGAACCGCTGCTTTAGAGGAGCAAAGAAAAAGAATAGACCTGGGATAATTCAGACAGACTTAGGGATGAGGCACCTTTTTGTAGACTTGATAGTAACTGCTCTGGTCCTTAAATTACAGGTAGATTCAGGATGAATGAAAATGACTTCATAAGAATGCCCTACAGACAGCAAATGGATACGACCCCACAAATATTTACAATTGCAGACCTGAGTTTAAAAACACCTGTGGGCATGTGTTGTTTAAATCAGTAACAATCAAGTTGTTTGCCTTGGACTTGAGCCATGGTCGTTTGAGTTAAGATTAAGATGAATCTTCATCTCAGGAGGGCAGTGATAACGTAATTCTGAGATGTCATGCTTGTGTTTCTCACTTATTAATTGTTTATGTTCACAAAGCCCATTTGTTTGTGTCTATACCCTTCTCTTGCAGATATGGGACAAGCATGGCTGTGGTATCTGCTTCCCAGCCACCCAGACAACACGGACTCTCAGACCAGAGTTGAAGGCTCTTTCCATCAGACAAATTGATTGCAAGTGACATTTGACAAAGTGGCTAATCAGAGCAGTCGTCAGCTCCCCTCAGTGCAGACACCATCCAATCAGACCCTCACTGGCCAAGGGAGACAAAATTAGCAGAAAAGGGCCCGGAACACTCTTCACCACACTCCTTAATGAGATAAACTAACATCCAGATTGTATCACTAGATTTTTCCACGTAAGTATGTGGCCTGGCATGAATGCAGAAGTCTTTAACATTCCCATTCACACACACCCATATATGGACTGCATTCTATTAAGTTAGGCTGTTAGCATTCTTATATACACAGAGGAATTTCTATGGTGGCTACTTTCTTTCAGACTGATTTCCATTCTATAGAGAAAAGCACTTTAATACACTACAGTACACATTTCTTTAAAAAATAAAGCAATGGAATGTTTACTTTCCAATTAAAGAAGTCTAACATTGTGCATGCTCCATGTTTTCACTGTAGACCATGCTTCACTGAAGAAGGGGTAGGAACTGGATAAACCACTATGGGACTTACTAGTAAAATTAATGCGTTAGCTAAAATAAACATCAAACTAACGAGCATTCAAGTTCATGTCCCAAAATTATTCTTACCTTTACTTATTTTTATCATATGGCCTTTGGATTCTTACTCTACAGTAAGTTATAATCCATTGTTAGTTTTATTTATTTTGGTACGAAAATAGTCCCAGATTTAGCCAGTGAAACATCTGGAAATTTACCCCTGTGCTTTACTGCTACATTCCCATCATTCTTTAAGTACTTCCTCAACTTCTAGAGGATCAAGATATTCTAGGCTTATCCTTTTCACCTACTGTCCCAATCTAAGAGTTGTGGTTCTTTTACCAATAGAATAACATCTAGAAACTAAGATCAGAATGCTAGATATACACATTGCCTCTGATACGGTGATCCTAGGTTCCCTCAGCAGACAGAGCGAAGATGTAGATAATGTGGATGTGGGTAGAGTTACGGGTATATAAATAATCCAATACAAATAGCACTAAAACCAATCTGGCATTACAGGGCACCTGCTAGCCTTCCTCCTTTACATATTTGTAACTCTCCTCTTAAACAGTGAGAAAATGTCCCTTCTTATATTCTCAATATAATTAATTTGCTCAATCCTACATAGAGAGAACGTTCAGAATTGCTCGTTCATACCACTATTAAAAAACCGCTGCAAAACTTAGTGACTAGGGTGTAACATTTGTTTATAGTGCACTGTTATGTAAGATTTACGTACATGAATATAACTGTCTACTGCCCTATGATGCTTCTAAGGTTGTTCATACACACACGCGCACACACACATGCACCCACACGCACACATGCGCACGCACACACACATGCACGCACACACACAATGACTTTTTCTTCTGTATCTTTTCATTCTAGGTGTGGACTATTTTTTCTGCATATTTCCATATACAGAATGGAAATATATACTATATACTATAAAAATGAAGTGAAACTAATTCTATGTAGAGTGTTGTTGAAAATAAAAGGTGTACATTGGATAAAGTGTGACAAAGGAACATACTCGTATAATCCACACTTTTATAAAGATTTTAAGTATTTCCATCATCCCAGAAATTCTTCTACCGCCCATCTAAGTCAGAGTCCATCATCAAAGAAAACCATTTTTCTAATCTTTTTCTCCTTAGATTTCTGTTTTTCTTTTCTTTTTTTTTTTGGTAGAAATTCATATAAATTCAATCATGGGGTGTATAGTCAAAGATGATTGTTTGGCAATATATTAAACTTTGATTTTAAATGTTAATTAGGTATTCCAAAAGATATTCAAAGAGAGAACATGAACCTAATATCTTGAAATAATATAATAAAAATATTTACTAAGAGTTTGTATTTCACTGACCTAGCCCAATAATACAGGGATATCAGGAATGTTTCTGCTAACAGAGATCTTGTAATCTGTGCTATGCTGTTTATGGAGGGCAAAAATAAGTCTTAAATTCTGAGAACTTCATTATTTTCAACAACCCTGTCTATAATGTTTGTATATTTCTAAGGCTCCATGAATGAGTGTCTATGTTGTAAGGTCAGTTATGTGATTATAAAATTGTATCATCTCAACCCAGTTAAAATGGCTATTAGCAAAAGACAAAAAATAGCAGTTGCTGTTATGTCAAAGAGGTAGGAGTACTTCCATATTCACTGCAGTATTATTCACAATGTAGAATCAATTTAGATGTCCACCAACAAATGAACAGATAAATAATGTGGTGTTTATATACAGATGGAACATTATTCAGTAATTAAAAAGAATAAAATCCTGTTACTTGAATTAACATGGATGGAACTGGAGATCATTTAGTTAAGTGATATCAGCCAATTACAGACAGACAAATATCACATGTTCTCATTCATTTTGGGAGCTAAAAAGGTGGATCTCTTGGAAGCAGACAGTAGAAATATGGTTACCAGATGCTGAGAAGAGATTGGTAAATGGTACAAAAATATGATTATATAGAAGGAATAAATTCTAATGTTCAGAAACATAGTAGATGACTACAGGTAATAATTATTTGTTGAACATTTCAAAATAACAAGAAAAGAAGATTTGGAATGTTCCCAACACAAGGACATGATAAATATTTGAGGTGATTATATCCCCATTACCCTAATTTAATAATTATACATTGTATACATGCATCAAAATATCACATGCATCCCATAAATATATATAATTATCAATAAAAAATGAGAAAAAGTCAGGTATTCTCTAACCAGGTTCAAAACTTTCAAAGAATCCCATTGTCATCCTAGAACTCTTGGAAGCCAAGATGGGTGGATTTCTTGAGCAGCTCACACATTCCTATATATGACAGCAAGCCAAAGTGAGAGACTGAAGCAGTTTGGACCATGATGATGATGTGGAAAGGGGGAGAATTTAGGGAGCACACATGCGTGAACACACACACGCACACATACACATGCACACCATGGAATGAATAACATATTCATAAGGTGTCTATGTGTAACAGAAAGGAATTCTGTATTTCTGGCTCAAACACCTGAGGAATTGATGATACCATCTCTCAGGCACGAGGAATCAATAGCTAACTTTGAACTTTGGAAAAGATGAGATTTTTGTGAGCCAACTATGAGATGATATCAAGAATATATGAAACAGATCAGCCCGGGAGTTTTGACCTGCTCCGTTTCCGACCTGGACCAGTTCACCCCTCCTTAGGCAACGTGGTGGTCCCCCGCTGTCGGGAGGTCACCATATTGATGACGAACTTAGTGCGGACACCCGATCGGCATAGCGCACTACAGCCCAGAACTCCTGGACTCAAGTGATCCTCCTGTCTCAGCCTCCCGAGTAGCTGGGACTATAGGCGCGCAACCTGGATGGAAGTGGAAGACATTATTCTTAGTAAAGCATCACAAGAATAGAGAAGCATGAATCCTATGTACTCAATCTTGATATGAGGACAATTAATGACAATTAAGGTTATGGGGGGGGAGCAGAAAGAGGGAGGGAGGGAGGGGGATGGGGCTTTAGTGTGTGTCACACTTTATGGGGGCAAGACATGATTGCAAGAGGGACTTTACCTAACAATTGCAATCAGTGTAACTGGCTTATTGTACCCTCAATGAATCCCCAACAATAAAAAAATAAATAAATAAATAAATAAAATAAAATAAAATAAAAAAAAGAATATATGAAACCATAGCTCAGAGGAGAAATCTATGTAAATCCCTCTTGGTGACTGGGAAGAACCAAACTATTCACGGTGTTTGAAGGCCACACAAACACAAATAACAAGAAAGATCACCTGGAGGAGAGGACACTGCAACCAAAAAGCTGTGGGTTTAGTTATGAAACCTGCGTCTTCCTACATTCTGGAGTTGATCAGAGGAGGAAGAGTCAGTGAAGAAAGAAGACTTACCATATGGTCTATAATCTAAGAAAAGAACCAGAGCAGGGTGCACTATAGAAACCAAGAGGAGCTGTGCTATAAAAAGTGGTAGATATTGCATTGTGGCGGGCGCCTGTAGTCCCAGCTACTCGGGAGGCTGAGGCAAGAGAATCGCCTTAAGCCCAGGAGTTGGAGGTTGCTGTGAGCTGTGTGAGGCCACGACACTCTACCGAGGGCCATAAAGTGAGACTCTGTCTCTACAAAAAAAAAAAAAAAAGTGGTAGATATTAACTGTGTATAAGAATAAGAATTTTCAACATGGAGGCCAAGGTAACCATTGAGCGCTTTCAATGAAGCATTGGAAATGGGAGCCAAATGGGAGAGTGAATTGATCATTGAAGAGTGGAGAAGATTAATTGGAGGAAGCATGTAAAAATAACACAGAAGACGTTAAACTATGAAACCAAGGATAAAAATACAGGCGATAACTACAACAGAAGCAGTAGGTAAGAGGAATATTTCATTTTTATATAAGAGATGAAAGATACTGGCGTAAGTTTGGATGCTTCCTGGAATTTAGCACTACCATGTATTTTTAATCCTTTTTTCTTAATTTCCTTTCATCATCCTGCAGTTTCCCGCATGACTGTAAAATTTCCTAGTTTTTTTCCTTCTTTTTTGTTTTGACATAGCAGTCACTTATCTTTTGCTGGATACAAGATCTCCATTCTATTCACATACATTTTCTACCTGGCTGAGTTGCCTCTCATTCTACAGTTGATTTCACACGCATGCTTGCTTACATGGTACCTACGTGTGGTCTGTGTTATCTCCCCTGCAGGCCCCCACCCCTGGTCCTGAAATACGAAAGGCTGCTGGCTCCCTGTTTGCAATCTGGAGCCACGCATAACCAAGAGCAGGCCAACGAGGGTAAGGCCTACAAATGTTTTAATACCATTCTGAGTTCTATAAGACTTATTAACCATAGAAAAGAAAGCTGGAGGTGAGGTTGGTGACTTTTTTACTTTTCTCAATTTGGGGCATGGGAGTCAGTAAAACTGTGAGAAAACACATATTTTAAGAGATGCTTTGCTGTCACCTGGGATTCTCTTTCCAGGGATATTTCCCTGAATTGCCTTCATGCGGTTTGGATATTTCTGAGCATGAATTCTGAAGAAAGTACTCCCTACCATTTTTACATATGCTTCTTAGGAGTTTGACATACACTGACGTGTCATGCTGCTTGTGTCAGAATTCTGACATCTAGACCCCAAAGCTCCCTGAATTAAACCATGACTGCCTTACCTTCCCTGACAAAACTGAAGGCAAGAAAAAAATTTTGCATGGAAGGCCTGAAATTAACATGGCATATTTGACCTTTGTAAATTAGATGTGATGTGAAGACGCTAAGACTTAGCAAACCTTCAGAATCTAGCACCTTGACAATGACTAACCAGACAATATTGCTGGTACCTTCTGTAGATATTGAACAGTATCTCTCTGTAAGTGAATATTTAACTCTGGCTCATAAGGCAATGATAATATCAAATCATTGATAATCAATTATTTTAAAAAGTATCTCTTCAATTGAAATATTTATAACACTGAGCAACTTTTTATTTCTCCAGTTTCCTTTCTGACGTGAATTCATATAAGTCAGTTCATCTCAAACCAGCCTTACTCATGGGATCCCCATTTCCATTTTGTCCCCTCCTTAGGCAAAATGCAGGCTGGCAGCTATCAATAGCTTGTATGCTAGGGATGATCCTAGTGTCCCTGTCATGCTGCACAGATCAAGAACCTGAATTAATATACTAACCCCTGAAGTGGTACAGTGACAGACACCAGGTCCTCCTCTAGGAGGAAACTCACCTTCTCATTTTGCCCTGGGTGGGAAGAGGCTGTAGGATATGATAGTTTAACACGTGAGCCTTGTATTCTTGCTGGGCTATGTCACCTCTGCCGTTTCCTAGGTGTATAACCTTTGAAAAATTATTTAACATGTCTCAAACTCAGTTGTACAAAGGCTACAAGTCTAGTTTATACATGACCATGTCACTTTCTTCCTTTGTAATCCCTAAGTAGTCCCTGTTACCTCCAAGATAAAGACCAGTCCATGTGGCCGAGATGCAGGTCTCTCCCACCTTTCCAACCTGCTAGACCCAATCCCTGTCCGTGGTTTGCTGTGTGAACTTGAATAAGTCCCTGGCTTTTGCTCACTCCAGTTTCCATATCCAGAAAATGGATATTCTGATAATATATACTTCACAGAGGTATTACCATAAAACAACATCTGGTTCATAAAAGTGCTCGAGATAATACTAGCTGCTAACATCAGTATTATTTTTATTATTTTTGTCACCTTTTCACATGTATGTCAGAGGTTAGTTAAATATGCCTCTGGGTTTCCCCAAATGGAAAATTCCCAGGTCTCATACAGAAACAGGCCATGGGTGAGTGCAGAGAGATTCCAGAAAAGCATAGTACTGTTTTATGTGGAAGCACGAATCATTTCCAGGCAGGGGTACGGTCCTTGTGAGATTGAGAGGGTTACAGCCTGGGAGTACCCTTGCCCAAAGTTCCTTGGACCATGTGGCCTCCCCACTTGGCCAGGGCAGCCGGCTGCTGCTGCCAACCAGGGAAGGTCAGCAGAGAGACTTAGAGCTTACTCAGCTCCAGGTTCAATCACATCCTTGTGATGTTCAATAAAGCTCATAAGCAGAACCGATCACTGTCCTTGAGTTGCGTTTCCATCCTCAAACCCAGCTTGACACTTTGGTAATACCTCTCTCAGCCTTGCTGACCCACCTGCCTAAAAGGCCTGCCCCCTTCACCTGCCTTTTTCCCTTAAATCCCTGCCATCTCTTATTTTTCTAGTAACTAAACTAAATACTTAACTTCAGGGAAATCTGCCAACAGTAAAGCCGGATACTGATATGCAGTGATATTTGTCCTCCTGCCATTCATTTTTAAACCTGTTTAGAAAATGCACTTCAGCAGATCTTTGTCCCTGGACAATTTAATTCCTCTCTGAAGGGCTTTGACTGTTCTTCAAAACAGCCCTCTCAGCTTCTGAATCCAGGCTCCACATCAAATATTGTCGTTTATAACCTTAATCACAAGGTCTCTGTCCTTCCAGACTCTTGGACCTAAGGATCATTTGGAGCTTTCAGCTGTGTGTATAAACTTCTTCCAATTCTATTACACAGTAGAGTATACACGGATCTGAAAGGAAAATGCTATTATTTTCTTGTTTTATTTTGGATGTGAATTAGAAAAAGATAGTATTTTTCTCTTGCATCTCTCGGTGGCTCACATTCTAATTTTTGTGGCTTGAAAACAGGAACTCTTATTTTGGCATCTAAACATAGCATCCAGCCCATTGTAAGATAACTAATATGCTCATTACCTAAACAGCAAATAGATGAATATATATGAATGGAGGGGTGTTTTGTCCCTAAGTCTTGTTTGCCTTCAAGTACACGACAGAAATAGATAAAAATGATGGTGTCTAAATTCAGATATAACATGTCTACGTTTCTTTCTTTGCAATCGCATTTTAATGGAAGGGTTGTTAAATGTTTTATTCTCTGCTAAGTCAAATTTTCTGTCATATTCAGAGCTGGCTAAAGGAGATTCTGCAAAACTCAGAGTATACACAGGTTACAGTGCACTAAGATGTCAATATTCCTACAGCTCTCCCTCATTAAATCCATTTTCCTAGTGACTTGGACTGTGCATGATTTATTTTTTGAAAAAAGTCCCCACATCGTGCTGGTGTCAGCAATACAGCACCTGTTAGTCATTGTGGACCCGGTTCACCTCCCTAAGCTATTGCTCAAACCCTGACAGGTGAGGCTTCTGACAGGCAAGCTGAAGGTGACGGGGAGGGACGTGTGAAGAGCATTCGCCTCTGCCAGATTGCGTGCACAGGCCCTGAGGATGCAAGGTCACACTGCCAACAGCCACCATGGGTGTGTGGGCTGCAGTGCCCTTAATTGGGTGCACATGCTTTGGCATTGCTGCTGCTGATTAGCGCTGTGTGGGCCAAACAGCACCAGCCTGGAGTGCAGCACTTCCAGGGGAAGAGCATATGGGAGGTGCAGATGTTCAAAGGGTGGCTTCGCCCCACGTGCAGCAGCATCCTTCCTTGAAGAATGATCATATCCTGTCTTGAGCAAGTATATGCAGAAAGAATCCAAATAACAGTGCTCTCTGAGAAAGGGTCGAATACTGTCCTTTTCAGAGACTCCCTGCTTGGTTCGCCAATTCAGCCCCACGATTTCCAACAAGTTGCCCTTGAAACATACAAAAGCCACCTTTCTCTTCCTGTGACTGAAAGAAAAGATTTCAATAGTACCTTTTTGCCAGACATAATCAAAGATTACCCCATGCGGGACAAAGTTCAAGCAATGCAAATATGACCAGGTCACAGAACTTATCACTGTACACTATTTCGTTATTTATGACTTATTCATTTCTTAATTCAACCACTTGCGGAAGCATCTACAATAGACCAAAAATACTAAAGAGACAACAGACCTAAAATGAAGGCCAAAAATCCAAAATTCATTTACTTACAAAGGGCACAACGTGGCAGGCCAAAATGTAAATTAGATGACAGCTAATTAATTAGTCCCCTCGCTCTTTTAATAATTAAACGTGCATACTGGGCCTCAGTTTTCTTCTACAGAGCTAAACCTGTTCAACTAAATGATTATAAATGCCCTTCTATCCCTAAAATGGTATGAATTTATATTCTTTATCTTTCTCATCATGTAGTTAATTTATTCATCAATGCATTCATTCATTCATGAATCTTAAAGCCTCTTCCGTGCCAAGTACAGTTGTAAGTGGTGGAGACGCTTTGGCTGTCACCCACCTGAATTTACATTCTGCTGCAGTGAGCCAAATTTTAACATACAAGCAAGTGAATAACCAATATTGTGTCAAGGAGTCATCAAAACCGTAAGCAAAAGTAAAACAAGGAAATAAAATAGGAAACAGTGGTCAGTTCATTTACCAGGATAGTCTAAGTACGTGTGGCTATCAACTTTTAATGGGGAGATATCAGCAACAGACACATATGCTAGTCAATTAACAAGATAATTTTGATAATTGCTAAGTCATGGAAGAAGCCCAAGTGCCCATCGATCCACGAATGGATTAATAAATTGTGGTATATGTACACCATGGAATATTATGCAGCCTTAAAGAAAGATGGAGACTTTACCTCTTTCATGTTTACATGGATGGAGCTGGAACATATTCTTCTTAGTAAAGTATCTCAAGAATGGAAGAAAAAGTACCCAATGTACTCATCCCTACTATGAAACTAATTTAGGGCTTTCACATGAAAGTTATAACCCAGTTACAACCTAAGAATAGGGGGAAGGGGGAAAGGGAGGGGAGGGAGGGGGGAGGTGGGTAGAGGGAAGGGGATTGGTGGGATTACACCAGTGGTGCATCTTACAAGGGTATATGTGAAACTTGGTAAACGGTCTGTAAAGCTAGTGAATGATGCCCCATGATCATATCAATGTACACAGCTATGATTTAATAAAAAAAAAGATAATTTTGAATAGTGATAATATCCCTGAATGTCTTTTTTAAAAAGGGGTAGGATGATCTAGGCTATTGATCACTTTAAATATGTGTTGGCTTTAAGAATGTCCCACTCATCTCTCTGCTACTGTGGTTTGTGCTGAGACAGAAGGCCCAATCTGCCACACACCAGTCATCAGGTAAAAAAGTGGGAAGTTGAGCTGAAAGACATACGTACAATTACATTTTCTGCTTTGCTGGGGGTGCATCGCCATACTCTGCTGGCCAAAGTAAGTTGAATACAATAATCCTCCTTTCAGAAGGAGGATGAGAAGTATATATGTGTGCAAAATAATAAATCATATCATAAAACTTCAAATGTTTTTGTATTTATCCACATTCCTAATGCTAATTTTACTAATATCTCAATGGATTTGTCAAAAACCTTTCAACACTGAATGGTGAAATGTATTGGATAATCTATCCATTTATCTTATATTCCTCTGGAAATCTCCTTCCCAGATACTTGTGTCTGCCTACCTCAGCTGAAACAGTTGTTAATAGTAAGATATCCTGTCAACATTTTTTTTTTTTTTTTTGGAGACAGAGTTTTACTTTTTCGCCTTTGGTAAAGTGCTGTTGCATCACAGCTCACAGCTACTTCCAGTACTTGGGCTTAAATGATTCTCTTGCCTCAGCCTCCAGAGTAGCTGGGACTACAGGAGCCCGCCACAACACCTGGCTATTTTTGTTGCAATTTGGCTGGGGCCAGGTTGGAACCCGCCACCCTCGGTATATGGGGTTGGCACCCTACTCACTGTCCTGTCAACAATTTTTACATTAGATTTGTTCTCAGATCCCATCTGTGTCAAAAGTTCATCATGTAGGTGGGATACATTTTATTTGCACTAATACAGCATGAACAGAGTTGAGCCCCTTTAAGATATTTGCATACACACTGTATACAGGTAAGAAATGGAAATTTGTATTTGTAAGTAGAAAAGGAAATTATAGATCATTGAAAGCAGGAGTTTGGGAATGAAATTTAAGTTAAAACTCTTTTTTTTTTTTTTTAAAATAGCTTTTGTGAAATGCCTTTTGGGACCACATCTTAATGTTTTTTGTGTCCAATTATTTTATTAAAATATTAGTTTCTTGCTATAATAGATTATCAACCAGATTAAAATATCTAAAGCTGTTACTTTATATTTCCTGTCTTAAAGCATGATGATAAAATATTTCCCAATCTATATATTTCATGTAGATACAAAAATATATAGATAATTCTACTTTTTCAGTACAGAATACTTAAAAATTGTAAAATGAACACAAATAGTTGTCAGCTTAATTATTTATAATTATTCTAAGCTAACAAAAAATACTGACTGGTAGGTTTTTAAATAGTTTGTGTAAGTCATAATCAAAGTTCGTACATTTTTTTCCTACTCCCTATGAAGCAGATGAACTCAAGTTGAAATTTGCTAATAGAGACGGCATGTCATTAAAATAAATTTGTATTGTAGTGAATAAGTTATCTAAGAACAATTACCAGATTATTTACACCAATTATTACACAATGGTTTCCCTTAGATCCTTCATAAAAAGGCAGCTCCACATGTAAAAATTTATTATAAGATGCATTAGCACTTGATGATAGATTACATTTAGAAAATTACCAACTAGTTTAATATATTAAAGTTATAAAAATGCAAAAGAAATCATCCTAATTGGAAAACACACAATTAGATTTCAAATGTTCAAATTTGTCTTCCTCAATTAATGACACTTTCAGAAACTCAATTTAGCTTTTAGCACCAGCCATACTGATTAGATTCTCCACCATACACATAGGGTTCAAGGGTCATCCAGAGACTTGGGTAGAGTTTACATATAGAATATAGGGTTCCTCCCTGCTTTCTGAAGCTATCGAGGATTTCCCCCACCCATTTCTAATGGTTGCGATTGACTTCAACTTTGCCCTCTTGTTTAGTAAGCCATCAAAGGTGAGATATTTTATCCATGTATTAGCCACTTGCTATAATCTAAATGTGTCCCCCCCAACTCCATTTGTTGAACCTTAGTGGCCCAGGTGACAGTATTAAGTCATTTTGTTATAAAAGCAGAGGGACCATGACACCACTCAACAAGTGTTCAAGTTAAAAGCCATAACACCCAATGCTATTTCCTTCCCCCAAACATTGACTCCTACTTATTACCTGCCTAACCATGGCTTTCCAAAACATTAAATAATTATTTTCTTATCTATGAAAAGATCAGACCAGTGACAGATACTAGAACCTCTGTTCTTCAACTTTAGTTGAGAAAGTGAAAATTTTAAAGACATTCTTGCTGCAGCCTATTTTTAAATATCATCTCCTCTAGCCTTGCTTTATACATATAATCATTTTCACCACTATATGAAAACCACTTTTTTTTTTTTCTTTTTTGCTGTTTTTGGCTGGGGCTGGGTTTGAACCCACCACCTTCAGTATATGGGACCGGCACCCTACTCCATTGAGCCACAGGGACCGCCCTATAAAAACCACTTCCAAGCCAAGCATGATAGATCACATCTATCATCTCAAGTCACTTGGGAGGCTAAGGTTGGAGGATCATTTACAGCAAGGGGTTTGAAACCAGCCTGAGCAACATGATGAGACCCCAGACCCTGCAATAAAATAATTTTTTTAAATATTTGCCAGTGTGTTGGCTTATGGTACCCTCAATGAATCCCCAACAATAAAAAAAAAAAAAAATATTTGCCAGTGTGGCAAAACATACTCAGTCCCAGCTACTTGCAGGGCTGAAACTGGGCGATCTCCTGAGTCCAGGAGTCTGAGGATTCCATGAGAAATGAGTTTGCCACTGCACTCAGGCCGGGGTAACAGAGTGAGTGAGACCATGTCTTTAAAAAAAAGCTCTTTAAAAAAGAACCAACTTCATTTTTTAAAATATTGCTATGGTGTTATAGTATTGAATGAAAAGATTACCTTATTACAACAATAGTAACAGATAAGAAAAGACATTGATTTTATGGCAACTTCAAGGATGGATTTAATAACGAAGAGGAACAAGGCCTGAGTGCAGAAGGCTGTTGCAACAATCCTAGAAGGGAACAGTTGTTTGATAAGGGCCTAGTATTTCCAGGCAATAAGGAGTCCATAGTACAAAACAAAATGATTATCTTAACCAGTAATGATGCAACAAATACACAATTTAAATGTGTAGAATTTCAAAAGACAGTATCTTTTTCTATGAAAATAATACCATATACTCTTTAAACTTGAAATTTAAGACTATGGACTAAAGTGCCTTTTCAGATTTGTACATCTGCCTAGAGAAAGAGGTCCACCACTTCCATTTCCCCATTCCTATGTAATACCAGTAATATTTAGAACTTAAAAAAAAAACTACATTTTTAGTTCTTTAAGGTATTTCTCTACTATTTCCCACAGAGGTTGCAGTAGTTTTCACCATGGAGTACTATGCAGGCTTAATAAAAAAAGACAATGGCAATCTAGTATCTTTTGTAATAACCAAGATGGAACTGGAGATCATTCTTCTAAGTGAAGGGTGGCGGGAATGGAAATATAAACACCACATGCTCCGAGTACTAGATGCAAACTAGTCAATCAATACTTACGGGCAAACAGGGGAGTAAAACTCAAGAGGAGTCAAGCAAGTGCAACAGAGAAGGAAAACAGTGAATTCACACCTATATGATGCAATGCAATATTCTAGGAGAAGGCCACACTCACACATCTAATTTAAAACGCACAAAAGCAAATTATGTAACCAAAATGCATGTACCCCTGTAATACTCTGAAAATTTAAAAAAAAAGCTACAAATAGAAACAGTAGTCATGTAAATAGGTCTACTATCTTTTATGCACACACCTCTAATTTACTTTGAAACATTAGCCCATTTCCATGACAATAAACAGTTAAACAAGTAACATTTTTTATTTTGAAATATAGTATTTTTAACCCAACATTTACATATGATTTTAAAAGAGACGCATCAGGTAAAGCAGTTATTTTTAGAATAAATTCTAAAAATAAATGATTTGTTTTATAAATTAATACCTGAAGTTAAAGTCTGACCCTGCAAGGACTTTTAAAATGATTTTTATAGTCTCATGTGTAGTGAAATATCGTATGATTGATTGATTTGGCCAATTTGAGTTAGTAAAGATACAGAGCTATAACATGTATTCAAAGACACGCAGTTTTAACTTTTTCAAGAGTACTTAATAAATAAACCTAAGCTAAAAAGTACTGCCTAGGAGGAGTCCCCAGGAACATGCTAAAAAGAATATCAACTGTGTTTAAAATGGTACTTTCAATGTACTTGAGGATGATTTGAAGTCATTTCATCTCTTTCCCAGATCTCATATGCATCTTGTGTTTACCTAGGAAATCCTTTCTTTAGCGAATAAATCAAAAGCAAACTTTTCTCTAGTTCAGCATTAAAGAAGTTCCATTGTACTGCCTATGATCCCACATTAATTTAAAAGATTTCATCTTTGGAACTTTCTAGGAGAAAAATAGACTCGATTGCAAATGACTACAATATATTAACAATCTAAATTGTGATGTGCTAATAAATGTAAGCACATTTAACATGCACATTTAACATTCAGAGAAGTGGTTGGCTATTTGGTTGCATAAAATTTCCACATAGCTCTTCAAAAGGTGGCCTGCACCATGATTTCATACAGGAAGAAAAAGTTCTATTAGAAAGAAAGCAACAATACTAAGTTTAGGCAAACTAATTCAGAAACTTCACTGACAAATCATTTAGGAATAATTTAAGTTTTATTACAATGAAAAGGGAGACCAATTTATTCCTTTATGACCATCCATGATTTTTTAAAATCTCTTCTAAAGTGTATACCCCTTTAATGCACTTGAACCTTTTCCATAGCTATACTGTCTTCATTATTCTGAAATGACTTTGAATATTGCTTTTCCAAAGATTTAAATTATTTGTACACACACAGTACTTCACAGAAGACCAGTCAACCAGGATGCATGACCAGTTATTACTGTCATAATGTGAAAGACATCCGGAACAAGCCTTAAGTAAGGTCATGGTATATTTCTACTTGAAATGGAATGATTAGTATTTTTTTACTTTTACTTACTATGGTTTCTTCCGAAGAAGAATTTTCACTGCTTAATCTTTCTTATTTCATTTCATGCCGAAGGCTTAGAGTTGAGTGTTGCCTTGAGTCAAGGTTCGTATTATTCTATGTATCACACACATGAAAATGATTTCTTGAACTTATTTTATTTTCCACTATTCTAATTTTTTTTTCTGGTCTTGTATAATAAGCCAACCCTTCATCTGGAAGTTCAGGAAGCCTGTTTAGGACCCTATGCTTAGTGCTATCATTTCTGTGGCATCACTTATCACATGGTATTGTCATTGTTGAGTTGATCATTCAGCTCTCTGAATAGCCACAATGCCCAGGTAACAATACCTGTCTCTGTAAGCCCAATACTTTGTAGACTCAGCACATGTTAGTACCACAAAATAAAGTGCTGTACAATATTTTTGAATGACTGGATTTTAGTTTCACAGATTTATTTTTCTCCTCATTTTATATTAGCTCAATCAAAAAGCTAATAATGTTATTCCAGTATTTATATTACTGATCTTAGAAATCTACCAACATTTTTTACTCTTCTATCCTTTCTAAGCTATCTGCAGGCTATCATTTTCTTTCTACAGTATACTACATTTAACTGTTCTAATGGTCTAATCCAGCGGTTTAGATTAATACAGTTAATCTGACCCACAGGAACTATATTAAAGGGCCGTGGCATTAGGAACCACATTAGGATTCAATCCTAGTTTTAATCTCATATCTGTAAGTACAATGCATTTCATGACTAAGATTTATATTTGGAATTTTATTTTCACATTTTTTATCTTTTACTTAACCATTTTTATGATTTTCATAATTTTTATAACTATTTTCTGACCTATTTTGAACCTTCTGACATGTTTTCTTCAACTCAAAACACCATCGCAATTCAATTACTTCTACTTTTTCCAATTTAAAATAATCTCTGTGTTGAATATATTATTTTTCTCTGACTTTCTTTGGAGAATGTGCATCACTGGGCTTTTAGAACAGCTTATTTCCATTTCATAACTCTTAAATTCTGCCACCTCGTCTCTCACTGAGATTTTTATTCATAGAAAATTTTGACACTAAGCCCGATACATTTTCATGGACGAGTATTATAGTTAGAGAGCGAGAGGATTTTCTGTATCTAAAAAATGCCCTGACCTGACAAGCAAATACAATCCCTCTCAAAAGTAATATCTTTATACATATCATCTGTATTCATTGAGATATATAAAGTGTAAATAATCAATACTTAGGAAAATAAAATCTATATTGAAATAAACATGAAGTATATCAAATTACGTGGTCATATACATAATCAATTTTAAAACATATATGTAGGTTTTGTTCTATAATTATTTAAACTTAAATGTTTAAAATTTTTAATTTTGTGTAATCTTCAGTCATCATTTTCTCTATGATTCTATTTCACTACAAAAACCATAGGGTCCTACTTACCTGCAGGTTCTACTCACCCTGAACATACTATACTCAGGGGCGTTAGTTTTTAAATATGAATACTGAAATTTTTACATCTAGAATTATTGTTTACAGTTTCACAATAGACCTAAAAAATCATGTGCCTTAGAACCAGAGGAATTATTTTATTCAACCTGTCAATTTCAGGTATATAAATCTTATTATTCTTCCTCTATAAGTAAACCTACTATAGTCAAAGAAATTAAGGGACTTTACAAAGGTCATTCAATCAATATTAGGACCAGGCATCTGGCTAATAAGGTCTCTCTTAATCCTAATCCCTGGACAACACTTATGAAAAGACAGACTCTCACTTTTTCACCCTCGGTAGAGTGCCATGGCATCACACAGCTCACAGCAACCTCCAACTCTTGGGCTTAAGCGATTCTCTTGCCTCAGCCTCCCAAGTAGCTGGGACTACAGGTGCCCTTCACAACGCCCAGCTATTTTTTTCTTGCAGTTTAGCGGAGGCTGGGTTTGAACCCACCACCCTTGGTATATGGGGCTGGCCCCCTACCCACTCAGCCACAGGCGTCACCCTGAACAACACTTATGAACGTGAATTCTATGCATCTAGTTCACCAAACTTCTTTTGGAACTTTTTATATTTAACTTGTACTACTTAGTATTTTGAAACTTGGTAAAATAATTTCACATTAGTTTTTTGTATTTACCTCTACTCACCTCAGAAACTCATTCATTCTTTCTTTTATCCATAAATGTTTATTGGCCAGTTATTATATGCTATGCATTGTGCAAAGCAAAGAAGTTAAACATGAGCCATCATTAACAGCTCACAGTCTAGTGAGAGATGCAACTGACTAAGCAATATGGCTTAAAAAGCTTTCCGAGGCCTCCTGGGCCAACATTTTAAGAGCATCAGAGAGCCATCTCATTGAAATGGGGATGGGAAGAAAAACAAGGACAAAATAAGACCTAAAGGATTTACTTGTGGACACTTTCATTTTTCTGTTTTGCATCTATTTTTACAAAACAATAAGAGCGAAACATAAGCTATTATCCAAAAAATTAAACTTTGTTAGACAAAAGTGACCACCAGTGAAGTTGAAGAAGTGTTTGACAGGCAGCACCATTACCAGTATTCCAGAACACTGGAATTCTGGAATATTCCAGAACACTTTTTCCATTTGATGATCAAAATCCTTATTCTGTGTGCCTAAACTCAGTGGTGGGTATTTCATTCCACAATCTATGACCATGCAGTTTTGAAAGCATGTTTTTCAACATCTACAATTGCTGACTATTTATAAGATTATTGGGAACATCACAGAAATGAACATAGGTGGTAGGATTTTCCAAGTGTGCATACTTCAAGATTTTAGGGGTAGAATCTGTCTCTACTTTTTTTTGTGTGTGTGTTGTTTCAGGTTAAAGCCACCCACCAGTATACTGGCACAATATGTTTAAGACAGTAGCCTTCAGATCCTTTTCCTAGATTCCACTGGTAATTTCACTCTGATATCCTATTCGTGCAGTTGAGATCACTATACCCTAAATGCACTAACTTAACTTCTGCTCACTATAGGATTCACATATTACTTTACTTCAAAGCCATCATCTTCTCTAACCTCCCTCATTTATTTTGGTCATCCTGATGTGTCATTAACATGAAGAACTTAAAGTTTCAGAGAACGCATTTCCCATACCTTATTTCAGATTAATTATACCAAACATTACACACGTTCAAATTTCTACTTCCTTCTTTTCTACTTTAAGACCTGTGCTAGATTCTTTATAAGCCGTAGACATGTGCGCATATATTTTAAGTGTTTCTTTGTGAGGGTGAGCCACGTATGTGCCTTTATGTAGTGTGCACAGAAACATACACACCTGTGAGAAAAGACAAGAGATGAAGTAATTGAGGCAAAGAAATATATGATTTTCATGTTATAACTCTCTGCCTCTCAGCACTGACCAAAATTATGAGCATCCAATAAAAATTATTCCAGTGTGAAATATGGTCCTTCCTCTATTACATGAGACTTCTACATTACCTATCCAAAAAGATAGAGACCTCGAACTTTGACAATTATATTAATATTAGCTACTCTCAGCAGGCTTCAAAGTACTCCTCTGATCACCATAATTACAATTTGGGGAACACTACAGTATACAAATAATTACATTCAGAAAATTATAAACACTAGAGTCATTTGCATTTTATCATGTGTTCAATTTTCAGGTTCATCTTCTCTGAATGCTTTCCTATATACAAAAGCATCTGGGAAATGTCTCTGTATTTGCATGCTTTGTGTCTTTGTTCTTCTACTGATAATACACAGCTGACACTTGGTAACTACAGCATTTTTTTTGGAGCAGCAAGACATGTATACACATAAAATGAAAAGGAACATATAATAATTAACTAGGAGTTGAGTTTAAGGTAATAGAGTAAGTCCCTCTAACAATGAACATCTGAGCACTCAGAGGAAAGCATGCAGTGAGTAAAAATTGCATAGGGCCCATGGGCTTTCCAGAAAGACTTTGAAATCCTTTAGCTTGCATATGAAAATTTATTGCAAATGGATTTTTACAGCACAGGGATGTTACTTAAAGAGCAATTCGAGTCTCAGTGTGATATTTAGAGTTCATATTTTACAAGCTTTACAGTTAACTTCTTTTAACTTCTAGGAAATACAAACATAATGCAGTCTTCTAGTTGAATGACTGAATTAGCCTGCTCATTATTTATGGTTTTAAAGACCAATCCAGCAGCACAGCAGAAAAAGCATAGGATTTTCTGTCAAAGCACTCAAGTTTCTGTCTTACATCTACCTCTTTGCCAAAAGTCCCCAAACAAGTTTCAAAAGTGCTCAATAAAATGGAGGAATAATAATTCATCTCTCCTAATAGGGATGAGACCATATGAACATGAGTAAATGCTCAATGAATCCCAGATAAATTCTCAACTTAGGAAAATATCTATAAATAAATGTGCCTCCCTTGAATGCTGCATCATCTTTCAAAGGAAAGAAAAACCATTTTTTAGAAAAACTTTACACTGTGTTATGCCATAATAATTTAATTAAAGCTCACAATTTGATTTATAGTCCTTATTAAAATGGTTTAGATTTTATAAGTTTTAAGTATTTGGAGTAGCAACTTGACAAAATCCGCTATAATGAAAAAGGAAACAACCATATTCTTCCTATTAGATGTCTGTAAATTTTTTTTCTTTAATCTGAATAATTGGCATATGTTATCCATGATTTTTTTAAGAATAACTAAATTTCTTTGAACCTAAGAGCTATTCACAAGACATTTCTATACAATTCATGTGATATTAGGCAAAATACATAAAGTTTTCTGTATAATTGTATCCAAACATTTGCCAAATCTAAGCACATGGTTATATCGATAAGGATCAAATAATAATATAAATACACTGGGCAGTGCCTGTGGCTCAAGGAGTAGGGCAATGGCTCCATAAACCAGAGGTGACAGGTTCAAACCTAGCCCCGGCCAAAAACTGCAACAACAACAAAATATATATATATATATTAAAATTACACACACACACAATTTTATCCCAGTTTGAAAATAGCCATCATTCAGGACACTTGTTTTAATTCACAACATCAGCATTCTAATATTAAATTTCTGAAATTTAATAGCGTAATCCGTGCCTGGGCCCTAACCTCTAAGTTAAAACAAAGACCAGCGGGTGGCGCCTGTAGCTCAAGGAGTAGGGCGCCGGTCCCATATGCTGGAGGTGGTGGGTTCAAACCCAGCCCCGGCCAAAAACCACAAAAAAAAAAAAAAAAGACCAGCTTTGGTGGCTTTCTGTGGGAAGCATATTGGATGGGTAGTTGGCATGATCTGAGGGACCCTTTATACAAAATAACTTTAGGAAGATGATTTAGAAGGTGAATCTGAAGCAGGAAGAATGAATGAAAGAGAGCTGAGTTCCCTGAAGACTGTCCATGCCATCAGGGCCTCCCATCAAGCACACAGTAGTGAGCTGTAATAATCAGAGGCAGACAACTTCCTTTCAGGAAGTTGCACAGAACAGCCTTCCTAGCCAGGGAGTGACTTGAACTCATTTCCACAGATCTCCACTCCCTTGACACAGAGTCTGAAGTCTTCTCCCTCCTCTGTTTTGGTAACCCATCAAGAGTCTTGGCTCCATTCCTCAGCATCTGACGCAGCTTCATGTGAGAGACTCTCCCCATCTCCCTGACACTTTCTTTCCTCAATGCTCTCCATGTCTTATCCCCTGTTACAGGAAGGGGATTCAGAAAAAGTCTAAAGACTGGCCACCTAAGAAGTATGACTTTATCTAGGAAACTCAACCATGCAAAACTCACATCTTGTCAAAGTGAATCTCAATTCAGAGAATTATAATTTCTAACTGAAATTCTTTATAGATCTATGGTGTGGTTTAAAGAGTGCCCAAAACAGCAACACCAAACATCTCACCTCATTCACAGCAGATCTCTTTGGAACTCCAAATTCCTTCCATTAAAGTTACCTCAATGGTTAAAGCATTTCCTCTACAAAGATAGCATGTTAAAAAGCTCTCCTACCATCTTTAATATAAAGACCATCAACTATTGCCTGCCCTATAACCTATTGTCGCATATTAATTTTGTTGCTTTTTTAGCTAAGCTGTGCAAAAATTGGATATAGAACATTGAATTTGGGGTGGAGGCCAGGAATTTGTGACAGGTTTGTAACTAAGAAGGTTAAAATGGAGTAAAGGTTCACAATGGAGAGTTTTGAAAAAGAAAATAAAAGCCTCCAAAGGGAACTTTGAAAATGATAATTGAAAACTGGATAATTTTATTAAAATAACTTGTATCATGGAGTGTTCTCTTAAACACAAAACTCATTTCTAAAGAGAAACATGACTCTTAGTAGGAAGGTCTTTTAAGGCCCCCCAAAAGCAAGATGAAGGAGAAGAGGGGGAGGGAGGGGGAGGGAGGGTCAAGAATGGGAAAATGGGGGAGGATGGGTGGAGGGAGGGTAATTGGTCGGATCACACCTATGGTGCATTTTACAAGGGTACATGTCAAATCTAAGTGTAGAGTATAAATGTCTTAACACAATAATTAAGAAAGTGTGGTGAAGGCTATGTTAACCAGTTTGTTGTATTTCAAATTGTATATAAAACCAGCACATTGTACCTCAAAATGCATTAATGTACATAGCTATGATTTAATAATAATAATTAATAATAATAATTTAAAAAAGCCTTTGCTATGTTTGCATAGATTGTCCACAGAGATGTGGCTTCTTTGATATTGCTTGGAATGATTTTCTAAACCATTAAAGAGTTAAATGCTTTAGATTAAGAGTTGCTAAACAGAGACTAATTTTAAGGGGAGAAACATGATCAGCTTCCTATAAACTGTTCATACCCCAGGTCAACGTGGGCTTCACGTGGAAATCACACTGCTGAGTTCGCAGGGCAGTGGAGGAAGGGGCTGCGGTTACGCTCCACCATGGTGGCATCCTTTCAGTGCTGTTCTTTTTTATTCAGAGAAGTAAACTTTTTCACTGTTATAATAATCAGGCTATCTTTATGACTGCTGATAATCAACTAAAAATACTATTAGTCTATAATTTCATTTTCTGTAGTACTATTTATTTAATTTCAGAATATTATGAGATATACATGTTTTGTCCATTTACTTTGTTTTTGTACAGATTTAATCAACACTATACATATACGCATGTCCTGGATAGCATGTGCTGGACCCGCTGGGTCTGAATTTACCCATCTCCCCCTCCAGCTTGATTTTCATTGAGGTTTACTTCCATCTGTGCACCTCACTGTTGATCTCTTAGTTCCAATTTGGTATTGACCACATGTCTTGTTCCTCCATTCTTGTGGTATTTCACTTAAAGGAATGGTTTCAAGCTCCATTCAGATTGTCAAGTAAGATATTAGATCACCATTTTTTACGGCTGAGTAGTACTCCATAGTATGCATATACCACATTTTATTAATCCATTTATATGTATTGGTGAGCACTTGGGTTGTTTCCATGTCTCTGTGATTATGAATTGTGTTGCTATAAACATTCAAGTACAGGTGTCCTTTTTATAAAATGACCTTTTTTACCTTTGGGTAAATACCCAGCAGTGGAATTACTAGATTACATGGTAGATCTGCTTAAGTTCTTTGCGGTATCTCTATACAGTTGTCCATAAAGGTTGCACTAGTTTGTAGTCCCACCAACAGTCTATAAGAGGTCATTTCTCTTCACATCCGTGCCAGCATCTATTGTTTGGGGACTTTTTAAATACAAGCCATTCTCATTAGAAAAACAATGTCATGCTCACATATCAACAGACTCAACATTGTTAAAATAGCTACATGACCCTAAGTGATTTGCAGGCTCAATGCAATTCCCATTAAAATACTAATTCCATTTTTTGCAGATCTAGAAAAACATAACTTCACACTTCCTATGGAACTGGAAAAGACACTGAGAACAAAAAAAAACACCTTATTTAATAAGTGTAAAGTGCAAAGCATCACTTTATCAGACTTCAAGCTATGCTACAAGGCTCTAATAACCAAAACAGCATGGTACTAACAAAAACAGAGACATAGAGCTATGGATTAGAACAGAGAATCAAGAAATAAATCATCCTCTTATGCCCATCTGATTTTTGACCAAAAAAAAAAAAAAAAAAAAAAAAGTCTGAATAACAGTTGCTGGCATGGATATGGGAAAAAAGGAAGTGTAGCACTATTTCAACTTTATTTTGTGAATTAATAGGAGTGAGGAAAGAGAGAGAATGAGTTGTATCATCCCACAAGTCTTGAGTAATGCATTTTGAGGAATTAATACCTAAGACTGACTGAAATGACAAGTTAGGGTGGTTAATTTTACGTGTCGAATCAGTTAGGCTATGGCACCCAGTTATTTGGTCACACACAAGTGTAACTATTACCATGAAGATAATTTTTAGATGTGATTAAAAATTAAATCAGGAGATAATCCAAGAAAGCATATATGCCCTCCAGAATGTGAGTGGGCTTTATCCAATCAGTTGAAGGCAACGGTAATGTAAAGTCTGAGGTTTATTGAAGAACACAAAATTTGACCTCAGGATTCAACATGGAAACTCTGCCTGTGTTTCCAGCCAGCTGGCTTATCCTTACCCTTGTCCTTGCTGTCATGAATTTTGACTTGCCAGCCCCCACAATTGCATGATCCATTAACTGAGTAACTCTGTAGCAGAGTTGTAGCTCATTTTCTTCTTTCAAATAGACTTTTTCAGTGTCCTCCTGATAACTGTCCCTCTTTCTCTTTTGCCTCAACCCACCAGTTTACTCTCTTTATTCTTTTAAAATAATATTCTGAAAGGCATCCCCATTCATAATTTCCTTTCATCATTTCTTTATGCATACAGGGTAATTTCTAATTCCTACGAATATAGCATACAAGACATGGACACTCTTGCTATTCCCCTCTTTTCCTGACATGAGATATTTTCTGCATTCTCTTTCCAGCCATATAGAAATGTTTATGTATCCTCCAAATTCGTTATACTACTTCTACATATAGGGCTTTGCCATACTCTGTTGTCTACCTTCAAGGACCTTATCCTACTCCACTTGCCTGCCTAGAATAAACTTATTCATCTTTCCTAATGGAATTAAGACAACATTTTATTCAGCAGCTCAGCCCCTCTTCACCAACTGCACCCTCTGGGCCACCCGTCAGTCTGTGTCTCTGATTGTTCTTCACATCACTATTGTTCACTCTCCTTGGCTAGACAGTGATAATTCAAGAGCACAAACTGTCTCATTCCTCTCTGCATCCTTAGCACCTAACCCAATAGCTTGTCACTGAGCATACCCTAAACAGGATGGCGCTGAGAAGTCAATAGCTTTACTATTTTGGTTCAGCGATTTTGAAATTAAAGTTCCTAATAGCTTGTGTAAATTATCATCTATCTTTAGGTATCTCTTCAGAGTTTAAACTATACAAAGCAGTCCTTTTTTTATTTGTTCTGGAATACAGAACAAATAATTTACAATATGTAGCATTCAGACAAAAATATAAATGAGCATTCCTACTTAGGAATAGATGCTTCTAGACTAAGAAATGCATTTCCCAGATTTATACTGACTCTAAATAATTTACACACAGAATATATTAAAATTCCAATTGGCAATTTTTAAAATGCCCTGACATTTTATAGGGTCATTTTCTTTTAAAAGCATACTGAACTTTACAAAGGAAATGAGCATGATGATCACTTTTGTAAGTGTCTTTTTTTTTTTAATGTAATATGGTAGTACAGAACTAAAAGTGACATTGCATTTCCAGAACAGCATACTTGACTTCTAGCAAACGAAAAAAACTGAAGCCCAGAGCTTTTGAGTGACATGACCAAAGGCCCAAAGCAGGTTAGGAAAGTTTACCTATAACCTTCTTGTTACTCTTACAGCAGTTACCCGCCTATTATTCCAGGGGTTAACATAGGCAACTTGTACTTAAAGGAGTAATTACCCAACATCCCTTTAGTATTACATGCAAAGAGATAAATTCTTCTGATATTTTTCTTATTGGTAATTTTAGACATTTTTCTGCTGTGAAGTCTAATTCATTAAATTAGCACTTGCCTATCAATTTTTTCTAAATTTAAGCATCAATGAATCACTAGTAAGTACTGTAAAGACCTATAAATCATTTGATAAATCCTAGACACCAAAACAAATTTAAACATCAGCATTTTAAGGACATTCCAAGTATTGACTTTTCCGTGAAACTAATATCATACAGACATAAAATTTAAAGACATGTCTTTTTTGCACTGTCTTTTTGGTACTGTGGATTCTAATAAATACTTAAAATAGGAAGCCAGCACATATGATGAGTATCTTTTTTCTCTGCACACATCTAAGAAGATGAAGAAAATGTAAACACATTCAAAACGATGTTGCCATCTTTTATATTTTGGCCATTCTCAGAACATTTCCAGGACTTTTGGGAAAAGAAGGATTATTTTAACAGGAAAGAAAGAAAGGAAAATGTGTATGTTAGAAGTGATATGGGTGAGATGGAGCCCTAAGGGCAATGAGGGGAAGCAGAGGGAGGTTGACAGAGGGGAACGGCGTGAGAAACTGAGGAGAGGGAAAGGGAGAGATTATTTCTTTAGGAAAGGAGTTTGAGGTTAGCAGGAAGACAGCAAGGAAAGAGGATAGGAAACGCGTCTCTTCCAAATTCCCGGACATCCTTCAGAATGGACTTTACTCATACAAGTTCACTCTGAACTTGCCATCCTTTCCTGTCCTTTTTCTCAATGAGACAAACCTTTGAGCTTTAGCTTCCTTGCCTCGACTGTAGCTGCACTCCCACTGGTCCCTAGGTTTGGGGCTGCCATTTTTATTTCCTGCCATCTCTTTCACCACCAATAAACCCAACCCAGACAGAAGGAAGACATTGCTCTAGGCATTTAAAGTTCTCTGTCCTTGAAAGTATTTAAATGCATAGGGACAGTCAAACAAATGCCTTATCTTCTTCCTTCCTCTGCACTGGTCCAGCCCATCCCTACCTCCCCTTCAATGGAAGGCCAGAGATTCTTCTTTGACTATTCTCTTCTGTCTCTTCGAGAAAAAAGAAAATGGGACATCCCCTTAGAGTGCCACCTCTCAATAGAGACATCCTTGTTGGCAAAGGGTTTTACAGACTACTCTTCGTATCAATTGATTGAGACTTTAAAAGCTCTGAGATTGACATGTCATGCATTCCTACGTAATTATAGTGTGTCTTGAGTCAGGTTGTAAGTTACAAAGCCAAAAGCGAAGTGATTTTAGCAATTTGAAATGTGAAATGACTTGTCTGGAATGTTCCTCTTGGAGACTCACTGCTGTAATGAAGCAGATTTTCTTTCCCACGAATAATAGGAAAAGCCAGAAATTTACTCAGTATTTTAAGACATATTTGACCTAATTCTACTTCATTATAAGTAAGCACGACAATGGCTTCAGTGTTAAGTATGACTACAAAAATCATTTTAAAATATGAATACAGCAAGAAATTGAGGAAATTGAGCTATTAACATTAAATAAATGCACATGTAGAATATGAGGACATTTCATGTATTTACAACAGTTACTGCTGTAATTTGTTTAGAGTACTGTGCAATAAAAGAGCTTAGGGCAAGAATTAGATAATGGTAGAATTAGAAAATCCTTCACTTATTTGCACATTTAAAAATCAGTGTACACCCCAACATACGGTGCTCAAAGAAATTCAATGCTAATATATGAGAAAGAATGGGACGTTTTCCCCTTCCCTTTAACGATAAATGTGACATTATCTTCCTTCTTTCTGAACTCTAGGAATAGACCTGAAGTTCATTTTTGTCTTTAGCATGTATTTCACAGACTAAACGTGAACTTTGTCTCATGCTCTCTGCTGGGAAAAGCTCCAGAGGAGTGTCTTCTTCCTAGATGTGTAGTGAGATTTAGAGCAAGGTAAACACCGATCAGCAGCCCTACATGCTCATACAACTCAAAAGGTACAAGATAACGTAACATCTTTCTCTTTCACAGCCCTTTCCCTCGGATACTCTCTGCCTTTAGTGATGGTGCTCCCATAGAAAACCTAGGAATCATTCTCCCTCTTTTCTTACTATGTCTAGTCCCTAATAAATCTTTGAATTTACTGTGTATCCAATCAAATTTTCAGCATCTCCCCTGTGAAAAACTGATCTCCAATTTACATATTTGCTTTTTCAATCCCCCCCCCCCACAAAACCATCAAAAGAATCTGATCTTTCTCATATGCCACATATGCTCGATTTTGCCTTTTTCTGCATTGGCAAGTCCTTTAGTTTAATAGGATGTTGGTCCATTTGCATTTATCTCCAATTATGAATGTGATGCACAATGTTTGAACTTTGGTCTATTATTGTAGGCTACAGGTTTTCTCAGATATCCCGGGGGTACAAAAAAAAATGTATACACGTATTCTGAGATCTTTCTGGAAGTAAAGTCATTACCAAAAAGTGTACAAAATGCGATAAAATGTGTGTGTGTCCACTTGACCAGTAAAGTAACTTCAGTCCAACTTTAAAAAGTAATACACAGGTAATGTCTCTTAAAATGTGTATAGTTTTTCTTGGCACCCTTTATATATAAAACTTTTTCCACCATATGGTTTTTGGTGTCTTTTTATTCCCACTGACAGTTTAGGTTCATTTTTGGTCTCATGGTTACTTTTATAACTATAATTTTACATAATATTCTAACATCTCTCTCTAGTTTCTCTATTCTGAGAGAGAATTTAGGTATAATATTCCCACCCCCAACTTTATGGCTTATAATACTATTTTCTTAATGTTAATCTTTATGATATTTAAGTATTATAATACATATATTACCTGATATTTGTGTTTAAATTTTATCTTTTACCCTCAACTGTATAAATACACATCCTTACACAACCTTCTAACATTTCTCCTCTTCCCACCTCCCAAGCCCAGATTTTTAAATGTATGTACCCCATTTCCCCGAAAATAAGACATCCTCAAAAAATAAGACCTACTCACAGGAAAGATAAGATGTCCCCTGAAAATAAGACCTAGTGCATCTTTGGGAGCATACCTTAATATAAGACACTGTCTTATTTTCGGGGAAACAGGTAGTATATTTCATATAATCTGAAATAAAAAAATAAAATAAAAAAGGTATGTAGTTTTTATATTGTCAAGGTTTAGAACATTCACATTCTTTTTTGTAACTGTGATTCTCACACTTGGTATAGTTGTTTATCTCACAGTGAATGGATTTACTGCCAACTTTTATTTTATCTATTATTGGCGGTATTTATCAGCATGATTTCATCAGGAACCATGGAAACTATATTCACTGATTTTTACATATTCAAAAAAGCTTTTCTGCTGCCTTTGTTTGATAGACATTTTTCCTGCTTGGGTCTAAACTCCTAGGCTTCTATTTTTTCTTTGATAATTTCATAGACATTGTTCTGTTTTCTTTTAGGTACTGACTATTGCTATAGCTAACCATCAGACAAAATTAAGTATGTTTGGCTTTTAGACAATTTGAACTTTACCTGTCTGCTTAAGCAAATATCTTTGACTTTGGAATTTAGTAATTTTTCTAGACTTCGTCTCAATTGCAATTACCGCCTGTTAATTTCTCCTGGAATATGCTTCGTGGATGCATTCTGTAGATTCATCCCTTCTGGTTTTCTGGGTAATTTTCTTCATTTGTATTGCTCAAAGGTTTTCTGATCTATTATCTTGATTCCTTGGTTCAGAGATCCCAGCAACACGAATTCTAGATCACCTCTCTCTTTTCTTTAATCCTCCCTAACTCTTCATTTCCATCCTGTTTCTTCTCCAGACTGTCTTCTGGTAAACATTTTTTATCTGCCATTTCTCTCTTGTTCTTTTCCTCATTTTGTTTTCTTGTGGTGTCACTGTAAAGATTTCTTTTCAATTATCTCCTCAATTCCTAGGCCACATATTTGTAATACAGGCCATGTTCCAGACAGATTTTCAGCAAAATTCTTTATAATTGAGGATTTCTAGTGCAATTTTTTTTTTTAGTTTTGACTTTTCTCTAGCCAGTTTCTCAGCAGCTCTGATACTGATCATGAGGCCTAGTCACCCTCCATCCATCTGCCTCATGAAGGCCTCCTCCCATACGCCTGACCTCACCTACATTTACACAGTGTCAAATGGAGTCCAGGAAAGTTCCTACCACCTGCCTGAGCACCCTGCCCTTCCCCAAAGAGGGGATTAGTGTTTTGTGTTATAGGCTGAATTATGTTCCCACTACCACATTCATACCCTGAAGTCCTAATTCACAGTACCTCAAATGCGACTATCTTGAAGACAAAGCCCTTAAAGAAGTAATTTAGGTCAAAGGCGGTCATTAAGACAGGCTCTACACCAGGATGACTGGTATCTTTATAAGAAGACGAGACTAGGACACAGGGACGCATAGAGGGAAGACCATGTGAAGGCATCCACCTGCAAGCCCAAGAGATAGACCCCAGAAGAAAAGACACTCCCCAGTTATGACAAAATAAATTTTCTTATTGAAGCCACCCAGCCCCTGGTGCTCTGTTATAATAACCCTAGAAAATTAAAATAGTATGCTTCTCAGAATGCGCTTCCCGGTTTAAAAAGCCGTACTCCCCTGAATTTTCTGAGATTTGTAGTAACTAAATCATCTCTCAGTGTCTCCCCAGGTCCCACTATGATCTTCACGGCATTTGGGAGCTTTTTCTCCTATAGTGTGTGTTGGGGTTACCAGTGTCTTCTCCTGTTACCCCAAAAGGAGGGGTTTTCAGTCTCTTGTATTTCTGTAATTAGAATTCTGTCATTTTCAAAACACAAAGGAGGCAAGCCCGTTTGTCACTTGCTTTTTAAATTAAGAAGTCAGAAAGGGATTTTAGGGCTTTCTTAACTTAAATTTTTTTTTCTTTTTCAGCTAAAGAAACTTGGGTTTCAACGAATGACCACCTCTCCTGGTGACTGGAGGTGAGACTTTTTTTAGAATTGGTCATATCTGGTGACTTGCTTTTTTCAGTAATGTATAAGAAGGACAAAATAAAGAGGAGAAAGAAAAGGCAGGAGGAACCAGGGGAAAAATGAGTTTGTAATAATTATTAAGAGGCAGAGTAAACAAATTAGAGGTACATAAGGAGATTTCCAGGAGCTACTGCGTACCCATTTGTATTTCTGACAAGGAGGAGAAAATACGCAAGGTGATGATTTTATAGGCTTTTTCTTAACAATGCTGCCTTCTGTGGGGAGAGCCATAGAATAGGATAAAAAAGTCAAGTAATTGGATTTATTCAGGGCTGCAGCCTGGCTATACAAGCTCCACAGAGACAGAAACAGAGACGCAGATCAATGTAAGGAATTAATTTTAACAAGGAAAAAGGAAAACAAATTTGAATGAGGAAAAAAGTCAACATTGAAGTTGTCCTATGGACTGACACAATATAATACCCTGTAGAGTTCTTTATGTTTGTTGCTTTTATGATACTTCTTCCTTAACTCAAATTTTTATTATTATTATTTTTTTTTTTTAAGACAGAGTCTCACTCTGTTATTGTAGGCTGGAAAGCCATGGGGTCAGTTTAGCTCACAGAAACCTCTAGGCTCAAGGGATCCTCCTGCCCCAGTCTCTCGAGTAGTTGTGACCACAGTCATCCACCAACAACAGCTCAACAATTTTTTTTTATATTTAGTAGAGACCCAGTATCCTTCTTGCTCAGGCTGGTTCTGAACTCATGAGCTCCAAGGATCCTCCCAGCCTCCGCCTCCCAGAGTTCTAGGATTTTAGACATGAGTCATTACACCTGACCCAAAATAGGGTTTTCTTAAAAATAAGAAGCCTCTGGCTCAAAGGAGTAGGGCACTGACCCCATATACTGGAGATGGCAAGTTCAAACCCAGCCCTGGCAAAAAAAAAGCAGCAGCAGCACATGTTAAACATTTTGCATATTTGATAGAGACAAAGTAATCTATTTTGATTTTACTTGAATTTAGTGTGACTTCTTTTGAATTTCCCCTGCCAATATGGTATTGACTCTATGTTTAGGTACTCCATAAACACATACTAACCCTGAGATATCATCTAACCCCAGTGAGAATGGCCCACATCACAAAATCTCAAAACTGCAGATGCTGGCATGGATGTGGAGAGAAGGGAACACTTTTACACTGCTGGTGGGACTGCAAACTAGTACAACCTTTCTGGAAGGAAGTATGGAGAAACCTCAAAGCACTCAAGCTAGACCTCCCATTTGATCCTGCAATCCCATTACTGGGCATCTACCCAGAAGGAAAAAAATCCTTTTATCATAAGGACACTTGTACTAGACTGTTTATTGCAGCTCAATTTACAATCGCCAAAATGTGGAAACAGCCTAAATGCCCACCAACCCAGGAATGGATTAACAAGCTGTGGTATATGTATACCATGGAATACTATTCAGCTATTAAAAAAATGGAGACTTTACATCCTTCGTATTAACCTGGATGGAAGTGGAAGACATTATTCTTAGTAAAGCATCACGAGAATGGAGAAGCACGAATCCTATGTACTCAATTTTGATATGAGGACAATTAATGACAATTAAGGTTATGGGGGGGGGAAGCAGAAAGAGGGACGGAGGGAGGGGGGTGGGGCCTTGGTGTGTCACACTTTATGGGGGCAAGACATGATTGCAAGAGGGACTTTACCTAACAATTGCAATCAGTGTAACCTGGCTTATTGTACCCTCAATGAATCCCCAACAATAAAAAAAAAGAGTTATATAAAAAAAAAAAAAGATGTATACATATATACATGTATATACAAACACAGACACACACACACATATATATATATATGCTTTATTGTTAGACCATGGATCACACCTCTGATGACTCTAGAAAAGGAGTTCCAATGTTGTTTTAAAGGGTGGACTAGGTGCATGGCTTTCCAAGGAGGGTATCTCAAAGGTGACCATAGTGATATTCAGCAATGAGGTAGCAGCACTTTTTCTAGGCTAAGTTCACAAACTTAATTGTTATCCCCATGTATATTACATATAGAGAGAAAGGAACAGATGGGGAGTGATTGGGAAGGGAAAAATACAAAACACTGAGTTACGGAATCACTACACTCATGCAAAGATCAGAAAGAGAATTTTTCTTTTTCATGCTTGAACAGCAAGACACGTGGCATACGATAGCTAAATGTCCAGTGCAGAGTCATGGCAGGGTAAGCTGGAAGTAGGAATAAAGTTTCACTGTGCATTTGTCTGCAATTTAAATCTATTATCCATGAGAGGAACTTTGCTACTCCAGGGTTATTTCCCTTCCCACCTCCTTATTAAGTCAATATGACCTAAGAAACCATTAGTGGAGCTCTAATTGAATAAAGTCACTATTCATTCATTATTGCTCAGTTGACTTTCTGTCATATCAAAAAGTGACCTTACTTTGAAAGGCTGACTTTGAAGATCATTTATGTATAAAAGGTTTACTTGGGCAGTGTTGAACTTTCCGGCATTTTTTCCTACTCTGCAGAAGCTGGATTTCGGTCTCATTTCATATTTTATTCACTTGATTTACTGATCTAGACTTCAGTTTGGAAAAAGGAATGCCCTTGTATCTATAGCTTATGAATCGCTATATTCAGATGAAATATCTACCAGTAAAAATAGATAGATCTTAACACAAACAGAATAATGCAAAATAGATTCACAGTTGCTAAAGAAATCAGAAATAGACCATGAAAGCAAGGAAACCACAGATTCAAATCAGTCATATTATTGATTGCCCACCTTCCTTTGGTAAGTTACAAATTTATTAATTTTCCATGTTGTATTAAAGCTAAAGTGATAAAGATTGTGATCAATGAAGAATCATCATATAAGTGATTATTTCCACTAAAAATGATAGCAATGTTGCTCATTTTTATACCTCATAATTCATACAACCTAAGCTTTCCTCAATTTTTTTTCCTCAATTTTTTTTTCCAAAAAAAAAAGTCTTGGGTAAATTATATACCCAATTAAAATTTTCCTCAACTCCCCAGTCTCTTTAAAATAACAGGAATCTGGTTAGGAAATGGGTTTACTGTTTTACTGATGTCATAATAGCTTACTTCCATTTCTACATATGAGAAATGAATTTTTTAAGTTAAATTCTTTCCTATGTTTTCCTGGTCCTTGGCTTTTAAAATTGCTATGTTCTAGTTCTTTATATGCAATTATCATTTTACAAAGAAAAATTAGTGAAGTACTCATAAAATATTCCTGTTTATTAGCACACAATAAAAAATATCTACCATGTCTTTTGAACAATTTCAGGACATGATTGTCTGACATTGTGGTGAACTTCCAAATGAGCAACTTCAAGTTGAAGAAGAATGTGAAATTCACATCGTCACATGGTTATTAATGTTATTCCAATCAATCTTGTCCATGAGCTGAACAGACTTTACAGATATATTCTTTAATAAGTATTCTATGCTACACTTAAAGACAATTTTAAAATCCATCCTTTATTGAGATATTAATTATATATCTGTTATGAAATATAAGACATCCCAGAGATTATTGATTACATGTCAATGCTTAGGTGAAAATAAGTAATTGTATGAGGAAATCAAATAGGTTGTTCAGTGCAATGAAGCTGGCAGTATTAAAAGGCTTTCCAAAGAAATCAGGATCCTGATAGCTGAAGTAATAACATATTTTTGGTTATTTATCTCTAATATGAGGTGAGTTTCACAGCAAACACCAATATCTGACATTTACAAGATGAAGATAGACTTTATCTTCTAATACCACACGAAATGCATCTCCTCTCTTCACTTAATTATCCATGGTGAATATCATTCAGTGGCAAATGATTACATGCTGTATTTATAAGCCGAGTTACCAAGTAATTTGTAGATCCACATTGTCTAATTTTATTGATTATCATTATGATGGGCCCTAATCCAGGATGACTGGTATCTTTATAAGAAGACATGACTAGGACACAGAAATGCACAGAGGGAAGACCAAGTGATGACCCAAGGAGAAGGTGGCCACCCGCAAACCAAAGAGAGAGACCCCAGAAGAAGCAACCATATCCACAAATCAGTAGCCTTGGTATATGCCAAGAACGGTCAAGTCAAGAAGCTAATCAAAGACACAATTCCCTTAACAAAAGCTTCAAAGAAAAGTGAAATACTTAGGAATACACCTAACAAAAGAGGTGAAGGAGCTCTACGAAGAGAATTATGAAACCCTAAGAAAAGAAATAGCTGAAGACATTAACAAATGGAATAACATGCCATGCTCTTGGCTGGGAAGAATCAACATGGTTAAAATGTTACCCAAAGCAATCTACAGATTCAGTGCAATCCCCACTAAAATACCAACATCATATTTTGAACTGGAAAAAAAATAGTTGTTTATTTCATAGGGAATGAGAAAAAAACATGTACAGCCAAGGCAATTCTTAGTGACAAAAACAAAGCCAGAGGCATCACTCTACCAGATCTCAGGTTATATTTAAAGTCCACAGTGATCAAACCAGCACGTTTTTGGTACAAAAATACAGACACAGACACATGAAACTGAATAGAAAACCAACAGATGAAACCAATCTTTTATAAGACAGCTGATCTTTGCTAAACCAGGCAAAAGCATACACTAGGGAAAATAATCCCTGTTCAATAAATGGTACTGGGATGACTGGATAACCACATGTAGAAGACTGAAACTGGACCCACACTTCTCACCACTTAAAACAGAGGGGAATAGGGCAGCACCTTTGGCTCAAAGGAGTAAGGTGCTGGGCCCCATATCCTGGAGGTAGTGGGTTCAAACCCAGCCTCGGCCAAGAACTGCAAAATATATATATATATATGTGTGTGTGTGTGTGTGTGTGTGTGTGTGTGTGTGTGTGTGTGTATAAACAGAGGGGAACACTTTTACACTTTTGGTGGGACTGCAAACTAACACAGTCCCTTTGGAAAGAAGTATGGAGAATCCTCAAATAACTCAAATTACATCTCCCATTTGGCCCTGTAATCCCACTACTAGGCATCTACCCAGAAGAAAAATACATCATTCTATCATAAAGATGATAAATAAATCATAAATACAACATTCTATCATAAAGGCATTTGCACTAAATTGTTTACTGCCACTCAATTTACAATTGCCAAAATGTAGAAACAACCTATATTGTTGATTCAGCCAATCAACTTGGGAATGGATTAACAAATTGTGGTAAATGTATACCATGGAGTACTACTCAGCCATTAAAAAGATGGAGACTTTACAACTTTTGTATTAACCTAGATGGAGTTGAAACAAATTTTCCTCAGTAAAGTATCACAAGAATGGAAAACCAAATATCCAATATACTCAATACTAATATGAAGCCAGTAGATGATCTAACATATGGCCAGAGAACAGAACTCAATTCAATTCACGTTGGAGAGGAGGGGGAATTAGGGAGAGGGCAGGGGAGGAGGGGGACTGGTGTGCTCCTACTTAATGGGCACAGTATCATGGTACCCTTTTGGGTGTGGGGCACAAGTACAAGAGGGACTCTACCTAACACATGCAAATACTGTAACCTAGTTGCTTATACCCTTACGTTAACCTGAGATATAAATAGTGAGGTGAGTAAAAATGAAGAGAATTATACCTGACATTTAATCCCTCAGTAAAAATTATTTCCAGAACAGATGGAACCGTAATATGCATTTTATTTTGCTTTATTTCCCATTGATACTTGAACCACCAACTTTGTTCCTCTTTTTCTCTCATACCCACATTTCCTTAGTTATTAATTAACTGTTCTTCTGATAAGGGACACGCACTTGGAGTCTGCCTCTGGGATTCTTGTCTTCACATCCCTATAAATCTCCTACCCAGACTTATCTACCCTCCACTGGATACAAAACCCATAAATGTTCCAAAATGTGGGTTTCTGATGCTACATTCATTTGCTATTCTGAAATGAAATTATAATCTTCCCTGGTTAAGAACCTATATTCCATAAATTATTCTTTTAATATGTACTTCTCAAATAGGATGATTTTGTGAAGCATAATCAATTTCCATGGATATTGAATAATAAAATCTAAACTTAAGTATTCTCCAAGAAAAACACCATTTAAAAAAAGTGGTTTAATTTTTTTTTTTTTTTTATTGTTGGGGATTCATTGAGGGTACAATAAGCCAGGTTACACTGATTGCAATTGTTAGGTAAAGTCCCTCTTGCAATCATGTCTTGCCCCCATAAAGTGTGACACACAAAAAGGGCACATTCTACCAAGCAAAATATTAAAATCCTAGGGGAACTTGAAAGATGCTTATTGCAGCAATATTTGAATAATGTAACAATTTCTCCTTTTGTCTCTGTGCTCAGAAATTAGGAAACATTTTTCATATTCTTAAAAATACACTGTGGATGCTAAAGACATATAGCAGCTTAAATTTGAAATTTGTAGCTTAATCTAATCAACTCCATTTAGAAAGACATTTGGGCAGTCATGCCCTTAAGTCAACACCTATTGAACGATACTTAGTTATATGAACACATGTGCTGTAGAGTTTAATTATATCAATCGTCCTCACTCCATCTTCTCTTCTACAATTCAGTATTTAAAGTAATGAATAGGCTAATTGGCCAGACTTGATCATTTCACAATATATACGTGTATCTAAATCTTAACAGTATACCTCATAAATATGTACAATTATTTATCAAATAAAATATAGTAAAACTTGAAACAATAATCCTGGGATTATTTTTTAAATGACATTTCTCTCCTACCAATTTTGTACTTACTTCTCCCCTCCCCTGTAAACCTTGAATATTTTTAAATATAAATATTATTTATAACTCACTGAAGCAAATTCATTTTTTTCTCTGGGTAACCAACCCTCTTGGAGTAATCTTGACCCATTTTTCCAGCCAGCCAGAAACTTCCATCAAGGAAGATTTTAACTACATCAGGGAATTTCTTACCTTATATATTTCCTAGTTGAAAAAAAAAATCTTCATTTTTTTTTTGTCTGAAGCCAAGTGTTGTTGGAAAAAAAAATATGATTCATCAGCTTATCTTATCAGAAGACAACATGTCTCAGAAGGGCATAGGATTTGGACTCAAACAAGAGATTTAGCTCATATTTGCAGTAAGCTCACCACCATGAATATGGAATTAGAGAAGTCATACAACCTCTCTGTACCTCTGTCTTCCCATCATTATACAGGACTGTTGTGGAGATCGAAAGTACCAAAGACACCGAAGATGCTAGCAAATTAACTAATGACACCTGATGGATGTGGTAGAATTTGACCAAAATCTCCTACATGTATCAAGAAGCTCAGGGACCTTCCTATCTCATCCAGGAGATGTCGTGATTTTTTTCAGTATTTCCTCCAAACTTCTTACCTCTGCCCCAGGAGCATGTTGAGATAGCACATAAGTGATATCAATCTTAACTTCTCTGCTACAAAGACAGGACTGTGACAGATTCTCCACCACTCAGAGACTGCTTGGACGCCCCATGTTGGTTTTGGCGTGACTTTGAAAATTTGAACAGTTCTCCAGAGAAATTTTGGATAAAGTTCTGACTGGTGAATTAATTGTCATTTGGAATAATTCTCTTAAGACATGAGTGTACTAAATAGCTTGCTATAAAAATTGACCATGTTTACTTAATGAGATTGATTTTATTTCAGATACTCCATTTAATTATTCATTAACTTAAGTCTTTTTATGTGGGTTCAGCTAAGCTAGTATTAACATATTAAAGCTTCAAAAGCTTAAAGAATAAA